>NC_137898.1:97395886-97995886 GCF_963455335.1 Martes martes | reverse complement strand
CCAGCAGTCTCAACTCCTAGTCTGAAAAAATACTAAGTAAAATGTGAAGACTGCCAATCATCTGAGTTTACATTAACCAAAGATATCTTTTTAGGATTACCAGGAACAACTGTCTCAATATGAAAGTGCAAAATCAAACAGCGTGCTGAGAGGTCCATCTTCTGAAACAACCAATGGCCAGCAACCTTCCAGAAAACCAGTCCGGCACAAGATTCGAAACCAGCATAAACGTCAGCATGGCCTGAAGTCTCTGGTGACTGAAGAGCTGGCTGTCAGTCACAGAAACCAGAATAGCACTCCCAGACAGCAACACAACCAGAATAAGCCTGCTGATACTTCAGTAAAGCACGAGCCAATCGGAATTATGAATGCACCTAACAATGATTTACAACACTTGGGCGCACTTAGGAGCCAGGAGCCTGAAGCAACCTCCAATAAATTCGCTGCACCACAGCAGGCTTTTGACAAGGTGTTGTACAAAAACTCTACCGGAAATCACTTGGTGAATGTTCAGAAAGAAAGAGGACACAGAGGCCGAGAAGAGAAAAGACCATCACATCGGCAGCTACACCTCAACACCCTTTCCAATATGGACTTGAACTTCCTTAATGAGCTTACTGAGAGACCAGTGCCACTGAGCCAGAAAGGCTCCCAGTCTGCTACTAACAAAAATATTAATGGATCGAGGGAAAATAAGAAGCAACCCAAGCAGACCTACACAGAGACAAAATATAAGAACTTAGAAATATTATGGTAAGAACTCCCTTTTCTCAGTGTTTTTTCTAGAGGAGAAACGAGAGACTACTGAAGACGGGAGAAGGAGAATGGGGGGTGGGCACATCATGGGGATGGTCGGGGAGAGGAAAACATCACCTAACACGGTCCTTGGCTCTGATTTTTTTTTTTTATGATTTATTTTATTTATGGGGGAGAGAGAGAGAGCAGCAAGTGTGGGAGGCGAGAGGGGCACAGGGAGAGGGAGAAAGAGAATCTCAGGCAGACTCCCTACTGAGTGTGGAGCCCAAGGCAGGGCTTGATCTCACAACCCTGAGATTGTGACCTGAGCCGAAACCAAGAGTTGGATGCTTAACAGACTGAGCCACCCAGGTGCCCCAGTTGGCTCTGATTTCTGCCTCAAATAGTCCACTTTCAATGTATTTTTCTTCTTCTCTGTCTCCTCTAGTTTTTCCACTGTAGTTAAGTGGGGGCGGGGGAGCTGGCGGACAGAGGGACTAGTCATTTAAAAAAAGATCTTTTTTGATCTTTTTGATATTTTGAGGGTTATAAGTAATGTTTGGAAGAAACGACCTCTAACTCTGTGTTGACCTATCCTAAGGAAATAATCAAATACAGAAAATATGTATGCACAAAACCTATCCTAAGGAAATAATCAAATACAGAAAAATATGTATGCACAAAAATACTGTCAAATGACAATAACTCAACAATAAGGAAATATTTAGGTAAATTATGGCATTAAATATCATGTAACCATTAAAAGTTACAGTTATGAGGAAACACTTCTACAAAAAAGAAAATAGTAAGGTACAAATTTACACCTGAGGTATAGGAGCTCTACTATGTAAAACTATGCACGAAGAAAGAAAAATGCACCAAAATGTCAAAACTGGTTATTTCTGGCAAGAGAGGCTGGATTATTTCTAATGTCATCTTTGTACTTCTGACTGGTTCAGGTTCCCTGCAATGTAAATATATTCCTTCTATAATCAGAAAAAAAGAAAAAGCGGTTTTAAAAAAAAAAAAATCACTTCCAGGGAGCTTTCCTGATGTGTTTTATCACATACCTGCCATGCACTAAATCCAGCACTAAAATGCTATAGAAGATACGAAAGTACTATGACGCACAGGTACCTTCCAGGGGCTTACTTTCAAAGTAGGGAGACAATTTTGCATATCTGCAAAATATTTCAGTGCTGTATGCTGTACTTGGAGGCATGAAACGTGCATTCAATAAAATTCGGATTTAGCTTCCTGGAGGAGATAGTGAGAGGTAGCAAAGATCCTGGTCTTTTTTCCCCAACTTTAGAGGGAATGCTTCTAACATTCATATCATTAAAAATACTTAACTTTTGGAAGACAGGGAGGGGAGACAGGAAATTTCTCCTATTCCTAATCCTTTTGCAAAGGGCTTTTATCACAAATGGATTTCCAACATTAGGCTACTTACATTTATTGTGATAATCATATTTGGATTTATTTCTCCCATCTTAATTTGTCCTTTCAATCACCCTATTTTTCTATACTTTTATAGCTCTCTATATATACAGATATCTAGATCTTCTATTGAACTAATAGAGTTTTGTTACTTTTTCCCCTACTGATTTGGAAATAAATATTCTCTTTCTAATTTGAGTATTGTTGACTAAGTCCCTTTAGTTTTAAGTGTACAACTCAGTGATCTGACAAGTTTATACATTACGCTATGTTCACAAGTGTAGCTATCATCTGTCCCATTACATTGCTGTTACAATAGCAGTGACTTTGTGCCCGATGCTGTGACTTTTATTCCTATGACTTACTCATTCCATAACCGGCAGCCTGCACCTCCCTCTCCTTCACCCATTTTTCTCAACTTCCTACCTCCTCCCCTCTGACCACCATCAGTTTGTTCTCTAGGTTTATGGGACTGAATCTGTTTTTTATTTTTTGGATTTCATTTATGAGTGGGATCATACGGTATTTGTCTCAGTGAGGCTTAATTCACTTTGCTTTTACATTGTATACAATGTTTTAAATTTAACTGTTTGTTAATGTCTTTGCCTCACAGTTTTTCTTCCATTTTATTCTTTCTTCCTAAAGTAGATAGCTTTGGAAATTTTTTTAAACAAGAGTATGTCACTGGTAAATTTACCTGAAATTCTTTTATGCTCTATCTTGAATTATAGTTTAACCCGGTGAAGAGTTAAACTCTTTGAAAACATTTCTCTATCTCCCAATTTCCATGAAGAGTTTTTTGTCAATGTAACTTATTATTTTTTTTAATCTTTTCCCTTTGTTCTTGGCATTTTGAAGTTTCACTGCGTTAGGTCTAAGTATGAAATGTTTAATCCTGCTGTTGATTCCTAAATCTGGAGATTCATCTCTTTCATAAATTCTACACAATTACCATCCATTTCCCTCTATTAGGAAATAGGCATAGGAAATACCATGAATCTTATAAAATATTATTTATCCTCTTTTCCCTCCAGGAACACCAAAGAGATGTATGTTAAATTCTGTTATTCTAGACTCTAGGTCTCTTTAATTCGATTTCTTATTTTCTATCTTTTATCTATGTGTACTCCTGAGAAATTTCCTCCCATACGTTTCCCAATGCAATAACTCTCTTCAGTTGTAGCCAGTACGGCTACAATGTACCCACTGAGTTGTAAATTTCAACCCTAGTATTTTTCACATCTAGAATTTTTATTTGGTTCTGATTAAAACCTTCTTGTTCTTTTTTCAAAATAGGTTTCTCTGGGTTTTAATATCTTCTTTCAGGTCTTCAATCATTTTAAACATGCTTGCTTTAAGAATGCTATCTAGGGGCGCCTGGATGGCTCAGTGGGTTAAGCCTCTGCCTTCAGCTCAGGTCATGATCCCAGAGTCCTGGGATCAAGCCCCACATCAGGCTCTCTGCTCAGCCCCACATCAGGCTCTCTGCTCTCTGCTTCCTCCCCCCCCCCCCCCCCCGCTTCTCTGCCTACTAGTGATCTCTGTCTGTCAAATAAATAAATAAAATCTAAAAATAAAATACTATCTAATATTCTACTATCAGAAGTTCTCAGAAATCTACCACTGCTTCTTGTGTGCGTGTAGGTGTCTGCTGACTCTCCTACTTGGTAGATTATCTCCTCAGAGATTCTAGGATTTTGGATTGTGAATGTAGTTTAGCCATCCTGTCTGTAGATGCCTCGGCAGGCTTGAGAAGGAATAGATCCCTCCAGAGAACTTTATATTTGCTTCTGCCAGATACGCAGAGACATCCCTCCTCTAGGATCATTTTTATGTCATTTTTTTTTTTGGTCTTAGATTCCATGACTAAAAGGGAATGTAAATATGAACCCCAAATACTGTCATATAGAAATTCCTAGACCAAGACAGATCGGCTTGCTTCGTTGAGTCTCAAGGCTCGTGACTGAGCTAATCACTAATCCAACTTTTTATCCAGGACATAGCTCTCCAAGGCCTTCACACAGGCATCTCTACTGATGCCCAGCCGACATGGGGCCAAGATTTCATGTATCCTCGCCAGAGTGAAGTGTTAGAACCTGAGCGCATAGGTCCAAAACTCCCACAAAGCAAGCCATAGCTTCAGTTTATCCAAAATCTGCTTTACTTTTAGTTCCTTATTTGGTTTTGGTCTCAAAGATTCCCTACCTCATACAAATTCATCTAGGTATTCAAAAGGACATTTGTTTAAATGTAATCCAACATTTCCAGGTATTTTACAGCAGCAAGGACTTTTCAAAGGGGTGTTTTCTTTTTCTGTTCTATATTTTTTTCTATTCTATATTTTTCTATTTCTATATCTCACAAAGCAGCACAGTCTGCTTTGGATTCTCTCTCTCAAATAAATTTTTTTTTAAAAAAAGATTAAGCTAAAGGTCATTAATTTGATTTGGAGAATGATGAATACATCAAAGTCATAAAGATGTTCCTGCTAAAAGTCTTAAGTATCCAGTTTTTAATAACAGAGTGGTGGGGTGTTTTTCCCGTCAGGAAATTCCATCCTTCCTCGGACAGCCAGCCTGTTAGAGCTTCTCCAGACTCCCAGCTCACCCAGATAATGGAGCAGCACCAGCAAGCCTTAATACAGCTGACCGACGTGCAGCCCAAGGAAGGGGCCCCATCCAACGTCACATTTCCACCTCTGTTGTCAAGGGTCGAAAGTGAATCCCAGCTCAGTTCAGAGAGAAGCCAAAGGAACCAAACGGAAATGAGTCGTAGCAATTCCGAAGGCTATCTGCTTCAACTGGAAAAAGGAAGAAAGCATAGGAAAAGGAGCGGCGTCAAGGTAATAGAAGCATTTTAGTGAATAATCTTTTAATTCTCATTATACAGATGGCCCTTGGGCTACGGATGGTCCTTACTGAGCGGCTGCCACGCTGGGCGGCCCCAAGTCCTGAGGCACTTCCTAGTGGGACCCCCTGCTGCTGCCTGGAATGGCCCTCCTTTGAGCTTTAGCTCAGGGAAGGGTCCCCTTTTGCAGAAAAGCAGAGACCTCCTTTTGGCCCCAGATTAAACACCAGCCCCTCAGAAACGGTCCTCACACGCTGTCTCGACCCCTAGTCAAGGCTGAGCCTCTCAGCACCTTCTCCTATCTGGGGAGACAAAATAGGGCTGAGGGAGGTTGCAAAATCTTTCCAGGAAGACATGAAGGCATACAGAAGGCGCCTTTGTAGGTCCTCTGCGTTTCTCCACTGTTACAAGCATTAAAAACCCCTCAGGAGGGGCGCCTGGGTGGCTCAGTGGGTTAAGGCCTCTGCTTTCAGCTCAGGTCATGATCCCAGGGTCCTGGGATCGAGCCCTGCATCGGGCTCTCTGCTCAGCGGGGAGCCTGCTTCCCCCCACCCCCCCCGCTCTCTCTGCCTGCCTCTCTGTCTACTTGTAATCTCTGTCAAATAAATAAATAAATAATCTTAAAAAAAAAAAACAAAAAACCCTCAGGAAAGGTCGCTTGCCTCTCACATGGAATGCTAAGGAGAGAACTGGAAAATGCATTCTGTGTTATAGGGCACCTTCCAACCAGTGGGAAGCAAAGGGGCCTGTGGTGATCTGGGTTCCCCAGGAACAGACTCTGAAATGGAGATTCATGGGCAGGAGGCTGACTGAGGCGTGCCTCCCAAACCAGCCCTGGAAGGGGTGAGGGGGGCAGGGCTGGCTGAGGAAGAGTGTGTTGTGAGGCAGGTGCCACAGAAGCTCTAGGAGTCTACATGGGCTCTAGGTTGGGATGGCTCTTTGAAGGTTAAGGGCTCGGGCTTTTGCTCCACTACACGGACCAGACATCGGCTACAGACTGTATCCCCAGGGAGAGCCCCAACTTTGGGTACCGCAGCTCCATCTGGCTGAGGGCAGTTCTTAGGGAGGGACCTGACTGGGAGCCATAGCAGTCGGCAAATGGAGGAATGAGTATCTCGGTCCCCAGGGACATCCACTGTAAGGTGGTTTAGGGAATCAACTGTAGTTCAATTCAACATAGGTGCTGAATTCGTATTAGGAACTGTGCTAGATGCTGGGATGTAAAGAGAATGAGCCATGACCCTTCCTCGTGTAGATACACATGAAAACGGCTTCAGTATAATGTTGCAATTGGAAAAGAAAAAAAAAAGGTATGTGTGGGTTGCAGAGAGGAGCAAAAAGGAGTTTGGGGGGGCGCCTGGGTAGCTCAGTGGGTTGAAGCCTCTGCCTTCGGCTCGGGTCATGATCCCAGGGTCCTGGGATCGAGCCCCGCATTGGGCTCTCTGCTCGGAGTGGAGCCTGCTTCCTCCTCTCTCTCTCTGCCTGCCTCTCTGCCTACTTGTGATCTGTCAAATGAATAAATAAAATCTTTAAAAAAATAATAAATAAAATAAAAAAGGAGTTTGTGTTGACAGTCCAACCTAAGGGGTCAAGCAGAGCTTCAGGGGTTAATTCTGAGTTGAGATTTAGATGATCAAGAGTTAATAAGAGGGATGTTAGGATAGCTCAGTCGGTTAAGTGTCTGCCTTCAGCTCAGGTCATGATCCCAGGGTCCTGGGATCAAGTCCCACATCAGGCTCCCGCTCAGTGGGGAGCCTGCTTCTCACTCTGCCTGCTGCTCTCCCTGTTTCTGTGCTCTCTTTCGATCTCTGACAAATAAATAAAATTTTTTAAAAAGTTAGTAAGAAAAGACCGAAAGAGCATTTCAGGCAAAAAGGACCAGCCTGTAGTTTAGTCCCTGGCAAACAGCAGACCATCAAATAAATGTTAGTTTCCTCTTCCTTCTTCTATTAGTAATTTGAATTCATGTCTTACAGAGAAGAGGCAGCAGAAAGTACCCCGATGACCGTGTGTATCATCAGAAGTCTAAGATCATGGGAGGGTGGGAAGGGGAATTAATAAAGAACTTCTAGTCACTGTTGCCCAAACCCTCTTTCCAACTCAGAAAATCCCTCCCTTCCTGCTTTCTTTCAGGAATGTTCCAACCCACCCATATCCATTTGCTCGGCCCAGCACCTCCAACTTGCATCTAACAAATGCTCAGAAGCGCTCTTTGTCCTTTAAGCTACTCCAGAAGCTAAAATGACTTAGAATCGAGCTGTTCGTATAGGACAGCAGGTAGCTGGGGCACCAGACAGGGGAATCATTATGTGGGTCGTACCCACTTGCTAGTCACAGCAAATCTTGTAGTTCCCTAGGGAATCGACTTGAATCACATTAAAAGTTTGAGGATTTGTACAGCTAACAGGCCCATTCCGCTTCTCCTAGCAGTTCTGATGCGACTGGTTTATGAACACTAAGCATTGTCTGTGCTGGTAAATCCAGATGTCAGTAGGGAAGGGAGAGACACAGCAGAAGGGATGACAAACTGCATAAAAGTATCTATTGGGACCAGCCACAAAACAGCTGCTTAAGGACTTCTGGGACAGCTGAGCTACAGGCATTAACTCATGTGCTTGTTGTCACAGGCTGTCTGGGTATTGCTTCTTGACGGCTTCTAAGAAGAGGTTTACTGGGATGAAATTTAGCAACCACAGAGCAAATTTCCTTCACTTACTGTTCCCCAGTAGCAGAGGCATTGTTTTGTTGCCCTGCTTTTGAGTAACTTTCTCACATTCAGACATCTGAGGAATGTTCTGGAGAAAAACCCTACCATGTCCCCCACAGCAGGGTACAGCGCTTCAGAGTCGAATCAAGTCCTCGGAGGACTTTTTTTGAGTCAGGCATGCTTTGCCCCACATTTACAATAGAAGTCACTCCTCTAGCTTGAGAGGTGGGATCAGTTACTGGCAGAAACATGCCATCAGGAAAGTCTGGTGCCATCCTCTGCCCAGGGACCATCAACAGAGAACACCAGTTCGGAGGGGCGGGTCTGGGGTTTGAAGTCCTCAGCCCGGAGCCAGGGATGGTGGAGGTCAGCTCGAACAGGTCTCATGCAAAGACTAGCAGTGAACCCCATCAGGGCTTTGTTGAGAACAGGCCTATTTTCCTCCTGTGTTTAGAGACCTAACAGGACTATCATTGTCGATTTAATTTGGGGGGAGGGGGAGCGTACTATTGTGACCTTTTAGTCTTGTAACAGCCAAGAAGAACTAAATCAAAGTAAATTCTGAGGATTATTTTACTATAAAAGCCTTTTGAAGAGGCAGAAAGTAGATTAGTGGTTGCCTAGGGCTGGCGGTAGAGGGGGGCCCAGGAGTGGCTGCTAATGGGCACAGGGGTTTCTTTTCAGGGTGATGAAAATGTTCTAAAATCAGATTGTGGTGATGTTTGCACAACTTGATGAATATACTAACCAACCACTGAACTGTACAACTTCAAATGGGTGAATTTGGTGGTGTGTGAATTGTTTCAATAAAGCTGTTAGAAAAGACTTTTGATGGAAAGAGATCAAACGAAATTACAGCACTGAGAGCCAATCAAGATTACTTGAGGCAAACTTAAGTAAATCCAGGATTTTTCATTGCCAGTCACCCAGAACAAACTCCGTTAGGAACCATGTTCTCTCCGCCTTGAGAAAAGGGCACTTTGCTAGAAGTAGCTCACGCTGGAAAGGAGATAGTAGCATTGGGATACTCATGCCTTTCCTTGGGCCACACTGTTTACTTTGTGTCAATATTTAACGCTAGTCCCTTTGCTGTTTTCCTATGATAGCCAAGATGTTTATTCTGGTTATGCGAGGGGATAGTAAGAATTGGGACAATAGACCCGGGGAGGGGGGTGGTGGCAGGGAGCAATGATTTGTGCTTCACACTGTATCTTTTGTGTCAGTGCAATGATTAAAGTTAATCTGCTTCACGCTAAGTCTGTGATTTCTGGCCACTGATCATTTCTCATCCGTTTTGGACAAATTGGATTTATGACCTGGATATGAGTGAGGCTCTCTTTTTCATTATTGGTTTACTTTGCCAAATAGAAAGTAACTTAGCGATTGCGAAACAGTGGCACTGATGGCATGTCCGAGATAAAGAACCAGATAAAGAACAAATTTGCAATTGCCAAGTAGAAGATACCCAAGTTCATTCACCTATTAATCATTAGCAGAGATTTTAAAATGTGATCATACCCAGTGTAATCAAGGTTTGGACAAAAAATGGCATTCTTACACATCGCTAACGAAAGTGCTCATTAAGGACCTTAAGTGTGTTTGTGATTTTGTCTCAATAATTCCACTTCTATTAAGTTTAGAACTCAAAGTGATCATCAGAGTAGGCCACAAACAATGCTTATCCCTAGGACATCTTAAATAACATTTAGAATGTTATGTATAAAAGTCACATTTTTGAAAGATATTTAGTGACAGGGAAATACAGCATAATGCTAAGATACTTAGTGAAAAAAAATTAATTTGTAGCACTTGGCCATTTTCTGAAAATATGAACAGACAGATGTTAAAGGCAGGAAGTTGTTGGAATGGTTTTGCCAGGTGATTGTTTTCTCTAAGGAGATTTAGGGTTTTGAAAAGCCTTTCATGAGCAATTTTTTTTCTCTATACTTTAATATTTTTCCGTGATTTTAGTCCAACAACCTCTTAAAAAAAAAAAAAAAGAGCCTCTCTCATCTTTTACAATTAGATACACTGAAAGACTTTTGACTATACATTTTGAACATTCTAATTGGGGAGATTCTATTTGCAGGACTCAAACCTTGCAGCATAGAAATGTTGCCTAAAAGATACAGGATTCCGGCTCTCTGAAATACTGAAATTTTAGCAATACTGCTTTCGGCTCCAAGCACTTTCAAAATTATGAGCTCGTTCTTCTCACCTACAGTTAATCCACAAGTAGGTGGTAACTAGTACTGGGGGTCCACAGCTCAAAGCATCAGAACCAATATTTGTATGGCTCTCTCGTGCCTTTCCTGACACAAGATTGCTGCTACAGCTCCGGCTATCATATCTACATTCAAGGCAAGGAAAAGGAAAGGGAGGGGCTGCACCAGCCTGAATGAAAGCCAAGCCAACTTGCATTTATGCCTCATGGGCCAGAGCTCAGTGCTACAGATCTGGGGAAAGGAGTACCTGTCTCCAAGCCTCTACGGTGGGGTAGGACAAGGGAAAAACTAGCTGGTATGAGCTATGGGTAGTCAGCCAATAGGCCAGTGGGAGTAGAACAAATTCTTGTAACCACTGATACATTGATATAAAATTACTTACACCCTTCAAATTATCCAAAAATCACATTAACTAAATGGTATTTCTCAGATCTTGCCTAGACTTCTTAAGATTTGTTTATTTGAGAGACAGAAAATGTGCACGCACAAGCAGGGGAAGAGGCGGGGAGAAGGTGAAAGAGAGAGACTCCACACTGAGTGTGGAGCCTGATGTGGGGCTTGATCTCACAAACCTGAACGGAAATCAAGAGTCAGAGACTTAACCGATTGAGCTGCCCAGGTGCCCCAGTTCTTGCTTGGACTCTTAACCCTTAAAAATTTACGACCTTTTCCTAATCGGAGAGGGAGACAAACCATAAGAGACAGGGGGTTGCTGGAGGGGAGGTGGGGGGCAGGGGGTAACTGGGTGAGGGGCATTAAGGAGGGCATGTGGCGGTAATGAGCACTGGGTGTTACAAACAACTGATGGATCACTGAACTCCACCTCCAAAGCTAGTACTACACTTTAATTAATTGAATTTAAGTTTAAAAAATGTTACGGTCTTTTGAATGTTAGGACATGATTAGAGCACTCGCCTTTCGAAGCAATGCTTACCTGATTTAGACTGCCTCTTGCCAGGAAATTCTTTGGTTTCATGAACCGTACAAGAACAGACAGATTAGTAATGACAGTAAAAGTAAAAGCAGTAAAGTGGTAAATGTATATGTCATTTAGAACGTTAATAACGAAACACCTCTTTATTCACTTGGAAGTTTTTATTTATAATTTTCAAAATTCCAATTTTTTTGTTGTAGAAGTTGGAAAAGTCAAAACATGTTACTTGACCAGCCACAAATTACCCAAGAGGCTATAATCAATAACTACCATTAGAGTGAAAGAATTGTCAGGAAATGTACCGTCTCCCAACGGTCCACACGGGTTTCCATTCTTTCCTTATGTGGCTATGACAGCGTGGTGGCAGGGGGTGGGGGGGGCACGATTCCTTAAAAGAAACTGTCTCTTTGTATTTGTAGAGCTCCAAGCTGAAAGGTTATCAGAAAAGAGACGGGAAGCTTGGAGGCCTTGGACCTGACCTTGAGTCTATCAGAGACAAAGTGAGTGAGATGTACATACAGCATTCTGTAGGCTTGGATTTGCCCACCTGTGTATTAGCAGAACAGTATAGAAATGTCTCCCACCCACCCCCACACCAAGTCCTGATCCAAATGTCTCCCTCTGAATAGAGGCCCTTCTGAAATAGCATTAGTAATAGAGACCCAGATACTCCTTTTACCATAAGATAAAATTACCTAGCCAATGTTGTTTTATGTATCCACCTTTTAGTTCGTCTTGAAGGCCTGCACAGAAAAGGGGGCCACGTGCACATGAAAAGAGATGTGTGTGTTATATGGTCGTTGGTCTTTCCCAATAGAGTGATCTTGGTAATTTTGAAGAGTGGCTACAGAGAAGACACTTAGGATAAGAGTTTCCCAACCCCTGAAAAGTGCATCCACTTTATTTCCTTTCCTCTAGTGAAAGAAGATCTTCATTTAATGTGTTTTAACTACAGTTGCACTCAAGGTATAAAAAGAGAGTATAGTTCAAAGTTGGAAGCCAAAATGAAAATAAATTGGGTAAATGCAACAAAGAAGGAGCTGAATGTGATTTAGACCCTGTTAAGGGAACACTGGGTGTGCTTCGGCAATGATGTCCCCCCTCAGAGACAGCCTGTTTCTAGGAGAAACATTAACTGTCTCACTGCTGTTGCCTTAAGCGTGGTAATCCCATTTCCTCTCTGCGGCTAATACAATGTGGCCAGCTCGCTAAAAGGAGTGCCTCTTTTAAAGAGAGAACAGAGAGATCTAGAAGGACCTGTGTACTGTTGTAACATGGTTTGTCTGAACAGATGCAGAAATTAATCCAAAAAAAGGAATATGCAAAGCAAGTTAAGGAGTATAACATGAAGACATTATCCATTCTGTCAAAACCACAAACAGCGAAAACTGAATGTCAGTCGGCCATCCCTCGGCAGAAGGTAAGAAATCCCACCCCCCACGGCAGTTAGCCTCTCAATTAGAATTAAAAGGAAACCTTTGTCACCGCTTGGCAAATTCCCCATGTTTTCTGAACCCAGGAGGGGTCTAAGCTACTGCCCTTCCTGTGGCTACCCATCATTCAGAGACATTGATACACAAAGCACATGAACACAAATGACGCTGTAACGTTAGCCTGACGTTCATCGTGGTCTTAGTCCCCCAGGTGTTTTCTTCTTGTATTTCAAATCTGACACATGAAAATGAATAGTGAGGCCAGCAGACAGAAGAGATGCTCGACATCACTAATCATCAGGGAAATGCAAATCAAAACCTCAGTGAGATCACCTTACACCTGATCAGAATGGCTAGAATTAAAAAGACGGGAAATAAGTGTTGGTGAGGACATGGAGGAAAAAAAAGAACCCTCATGCACTGTTGGTGGGAATGTGAATGGGCGCAGCCACACTGGAACACAGTATGGAGGGCCCCCAAAAATTAAGAATAGAATTACCATATGATCCAGTAATTCCACTACTGATTATTTACCCAAACAATACAAAATACTAATTTGAAAAGATATATGCACCCACATGTTTATTGCAGCATGATCTATAATAGCCAAGATATGGAGGCAACCCAAGTATCCATCTCTAGAAGAATGGAGAAGATGTGGTGTGTACACACACACACACACACATACAGAAGCTTATCACACAGCTTTAAAAAGAAGAAATGGCGCCATTTTTGGCAACATGGATGGACCTAGAGGATCTTACATTAAATGAAATAAGTCAGAACAGAGAAAGACAAATACCATACAATTTCACTCATATGTGGAATCTGAAAACCAAATGAACAAAACAAGCAGAATCCAACCTATAAATACAGAGAACAAATTGATGGTGGCCAGAGGGGAGGTGGTGGGGCCATGGGCATAACATATGAAGGGGAGAGAGAGATAACAGGCCTCCGGTGATGCAATGAGTAAATCATGGGCATGAAAGGTATAGCCCAGGGAATATGGTCAGTGATACTGTGATAACGTTGTATGGTGACAAATGGTAGCTATACTTGTGGTGAGCACAGTGTGACACAGAGAAGCTGAATCACTAAGTTGTACACCTGAAGCCAAAGTAACATGTGTGTCAACTATACTCAAAACATTTTAAATTGAATAGTAAGGCAATTTCTTAGAAGAATCTAGCAATCCTGATAAATCCTATCAATTTCCTTCTCTACCATTAAATTTTAAAGAATTTGTGTCTTCTTGCCATTTATGGGTACATATGTCAAAGAAAAGTCCTTTGTTGTTTCTTTCAAGTTCATTCCCCTACATTTTTCCCAAGAGACTGTAATATATAGGTCCCTCTAGCCATGAAAAATGATTTCATAAAATACAGAATGTTCTCCCTCTCAAAGGTCATCCAACTGTAAGTCAGGACGTGAATGAAGTACTTTCAGCGGAGACACCGAGCCTCGCAGTGCAAAGTCTCCGTCTCAGTCCCAGGAAGAACATGGGACCCTTTGCATGAGGGACAAGTGACCCTTTGGTGCTTTTAGGAATTTGTACTTCATGTTCTCTCACACAGACCATCCTATTTTCTATTTATTGCCTTTCTCCCTGGGACCTTGAAGACCTCAGTCCACTTGATTGAGTTTCCATGGTGCCACTTTCTCTATTTTCTCCAAGCCATTATTTTTTCCATGAAGAGATTCAAGACAACAAGTCTATAATTAGAAATTCCTACAGAAGTCACCTCTACACACACTGAGAAGTTTGGACATGTTTTTCCCTTCTAGCACCTGAATATATTACTCCTGCTTCAGCTATCAAGAAACTTACTAAAATATAAAATGGATAACAAGACAGATTTAGAAATCATATGTAGTGATCTCATCTTTATTGTAGTGCCTTTTGGAACTGACATCACTGGAAAAAAAAAAAAAAAGGACTGTTTTTTCGGTCTCCAGGCTTTTATGGATATACTAAAGAAAAGAGTAATTTCCAACCTCTAATAAATAGTTGCTAGAGTTCCAAAAGCCTGGGAACAAGAAGAGTTGATGTAATAAATAGAAGCTCAATTTTGTCAACTACAGTGATGTCTTAGGTCTCAAGCTGTAGCAAGTCCACTCTGAACGGAAAGGTCTGTTAATATCTCCTTAACAGAAGCTTGGTTTTAATAACACCACTAGAAGCTAAATAGAGCCCACACATGAGAAATGTGTTTTTAAACACTTGAATAAAACCTCGTTTTAGAAAGAAAACACCCGAAGGCACAGCTCAGTTTCATTTTCCAGCTCTTGTCCAGTGCATACTCGTGTGGCTAACTTACTTTGTCGAAACTGTGCGTTAGAGAGCAGGACTCGCATTTCCCATCCGCTCTCCATTCCCATCCGCATCTTCACACCTTATGGTGGCAATGTGTCTCTTCGTATTACCAGTGAACATGTCCTAAGACTTGATTTCATTTAAGGAATCCAGGGCTCACTATCCATTTCACATAAAATGTTCTCTTTATGCTTTTAGGCTCTGGAATACGCCAAGACCATCCCCAAACCCAAACCTTCAAGCCTGATGGACCACGTATCCAAAGAAAAGAAAAATCCCACGTACACTCGAAAAGACGACACTCTACCTGAAATCTCACTGCTGGAGAGACTGCAGAACAGACACGAGAGGGAAAAACAGGCTGTGGCGGCTTTCAAAGTCCTTCACATTGTATAGACAACACATTTGTTGGAGACCAAAAATGCCCAGGGACTGGACTTGGAGAAAAAAACTCCAAACACCTCTCTGTGTAGAGAGAGGACCTTCTGTCCTCCAGCTGCAGTCCATGTTTGCTTTGTACAGGATTTAAAATATGAGGCCTTATTAACTTTACAGAGCTGTATTTTACTTTCAAGGAAGGTTATTTTATTATTTATTTTCAAATCAGAATTTTGGGTAGAATAAGAACTAGGGAGCAAAGCTTTTTTAGTTTCATAGTGGATCTTTTAATTTCTCAAAATATCTCTACCCTTCCTTGTAAAATGAAACCTTGAAGTGACCCAGCAAAAAATGTATCTAACTTCTGCTTCTCTCTTAACTTCCTGATAAGGAAAGAAAAAAGTATAGAAACACTTCGGTTTTGAATAAAATGAATGTAAATTGGACTAACTGCCAGGACATTTGGAGATAGTTTCCCAAATAGTTCTAAAGTCTCTAAATTAAAAAAACAAAAACAAAATAAAATACCCCAATGTCCTAACAGAGCATCGTGACATAAATTAGAAATCCACCAAGTCCAGAAACATCCATTCCGGCAACACTGAGCAATATACTTTCTCAAAGTTACTTGCTCCAAGTGTGTGAATATGCCAGGCATCTTGCCATCAAAACATCTTAAAATGTTACCACATCTAAAAAAATGTATTTAAAAAAAAAAATGTTACCACATCTGTGCTTACACGCTTATACATACACACACACACACACACACACACACACACACACACATATTAGGTAAGAGAAAGCATTCCACATTTTACTGTTGAGTGTCACTATTAATAAATATTATCTACCTTTGTCTTTTGAAACTGAATAAACATTATCAAGTGATAACGGAATAAAAATTATCAGGTCTTAAAATAAATATGGAAGAATTTAATTTGTTCTTACTTGCTTGTATTAGATGGGCATTGGATTCTTTGACAGCCATATCCAGAAATGGGCAATTTTAACACTAATTTAGGGGGAAAACTCTATCTATACAGGTGGCATAAGAAATAGCTTTGGAGAGTTATTTCTTTGTTATAAACATTTCACATAAACCATGATGTGGTATATAAAAGCTACCTGTACGTGATTTTCTCTTAAAACTGAAAGCAATTAGAATTGAAAGTCTGGGAAAATTATACATATGTGAAGATAAATCAGCTGACAAATCATGTTTTGGTGGTAAGTTGAAAATTATATCATATATGAAGCATTAGGTGGGAAAAATCTTATCTCAAATGACTCCTAAGATATATTTGTAAAAGAAGAGGACCCTTCATGGTACATGGTGAAGACTTTTCTAGAAGCTTAAGAATTTCTTTTTCCAAATGGCCTTAAATTTAAACTTACTCTGGAAGATTAAATAACGCATACAGAGACATTTCCAAATTTAAAGGGACAGAGCAACTTTTTAAAATATTCCACTTCTATTAGAGTATTTTAAAAGTATTTTAGGAGCACCTGGGTTGCTCAGTGGGTTAAGCTTCTGCCTTTGGCTCAGGTCATGATCTCAGGGTCCTGGGATCAAGCCCTGCATTGGCCTCTCTGCTCAGCAGGGAGCCTGTTTCCCCCTCTCTCTCTGCCTGCCTCTCTGCCTACTTGTGATCTCTCTCTCTCTCTCTGTGAAATAAACAAATGAAATCTTAAAAAAAAAAAAAAAGGTATTTTAAAAGAGCTTAGAATGGGCTTATCTTATTCACATACTAATTTTTCAGAAGAGGAAATGGAGATTAGGTTAGGATAAATGACTCTCGACATATGTCAGTCCTACTGATAAATAGCAGACGGAGTAGCCCGGTCTAAACTTCAGCCAATATCAAGGACAGTGCTATTTGATTATTTGTTTCTAGGAAGGGGTTGTTCTTGTTTTCTGTGTGGGCAAGGAGCATATAATTATTATGAACTTCAGTTTTGGACATGAACTCCCATTGTTTCATTTCTAGAAATACTCATTACTACATACCTGATCATATTTTAACACATACAATCTGGCAACTTCATAACTATGTTGTTAAAGTTGAAAGAGACACATAAATTAACTCAGATGTTGACTCATAAGAGACACTATTTTATTTTTGAACATTTAAAACCCTCCTCCAACCATTTCTCTGGTAGCTAAGCACTGTTAAATCCCTCAATCCCTTCACTCACTATTGAGAATCACACAGCTGAAGCAGGTGGCACAATTCGGTCTACATCAAACATTTCACAGAATCTTTACTTCCAAAGCAAGTCTATACCTCCAGCATGTAAGCTCTAGAACATCACAATTCTTTGTACACAAATATTGAAAGTGACAAGTGGCATCTAAAAGGGCTGTTCCTACAGAAACAGAACATGTTTGCTAGAAGCTGGGGGTTGAGATCAAAGAATGAACCAAAACAGGCCATTGTCTGAGCCCACCTGGTAAGATCTAGCAGATCACTAAGCCATCATGATCCTAAGCGTTAAGATTCTGCAGAAACAGTGAACGACACATACTTCTTTGCTCCTCCTTGAAATTAAGGCAACAACACTGATCTTCTGCAGACCCAAGTGGATCAGTGATCAATTTTTACAGTACTTCTGCTTCAGATATTAAGAAGTAAAAACAATCTGTCTATTAGAAAGCAAGGGACTTTAAACTTGAGTGACAGAGTAAGGGTGGGCCTGTATTTGGCCAGATGTTATATATGCCCACTGAAAGACACACGGCCTAATCTGCCTAATCTCTATGAAATGGTGTAAATAAAGGACCTTTAAACCACATATTCTCTTATTATAGACTCCTCTTCATGGTGTTTTTCCATCTTGAATTTCTAAGGACAGCATCCTGTTAAGAGGAAGCTTTGTTCCAAGTAGCTGAATTTCATGACAGCTGTCTTCATGATATTGTTTTGTATATTAAGGAGTCTCTTGGGAGTTATCTAGAAACCAGCCCAAGAAAAGACAATATTGAGGAACAAAATAAAAGGTAAGTCTAGCAAAACACCAATGCCTAATGGTTCCAATTGGGGCCCTATTATTGGTTAATGAATCATTGTTAAAACCTCACAGCAAGCATGAGCGTGCAGTCTAGTCTATAGTGAGAAAATGACTCTCCATCCCAACAGTTATTAGCTGGGAGTTGTTTGAAAACACATCCAGTAATTATTACAACACTGGAACTAATTGAGAACTTTGAGTTGATAGCAAATGGTCTACAATAGCAAACTCGGGGGGGGGGTGTCTTTTTTAATTATTGACAAACAGCACACATATCAATAGAATTTGGGTCATAGTCTGAAGATCTCAGGACACATTTAGCTAATTATTTCCAAAATATTCTTGAAAACATAGATTACTATCAAAGTAGCGCTTGAAAATTTAAAATTCTTACAGAAAAAAAAAATCAAAGTTACTCATCTAAATATGCCTTTTTAAGATTAACTTTATTAGAGCAAGAATAAATCCTGATGAATAACACATATTTCATCCAACTCTCAAGTATTCATCGGATGATAACAGGACTTCTCTTCCCTAACTCTAAGTGTGCTTTCATAATTTCGATTCCTAAGGTAAAGAGACAAAAAGATACACAAATACTCCATTTGCCTCTAGTTGTTTTCCCAGTGAGGCAAGGGTTTCAAACAACACAAATAATATTGTTAATTATTGTGGATTTTGTTTATCCAGAGCGTCTCACTCCCCTTTTATCCCTGACTCTAAGGAGTTGTCTATATTATCAGATGAAATTTGTATACTATAAAGGCAATATAAAAGAGAAATATGAATTATAATAATTTTGTGTAGATATTCCACTCTTAAAAATAGACTGAAGTAGGAATCCAGAGTAGTTAAAATCTAATATTCAAAATCAAATTCAAAAAAAATTTTTGTGCCCTTGTGGTGCCTGACTGGCTCAGTCAGTAGAACATGCAACTCTTGATCTTGAGGTCATGAGTTCAAGCCCCACGTTAGCCCTACAGCTTACTTAACACAGATCCAAAACAGTCCCCTCACCCCACTGCCTCCAGGCTAAGTACAATATTTGTTCCTCCTGCTCCTCTAACTTTGTTGAGCAAAACCATACAGCTTTTTACAAAGGTACTAAGAAAACATATCTCCATTTTCTAGCCAAATATCTGGTCAATGGAAAGCAAAAGGTTTGAGGTGGCAAAGTTTTCATTCATTGATTAATTTTATTCCCTCATCTTAAAAATTCCATTCTTCATCTTTGGTTACTAAGTTTCAGTTCAGTAAAATAACCGGAATGTTGGGGCCTTCCCAAAATGTTGTGGAAACATCACATTTCAAGATGAAGACGCAAAGTAAACGGATTTTTCAGTTCTCTCTGCCCCTCAATACAGGGAAGGCTCTTTGGGTAACATGAAGGGAGGAAAAAAAGAATCTGGTGGGCAGGACTCATCTCCCTTGCTGCCTCTCCACTGCCTTTTCATTTTCCCTGGCAAACCTGAGCAATGTAAGTAATTAATTTTCAATAAACTGAGAAAACGGTCTTCCATCCTTAAATAACTCTAATAGGTTGAGAGGATTACAATGATATGAACATTTCAGACAAATATATTTAGTGAAGACTTGGAGATAGAGGATGATTTCATAAATATTCTTTACTGAGTTGACAGCTCATCCCTGAGACCAGCCCCAATGCTGGGACTGCTAGACCGGTTTCTCAAGGTCCCATGCTTTAGCAAAAGATATTTAAATAGTAGACATCCGCATGATGCAAATTAAACAGTGGGGAGAATAATCTTCAGATATTTAAAATTCCAAAAGTGTGATCAGTTATTCCTTCAGAAGCTGTCTACATAGACGGAAGCAGATAACAGAATATCCATATATATGGATATATATATTCAATAATATTTATATTCTTGAATAAAATCAATAGAGCTCTCTCTGCAGAGAATATAGCTAAATAATTTGGGCCCCAAACATACTCTCTCCTCTGTGACAAATAGGTCTCCCAAATTAATTGTACACTTTCCTTTTTCACCATCTGGACAACTACCAAAGTCACTGCTATGAAGCCTGGGGGGCCTCACCTCATATTTCCAACCCATCACCTGGCAGGGAGGTCTCTCCCATTACCCTGCTTCCACACAATGGGGACACTGAAGCAGTGCTGATGAGGCCCCCAAATTTGTTGTCTCTACTTAAAATTGATAATCTCCAATCACACAAACCTCAAGCACCTATTTTTAATGAATCCTTCAGATGAATATCAAAGAACTATTTAGCCATGTCTAATATTTTAATTAGATTATATTCTCAATTTAACCCATTAAACCTCCTTTGATGATCCCGATATTTAGTGTTTAGCCTCAGATGCACGAGGTAATGAATACCGGACCTTTTGATTTAATGAGAATTTCAGCTCTTCCAGCCTGCGCCTCTTTGTGTACCTTTTATTTTGCTGGCTATAGAATTCAGTTAATTGAAGGAGTCTCTTACCATCACACATTAAGGAGGATGAATTAGCATCCCCATTCTGATTGGAAAATGCAAGCAGACAGTTTTGCTTTGATCTGAGGATTGAACTGAGGAAGGCAGCAGTCCTCTGAAAATGAGCTGATGGCCTTGTTATCAGGGCAAAATGCAGATGCGTCCATGTGTCACAAAACACTTAATGTCTTAATTGATCACCTTCCAACTCTCCCTGTCCTGTTTGCCTCATTCTCTTTGGGTGTGTGTGTGGGTGTGTGTCTTGTTGTCTGTTTATCCTGGTTTCTCAACTCAGAGAATTAGAGACCTAGGTTTTCAATTAATCTGAGACCAAGGAAGATGAAACAATAAATCCCCTCACCTTGAAATTTCTAAGAATATCCTGTAAAACTATTTGGACCTCTCACAGACCAAGATTCTTAAGGACTAACTCTAACTTCCAATGCCCTCAGACTGGTAGATCCCATGCCATTGGTACTGCATCACTGAATAGGAGGCAAGAAGGAAGGACTACTACACATTTTGGCAAGGAAGTCAGCCTTTCAAATCTGTTCTAAAGATAATGCAATTCGGGGCACCTGGGTGGCTCAGTGGGTTAAAGCCTCTGTCTTCAGCTCAGGTCATGATCCCAGTTGTGGGATCAACCCGCATCCAGCCCTGCTCAGCAGGGAGCCTGCTTCCTCCTCTTTCTCTCTCTGCCTGCCTCTCTACCTACTTATGATCTCTCTCTCTGTCAAATTAAAAAAAAAGAAAAAGATAATGCAATTCCCCTGAACCTCAACAAATGCAGTTGCATAAAAGGAAGACCAAGGTAAGAGATCAACACCTTCATCACTCACTGTAAAGGCCTGAATTAAATAACATTAAATTCAGATTATGAGACTTGTGGGTAAATATGTTAGACTAAACACATGAACATACGTACACCGACTTCACTCCCTTGGCAAGCCCACACTAGGAGGGTTTTTAGTAAAGGGTTTTTAGAAGACAAAAACATAAGAACAGGAGGAGAGAGAATGATAATAAAAGTAGGAAAAGAGATAAAAGTTGGAAAAAAAAAATTCTAACCTAGCAAACAGGAAACCCAAGCATCAATCTGATTTACATTCCTGAATATCCAAAATGCTCAGGAACGGATGATATCAATTACCTTTGAAAGTAGGGATGTTAAGGGATTGAGGGGGGCTAGATGAAGGACAATTGCCCCTTTGCCACCCACCAAAAGATTGCTCTCCCCTCTGCACAGGGTAGAGCAGTCTCTCTGGAGTAAGGGGCAAGTGGCTCTGTTGGGAGGCACAATACAGAAAGCAAAGTGAACAGTGAATGTGTGTGTTCTAAACTCAGAGACCTCTGGTTTGCCACATGGCTCCCAGAACATTGGGAACATCTCATCCTACAAGCAGGAGTTTGAAAAATCCTTCTCCGGAAAATCTGACCAGCCTAAAATAAAAGCCTTGAAAATTCTGACTTTAGGGGTTCTCTAACGGAAGAACTCAACCACATTATCACAGGGGGAAAGCTCACAGTCTAAAGTATCCCCCCGCCACACACACACACACCATGTATCAGTTTCCTATTAGCCTTTTCTCATAAACATGAGCAAACAACAGGGGATAACTACATATCTGAAGAGATCATTGAGGAAACCCACTAGAAAGGAGGAGTAGGACTTAAAAGAGATCTTGGAAGTTAGAAATAGGATAGCAGAAATTTAAAAAGTTAAAAGGTTGGAACACTGAGGAATGTTCCCAGGAAGTACAGCAAAAAAAAGATAAAAGGAGAGAAAATGGAAGAGAAAAAGAATTTAGAGGATAAATCTAGGAGGGGAAAAAAAAATCCAAATAATAGGCGTTCCATAAAGAACTTAAAGAATAGAAATCCTTGAAGAATTAATTCAAGAAAACTTTCCATAACTGAAAAGACTTTTCAGACTGACAGAGCCTACAGAATATCCAGAACAATGGAAGCTAAGAGACATAAGGACCATAACTGTAAAATTTCAGACCGTTGGTTACAAAGAGAGCACCCAAAAAGGAAAACAAATGAAGAAATCAAACAGGATACACAAAGAACCAAGAATCAAAACGGCTTTAGGCCCTCACAGCAGCAATACTGGAAGCCAATGAAAAGAAATCAAATCAGGTTTTTTAAATTTTTCAGAAGTATTTCAAAATAATTTCCAACTTAGAATTCTACACTTAGCCAAAACACTAATAAAGCATGTGACTAGAATAAAGAGATCTTTTCGATAAGGATGAAGCCTAAAACATTTACCTTTCACACACCAATCTGGAAACTATAGGAGACTGTGTTTCCCCAAAATGAGAGGGTAAAGCAAGAAAGAGGAAAATATAGGAAACAAAAGTAAATTGAAAGGAATCCCAGGGGGGGCACCTGGGTGGAACAGTGGGTTGGACCTCTGCCTTCAGCTCAGGTCATGATCTCGGGGTCCTGGTATGGAGCCCCATATCGGGCCCTCTGCTCAGCGGGGAGCCTGCTTCCCCCCTCTCTCTCTGCTTACTTGTGATCTCTGTCAAATAAATAAATACAATCTTTTAAAAAATTAAAAAATTAAAAAAGAAGAAAGAAAGGAATCCCAGGATGAAGGGGAAGAGAGATACAGCAACACAAAATCCAGAGGGCAGCAGACCAGAGGTTCTGGGAGCAATTTGTTCAGGGAAAATGAAACCTTAACAAGAGTATCTTAGGATTCGGCTATAGAGAAATGGTGAAGAGTCTGGATTTACACTGGTCACAAGTACATTAAAAATTAAGAAGGCAAATATTAATTCCCAGGAAAAAAAAAAAAAGAAAAGGAACTAAGCCTCGCGGGAAAAAGTAATCCGAGTTGACTACCTGGCTGAGCTGAGAGTCAGACATGCATACCATAATAACGATCCAACCAAAACCCTGTCGTGGAGGAAGAGATGAAGAGGGTGCACATAGGTGGTGGGAACAGGGAAGAAAGAACTAAATTTTCACCTTTTATAGCATGAAGTACTAGATAATTCCTAAAACAAAAATACCAAAAACAGCAGTTCAGCAATTATTTAGAAACATGAAGACAAAACAAAACAAAACAATCACCCAGTACTGGAAACCAGTTGCCTCTGTAGTAAAGAGAAGAGGGAAGGGGCCAGGGGACTGCTTCTTTTTAAAATAATCCTTCTAGAACTATTCGACTCTATAAACAATGTACATGGGTAAATGATGAAACTCAAGTCTTTAAAATTAAATGGAGAGAACTCAGGAATTAAAATAGATGGGAAAAGAACAGAACAATCATAAAGTATTAGGGGTTTTTTGTTTGTTTGTTTTTTTGCTTTTAGCTTATAAATTGTTCATTTGAAACTCAGAATAAAGAGCTACCTTTCTATCCTTATTCCCGTTGCTTTCTACAGTTTATTTTCCATCCCACGTCAAGCACTGAAGAATAAGGACTACTCGGCCATTCTTGAACTTCTGGTTGAAATACTGGCAAGTGTACTTAATCACTTTCATTATTGGTAGCCATGGAAGCTAGAGAGAGAATGGAGGTTACAAATATTCAGACAATCCCTAAGAATTATGTTAGTCAATATTTTTAAACCACTCTTGCTTATTCTTGTTGCAGAGATACATTCCTAAGGTGTGCCTTTAAAAAAAATTCTTAAAAGCTTCAGAAAAAAAGCTTATATCTTGGATTTCCCTCCTAGATCCTTTACTGAAAACAGGCAACTCAATCTCTTAATAGGGCTCCCATAGATTTGAATTATACCTTCCTTCCCTACAAAACATTTATGTCGACCAGGAGAACAGAAGCCCTGCGGCAGGATGGTGGTGAGACAGGAAGGAGGGAGAGAAGGAACATTCTAAATGAAGTATCCTCAATGCAACTACATGGCCCTATACAGCCTGATTTCATCCCAGACCACCATGCCCTCTCTTCGTCCACACAATAGGATAATGATGAAGAGAAAATAAGATGAAGTTATTTTAAAAACTAATTAGAAAGGGACATAATAACCCCTCCTAATGATAGTGATGGAACACAAGACTAATACCTTTGAGTTACGCGTGTTGTTACTGCCGTAGTCCTATGAAGTGTGGGATCAAGAACCAACCTGATATGTTCAGATCTATATTGTAATTCATTATCTTCCTCTAGCATCTCACAGTAGATACTTTTACCTCATATCTCCTCACCATTCTTAACGGACACTCTCCTCATATTTCTGATACCAAGTAAGAGACATAACATAATCCTGAGCAAAAGGAAGGTTGGAATTTAAGTCTCCAAGTCAAGCCATCTAGCCAGTGGCTATGATGCCAAATCCAGCTGCAACTACACAATTTTGTGAAGAGAGTAAGAGAAGGCTCACAGAAGTAGAAACAAAATCATGGAGGAAAAGTTATCTGGTGTACACACTTGGAATTCTAGGACGGAGTAAATAAAATAAAGAAAGGTATCTTTGGGAATGAGAATTAAGACAAGAAAATACAATGGGGAGAATCTGGACAGAAAACAGAATATCAATTTTTTTTTGTCTCCTAAATATTTATTGGAATGATCACAGATCTCTACAAGTATTAATTTGTAACTCATCAAATTAATCAGTTGTAGGACACTGAGCAAGTCAATCTCTCAGACTCTTAGTGGCCTTGTCTATAAAGATTAGGCAAAATTTTCAATTTTTCATCCTACTCAATAGGTGAACCTCTTCAAAAACATCCCAGCAAGTAGTTACCCAACTTTGGCTTGAATGAAAAGGGCTAAGGGGCTCAGTACCTCCTTAACAAGAATTAGGATTTCAGATGGTTCTTCATCAGAAGTTTTTCCATAAATTGATCTAAGATTTTACTAGATGATTTCCAGCTAATTTTAAAATTTTATATCCAAAATTATTATGCAAAATCCTTTCCTCTAGAGGACACAAGAACAATAGCTCCCCTCCCCCACCCCCCCCCCGCATATCACTTTTATCACGACATGAATTAGTGGTAAAGTAGGATCATTAAAACTGGCTTCTAGTCTGAAGTCTGTCACGGTCTCTTTAACACTGACAAGGCATTCATGATACCTGGATCCTAATTTCTTCTCTTATAAAAAGAAGGGCTTAGATTTTGTTAAAGTTCTCGAACACTGACCATCCCTTCCTATCTAGTTGTTCTTAACTCCAGTGATCCTCACTTTGTTTACTTTCTCAAATGGGGCACAGGAGACTTCCTTAATGAATAAAAGAATACCCTTTTCATTTTCTGGTTTCTCCTAATTCTTATTGTTATAGATATATTTATTTAGAGCACATGAACTGAAATCTTAGTGAGAGGACAACTTTAGTAAGTTGGAATTTATAGTTCCTTTCCTACAAAAAGAAGACAGGATACTAGGATCTTAAGGGTTAGAAAAAAACCAAACCAGTTCACCTTCTCACCAATGAAGAACGGTAACAGGGCCTCCCAGCCCCTAGTGTTTTGCTTTCCAGCTTCTGCTCAAACTTTTCCAGTGAAAGGTGCTTGGTGTTTTCTGGACTTCGCCTGTTCTACCGATATACAGCACACTACTAGCCTATAGGAGGTATGCAAATGTTCCAAAATGTTTCCCTGGAAACACCCATTGGTTCTGGTTCTGCCTTCTTTAGCAGAGCTGCATAGATACACCCCTTGATACTGAGGAGCCCTGTAACCATCAACTACAATTATCATAGCTAATCTCCTCTCCCACCCCTGCCCAATACTCGGCTTCTCTAAGCTACGCAGCTCATACTCCCCTATGTTTTCCACACATTTTACTATCCAGGCTTTTGTATACCGGTTGACTTTTAGCTTGTCAACAGCCTCTATAAAATGTGATGCCAAGAGCACAACATAAATGTCAAATATTTCCTTTACTCATTATTTCTGCACATGGCCTGAGCCCAGCTCAAGACTAGAGGATCACCACTCCAACTCAATATGTTTATTGCCCAATTCTCTTAGCACCAAAAGCATTCTGCTTGCTCTGTGCCTCCACATGTCTTTAGGCTCTAGTTACCAAACACATGAATAAGAGCCAGTCCTCTACCTTTTGAAGTAGTGTCACGAATTCCAATTATTTCTTAGTGCCACCACCCACTAATACCAGGCAGAATGGTGTACTGTCCATTTATGTTCTTAGATCATGTGGGCAGAAATAGAATCAAGAGTCCTTTTCTGAAAATCTGTGAAGTCTACTGCAAACAGCGTTAAGAACGAATTCAGAACAAATTATTTACTCTATTTGGGATTACATGTAGGACGACATGCCCACCTTGGCTATTTTAAGATGTTTTTGTCCCTTCAGAATGGGCCTTTGTCTTTAATATACCCTAGTGAGTGTGATTTTGTCAGATCTTTACCAAGTCAAAATGAATTGAGGCAAAAGCCGAGGTAATTCAGACAAAATACTTCTTCAGGCTTTGATCGGTGCTGAAGGCCAAAAACAAACACTGCCATCATGCTATGTTAAATTGAAACTAAATTGTGTCTATCCTCCATATCATCACTAACCCGCTGTGTATAAGAAAGAAAAGGAAAACCAGGAGAACTTTGCTATTGAATTGTATGCCATCAATTTCAGGGAACACGGTCTGAAGAGAAAACCGTGCCCGTGTGGCTGGTGCTGCAGGTGCGAGCTGGCCAGGAACAGCCACAAACGGAGGACCATGACATGGCAGAACGAGCATCTTTCCATGTTTAATGCTCATGAATCAAAGATACAGCCATTCCCTGGGCTCCAGGATTCATTCGTTCTGCCTCCAATCAGGCAGAGCTGTGCCCTCGCTGACAATGTTTCCTATTTACCTGCCTTTTCAAAAGATCATAAAATGTGCCGAATCTGCTTCTCTCAGAGCCAAAATAAAGCCTGGCTTCTTCTTGTGAAGACAGAAGAAAGACCTAAATGTCTTGAGCTTTTGTGTTTGTGTTAAGTATCTAATTAAAAATTTTTTAAATGTCCTCCAAAACACAGTATTTTTACTCACTTTAAAAAGATTCTCCCCAAATCCCTTTTAGTAGCTCTTCTTTCTAGTATTAGAAGAATGGGAGATTCTCCCCTCATGTAATGGTATCTACTCTCCCTTCCAAGTCATCACAAATCACTACCCACCCCCATAACCAAGTCTTTGGTCTTATTGCAAAGCACTAGCCCCAAACTCCTGCCTTAAAAAGGTACTGTCATTATCTGAACAGGGAGAGAGGAGAAAGTGAAGTGTAGATTTGTTTTTAATAGCACATCTACATAATTTAAAATCAATGGGCGAGGTGTTCATATAAAGTGATAGAGGCAAAATGCTGACCGGTGCATTGTTGGAAGAAAAACAGTGTGTTGGACAAAGAAATGAATAAGGAGTCAAAAAAAGAATTTTTTTGTTTTTAGTCTTGCTTTAACTTCAGCTTGTACTAATTTCATAGGTGGATCCTTCAGGCTTGCCAACCCTCGATTTAGGTAACTCTGAAAAGGAAAACTAGTCTTTGTTGTCTAGGACTCACTAGATCTTGATTGATAAAGAGCGCTTTGGAAAATCCAAACAGCTCTACAATGCTTATGTTTTCAAAGCAGTAACTTGGTCTCCTAAATAATGCCAGCTGGATAGAGGTCTCACCCTGACACTTATCTTTGCCTAAATTAATGTTTCCTGGAACAAACCTGTGGGGGGGGGGGGAACAGAAGGAAAGAAGAAAATGAAAAATTTCCTCGAGCTATATGCATAGAACTTAAACCTAGAGGAATATTTATGATTCATCCTTTTAGAACAACAAAGAGACAAAAAAGACTAACTGTAACCCAAGCTCACACAGTCATAGTCTCTATAATTATTATTCATCGTTCGAACCCAAGGGTCACGATTCTACTTAGCCACACAGTCTTCTCTAGCCTTTCTGGGCTCACTTACCTAAATACACAACCAGAGCCAAAGGAAGATCGGAAGCGAAGCTCTCCTCTGGCAGGTTGCTAGACCTTATATCTGATAAGTATACCGGGTGCGTAGGGTCATCACACAGTTTGCGTAATTTCAAACTCCAGATATCAAGGGCGCTCTGTCCCTTCGGTATTTGAGAGTCAAAAAAATACCATTTGCAGTGACTTTTTCCACATAGGTGGAACTCAAGACCATATAACGATTAAAAACAGAAAAATCGGAGTGGGAGGGACGGGATCGGTCAAGTAAAGGTTATTAGCCCTGTTAGCTCCTTTGGAAAACAGGACACTGCCTGGGGTGTAGGGGAGGGGGCGTGCGCGGAGGAGGACGCGTTAACAAACGATTCCCGGAAACTCGGTTCGTTCCCAGTTTTGCGCGGCGAGCCCTTTATTATCTAAAGAGACTGCAAGCCCGAGGAAGAGAATAGGAGACCTCCTAGGGGAAAGGGAGAGGGGCGACGCGCTGGGCCAGGCTCTTGCCCCACCGCAACAGTCCACACGCCGGGGCACGTCCGGAAGCGGATGCTTGCTTAGCTTTAATCTCGCTAAAGCGCCGCATTCCCTAAAATGCAACAAAAACGAGCATTTCCGCACATAGCCCAAGGAACACTCACTTTTAAAATATCAGTAGCCCACGGGCCGTGTAAGAGTTGCGGGACAGATGTAGCCAGGTCGGGAGGCAGAAACTGCTCGGTAGGTTTTCCTGTCCAAGTTTCTCGCCGCGCGTGGGCGCCGCTCAGTATTGGGACTGGGGGAGGCGGGGCGTGTAGAGCGGGTGCCCCCGGGGGCCACAAGCTTAAGGGTGCCAGGGTGCCGAACCGGAAGCTCAGGAGGGGAACAGTGATGGAAGAGGATGGAAGCGCCGCCCGGAGGAGGGGTTGTCGCCATAGTTTTTGAGTTAGAGATGGGTAGTGCGGGAACCCCAGTGGAAGGTTTGTGGCTAACAGCGCGCGAGTCTGTCCGGCAAAGACAACTTAAGCATTTGGTTGTCGTTCTACCTGGATCCCCGCAGAGCGGACGGCCCACACTCCCGGTCCCTTACCTGCAGCCAATCGGTCTACCCAAGGAACGGCAAAGGGTCCGGGTGGAGAGGTCTCGGAGCCTGGACAACGGAGCTGGGGGCAGGTGGCGGAGAGGAGAGGGCCGAGAGGGTCTGCGATCGCGGCGGATTTAGAGCCCAGGGTCCAGCTTGCGCCACTTAAGACGCGGGGCGCGGGAATGAGCTAACGCAGGTGCACGCTCGCCGGGCAGGGAGCCGGCGGGCGGAAGGGGGAGGAGGGCGTGGGCCACGGGGCGCCGCGCGGGTTGGAGGGTTGACAGGTGTGTTTTGTTTGTCTTCCAGGAGCGGATCTTCAAGGCCCGCCCCCGGACCCGAGTCCGAGCGTTCCGCATCCCGGAGGGAACCGCGCCCCGCCCCGCCGCGTGCTCCCTGCCTCCCCAGCCACGCGGCTCAGAGCACGTGCGGCCCTGGGCCCAGCTCCCCCTCGTCCCCAATGTCCACCTCGTCCTCGGGCTCGGTCAGCACGAAGGGGCCAGCAGGCAGGCCCAACCGAGCCTCTGCACCTGCGGCCTCGGAGCCGCGGGGGCTGCCCTCAGGGCTCTCGGGCCCATCTGGCGCTTTGGGCTCGTCCTGACTTTTCCTCAGTTGCTTTTTATGCTTCATCCGCCGGTTCTGGAACCACGTTTTCACCTGATTTCAGGGAGGAAAAAAAAAAAATACAACCACGTCATTCCTTCAGACTCGTCGTTACTAGGATCTGAGAGATGGCTGGGGGTTAGGAAAACGGACCGCAACCCATTCAGAAATTATCCAAGAGCTGTGAGAGTCTCATCCTTGGGTTCAATCACACCTGAACTGCTCGCAAGTTACCGTGTTCGGCTGAGTGAGAATCAAGCATCCTAAGGCTCCTGGAAGTAATTGTCCAAAATAACGATCAAGGACAAAATGGTGTGCTTAGTTAATACTAATACTGTTATCAATTATAATTACAAATAGTAAGTGCTGCGTGGATGAGTCTCCTTTATGTTTAACTTACATTCCCCCCATTTTGGCCTCTAAACACCTGGTCTTGCTGGACAGGAAGATGAGAATCAATCTTGCTGGTTCTCATCAGAGAGAAAAGTCAGGGGCGCCTGGCGGGGCTAACGATTTCCCAGAAAGTTGGGCTCCCAGGTACAGAGAATATAAGAGAGAGGAATTGGAGGAGGGAGTTTGAAGGTTGCAGGTGAACAGAATCTGGAAGATGAAAACAGTTCTCCCTCTCAAAACAGAACAATAAATTGGGCGCTTACGTTACAGGGGGGAGTGGGGAGGCTGGATTGGAGGACTTGCGTCTGTGAGGGAGATTAAAATAATAAGAAAAAAAAAATCCCTGTGTGGAGTTCGCTCAGGACAAGAACCCGTCTAGTCTCTTATTTTACGTCGGACCAGGGTTACAGCCCGGATCGGAGAGGAGAGGCGGGGCGGCAGAGAACTAATCGTTAGCAAACTAGGAGCGCTCATCAGGAACGCCGAGGAGTTTCTCCCCCCTGTCCAGAACTTGCTCGAGCGATGATGCTTCCGTAAGTCTGCCCTGAGGTTGGAGGTGTCGGTACTTTCACTAAGGATCTTTGGGGAAGCCTAGAATAAAGGGGAGGGGGGTCACTCCCACTCGAGAGCTCGGCACCGGGTGCAGAGGTGGTAGGACTTAAGGGGAGAGGAAAGAGCGGCGGCGATCCGAACTGCCCCCCTCGGGCCCACCTGCGTCTCGGACAGGCTGAGGGCCGTGGCCAGCTCCACCCGCTCTGGCGTGGACAGGTAGCGCTGGATCTCGAATCTCTTCTCCAGGCCGGAGAGCTGCGAGTCCGAGAAAACCGTGCGAGCTTTGCGGCGGCGGCAGTGCTTCCCGGGAAGCTCGGTGTGCTGGGGGTGCGGGAACAGCGCCGGCACAGGCACCCCTGCAGGGAGAAAAGCCGCCAAGTGGGTAGAGCGCGATCCCCGGGAGCCACCTCCGGCCGCACTATCCACCCCCCGTCCCCGGCGCCTCCCTCCGTTTCTTGCCTCCGCTAGTCCCCTCGTCGCCCCAGAGCTTCTCCAGCCCTTCTCCCAGGAACCGCACGGGAGGGGAAATAAAAAATGACAAGAACAGCGCTTGGAGATCTTTATCAGGCAGGTCGTGTAGACCTACAAACAATAAATAGTAAGTCAAATGGAAAAAGAAAAATTTTAAACTGGAGGCCTTAGAGAACGTCTTCTTGGAAGGACTCTTCGCAGTGTCTGCCAGTCCTCTGTAGCGCGTCGGAAGTTTTCTTGCAAACGTCGGCTGGCCCAGTAGCTGCTCTGCCCAGCCATCACTCTACCATACCGCTAAGGACACTCTGTGTAGTTCTGGGACTAGTAGAGGCATGAATGTGGCCCTGCTTCCCAACCTAAAAAACACCTTTCTCTTTCCTGAGCTCCCGCCTGCGGCCAAAGGGAACAGATCAAAACTCTCTCATCAGGAGCTTTTCAGAAGCAAGAACCGAGGAGCAATTCCCGCCTGGCACGTTCCATTATCAGTTGCGGGGGACGCTGGAGACCTCATCTCTAATCTTATCTTCATCCTTTTTCTTATTCTTTCTCTCCTTCCACCCTAAGCAGAAGCACTGAAGCACTTCCCTCCCTCCCCCCCACCCTCCACCAGGTCAGGGGAGACTTCTCTTGTCTTTCCTGACCTCTGCAGGCATTATGGTGTCTGAGACACACCAAGTAAACTGCCACAGGCATCAGTTTGTCAGTGGGATGGGGGGGCAGTGGAGGAAACAAGCAATTCTGGCATCCCAGGCTTTTGGCCACTGCTATTTGGGGGGAAGGTGGGTGCAGCCCAGAATAGGCTGTCATGGGCCAGGGAGTGAGGCCAATACCAAGATGAACACTAACATGCAGGCTTCCACACACCTTCTATAATGGCCCTGCCAACCCAGTGCCTCAGAATCTGGGTTTTACTGCTTCAAAAAACTTTTAGCTTTTGTCCTAGATTCCAGAGCATGCATTTCACAAACTGTCTCAGGGGTTTCCACGGCCCTGGCGGAGACGGGGTTGTTTTCTCACTTGCACTCTGCATCTGGACTCAAGGAATTATTATACTGCAACTGGAATGAAAATGTCGTGTCGAAGAAAGCACGAATGTGTCCTTGTAGAGAGCTGCAGAAAACATCTGGGTATTTCCTCACATCTCCCTGTCCCAACCACTTTGCTGGCCCTGGTCTTTGTCATTCATGGAAAATCAAAATACTTTGGCGTGGGGCTCCAGCTTCACCAGCAACCGGGGCATGGGCAGCTAAACCCCAAGATTGTGAGTTAGACAGTGGGAGTGCAGAGGGTTAATGAGGAGCGGTGTCCCTCCTCCCCCCGCCCACACTTTTTTTTCTTACCCTTTTCCCCCTGATTTTGGTCAGGTCAAACCTTCAGTCCTCAGAATATCCCAAACCCTTATTCACTTCTAAGCCGCAGCAGTATATCCGCGAATGCTCGGCGCCCGAAAGGAGAGCGCTGGACCCGCTGGAGCCTTTTGAGTCAATGAGCTAGAAAGTGGAGTTCTGCTTCATGGAGGGGGGGTGGTCACGGGTCTCCCCTAGGGCAAGGGGAGGCAGAGAATCAGGATTGAGAGCTGGACCACAGTGACCAGGAAGACCACTAGGAAAGAGACTGAGCACTATCCACCAAGAATATTGTCAAAACCTCCAGCCACCTCTTGGCTAGGAAGGTTTCCTTCATTATAAAGCCTGTGGAGAGACTGCAACTTATCCCCATGGGTTGGCAATGCCTCAAGGGAGCTCTGCATGTTCTCACCCATATATCCCCAATGTTCCACTGTCACTTAGGGAAGGAAGCTGCCAAGCCAGGCCAAACCAGCTCTGGCCTTTCCTCAGCTCTACCACAAGCTTAGGGTCTGCACTGGGAGACCTGCTCTCTCGCTCCCCAAACCTTGAGTCCCCTGTTACTTACCCGAGGTGGTGAGGAAATAAGGGTGGTGATGGTCTCCCTTATGCAGAGGGTGATGGGGGTGAGGAGCCAGGAGGGTGGGTGTGGGCATGAGGGGGTAGCCGTAGTCTAGCAGAGGCACCCGGGAGGCCAGAGAGCTGGCGAAGTGGTCAGGGGCCATCTCCCTTAGTGGCTTGGGCTTGTGCAGCAGGATGTCCTCAATGAAGAAGGACGTGGGCCTCTGAGAAGACGCTGGGTGTAGAGGGGCGGTGAAGTTGAGGTTCATCTTGAGCCAAGCGTCTGTCACAGGGTGAAGGCCGGGGACGAAATGTAGGAAGCAAGCGGTCTCAGCAAGCCTGGTCGAACGCCGACAACCACCCTCCGAGGCTGGGAAACCCCGCGGCTCTCTCCGGGGCCTGGGCTACCCCGGGCGCTGGAGAGGCGAGAAGACAAGCTCCTGGGTAGGTTGGGTCTATGTGTAGAATTGGCAGCTTCAAGAGGGGAGCTGGGAGAGCCAATGGCAAGGCTGCCAGCGGCGGAGGGGAGGGTGCGGTGGGCTCGGGGCGGGGCGGGGAGCTGTCCGCCGTGCTGAATACGACCGGCCAGGCCCGGAGAGAGCGGAACAGACAGGGTCCTTGCTCCTACGAGGTTGGTTTCACTCCCTCAATTTGAGGGTTTTTTTCTTTTTCTTTTTTATTTCCTCTCAGGTATTTTTTTAAGGTTTTATTTATTTATTTATTTATTTGACAGAGAGAGAGAGAGAGAGAGAGAGACAGTGAGAGAGGGAACACAAGCAGGGGGAGTGGGAGAGGGAGAAACAGGCTTCCGGCTGAGCAGGGAGCCCGATGTGGGGCTCCATCCCAGGACCCCGGAATCGTGACCTGAGCCCAAGGCAGACGCCTAACGACTGAGACACCCAGGCGCCCCTCTCTCAGGCATTTTTAAAGAAAGCTAAAAAGAAAAATTCTCTGTCATTCGACAGACTTCCTTTAGAGAGCAAAAAGCACTTAAAGGGTCTCAAAGCAATAGGGATAAGGCATTTGGGCCTGGGTTGTCCAAGTTTAGAGACTTGCTAGCAGGATGGAGAAGGGAAAAAGTGACGAGCAGGTCCATATTTGCTACACCCAACTTCAGTTGCTGGCTGAGGCATGGAAGGACTGTTGAGGTAAATAAAAAAATGTTGATGACCATAACATTCTTTCCTTCAGTTATAGAGGGTGGTATGAGTAAAGTTTTATCTACGTTAATTTGGTCTGTGTAAGTACGTCCAGAGCTAGTTCTTAATGCCAGCCTCCATCTCCTCTCAAATGTCCTTTACTTCCCCATCATCCCACTCACACAGCTTTCCTATTTCTGTCACGCTACCACTTTCAACCTTAACCCACCAAAACAGTTGTCCTAGACTTTTGTCTCGTGTTCTTTCTCAGTCTTTCTTCTCATTTCCCTCCCTCCCAATCTTTTGGGGGTTTTTTTGTTGTTGTTTTTCCCCCCTTTTCTGTTTGCCTCTTTCTAATCTGTCACATTTATTTCCCTGGAGTCAATTTGCTAAAATTAAGGTGATCATCTACAGCACAGCAGGGGTAATTTCAGCTCGCATCTCTGAAAATTGCTCTAATTATTGATGTTAAACTCGGGGAAATTAAAAGAAGCCACTTCTCTTCCATCTCCCCATTTTTAAGCTCTAATTTGTTGAAATCTAGTCGTCATCACAATTCCAATCACTACTGCTAATAGTAAAAGTGTTTTAATAGAGACTGAGTCCTCACAACCCATGCTATTAGATAATTAGAGGAGGTGTTAGAAAGCCAAGTGCTAATCCTTGGGCGCGAGGGTAGGATTTCCATCTGATCTAGCAGGTAGAACAAATTAATTACCAGAATCAATTAGGCCCCAAACTACAGTGTACAAGGAAGTGGGAGCGTCGTATTCCGTCTGGATGAACTGGTAAATGGTAAACAGATGAGGAGAGTGAGAGGAAGGGGGGAGAAGAGAGGAGGTAACTTTAAAGTAAGATCTTGGCAAGAACGCTTTGTCCCCGGAGTCTGAACTGTGATTTCTTTCTTTCTTTCTTTCTTTCTTTTTTAACTGATTATAATGATTAAGGACTGAAAACCCGAGAGCAGGCAGCCACAGAGAGGGAAAAGAGTAGACTTTCAGGGGTCATCCCTCCCTCTTTAGCCCTGGTCTATTGATCTCCCGCCGCAGGGCTAGAGGGAAACCGAAACCAAGGGGACTTGTGAAGTGGCGCTGGGGGTGACGATCCACACTTTACTGATGCCCACTTCCCTGTCAGTGAGAAGAGCTTACCCAGCAAGTGAAAACCAAGCTGTCCTGTCCCCTAAGACCCTAAAAGCCATGTGGCTACTGAGGGCGTGGTGGGTGTACAACCAGCCTTTGGTCTCGGTAAAGAGCCTAGCTGTGTCTGCGCGTTCCCTACACTCAGTCCCTACACAGACTGTGGCTACAGTTTTGCACCCAGTCTTGGGGATGGGATTTCAACCTCATTCCAGAGCTGAAACTATTTCTGTTTCCCAAGCAGAAGCTGAAGAGATTACTGAATGTCCCTTTGGGAACAGGGGCAGTAAAAAAAAAGTCTTTGGGTGACTATTACCTTGGAGCCAAGGCACTGCAAACCCTTTCTCAGAATTCTGCCTTACACAGGTAACCAGAGTGTTCTCGGGATCCAGAGAAGGGGAGGGAAGGGGCAGACCTCCTGTTTGGTCCTCACCCTTCCCACTATTTCACATAGGCTGCACTCAGCTCCCTGCTCACCCCCAAAGCTAAGGCTGTGTCTTCAGACCCGGTCCCTGGAGGAGACGTTCCCCTTTTTCTAGTTTGGCTGGCACTGGGACTTGCCTTCCAGAGCTGAGAGCTGAGGGCCACCTAGGGAGACTTAAAGGCATTTCCCTCCGGAATCCAGTTATACTGCCTTTGCCACGACCCCAGCAGGAACCTAAGAAGTAAGAGACAGAGGGAGAGAACAGGATAGCTAACGGAAAGCCTTGAGGACTGTAGGACGTTTCCTTCCTCTTCCCATTCCCCTTTCTGCAACCAAGGGAAACAAAGCTCGGTTGCTGAGAGTCCCAACCGCCCACACCAACGCAGTTCCCTGCGGAGGCGGAGGCGGGACCGCGGGATCGGAAGTGGAGGCGGAGACAGGGATTCCTCAGTCGCCACCCGTTTCCCAGAGGGAAAATCCCTTCTTCCAGGATGCTTAATAATCACAGCTGGGGGCTGCTTTGGGGGTTCTGGGACCTGACCCCTGCCAGCAAATAGGCAAGCTGTACAGGCAGGTCTTGTCTTGAAGTGCCTGTTGGGTCCTAGCCTCAGACTCCTCCTAGAGCTGTGGCCCACACACTCAGGGAAATGGAAAAGTCAAGAAAGCTGGTAAGTTTCTCTGCTGTGGAGTTACTGCACAGAATGGTGGAGAAACACTAGGATCACCAGAACCCATTCTCTACGCTCCCCTCAAGGCCCCTGTGTGGGCCATCCTACTTCTGCACTGGAGTGAAGGAGGCCCGCAAAGAGGCCCAGCCTCCTCTTAAGGTTCAATTCTGGTCTGTCCTAAGGGAGAAGGAAGAGGCATTCCTGAGCCTCCAGACCTTCAGGGCCGCCTGGCCCCGCCCCTTCAGGGCCAACGCCTGCAATGGGTACAAGTTATATTTTTTCAGAGAACTTGTAAACCATTTGCTCCTTAAGAGCAGAGATGTTTCATTGCCTGGATTATCTCTAAAGTGTAGATCACCACTCTCCAATAATGTGAGCCACAAAGGTAATTTTAAATTTTCTACTAGTCACATTAATTTTTTTATTTTTTAAAAGATTGTATTTATTTATTTGACAGGGAGATACAGCGAGAGAGGGAACACACAAGCAGGGGGAGAGGGAGAGGCAGGCCTCCCCCTGAGCAGGGAGCCCCATGCAGGGCCATCCTTGGACCCTGGGATCATGACCCTGAGCTGAAGGCAGACGCCTAAGGACAGAGCCACCCAGGCACCCTTCTACTAGTCACATTTACAGGTGAAATATTAATGTATTTTATTTAGCCCCATATAATAAAAATATTCAACATCTAACCAATATAAATATATTGAGATTTCTTCATATTTGTATTCTTTTTTTAAAAAAGGTTTTATGTATGTATTTGACATAGAGATCACAAGTAGGCAGAGAGGCAGGCAGAGAGAGAAGGGGGAAGCAGGCCCCCTGCTGAGCAGAGAGCCTAATGCAGGGCTCAATCCCAGGACCCTGAGATTATGACCTGAGCTGAAGGCAGAGGCTTAACCCACTGAGCCACCCAGGCACCCCATATTTGTATTATTTTTTAATACTAAGTTTTCAAAATCCAGTATGTACTTACTGCACATCTCAATTTATACTAGCCATATTCTAAGTGCTCAATAGCCACATATGGCTACTGGTTATCTATGGGACAGCACATGGCTAGTTAAATGCCATAATCCCTTCTACCCCTTTCCAGTGCAGACAGGCATACACAGAAAATGGAAAGCAGTTGCTGAAGCTAGCCAGGTACTTTCTTATGCTTGCCTTTTAACCATGCTTTACATTTGATTATTGTGAGCATTCACTGAGCATCTTCTATATGCCAGGCTATTCACTGAACACCTTCCCAAGCCTTCTCCAAGCATTAGGAGATTAAATAAATGTACTCACATTACATTAATTGTTAATTCTCACTTGACTAAAATCTGTCACCTAGAACCAGCAGGCTGGAGCTGTATCCTAGGCTGACCCATAAAACAAGATCCTGCACACTGCCCTGGACTAAATAAATAAATAAATAAATAAATAAATATCAAATGTTTTTCCCCCTATCCAACCCACAAGAGCTGACAGAGTTCCTACTATGGTCTCAACTGAAGATTTATGAATCCCAAGAGAGAAAAGACCTGCTTTTCACGGAGCGAATAATTAAACAGTCCTTCTCTCCTTCATGTCAGCCACATTTAAAACTGTCATCTGAGCTGGGACTTGGTTTCCCAAAAAGATGACTCTATTGAGGATCAAAGGAACAGACTGGTTCCATTAGCCCAGGTGCCTATACAGTGGCCTTCAAAATAAGGGAAGAAATGTATTTTAGAAGGATCTGAGGAACATACTTTACTCATAACATTTTGTATTATATTGCTTGCTGTCTGTTTCAAGTTACTTTCTATCTGACTACTTTATTTTAAGTACTATCAAAGTGGATGACATGTCTAGAGAAAGAACAGGAGTCAATGAATGCTTCCTGCAAACGCAACTTCAAATAATGCTTTTACACCAGAAATTAGGATGTGAACTCACATAAGAACACATTCAAGGATAGGATATCCAACTCACAGTATTCCTAACTTAAGAACCACTAAATCCATTCCTGTTTACTCATTCAGGATGATGTCAGTGTGTAGGATCAAAACTTTCATTTCTTTCTCAAAGTTGTCTTTTTTTTTTTCAAGATTTTATTTATTTGAGAGAGAGAGAAAGAGAGAGCATGAGTGGGGGAAGGGGCAGAAGGAGAGGGAGAAGCAGACCACCACCCCCCCACCGCCTGCACCCTCTGCTGAGCATGCCAAGCATGAGCCCAAAATGGGGCTAAGTCCCAGGACCCTGGGATCATGACCTGAGCCAAAGGCAGATGGTTAACCAACTAAGCAACCCAGGTACTTCTCAAAGTTTTCTATGCTGCTTTGGCATCTCAATTTAAAACATGCTTCATAAAATGATAGAAAGACCCAGAGCAGGGAATTAAAGGTATGAGATATGAGAGGTCATATAATCATTTCTTCATCCTCTAAAAGGTATATAGTGGAATGAGAATGATTCCACCATTTTCCTCAACAAGTCCCCAGAAAGTAGCCAAATATATTACCAGAGAAAAACCAATAGGCTAACAAAAATGTCTTTTAAAAATCCTTTTCTTCCATCCTAAACCATCCATCCAAATTCTATTTTCAGATTTAAAATTTGGCACCTACTGAGATGTCTAGGTGGTTCAGTTGGTTAAGTGTCTGCCTTCAGTTCATGTCATGATCCAGGGGTTCTGGGATCAAGTCCCGCATTCAGGCTCCTTGTCCAGCGGGAAGCCTGCTTCTCCCTCTGCCTGCTACTCCCACTGCTTGTGCATTCCCTCTCTCTGACAAATAAATAAATAAAATATTTTTAGAAAAATAAAATTTGCCACCTATTGATACAATGTACTTCAAAGAATACCTAATTAGTATGCATAGCTTTGAAAATAATGGGGCATAAAATGCTGCCATTATGAACTATGAATTTCTGATGTTAGAGATTATAAAACCTTTTCAAACTCTATTATGAGGTATAGAGATGAGCTTGTAAACATTTCCCAAGAGGACTTTGTGCATGGAACTAAATATTTGGTATATTTTTGTTAAAATGATGGATCAGTTATATTTTGTTTGAGAATACTGTTTATGAAGTCAAATTGATTTTTGTCCTTCTAACTTTCATTTTTAATGCAATCATGTTAGTGGATCAAAAGAAGTGAAAGTTATAAATGTTTGTACTGTAAGAGGATAATATTGAATTCATCTTAACAATGACCAAGAGGGTAGATACTGTTAAAGGAATGATGTAAAAAATACTGGAGAAGTTTTCTTAAATAAACTGAAAATAGAAAAGTCCTTATGTATAACATAAAAGCCTGAAAGCCAAAGAAGAAAACACTGATAAAATTACTGTATTAAATGTTTTAGGGGCACCACTGGGTGGCTCAGTGGGTTGGGCCTCTGCCTTCGGCTCGGGTCGTGGTCTTGGGGTCCTGGGATTGAGCCCCGCCATCAGGCTCTCTGCTCAGCAGGGAGCCTGCTCCCCCCCACCCGCCTTTCTTTCTGCCTACTTGTGATCTCCTCTTTCTCTCTCTCTGTTAAAATAAATAAATAAAATATTAAAAAAAAATAAATGTTTTAAAATTCCGCATGCCAAAAATTTTCAAAAGCAAAGGAAAATGACAAACAACAAAAGTGACAGTATTTGTGATTCATATCCCAAACACGAGACAGTTTATTATACATAAAAGTTTCTAGGGGCACCTGGGTGGCTCCGTCAATTAAGCATCTGCCTTCAGCTGAGGTCATGATCCCAGAGTCCTGGGATCAAGATCTGCATTGGGCTCTCTGCTCAGTGGGGAGTCTGCTTCTTTCTCTCTCCCTCTGCCCCTCTATGCTTGGTCTCTCTCTCTGTCAAATAAATAAAATCTTTTTTTTAATATTTTTAAAAAGATTTTATTTATTTGACAGAGAGAGAGAGAGAGCAAGAGAGGGAACACAAACAGGGAGAGTGGGAGAGGGAGAAGCAGACTTCCTGCCGAGGAGGGAGGCAGATGTGGGGCTCAATCCCAGGACCCTGGAATCACAACCTGAGCCAAAAGCAAATGCTTAACGACTGAGCCATCCAGACGCCTCAATAAATAAAATCTTTAAAAAAAATAAAAGTTCCTACAAGTCAGTAAGGAAAAAGACCAAGAACACAATTTTAAAAGTGACAAAAGATAGGAAGAAACAGTTCACAAAAAAGAAAATATAAATGGCTATTAAACATTTTAAAGAGGCTAATCATAATACCAAAAATAAGCCTAATGAAAGATCAGCTAGGGTGAGACAACATCATTAATATATGGAATATTGATATTATACAGTGCGTATTTGGGTTGTCTTCTTACTTGAACATCTCATCTCTTCTTATTTACATATATAAAGACACAGGGGATTACTTAGGTAGAATCAGGAGCTCAGGATCACTCAGCTTTGTACATCAGGATTTGAACTCAGATTTATCTGACCCCAAAGTCCATAGTCTATTCATTGCATTATCTCTGGAAAATAAACAGGTAAACCAATAATAGATGCCGCTTATTTCTCTTCTGAAACCAAATCTGAAACTACAGCCTTTGATTTAAGAGCCAATCTCCCAGGGGGCATCTGGGTGGCTCAGTGGGTTAAGCCTCTGCCTTCAGCCCAGGTCATGATCTCAGGGTCCTGGGATCGAGCCCCGCGTCAGGCTCTCTGCTCAGCGGGGAGCCTGCTTCCCCCTCTCTCTCTGCCTGCCTCTCTGCCTACTTGTCATCTCTCTCTCTCAAATAAATAAATAAAATTTTAAAAAAAAGATAAAAAATAAAAGAGCCAATCTCCCCAAATCTTCTCCTTGGAGGATTTACAAATTCATAACCATTGCCTGCAAACACTAGAACCTACAATACCAGGAACAGTGGTTCAAGGTTCTAATTTGGGAAAATGAATACATACACACACACACACACACACACACACACACACACACACACCCCATCATCACTTCAAGGTAAAGAGGGAGGAGGTATTACCAGCAGTAAACAGAACAGGGTTTGGAGTCAAACAGACTGAGGCTAGAATCTGGCTCCATGACCACTGTGCACTCACTATATGACCTTGGAAATTTTATTTAACCCTTCGAAGCTTTACCTCATAGGATAGTTTGGGGGAGTAATTAAGACAATATATAAACCCTAAACCTACACAATGTTATATGTCAATTATATCTCAATTTTAAAAAGATAATATATGTAAAGCATTCTGCCCAGTGGCTGGGACACAGCTAATCCCAGTAAGTACTCCTACCACTGGTGCTGGTGCAGCTGGTGATGGTGGCCAGACGAACCGATCCAAGCCAGCCCAAATGATCAATACCAGAACCCTAGGGCTACCATGCACATGGATGATTAATAAATCCAACACCATCTTGTTATATAAAGGCAGGAAGAGTTTCTTGCCAAGAAAAAAAAGAAGGTATTGGGAAAAAGGTGATGGTACTAGGTAGTGATCTCCTGGGTTCAAATGGGAGCAAGTGGGGAATATCTACTTAGTTCTAGAAGATACCTTGAAGGTGATCTGAAGAAAGATGACATCATCTAACTTTCCCACAGCCAGAAGTTCAAAAACACTAAACTAGAAAATAAGATCAACACCAAGTCTGGTTCTCCTCGCCCTTGATCAACGAAAACAATCAGACAAAGAGGATTTATCGTTTACCAGGCAGCCTACCTTTTCTAGGCTCTGTATGAGGCGGTTTGGAGAGAGAGGGTAGAGGAGTGCAGGGAACAAAGAAAAGTATAAGCCTTATGTCTGCTTCAGATACACACACAGAGCACCCCCCACTCTCTATATGTAACCCCAAACATGCAAAACAGAAAGATCAGCCAAGAGCTTCTCTGTTTATTTTACTTAATTAAGAAAACATCACTAAAATGATACAGGCTTGATTGTAGTTAGGATGTAAAATAATATTGGGAGACAGGAAAACCAAGCACTGTGATTTCTTCAGTTTTTATCTGTAAACATTCATTGAACATGTACCTTGCGAAAAGGTGGGCATGCATTTGGAGGCCTTTTCTCAGACGTATATATTTTTCTTCCACTTTTAAGCCAAGGATTTAATTTTATCTTAATATTTTCCAAAGCACAGTGGACTTTCCCAAAATTGACATGAAGTTACTTGTAATTGTTTGCAGTATTATTTGACAGTTTCCAGGTAAAGGAGTAATTTAGTGCTGGTTACCAGATCCCTTCCTCTTAGCTGAAAGGCAAGCAGCTCCTCAAGATGGTGTGGTGATATGATATGCTTTTTTATTTTATTATCATTTTTTTTTTTTAGAGAGAGCGAGTGCATACGTACATGCTAGTGGGGTGGGGCATAGGGGCAGAGGGTGAGGGAGAGAGAGAATCTTAAGCAGGCTCCATGCCCAGTGTGGAGTCCGACACAGGGTTCAAACTCTGACCCTGAGATCATGACCTGAGTCAAAACCAAGAGTCAGATGCTTAACTGAGCCACCAAGACGCCCCACCCAAACGCTTTTGTAAAAACCACCATGTGTTTTGGTGGGGGGAAGAAATACAGACTGGTGAATTTGAGGAAGTCCCTTCAAACCAAACTAAAACAGAACCAGAGGTCTTAGCCTTACCAAACTCAATTATTGAAAATCACTTTCATCTGTCTTTCTGGAAGGATCATCCTGGGGCACCTGGGTGGCTCAGTGGGTTAAGCCTCTGCCTTCAGCTCAGGTCGTGATCTCAGGGTCCTGGGATCGAGCCCCACATCGAGCCCCACATCGGGCGCACTGCTTAGCAGGGAGCCTGCTTCCCCCTCTTCTCTGCCTGCCTCTCTGCCTACTTGTGATCTCTCTTTCTGTCAAATGGATAAAATCTTAAAAAAAAAAAAAAAAAAGATCATCCTTCTCAGCCCCCATCTACAGAGAAAATTTCCCTCCAAATCTAGATCCAGTTCATTCCCCTCTCCCTCAGAAAACCACTCCTGTCTGCAGCACTTAATTGGCAGATACCACTCACTGGGCTTTGGGAATAAGTTAATACTACGTTGACACGTTTTATCTCTGGTCACGGCCATATTCTGTTTTCCAGCTAGACTAGGAATTGCTTTATAGGTGATATATTCAGATAATTCACAAGGCAAAAATTAGAAAAACTATATGAAGTAACACATCTCCTGTTTCCCTCTCTTAGCCAATCCTCCCTTTGGAGCCAATCACTGTTCCTGCTTTCTAAGTATCCTTGCAGAGGTATCTTAAGCATATATAAATGATAAATACACACACACACATTATGCACGTATATGTGAATAAATACATCTGTGAATAAATAAATAAATGTATAGGTGAAATATATATGTCTATTTGTGTGTATATATATATATACACACACACATACTTTCTTCCTCCTTTTATAGGAAGGGCAAAGGGCAGCACACTACCTACTCTTTTATACCTTGATTTCTTTTTAATTTTTTTTAATTTAGTTTAATTTTTAAAAATTTTTTTATATACCTTGATTTTTTACTTAACTTTTTTTAGTTGCACATTGTTACATATATGGATGTACCATGATTATTTAACCAGTTTCCTTCTACAGTATCTAGGATGATTTCCTAAGATATTTAGGATGCTTTCAATCTTTCGCCGTTACAAACAATGCTGTACTAAATACATGCGATAAATAACCGTATACATATATTATTTTACACATGGACATTTTAGACAATGAACTTCTGGATCAAGTTTGTAGTGTTGATTGGCTTTGCTGCACTATACTCCAGAAAGGGAGCATCAGTTTACATTCCTATCCATGGCAGATTAGAGAGCCCCAAGCGATTCTCCTGCAAATGATATAAGGGTAATACTGTTGTTTTTAGGTTACATAACCCTTGAGAGCCTTAGTTATTCTATCTGCAAAGTGGGGACAATACTGGAGACCTCTTGTAGTGACTATTTTGTGAGGAAAATATGCAAAAGAGCTTTAAAAACTGCCCAGCAAGAGGAAATTGTTAATTACTATTAAGGGTAATAGCTTCTAGGAAGGCCTGGTTGGCTTAGTCAGCTAAGCATCTGCCTTCAGCTCAAAACATGACCTCGGGGTCCTGGGATCAAGTCCTGCATCAGGCTCCCTGCTCAACGGGGAGTCTGCTTCTGCCTCTGCCCCACATCCCTGCTTGTGCGTGCTCTCTCTCTCTCAAATAAATAAATGAAATCTTAAAAAAAAAAAAAAAGGGCAATAGCTTCTAGCACTTAATCAGTGACAGGTATCGTATTATGCGTTTTAATATATTCTATCTAATCTACTCTGCAAAGTAAAAATAATTACTTTAGATTAATATTTCAAGAAACTGAAGCTCAGGGGTGCCTGGGTGGTGCAGTGGGGTTAAGCGTCTGACTCTTAATTTCAGCTCAGATCATAACGTCAGGGTTGTGAGATTGAGCCCCGCATAGGGCTCCACGCTCAGCAGGAAGTCTGCTTGGAATTCTCTCTCCCTCTCCCTCTGCTCCTCCTCTTCATGCTCTCTCTCTAAAATAGATAGATAGATAAGACAAAAACAACAACAACAAAGTTCAGGGAGTGGATTTAGACTTTCCAGGCCACACATCTGATAAATGGCAGAAGAGGAAATGAAACCCAGGATTGCATACATTCAGTAGATTCAAAGACTGGGCTTTCTCCACTGAATCTTATTTTGAGGTTATAATTTATAATTATAATTTATATACATATTTATATATAGTTATATATATAATTTATAATTTGTTTTCTTATATATATTTATATATAATTTTAATTAATTTAATTTAAAATTTATGTATATGTAATTATATATAAAATTTATAATCCTTTTAAATTCAAGTATAATAAGGGACACCTGGGTCGCTCAGTTAAGCATCTGCCTTCAGCTCAGGGCATGATTCTGCCAGCATCCTGGGATCGAGTCCCACATGGGACTCCCTGATCAGTAGGGAGTCTGCTTCCCACTCCCCCTGCTCTTATGCTCTCGTGCTCTTGCTCTCTCCCCCTCTCAAATAAATAAACACAATCTTAAATTAATCAATCAATCAATTAATTAAATCAAGAATGAACATACAGTGTTATATTAGTTTCCGGTGTACAATATAGTGATCCGACATTTTAACTTATAATTTAAAAAAATAAACTTCACTACTTTAATTTTTATAAAATTGTATTTAAATCATCTATCAAATAGAGTTAAGGAGTGAAAGCCTCATGTAAGAGATGACCTGTACGATTAGGGATTGGTAGAATTTGGACAGGTGGAAGGAGATGAAGATACTGTTTCTGCTGAGGAGAATGGCAAATACAAGTATTCACGGGGCAGGTAGAACAAAAACATATTTTCAGGACACTGAGATGATCATAACTAGAGTGGAGACCCCGAGTAGTATTGGGAAATGTGGTTTGGGCCTTATTAACAAGTACTTTAAAAGACAGAAGACATTATGCTTAATCTGGAGGACAGAGAGCTGAGGGTAGGGACCAATAAAGGTTTTCTGAGCAGAGCTGTAACTGTGGATGATAGTATTTTAGGAAATTTTACGTCAAGTCTTTATGCACGAGCAATTAGAGGAAAGTCACTAGAAAGTGCGGAAAGTATTGGTGTTTCCAGATAGAGGCCATTCAGCTATCCAGCCAAAAAACAACCATTCAGTCATTCAAACAAATATGTATTTGTCACATTTCACGGACATCGGGCATGGTTAAGAGTAGCTTAGAAGATATAAATACAAACACCACAGTGGGCTCTGCTCTTAAGACTTTCAAACCTCACGATAATATCATGATCTTAACTGCTTGCAGCTTTTCTGTTCCCTTTTCATCATCTCCTGTAATCCTTTCTTCAGTGGTCAGAGTGCTGACTCAAAAGTGAAAATCTGATTAGGTCAGTCCCTGATTAAAATCCTTTGGTAGCATGTTATAGTACTTTCCCTGCCAGGAGCATGTGTTGGTCTAGCCATCTCTCCCACACTGGCTTACTCCTCTAGGATTCTGAGATAGAACAAATCGCTTTCTCCAGGAAGCCTTCCCTGATGCCCCCAGGTGTGTTAGGAGTCCTGTCTGGGTGTGAGCACACACTTTTGATATCATCATATTTTTCTCACTGTAATGCAACTGTCTCTTTCATTGTTTGTCTTCTTCTCTAAACTGTAAATGCTACAGAAGGAGGGCCAATTTTATCCCAAGCATATAGTCCAATGTCTGGCACACAGTGAAGTCTCAAATGCTGACCTACTGACGGAACACGTGAATGAGGAAATAAGTGCATTGGTAACATAACGATGATCTGGCCTGGTAGACTGTACTTTACGTGGGAAAGAAACAAGTGTTTTCTGTTGTTTATAAAGTGGTATGAAGGCTAATGAGTCCCTGGTTGTCTTTCCAGTTCAGTATCAAATGGGACAGAGATTGTAGGTAGCAATAGAGTTGGAATGGCTGGTTAGCAGATAACAAGTTGGGAAGGGTGGTTGCCATGACAACCTGTATGCTTCTTAAATACCACAAACTTGTAGTGCACCAGAAGAACCCTGATTTAAATGGGTTCAGGATCTGCAGGCTCCTGGCCCAAAGAGTTCTTTATATTTTTTAGAATCCTAGAATGCTATGCCTGGTAGAAGCTTAGAGATGGTTCCTTTCTGTATTCCTCATAATATATCCCAGAGAAGATGAGTGATGTGTCCAGTCAAACAGCAAATTCCAAGCAAAGCTGAGGTAGAAAACATGAGTCTTTCCACACCCAGCAAAGAGCTACCATTTCATGACTCCCAAAGATGTTGGGAGATTGGTCACGGGCGGGTTTGCAGAATTTCTCATTATGTTAAGTTTTTTGTTTTATTCATTCAAGACTTCCTGCATCCTTCCACACATTCATTCACCCCTTCAAACAGTCTCTTGGAATGTTATTATCTACCTTGTGCTAAGTGCTGCAGAAAACAGGACACCCTCCAATGTGGAGCCACTGGCACTCATTTGATTCTGCTGTGAAACAGGGGGCACTAGATTGTTGTGTGGTACCGAAGCATCCCCCTGCAAGCTACTTGCTGTTGACAAACAAGAAAGTGTAACTGGATATGATGTGATCAGCCGTACCATCCCTAATGCAGGACAACCAGACGTTCATTATAGGTGCCCTGTGGTGCTGCTAAGTGAGGTACTCTCCACCACCTCCAAAGCATTCCTGACAAATGTTTAACCTGAGTCCAGTCAGGTTTGGACCCTACGTCAAGCTACAAACACTACAGAGGATAGAAAACGAGCTACAGTGTACTGTGTGGAAACAGTCTGACAAATCCCGGAGGTCCAGCACTGTATGGGACAAGTCCCCATTTCCTTCAATAAAGGCAACGCCATGAAGAAAATAAAAAGAAAGTATCCTTTATTTACTTAAGGACACGTTGTGCACGGTCCCTTTTTTTAAAACGGGTGGCGCTTGAGTGGCTCAGTAGGTTGAGCATCTGACTCTTGGTTTTGGCTCAGGTCAGGATCTCAGCGTCCTGGGATCAAGCCCCACCGTCGGACGCCAGGCTCAGTGGAGAGTTTCCTTGGGATTCTTTTCTCTCTCCCTCTGCCCTTCCCCATGCTCTCTAAATAAATAAATGAAATCTTTAAAACAAACAACAAAGACACGCTATGCATGGTCCTTGACTGGGTGCTGCTCTGAACATACCAACCATTAAAAATACTTTTAGAGAAATAGGGACATTGGAATACGGACTAGGTATTGGAGTATGAAGGAACCCTTGTTGATTCTGTTCATGGTGATAATGGTATTGTGGTTCTACAGGAAAATGACCTTTTAATTTTTTTTAAGATGGTGTATTTTTAATTAATTTGGGTGAAACATCATACTGCCTAAATTTAAGTAAACCTCAGGGGTGGGGTAGAGATGAAATAAATATGACAAAAGATTAGTAACTGTTAAATTTAGTGATCCATACATGGAAGTTCCTGATACCATTTTCTTTGTTTTCCTCTTTCGTGGAAAATTTTCATAAAAAGGTAAAAGCAAAAATGTTATTCAACTATTAGAAAAGGTTGGACATGGCATTCGTTAGGGTATATTCAGTACCCAGGGTTCAGGAAGTATCACGGGAACAGACCAGCAGCTTTCCAGGAGTCTAGAGAAGACGTCTCGGCCCCAGGAGGGAATTGGTGAACCAAATGGAAATGCGCGCGGCAGAGCCTAGGGTCTGAGCGGAGCCCAGACAATGGCCAATTTAAAGACACGCTCACCTCCATTCTCCTCCCACGTGGATGGCAGGAGAGATGCTGGTGAATCTTAACTCTGGAGACGCCCGAGCCTTGCTGCCTAGTGTGATATTAAAAGTCCACTCACAGTTGGTCTATAGAGTGAACCCAGAGCCTGACCTCCCACCGCGCACCGCCTTAAGCTCAGGGCCCCTGAATAATCAAAGCTAATTACAAACACAAAGGGCTGCTCATTTGCAAAGAAATGACCTGCAGCTACTTGTTGCGCCTGTCAGAGGTCAACTCCGTCTCACCCCATTAGGACTTTCCCCGGAGATTCCTGATACCCGTGCTCGTCCCCACAGCAGGCTCTAGTGGGAGCCCCAGCCCAAACACCCAGAAGCCTCTGAAAGCCAGAGGGGCTGTGTTTTTCTCTCCAGCTTAACGTTGACTATTTTTTACCTAGCCCTTATCCCTTAAGAACAAATTCAGTTGCGTCCACATCAAACAAAACAGCAGCAGAATGGATGATGTTGCCATTTATACGCTCTGACTAATGCAGTTTCTGATTTCCCTTCCAAATTAAATGCATTTCGCTTAGTACATTTTCAACAGACGTTACTCATCTGCTCAATTAATGAGTTTGCTGTGAAAGCGTACTTTGGTAGCAATTTGAAACAAAAGCACCTTAACGTGACTGAGGCTTTGCTTTTCCTTCTCTCTTCATCTTCGCCTCCCTTCCTCCCTCTCCCTCCCCAGGGCAAATGCATCACTGAAGCGGGGACCGGGAAGCTGGAATTGGCTGAGGGTTCTCTTCTGTGTCACTACACTACATTAGGAATAAAACCTTCCACTTAAACACTTAAATGAAAACATCGAGAAACTAATTTACTATTTGCAATCACATGATTTAAGCCGAAGCTGCCTTAATTTCCTCCCCATTTTGCTTCATATTCAATGTGAGCGCACACTAGATTGGTCTATGAAAAGGCTGTCTTCGAATCACAACACTTAAGACCTCTTTCATTTTCTTTTTGATTAAATAATTGAAATTCCTGTCAGGGCCTGCACTTTACTGACACACAGATTTGGTGTGTGAGGATAAAGACCACTTTTTGTCTACTGCCTGGGTCTTAAAAGCCAGCGGGCTCTACTTCATTGAGAGGCTGATAAAAATGGACCCATGCTATTCACCCATTTTGCAGAAATTTTCTGTGCCCATTAAGGGATTGCTCGAGACACATTATGGAAAGCGTCCCCTCTCATTTAACCATCCTTATTCATCTGGAGGCTTCTGCTGGCTGAGAGCAGAGCTACTCTCCTGCCAACTCCATCCATAGGAAAATAAAAACGCACGTGTATATAGACATACAGACGCAAAACACACAAATACCAAAAAGAAGTAAGTCACAGAAAACTTCATTTGCTTCCACTAAAGAAACTGGAGATTATTTACTTCCCGGGACTGGCTGTGGCCTAACCCAGCATGGCCAAGGGCCTCTGGCATACTTGAGGTTGACGTAACTGGATCATTAAAAAGGGGTGAAAGAGAACCCCACTCAGAAAAGAAACAAGGGGTGCCTGAGTGGCTCAGTCAGTTAAGTGTCTGCCTATGGCTCAGGATGTGATCCTTGGGTTCTGGGATTGGGTCCCACATCGGGCTCCCTGCTCAGCGGGAAGCCTGCTTCTCCCTGTGCCTGTGCTGTCTCTCTCTTTCTCTGACAAATAAATAAAATATTTAAATTTTAAAAAACACACATATGGCCTTAGCATGTGTGTCTGTGTTTAAATACAAATCACACATTCTCTTCTGTGAGGCTGGTCATCAATCACACCCGGATGCTCAGCTCAGGTGGACCTCCCAGTGCCCCATGCTGGTCTGCAGAATGGGACCATAAATCCTGATCTCGGGATGCTGCGGAGCTTTAAAGAGGACAGTGTGGGGAGAGTGGTCAGTGTGTCTGGCATGTGGTAAGTGCTTAATCAAAATCAAGCACTACTGTTATGTGCTTCTGTGTCTTTATATGTAAATCTAAGTAGGGTCACATTCATATTCCTTCAAATAGTGTACTTTCAGAGAATGAAGTCATGCTCACATTTTACCCATTAAAAACCAACCAAAAACCTGTATCTTAGTACAGGAGGAGAGCGATAGGTTGTCTACACACACACACACACACACGTACAAGGGAGAGTTGAACAATGCGGGGGTTAGGATCACCTACCCCCCCATGCAGTCACAAATCCATGTAAAACTTTTGACTCCCCCAAAACTCAACTATTAACAGCCTACTGTTGACCCGAAGCCTTGCCAATAACTAAACAGTCGATTAACACCTATTTTACGTTACATGTCTTATATATTATAGCACAATAAAGTAAGTTAGAGAAAAGAAAACACTATTTTTTTCAAGATTTATTTATTTATTTTAGAGAAGTGGGGGGAGGGGCAAAAGGAGAGTGAGAGAGAGTCTTAAGAAGACTCTGAGTTGAGCATGGAACCCAACCTGGGGGCCAATCTCATGACCCTGACATCAGGCTCTGAGCCAAAACCAGGAGTTGGACACTTAACTGACTGTGCCACTCAGGCACCCCAGAAAAGAAAATGTTATTAAGATAATCATAAGGGGGGCACCTGGGTGGCTCAGTGGGTTAAAGCCTCTGCCTTCAGCTCAGGTCATGATCTCAGGGTCCTGGGATCAAGCCCCGCATCGGGCTCTCTGCTCAGCAGGGAGCCTGCTTCCTCCTCTCTCTCTGCCTACTTGTGATCTCTCCCTCTGTCAAATAAATAAATAAAAATTTTAAAAAATTAAAAAAAAAGATAATCATAAGGAAGAGAAAATACATATACAGTACCATACTGTAGTTATCAAAAAACATCTGCAAATGGGTGGCCCTGTGCAGTTCAAATCCATGCTGTTCATGGTTGATCTCTATAGTATAATTTTATAGCAGGAAAGGGCCCTAAATGATATCTGGTCCAACCTCTACCCAAAGTCAGCCCCCCACCTGAAGCACCTGGGACGGTTCAATGACTTCCCTGGATGAAGCCTCAATTTACTTCTGTGTACCCTCTACCACTGATCCCTGTTCTGACCTCTAGAATCACACAGAAAAGCTACCAAGAAGCTTTTCCAGTATTAAAACACAAGCAGTAACAACAAAAACAAAACATTTTAAAAGCTCAATGGTTTTCTTTGAGTATTCCCTTTCCAGAACCCGCACAGCCCCTCAAAATACATAATTTTTAACCCTCTTACCATTATGGGGCTCTGCGCTTTCAAAGATGGCTGCCTCACTTGTACAAAACAGTCCAAATGTAGCCTGAATAATGCTGGCTAGAAAAACATATTGTATTCATCCAATGATCAACAAACAAATCCAACATTTATTGCCAGCAGAAACTAAGCTAGTTACATATATGGATATACAAAGTAAATGTTAAATACCATAATAAATATTATATATAAAAGATTTCCTTTTCAGCATGGTGACTATAGTTAATAATACTGTATTGTACATTTGCAAGTTGCTAAGAGAGTAGACCCTTTTTCTAATTTTATTGATTTTTTAAAATTTTAATTGCAGTGCATTAACACAGTGTTATATTAGTTTCAGGTGTACAATACAGTGATTCAACAATTCTCTACATTACTCAGTGCTCATCAAGATAAGTATGCTCCTACTCCCCTTCACCTATTTCACCCATCTCCACACTCACCTCCCCACTAGAAACCGTCAGTTTGTTCTCTATAGTTAAGAGTCTATTGGGGTACCTGGCTGGCTCAGTCAGAACATGCCACTCTTGATCTCAGAACTCTGAGTTCAAGCCCCATGTTGGATGTAGAGATTACTAAAAATAAATTAATTTTTTTTAAAAGAGTTTCTTTCTTCGTTTGTCTTTCTCCCCAAGGGAGAAGATCTTAAAAGTTCTCATCACAAGAAAAAAAGTCTGTAACTACGTATGGTGATAGGTGTTAACTAAATTTATTGTGCTGATCATTTTGCAATATATACAAACAGCGAATCATGATGTCATACATCTAAAACTAGCATGTCAATTATATCTCAATAAAAAGTAATAAATATCCTACCCCCCCAAATTACTTTTTAATTTTGCAATACTGAAGATCCTCCACGACAAAGCATTAATTCCAAGGATGTTGCTCCCATTCCAAGCATGCTTCCTGGGATTCTTCATTTTGCTTTTAGTTGTTAGGAGCTCAGAGACCACACATTCGTTCTTAGCATTAGCCTAAAGAATCAAAGGAAAAGAGATGGAACTCCCTCAGAAAATCACTTCATACTTCTCACCGCCAAACAGAAAGCTCTTGGTATTGGCCACTGTCCTGTACTGTCACCCAGTTCCCCTCCTCCGTGGCAACAGCACCGGTGACTGAGAATGAACACGCGAAAGAAGAAAATGGAATGACTTATCCAAATAAAATTTATGAATGCCCCACACTCAGATCAGCTGAGGAAGGCTTCTGCGGGAGGTCAGTTGAGAATGGCATATTTTTGAGCAGGTGTTTGGTTGGAGGGGACCAAGGGTTTGCACTGCTTTGGCAAGAGGGAGAGGGCACAGCCTAATGGCAGCTGCCGGAAATGAGGCAAATGCAGCTCTGCTTGGAGACCAAAGGAAAGACATGCTGTCCCTCAAAGATCCTAGCCAGCCGGCATTTCCTTTCTCAAAAACAAATCTAACCACACTCACATGGCATAGGGGAAGCCTGGTATTATTTTCCAACTGCAAGCTAGGACAAAGATCCTGGCCTTCTCATTTCCACATTCAGGATGTCGGAGGCCCTGGGGAGCTAACTAAACAGGCTTCCAGCCTCAGACCTTTTGGTCTGCTTCTCTCCCCATGCTCCTACCTCTTCACTAGGCTCTCTGTCTAGTATAACTTTCTGTATTTGAATCATTCGTTGCCATCTCCAAGCCTGCTGGACAGCTCAGCAAGTAAGAGATATCAGCCATGCAAACCTGTCATCCAGGACTCCCAGGTCACTGCCTTGGGCAGAGTGGGAAGGGTGATTCTTGGAAAAGAATCAAGGAGAGAAAACAAACCAAGTTGTTGTTGCAGAGGCCTGGAGAATATGCTCCCAGCCTTTTCTATTCCGAACGGAGATCCCTAGATGTCCTGTGAGGAGATCCCTCGATGAAAGCAGAATTACTGAGATTGGTCCTACAGCCATTTCTGCCTTGCCGGATGGCCTCCTCCTGGGGCTCAGTTTCCCCAAGAGTGAGATGAACTTAGCCTCCCGGGGCTGCTAATGAGCTGCAATGACCCGAAACACAGAAAGGTACTTAGGATGCTTTGAGAGATTTCCAAAACATACTAGCAAGGGTGCAAACAAAGCAGACAAATTAAGGGGTTGTGGAAAATGCCACTTTACCAGTTTAACCAAACACCAAGAGTTGTGCTCACAGACATCTGGCTCGTACTACCCCATGGCTCCCAATACCATATTCTATTTCTCACCTGAGCCATGGATCCTGGGCTCTATGAGAACCCAGACTTCGTCTTAATTTCATTCAGATCTCCTTCCATCTGAGATCATTTAGGGCTCTGTCGCCTGGAAGCAGACAATTGTACTAGATCCAGAGTTCCCAAATGCTGGTCTGTGGACCAATGCTGACACATGATGAGGTTTTTATCAAGTAAAATGAAACAAATCCAATAAAGACACTCAAATGAATCTTTTTCTTTTTTTTAAAAGATTTTATTTATTTACTTGACAGAGAGAGATCACAAGTAGGCAGAGGGGCAGGCGGGGGTGGGGGGGAGCAGGCTCCCTGCTGAGCAGAGAGCCTGATTAGGGGCTTGATCCCAGGACCCTAGGATCATGACCTGAGCCAAAGGCAGAGGCTTTAACCCACTGAGCCACCCAGGCACCCCTCAAATGAATCTTTCATACAGCTCAACTTACTTCACTCGAGGAATTAACTTGTTTTTTTTAATAGATTTTATTTATCCATTTGAGAGAGACAGAGTGAGAGAGAGCATGAGAGGGGAGAAGGTCAGAGGGAGAAGCGGACTCCCAGTGGAGCTGGGAGCCTGACACAGGACTCTATCCCAGGACCCCGGGATCATGACCTGAGTGGAAGGCAGTCACTTATCCAACTGAGCCACCCAGGCACCCAAGGAATTTACTTTTATTCTGAGTTATGTCACTAGAATGTAAGCCCCAAGAGAGCAAGGACTCCAGTGTTGTTCTTCTCTGTTTTCACGAACACCAGAAGAATATCCGGTAACTATTAGTGGAACGAAGGAATGGATTATTTGCTTTCCATAGTCCTGAGGAATATTTCATAGAATATCCTTTATTCTGTGAAATAGGTATTCCATGAAATAGTACAGATAGAAAGGGCCGGGGTTGTTAAAAATCTATTTTTCCTTGGAAAAAAAATCAAAGTATATAATTATCTTTCAAAAGGATTGTTGATCTATTATGTTTAAGTTTGGGAATTTCTGGACCAGATGACTCACTGAAGACCATTTAATCCTGTGATCCGACAGACACTGAGTGTCCGTTGCGTTTGGAGTCCTTTAGCGAAATCAAGGCAGAGATGTTTCCCACCTGAGGTTTTAAAGGCAGCGTGATCTAGGCTCAGGTGCTGGAAAACATGGGTTAGCTATATGACCTTGGGCAAATCATGAAAACTTAAAATGGGCGTAATGCTCCTCGTGGTGCTCGTGGTTGTTGCTAATAGAGAAACTTACACAATATGTGATTTTCTGGCAGTGTGAAGAAAGGGTCTTGAACGTTGTCCCAAGGGGCTGCCTGAAGGTTTTCGAAGCTGTCTCTGGGAAAGATGTTTTCCCTTCTAGGCTGGTACCCAGGTCCCGTTAAAGACAAATAAGAGCAACATTTGCTTCTAAACTGGGCACGTTCTTGCCAGTGTGAGGGGAAAGTGGAGAAAAACCTAAGGTGATGGGTTGAGAAAAATGAGGATTTGTTTAAAGTTAAACATATTTTATTTATTTATATTTTTAAGATTTTATTTATTTGACAGAGAGAGATCACAAGTAGGCAGAGAGGCAGGCTGAGAGAGAGAGAGAGAGAGAGAGGGAGGGAAGGAGGCTCCCCGCTGAGCAGAGAGCCCGATGTGGGGCTCGATCCCAGAGGGCTCGATCCCAGAACTCTGGGATCATGACCTGAGCTGAAGGCAGAGGCTTTAACCCACTGAGCCACCCAGGCACCCCAAACATATTTTATTTAAAGGATTGTTCTTGATGATGTCTTTAGTGCACTGCGGCTTTTCATTCTGTTATTCGATCGTGGTAAGAACAGATCATCGTTGTTTCTTTTTAAAGTCTGGAATTCACAAAATTTAAAGTTTCCAAAATAAAAGACTGAGAATCTACACTATTGTTTAAGCTGACCTAAGACAACGTGGTCATGCACAGTTACTGGGTTCTTTTTGATAGATACTGGTCACCTCCAATGGTTGACATAGAAAAAAGATCTAGGATTTTTCCTTCATAAACTCCACCATCAGGGTGTATATTACAGAAAGGGACAGACTAAATTTTGTCACACATGTAAACATTAGCCATTAGACATAAAAATAGTCACATAGCCAGGGCAACTGGGTGGCTCAGTGGGTTGGGCCTCTGCCTTCAGCTCGGGTCATGATCTCAGGGTCCTGGAATCAAGCCCCGCATCGGGCTCTCTGCTCTGTGGGGAGCCTGCATCCCCTTTTCTCTCTGCCTGCTGCTCTGCTTACTTGTGATCTTTCAAGTAAATAAACAATATCTTTAAAAAAAACAACAACAACAACAAACAGCCATATAGCCAGTTCCATGAGCTCAGTGAAGTCAAAGCTCTGTTCTTTTCTAGGATTTCTTGCCACTGTTCACATTCAAGGTTGGGTCATTCTTAGGGGAAGGGGCTGTCCTGCGCATTGTAGGATGTTCAGCAGCATCTCTGGACAATATCCACCAGATGCCAGTAACACCCCACCCCAACACACACACACACACTTGTGACAACCAAAAACCTCGCCAGACATTGCAAATACTTCCTCCCCTCAACTTCCTCACTCCACCCTGCCACGATGGGGAAGGGCAAAATTGTCCCCAGCTGAGAACCCTAATTCCAACAAGTATCTTGTAAGCAAGATTCACTCCCAGTAAATTTATATCAATTCTTAATCAGAAACAGACACCAGATCCTACATAAGCTTCCTAAAATATGGCCAGGGAAATTTCTAGGCCTAGGCAGTGTTCCAAAGGGTGTTGGCTACCGGGCCAGCTTATAGCCCATTCCCTGTACATTCATGAGAGAAAGCAGCTGATCGATATTTCTAAGCAAGCCACATATCCCGACTACCACTCATTCCACCAGTAAGAAACCATTCTGACACCAAGTGTGCATATTAACAAAACTCGTGTTCATACGAGAGGAAGATCATTAAAGTGCCCATAGTAGGCACTTGCCAGGTATGGACTTTTGACTAGAGACTTCCAAATGCTAACTAATCAACTGTGAGAGATGCTCCATATTCTCTATACTGGAGCACTTTTAAATAAAGGCAATATAATAGCTCAATATAACAGCACTTTAGATATCCCAAATATCATCATCATCATCACCATCATCATCATTATCATCATCTTAGGGATGTTACTGAGCCACAAAATCCAAAAGGCTGAAAACCACTGCCCCACATCAAGCCACTTCTTTGTGAAAGGCTATTCAGGTGGAAACTAGTCCCTCCAAAGGGACTCTTGCACTCAGACTGTTCCTGAATGTGATTTGTAGCCAAATTTTAATGAAAACCAATGTCCCCAGCCACTTTTCCCAACTGACAGAAAAGATGGTTTCGAACAGAAGTCAGCCTAGGGTCCATCTTAGGGGTGAATTGCATGATTGCCAACCAGAGTTTGTTTCTCAGGGAGTTTGTGTGTATAAGAATGCACAAGTTGCAATTAATTCCCAGCGAAGTCACTCCTCAAGTTAATTAGAAATGCAAAGTGTGAGTCTAAATGTTATGAGATTATAAAATGGCTTAATAATGGGAACAATGAGATTGAAGCATATGCATTCTGGCCATGTAAATATTTCATAACAGTGCCAATCTGATTTCATTTGCCTAATCATGCCATTGATATGCAACCACCAGCCTGCAAATAGAAAGGCTGAATTGCAGCAGATCACCCTTCTAATGTCATAATTATTAATATTGGAGAAAAATGGAGCTGCTCTACTCCCATGCAGACTGCTGGGCCTTTGGAATTGAAATGGGGATGGTGCCGCAGTAGGAAGAGGAGGAAGGTGATAGGTACACCAGCCCCAACAATCCCCATCCCACCCCTTGGCCAGAAGTATTTAGGGAAGTAGGCAGCTCAACAAATGAAAGTGAGGGGCATGCGGGAGAGCAGAGCTGCCCGGTGTGAATTACCGAGCCCTTAATTAAAATCACAATGAAACACGCGTGCAACTAGAGAAGAGGAAAAAGAAGCGAGTTTTGTGGGAATACAGGATTCTGCGCTAGAGAGTTCAGCTGGTGCTGGACGGGGCGATGGGGCTGAGCAGGGCAGCTGCCTCTCTCCTCTTTGGTTTCCTCTATTGGGTCAGCATCCTCCAAATATTTTGTGCACAAATCTCTGTGATATGCACAGAATCTAACGTCCCCCTTGACACTTGAGAACTGCTTTCCCTTTATTTCCAGCTGCACTGCTCTAGGACGTTTCTTCTATCATTAACTCATTGCCCCTGAGACAGGTGTGTTCTGCCTCTCCACTTGAAGCATGAGGGGTGTGTAGACCAGATACTCTCTGATTCCTCTGTGCGGCAGGTCTGGTGGCTTGACTGACTCTGCCGGCAGGGATGGGAATTCTTTTAGGCAGCACGGTGTCGGGAAAGGCTGCTGGATGGAAATTAGTGAGATGTATGTAGGTTTGAGTCCTGGCCCTGCATTTAACATGGGCAAATCACCTAATCCCCTTCCCAGTCACAGTTTTCCCATTTGTAAAATGGGGATCATAATGCCTAGCTCATAGTTTTGTTGTGGAGGACTGTTCAAGAAAAAGAATGTGACATCACTATCTGTTTAGTTACCTAATGTCTTGTTTTAAAAAGAATCTGGAGCAACCAGAAACTTCATAATAGCGGCCAAAATGCGATGCAGAAGTTTAAAATGTACATTCTCAGGGCACCTGGGTGGCACCGTTGGTTAAGTGTCTGACTCTTGGTTCCGGCTCAGGTCATGATCTCAGGGTTGTGAGATCAGGCCCCACATCCCATCTCCATGCTCAGCAGGGAGTCTGCTTGGGATTCTTTTTCTCCCTCGCCCTCTGCTCCTGCTCTCTCTCACTCTCAAATTAATAAATAAATCTTTTTGTAAAATAAAATAGAGGACCTGGGTGGCTCTGTTGGTTAAGCAACTGCCTTCGGCTCAGGTCATGCTCCTGGAATCCCTGGGCTCCCTGCTCAGCGGGGAATCTGCTCCTCTCTCTGATCCTCCCCACCCTCCTGCTCTCGATCTCTCAAATAAATAAATAAAGTAATAAAATAAAGTCAGATAAAATGCACATTCTCAGCCTTAAGTTTCTCTGATACCTTTTGCTCTAAACGGCGTCTCCCTAGGCAAACAAATCACTATCTGGAAACAAGCACCAGACGAGTTTCCTTTTAGAGCACAGTCCTTGTCCCCTGAACTTCTTGTCCCTAAGATTCACAGACACTGGTGTAGGGTTATATTAAATCTTAGGCAGCACATTTTGGGGGGTGCTTTCTAAAAACTGAGCAAATTACTGAACTCAAAACCTCAGTAATTCACCTGTGAAACGGAGGAGCTGTTGTCACATAGGATTAGTGTGAAGATTGAGGTAACACATACAGAAAACATTTAGTATGCTAAACTCACAGAAAGCACTGTGTGTAATCTATTACCATGTTTACTTTTAATTTACTTTATTATTACTAATACACGGTATTCTATAACAAATAAGTCTCACAGCGTTACTAATTATTCGTTACTATCGATTAGAGGTAGAGCTCTAATAGCAGACTCTAGGAAACCAGGAAGCTAGCGATGCCGCCACAAATCTCTGGATTACCTTCTTTTCTGTCAGACTGCGTAAAGATAATCTTATCAGTGAGATAATCTTATCAGGGAACGTCCACAGCACCCAGAACGCGTGAAACGTGTACTGTACAAAGAACTGCTAACACTTACACGGTACTAAATGTACGGACCAGGCACTGTGGTAAGCGCTTTACACATAACTCATGTAGTTCACAGAGCAGCTCTCAGGAAGCGGTACTTACCATTCTCCCCATCTTACAGATGAAGAAACCGAGGCAGAAGGAGGCATAAAACTTGCCCGGAGTGACAGAGGCAATGGATAGCAGAGCTGGGGTCAAGACTACGCCATCGGCTTCCGCGTCCACGCATGCCCTCACAGTGCGCACGCGCCCCTCTGCTGCGTCCTTCCTCCAAAGGAATTCGCAGGAAGGGAGACAGTCCAGGTTCACTCCCATCACTCCTTCCCCACGGGAGCTAAGAGCCTGCAGGGACGGACCCAGAGGGGTTTGAGTGCTCTGCACAGTGCTTTGCTTTACTGTCTTACCCTGAAAGCCTTTAGGTAAAATATGTGCTCCTCGGGCTAGGACAGGCTGCCCGCCTCACTCACGACTGCAGTATAGGTCTGTCAATGGTTCGTGTGACCCACAAGCCCTTGTGGACGTGGGAACGTGCCGCCCTGTGCTCTCAGGAACAGAAGGCCCGGCCTCTGACGTCGGGATTTGTACCCAAGCAGGGAAGGAGGCTGTTGGGCTCTGCTGGTAGCGGGGACGTGAGAAGATGCTGGGTCACAGGAAAACGATTTCTTCTGCTCCGTCTCCGGCCGCACCCGGGGATGGGGAGGTGGCCAGAAGCCGCAGAGGGAAGGGACTGCGGGCTTCTCTCCAGAGTCTGGACTTTGGGTTAGAACCATTTGTCCCTCAAGGCAGATGGTGACTTGAGTTTGCTTCTCTCAGCCTGTGCAGCCTGCTTCCCCATGAGCTCACAGACGCTCACGTGACCTCTGCGTCTCCCCTCAGCCACCAGGTCAGCGCTCTGGCTCAGGGCCCACCCCCTACCGGATATGCTTCCGCTTCCGGGCTGTTGGGGCAGGCAACCGGAAGACAGACAACGGGAAGACAGGCAACCGGAAGATCGCTGAGCTTGAAGCGTGTTGAGTGCTCAGCTGCGGCACGTGGGCAGGGGGCTCAGGCCAGCCCGCGGGTGTGAGACGTGGAGCAGCGGCCGGAAAGTCAGGGCCCAGATCTTGATTTCTCTCCCATCTAGTTGCATTGCCAGAGAGGTACTTAACCTCTTAGTGCCTCCATTTTCCTCAGTGTCAAGTGGGAACGAATGAGGACACCTTAGAGAGTTTGGACAATTAAATCGGTTGATCCATATAAAGACTTTACAATCGCACCTGGTGCATAATAAGTGCTCAAGAAAGATTCTTTGTATTATTCTTCACTGAACGTCAACCAGTCACCCAGGTGTCTAGGTAGCGCTTTGTGGCTGACCTCTGACCCCTGGGCCCCATCACCCTCTCTCTTGACTGCAGCCTTCTAGGCTGGGGACAAAGGAAGGACAGAGCCCCGTCCCCTCCTCCTTCCCTCCCTCTCTCCTCTTGAGGCTACAATTAACAAATGATAACCGCACAGGTTCAACTCAATTAGGACAAGACCCCAAAGCAGATGCTGCTTCTGTGCAGAAGACAGAGTAAAAGAATTGACTCCAGAAGGCTTGGGACACACTCATAGAGGATGCTAATTGGTTTCTTGCTGGTAATTTTTCACCCCTAAGTGAACAAGAAAGAGGGCGTCTCAGAGGCTCATCTGCTTTGCAGGTGATCAGGCAAATGAATGTCTGTATCCAGGGAGAGGTGAAGATTGTCTTTTTTTCCTCTCTCCAAAGGGAACATAATCTCATTTGTCCCAGGCCAAGATTTAATTCCTGGCAGGTCTGCTGAGCCGGCAAGGGGTAAAGGTCGCCTCTAAAATGGAGGCTCTGAGTCTTGCACATTCTTGGAAAGTCCTAGGGTCCCAGAGGCTTGGGTAAAGTTGGTAAGTCATTTTTGCCATCAGGGAGTTTATAGAGAAGTGTGGGGATGAAATGCTAGCCTCAGAGACTATAATGAGCTTGGCTGGCAGTGGGAGGGTTGGGGTTGAACAACAGACAAGTACCCATCAGAATGGCGCTCCTTTAGAACTTTTTCTGTGCCTTGCACATATGTCTTCTTTTGCCGTGTCTTGATGGACTGGATGAACCCAACTACATGATTGTGACCTTGAGGGGAGTGCCCTTGTCTTATACATAAACATTAGCAAACACCAATCACCTACTATGTACAGGTCAGGCACTGTTCTATTTGCTTAACCTGTATTAACCCATTGAATTCTCAGGCAGGGATTACATACAGATGGAACCGGGAAGCCTCATAGACTCCTGCATATCTGTTCTCCTTGAATCTCCAAGTCCTAACACAGTGTACCTTAAGGTATTCTATTGACTCAACCCCAAAGTACACAGAAACCATTATTGCTGATGCCATGAGTGTACAGTACTTAGTGCTCCACAAACACATGCTAAGGAATTGACTAGCCACACGCTCTGCCAAGATGACTGGCATAGAGTTGTCATTCTACTATAGAGGCCACTACCCACCTGGAGAGAACTCTAGGAAGAGGGAGAAAGCCATCCGTGCTAGCTGCCTCACCCACTGGGGGCTGCAAATTGATCTCGAAGCTTTATCTTGGCTCCCTTACTTGGGACAGTTGAGTCTCCTCTGACATCATCCCTCTTGTCCACTGCCTCCGTTCCATTACTGGTGACTTCTCCCCCAGTTGACAAATTAATGACACTTGTCATCTCCCATCTTTCTAAAAGCCAAACCACCCTTACATCCTGTTCATCTTTCCAAAATACAATTCCAGTCAAGTCAAACTCCACTTACCCTATGCCTTCCAGATCTAGTCAAATCCTCAGCCCAGCCCTCTGGACCTTCCACAATAGCCATAAGAACCCAACCATACAACCCCCTTCCTTGTCTCCTGCTCACCCTCACTCAGAGCACTCCCCCTGCTCAAACAGACTTTTGCATATCCATATCTTATACCAGAGCTGTCCAACCTACTGTCCCTGGCTTTAAGCATCTCTGCATCTCTGGAGGAAGGGTGGAACAGAAGAAGCACCTTCAAAGTCAAATAGATCTGATGTAAATCCCTGCCCTGTCACTGAAGGTTGCAGGAATTTGAGGAACTTATCCAGTGTCTCTGAGTGTTAGATTCCTCATCAGGAAGAGAAAACAAATGCCAATCACCTTATAGAGCGTTTGAGAGAATAGAGCTAGTTCACTTGGTCCATTCAACTAGTGTTTGTTGAACACGCATATATGGCAGGCATTGTCATAGGCACTGGAGACACAGCTATGAACAAAACATGGAGCTTGCCTTTTAGGAAAGGTGGAGAGAAGACCCAAACCAATTAAAACGAGTGTATGTAAGTTGCCCACGGCATGCTGAGCACATAGTCATCTCTCAATAAATGGTAATCGTTTTTCATTTCAAATATTTCAAAAGGCCTAAAAACAGATGCACATTTTTCTACCCAGCACAACATGGGACACAAATATCAAGTTTTGTTGCTTTCAAACCATCAAACTTAGAGAGTTCCCTGAAGAAAGGGCCATATCTTCTCTATTGATAGACCGTGAGTGCATTCCAAGTACCAAGCACAGCACTTCACACAAAAAAGGTGCTAAATGCTGTCTTGGTGAATAAACTTTGGCTAATATGTGATGATCAGGAACTTGAATCGACAGTTTTACTGTCTTTAATTATAAATAGGAAAATGTATTAATAAATTCACTTTGATGGGCAAAACTGTTCAATTGTGGGGCCATTGCCAAAGGAAAGGTGTAGGCCTCACAACCATAGCCCCTGGAAAGCCCTTCTCCTTTATCTAGGTTTGCTGACACCCCCTCCTCCCTTCGAAAGCCTTGGCTCCTTACCAATGACACTTTTTCAGATCCCATCCGTCATATGCGAGTCTCCCCGTGAAGAACTTCCAAATCTCCTCACACCTCTCTTCAAATTGTAAGCTTTGGGAGTGCCTGGGTGACTCAGTTGGTCAAGTGCCCGACTCTCGATCTCAGCTCAGGTCTTGATCTCAGGGTCAAGAGTTCAAGCCCTGCATTGGGCTCCATGCTGGGCAAGAAGCCTATTAAAAAGAAAAAAAAAAAACAACAACAAAAAAAACAAAAAAAACCACACCCACATGTAATTTCATAGCATAATCATTGGAGGGTTAGTTTTGTGCCACCTGAAGGCCACAAACTCTTTGAAGACCTCGAACAGCTTTTACCCCAAAGCAACTAGCAAAAAATCTTGCTTCTGAAAAAAAAAAATCTTGCTTCTGTAAGATATGACTGTTATGGTCACATTGTCATGGACTGGCCCAGTGTCTCCTCTACCACCATGGCAGTCCTCCCTCCCACCGCCCCCCAGCCCAGACCTCTCTCTTCTTATAGAACCAGCTAGCTGGACCCCATAGACCAGTCCTACAGCTTCAACAAAGGGGGCAGCTCTCTGTGCAAAGTAACTGAAAAATATTATATTATTCAGGATGGGGGCTCTGAGTTAGACAAATAAGGTTCCATTGTTAACCCTACAGTCACCTCACTCTCTTTCTCTCTCTCAAATAAATAAAATCTTTTAAAAAGGTGGGGGGCAGTGTACCTGGGTGGCTCAGTCGGTTAAGCATCTGCCTTTGGCTCAGGTCATGATCTCAGGCTCCTGGGATTTGAGCCCCACATCTGGCTCCCTGTGCAGCGGGGAATCTGCTTCTCCCTCTCCCTCTGCCCTCCCCCTGCTTGTCTTCTCTCTCTCATTCTCTCTCTCTCTCAAATATATAAATAAAATTTTTTAAAACCCCAAAACCCGACAGTCATCTCTTACTGTGACTTTGGGCAATGTATTTTACTTATCTGGATCCCAGTTTCTTCACCTCCAAAATGGGAAGAAGAAACAGGAGGCCTTATTTTATAGGGTTGTATGAAGGATTCAAGGAGATAAGATGCAAAATTCTTACCAGCCATTGTACCTGGTATATCACAAGCAGTTGAGAAATGTTAGCCATAATTCAAGAGCATCAAAAAGGCCACAAGCCCCAAATGTCACTCACCACCAGCTTGCTGGTGCCTCAACTCCACATGGTTCAGACTGTGGGCTGAGAGGCAGACTCCTTTGGTTCCAAACCTGCTCCCTCGCTTACTAGCAGTGCAGCTTTGGGGACGTCTCTAAAGCTGGGACTTGATTTCCTCCCCTCCAACATGTGGGTGATGCTGATTATGTACCCCTCGTAAGGACGTCATGAGGATCCGGTCAGTAAATACACGTGAACCATTTTGGAGCGTGCTGCCACACCGGAAATGCTCAACAAATACCAGAATTCACGGTAGAGACACTACAGCTGCATCCCGCTGCGGAAGGTTTTGTCCCTTCGTTCACACCAAGGCCAAGAGAAAGAATCCACGTGTTCTGGTCTCACACTTCGCCCTCCGTGAGGATGACTCTTCATCTCCACTCCATTAGATCCAGGTAGCAGGAGGCTGCGAGCACATGTGACGAAGACATCACTCCTGTCCTCCAGGAGCATGGGACCTGGTCCATGCTGGGTCGTAATTATGGAGCGACACACACTTTGCAATTCACTTTCTCTACCATTCTGTGCTTGCTCACAGCTCCGGAAGACAGGTGTTATCCGTCCCCTCTGAAATTGAGGAGAGGGGTTGGAACCAACCCCATGTAAGTGACTCACAAAGGTCACAGGGCTAGGGAGGGGCCGAGCCAAATTGAGAACCTGTGCCCTGCCCACAGCCCCCAGAGAATGGGTTTCTATGCCCGTGAAGGGACCAAGGAGACAGGATTCCTGCGGAGCAAGGAGACAGCAGGAGGCATGTCACAAGTTCCTGCTACTTGTCTGCCAGCCACGAAGGTAAGTGACTGCTTTCATCTGAACGGCCTCCAGGCAGATGCTGGGGTGGGGGGGGGGGTGGTTTGCACAAGGGAGAAGCCGGGCCTGCGGGACTCTCCTCCTTTGATGAGTGGCTTCTCCTCCTTCCTGTCTCCCCCCGTTCCAGGTTTGTCAAAGGGCAATTAAGCCCCTCGGCTCCTGTCTGAGGAGGCTGCCTTTGTCGTTTGGGTCCTGTGTCCTCCTCCTCCTCCTCTAGTCGTGGCTAATGAGGCCTCCCCTAATTAGAGTTTTATAGTCACCTACAATTAGGCCCCTTTAATGCTTCTGAATAGGATACTTTTAACCTATTTTGCCTTGTAATTGGAGCATCTATCCAGGTGTACATACATAGGAAGCAGGCACTGGTGCGGTGGAGAATAAAGGAGTCAGGTCTAAGCACATATGCAAATGCACGTAAATGTACACATATACACGTGTATAACACATGAATATATACACACAGATACATGTATGCACATGCGTATACACATAGGCACACATACCGGACGCAGGACGGCATCTTTTTGAGTGTGTGCACGGGGCATAGAGCTGCGTGGCTGCCTTTGTGCGCGTGCTCGGGCTCCGGGGGCGGGGGGGGGGTGAGGGAGCACGTTTGCTGTGTGTTTACTGTACATGGGGAAGGAAGGTGTGTGGGGGCAGAGAGTTCTCGTTGTGTGTGAGCGTGTTAAAGGAAGGCAGCAAGGAAGCAGGAAATTGTCGGTGAGTGCCTCCTATCTCTTTCCAAGAAAGGAATTTATTTTTAATAGATAATACATGTGCATAGATTCGAAAGGTACAAAAGATACCAGTGAAAAGAACAAGATCTCCCTGCCCCCAGTCAGGCAGTTTTCTTCCCCAAAAGGGGATCTTTGGCCAGAGACGTGCTATGCCGATATAGTATATATTTATAAATATCTTTTTTGTAACTGAGTAATAGTTAAATGTACTCATTGTTCTGAACCTCGCTCTTCCCATTTAAAAAAGATGTTGTCTGTTTCTGTTATTCTGGGCAGTGTTCCACATCTCTATGGAAAGAGCTTTTTTTTTATACATCTTTTTAATGACTCTATAGTATCTTGTTTTCAAACCATTATCAATGAATTAACAATAGCCCTGGGAAGCATATATGTTTCTTCCCATTTAAAAAAAAAACCCACGTTTTTCTCTCATCTTCCTCCTAAGGAAGCTTAGTTTGCCCTTCAGCGGGCTCAGCGGAACAGTTTGGGCAACTACAGGCCCTGAGAATCCACGCTGGGGCTGGAGGAGGGTGGAGGAGCTGGACAAGGGACCCAGAGGATGTGCCCTGGTGGCTCTGCAGTCCGGGACGCTAGAGACTAGGGGGGCCTGGGGTGTCCCTGCTTGGTTCTAATGCCCTAGCGTAGCCTTCCAGCCCCTGGACATTTACTGAGTGCTAATACAGTGATCCATCAGTGATCTATGGTGACATAACCAACCACCCTGAAACTTACTGGCTTAATACACTGAAATTTCTTTCTTGTCTCTCATGGTTTCTGTGAGGCAGGAATGTAGGAGCAGCTTGGTTGGGCAGTTCGGGCTCAGGATCGCTTGCGAGGCTGCACTGGGCACGCTGACTGGGGCTCCCTCCACCAAAGGCTCGGCCAGGGCTGGCAGATGTGCTCCTGATGTGGTTCACCCACAGGAATGGTGACTGGCACTGGCTTCCACCTGGAGGCCTTCATTCCTCCCCACCGTGCTGCTCGAGCGGCTACAGTAGGTTTTTATTGCTGCACAACAAATGACCACAAACTTACTAGCTTAAAATAGCACCCATTTATTATCTCCCCATTCTGTAACCAAAAGTTCAAGCAGGCTCACTTGGGTTCTCTGCTTAAGATCTTACAAGGCCAAAATCAAGGTGTCGGCGAGTCTGGACTCTTCTCTGGAAGCTCTGGGAGAGAATCTGCTTCCAAAGTTAACTCAGGTTGTTGGCAGAATTGCTTCCTGAAGTCCTCTAGGGCTGAGCTCCCGGTTTGCTTGCTGGCTGTCAGCTGAGGGCAGCTCCCAGTTTCCAGAGGCCACTTGTAAGCCCAGCTAAGTTATAATAATGAATCAGTCCTTCTCCTGCTTTGAATCTGTCTGATGCCCCCTGTCTGCCACCAGCTGAGAAAACTGCTCTGCTTTTAAAGGACTTGTATGATTGGGGCCCCTGGGTGGCTTGGTCAGTTAAGTGTTCGCCACTTGATTTCGGCTCAGGTCGTGATCTCAGGGTCATAAGATTGAGCCCGTGTTGGGCTCTGCACTGGGCGTGGAGCCTGCTTAAGATTCTCTGTCTCCCCTGCAACCTTTGCCTCTCCCCCAACTTGTGCACACTCTCTCTCTAAAAAATATTAATTAATTAAAAAGGACTCATATGATTAAATTGGACCCACTCAGATAATCTCCCTATCTTAAGGTCATCTAAAAAACCCCTCTTACCATGCAACGTAAAATAATGATGGGAAAACAGTAGAGCACAAAGGCTGTTAGGGCCAACAGAGTATGAGGGTTGCTCTACATCTTCCCTAACACTTGGTATTATCCGCCTTTTTCTTTCTCATTATTCTGCTTAGCCATTTAATATCATTCATTTAGCAAGCATCGATTGAGTCCCTACTACTATATACTAAGAGTAGCATCTAAAACCATGTCTCACACAGAGTAGGCTCTCAGTAAATATTTGTTAGCTGATTGTCCAAGTGGTGGAGATGAAAAACTCAATAAGACATGGATTCTGCCCACAAGGAGCTCTCTCTCTATATATAAATATTGATGACCAGCATATAAATAGCTATAACACAGTTTGAAAAAAAAAAAACAATAAGAGCCATGAAGAAAGTTAGAATGCTAAAAGAACTCAAGGGGAGAGAAAATGTTTTCCAATTTAGAGAGAAAAATCTAGGGAAACTTCCTGTAGTAGGTGGCATTTAAGTGGGTCTTACAAGAAGGAATGAGGGTTTAGACAGGCGGACATGATGGGGAATGACAGTAATGGCTAATAATTCCAAGCAGTTACTGAGTGTTTACAGAACCTCGGGTCTAGGAAAAACCATAATGATAAAGATTCTCTAGTCCATGAGCTGCAGACTGGCAGTGTTTTGGACACATTCAATGCCCAGATGTATCTTGTTTGGTCTACTGGATGTTTTTTAAAAGTTTAATTTTGAATGCCTTTCAGCAGAGTGTGCATTTTCCAATTCTACTTTAGTCAACCCAACTTCCGGTTGTCTTAAACCACTCTTCAGCCTCTTCATAGATTGACATTATCCCCTGAGCTGCTGAGGGATTTGTGTTTGAGACCATGGAGCGTAATAATTTCTTCATTTACATGAACACCAAAGTCCAGGAAAGGCTGAGTGACCCGCTCAAGGCGACATTGATAGTGGTGGCGTTTCCACACAACTTCCAGCTTCTTCTTCTTCTTTTTTTTTTTTAAAGATTTTATTTATTTTTTTTGACAGACAGTGATCACAAGTAGGCAGAGAGGCAGGCAGAGAGAGAGGAGGAAACAGGCTCTCCATGGAGCAGAGAGCCCGATGTGGGGCTCGATCCCAGGACCCTGGGATCATGACTTGAGCTGAAGGCAGAGGCTTTAACCCACTGAGCCACCCAGGCGCCCCAACTTCCAGCTTCTTGACGCCATGCCTGAGCTTCCTTTGCAGAGAGGCTGACAGACCAAGGAGCTCAGTCACATCTACTGTGAAGTATCCTCTGACAGGTAACCACATCATGACCATCAACAAACCTATCTTTGCTTTTCCTTAGAGCAGGTTTTAAGGAAAGGAAAAGGCAAGGAGCGCAAGGTGTCTAGGCAAAGATGAAGATACAGCCTAGACTGTCCTTCCTTCGTCATTTTGCTGAAAGCTGAGCTGAAGAACTAAATGGCAGGAAACTTCTTAACTAAATCAAGAGTGTAACCGGAGGGGTGCATGTGTGGCTCATTTGGTTAAGGATCAGACTCTGGATTTCTGTTCAAGTCTTAATGTAAGGGTTGTGAGTTCAAGCCCCAGGTTGGGCTCCACGTTGGGCCCGGAGCCTACTTAAAAACAAAAAAACAAAAAAACAAAAACCATCTAGGACGTATCTTCCCTACTCAGGAATGCAATGACTTCCTGAAGCAAACCTAACCACAGGAGAAGCAGACTTTTATCTAAAACTGGGATGGCCGTTGACTCTGATGCGCCACCTGGTGGCCACTTTCAGCCCAAGGAAAAGGAAAAGGGGTTGAATGAAGGTGTTTGATTCAGGTAGAACAGATTCTTGGTATAGAAAACTCCCCACCGACAAACGTGGTATTGCAGGTATCACTAGGTTTTACTTGGGGGCCGAAGCAGTGGAAAGTTCAGCAGAGGTGGGTAGACTGAAATGCAGGACTTTGAAAGCACTTGTCGGAACTTCTTCCCAGAGCCCTGAAGACAAACACAAGATATAGGCATGCAGAAAAGTACTGGTGAAAGGAGTAGGGTGGGAAGAGATAGGATTCAAATCTCCCTACAGGCTCTGGAGGACCCAGCTTGAGAATATCTCTCCAGACCTCTGGGTTATGCAAGGAAGAAAGAAACATTTCCCTATGCATGGTGGTCTTCAAAATAGATTTACAAATATTGTTCACTTTTAAAAACATGAATTGACCTTGTTACAAATTAATAACAATTACAAAAAAGGGTGTGAGGAAAAAAAGAATTCACCTATTGAGCAGTAATTTAAACTGTATATACTGAGACTAAAGAGTATACAGTATTGTGCTCCAATTAATAAATCTGTTTTTCAAATAGGTTATAGGTTAGCAATTTTGACACTGCTTTATGTTAAGCAAATAAGTAAATATATTGTTAATAATACATACCATAGTTTCTACTGTCAGAGAAAGGAATTACAAATAAGAAAGGGAAAGGATAGAGTCAACCCAGAATATTGTAATGGAATCGGAGGGATCAGTGTAAAGTCATGGTTTTTAATGGATAGACAGACAGACAACCAGATACGGAAATAAGTAGAGATGTGTGTGTATTTCACACATACATATATTTCCTGGTTCTGCCCACTGAGTGAAGAAACAATGACACTCCAGTAGCAATGAACATCTCGTGTCCAGACCTTTGTTTCTAAACATTATTTTCCAGGGCACCTGGGTGGTGCAGTAGGTTAAGCATCCAACTCTTGGTTTTGGCTCAGGTCATGATCCTGGGTTCGTGGGATTGAGCCCCAGTTCCAGCTCTGCACTCAGCATGAGTCTCCTTAGAATTTTCTCTCTCTCTCCCTCTGTCTGTCCCCCCATTCTCTCTTTTCCTCACTCTTTCTCAAATAAATGAATAAATCTTAAAAACAAAAACAAAAACCATTAAACAAAAAACAAAAAACAAACAAACAGAAACAACAACAACATTAACCTCCAATAAAAAGGAACCAGGCATACTTAAAGAGATGACTGATTACACAGCAAGGGCAGAGAACGTACAGAGCAAGCTTGAAACATACCAGCAAATAAGGAATTGTTCAAAAACATGATGAGAACATAGTAACATGATGCAAGCTCCCTTGATGGGGCTCCTGAATCTGGGACAATTTGGGCAAGAAAATAAGAAATGATAACAACAAATTATGATCCAAAGAATAAAACAACATTCAAGAGATTATATTGCTACAGATAGATGGCTGATTGAATAAATAGATAGATAATAAATGGAGAGAAAGGGAACATTCTTTCTTATTATATAGTGCTCCAATTCAAAAACATAGAAATGATGATAAAAATAGAAAATCATTGACTGCAAACACCACCAAAGTAATTATTTCAAAAAAGTATCATCAATGGATGCTAAAATTTGTGGGTGAAAATATGACTGGAAACAGGATATTTACATCATCTCCTGGTATCGCTCCACAAGATGCTTATTAATTACTGGGGAGAAATGTAATAACTTCATAGGGGAAAAACGTGGCAGATAATCTCCTTAACCAAGTGAACAAAATCATTATCACCTATAAGGAAACCTATAGATATTATGTGCCTCCTGATATGATGTGCTAAGAAAGACACAGCATCACTTCTGTGATATCCTTAACAAAAATGCATAACTGAATTTAATGATGAGGAAACTCAGGCAAACCCAAAACTGAGGGATAGTCTGCAATCCAACTGACCAATGCTCTTCAAAAGTGTCAAGGTCATAAAAGATGAAGAAAAACAGACACTGTCTCAGTTTTAAAGACTAAGGAAACATGACAGATAAATACAATGTGTAATCCCTGATAGGACCCTGGACCATAAACCAGGACATTAGTGGGATGGTTACCTGTATAGTAGCAATGGCAATTTCCTGATTTTATTATTGCATTGTGATTATACAACAAACATGTTAACATTATGGGAAATTAGTTAAAGAGTGTATAGGGATTCTCTGTTCTAATTTTGTAATTTTTTTTTAAATCTTACAACCTCTTTTCATGTATATCTCACATATCTGTATCTTAATGAATTGCTTTGTTCATTCATTGATTTTTTTTTCATTAAAGGACTGTAGGCGAAGCCCCATACTGGGAACACAACAATAAATAGGCCCAACATAACCCTTACGTTCTTTTTTTTTTTTTAACCCTTACTTTCAATGAACCAAAGGTCCCATAGAGATATAACTAAACAGTCAGTGACAGTGTAATATAGTACGTGCAGGGATGTGTTAAGCAATTGCAAGCAGCACGACACAGTAACACAAACCCTAGAGCTATATTGTCTGGATCCCATTCCAGGCCCTACCACTAGCTGTGTGACTTTGGGAAAGTTAGGAACCCTTTCTGGTCTCCATTTGCTGATCTGTACAATGAAGATGATAGCAACAGTATCTACATGCTGTGGCTACTGCACAAATTAAATGAATTAATTTAAATTTTCAAAAGATTTTTATTTATTATTTATTTGACAGACAGAGAGACAGTGAGAGAGGGAACACAAGCAGGGGGAGGTGCAGAGGGAGAGGGAGAAGCAGGCTCCCCGCTGAGCAAGGATCCCAATGTGGGACTGGATCCCAGGACCCCGGGATCATGACCTGAGCGAAGGTAGATGCTTAACCAACTGAGCCACCCAGGCATCCCTAAATGAGTTAATTTTATAAAGCCCTTAGAAGGGTGCCTGGCACACCATAAGCATTATAAAATAAATAGGAACACACAAGTAGGGGAGCATCTAACCTCAATGTGTGGAGAAGGGGAGTATTTAAGAAAAAATGTTCCAGAGCAAGGGACATGTAGGCGAGACCCAAAAAAGCGGAGGGATCGGCCTTTGCAAAGGCCCAGAAATGAGATAAGGTGAAACCATTCGCAAACTGAAAGAAGATGTGGGTGAACCCTGACGGTGAGAGACCAGATTGGGGACATAGATAAGCAGGGGCTAGATCACACAGGGCCCTTTATTTTTTTTTTTTTTAAAGATTTTATTTATTTATTTGACAGACAGAGAGAGCACAAGCAGGCAGAGTGAGAGAGAGAAGCAGACTTCCCACCAAGCAAGGAGCCTGATGTGGAACTTGATCCCAGAACCCTGGAACCCAAGCTAAAGGCAAAGCCGCATAACCCACTGAGCCACCCAGGCCCCCCCCCCCCCCAGATCTTTAAACTGACTTAAGGAGTTTGGTCTTTATCTTCACAGGGGTGGGAGCCATGGCAGGATTGAGGCAAGAGATGAGGCAACCCATCTGCCCTTTAGAAAGATCTCCAAGGCTGCAGAGTGGAGACAAGACGGTCAGTTAGGAGGCCTTCGGGACCCAAATAGAGGGTGGCAGGCCGGACAGGGAGAAGCGGACAGATTTGGAAGCGGTTGGGAAGGCTGGGTCAAGTGACTTGTCACTAAGGTATGAGCACAATGAGAGGACAAATTTTTTAACATCTCTTTTGAGATAAAAGTCACACACATACAATTCACCCTTTTAAAGCATACAATTCAATGACTGTTAGAATATTCACAGATAGGTGGTGACTATCACCACAATCCATTTTATTTATGTATTTTTTAAAGATTTTATTTATTTGACAGGGAGAAAGTGAGAGAGGGAACACAAGCAGGGAGAGTGGGAGAGGGAGAAGCAGGCTTCCTGCTGAGCAGAGAGCCTGATGCGGAGCTCGATCCCAGGACCCTGGGATCATACCTGAGCTGAAGGTAGACACTTAAGGACTGAGCCACCCAGGTGCCCCACCATAATCCATTTTAGAACATTTTTGTTGCCTCGAAACAAACCCCGTACCTGTTAGCCGTCACCTCACGTTTATCCCCAAATCTTTTCCCTACAACTCTATGCCACCACCAGTCTACTTTCTGTCTCTATGGATTTGGCTATTCTGGACGTTTCATCTAAATGGAATCCTATAATAACGTGGTCTGTTGTGACCGACTTCTTTTATTTAGCACAATGTGGGCAAGGGCCATCTATGTTTTAACACACACCAGTATTTCGTTCCTTTTAATGGCTGACTATTCCGTCATGTGAATAGAGCATATTTTATTTAACCGTTTAGCCGCGGATGGACATTTGGGTTGTTGACACTTTGGAGTTATTATGAATAATGCTGCTAGAAACATTCAGGCACAAGTTTTTGTGTAGACATCTACCTTCATTTCTCTTAAGTACATAAGTAGGAGTAGAATTCCTAAGTTACATGGTACCTCTATGTTTAACTTTATTTTATTTTTTTAAGGATTTTATTTATTTATTTATTTACTTACTTACTTACTTACTTATTTGTCAGAGAGAGAGAGAGAGAGAATACAAGCAGGCAGAGCAGCAGGTAAGAGGAGAGGGAGAAGCAGGCTCCCCACTGGATGTGGGGCTCAATCCCAGGACCCTGAGGTCATGACCTGAGCTGAAGGCAGACACTTCACCAACTGAGCAGACGCTTAACCCAGGCGCTCCCCTCCCCAGGTTTAACTTCTGAAGAACTGACAGACTGTTTTCCAAAGTGGCTGCACCATTTCACGTAAACACCAGTGGTGTATGAGAGTTCCAATTTTCAACATCCTACTGAGTATGAAATGGTATCTTGTGGTTTGGAGCTGCATTTTTCTGATGGCTAGTGGTGCAGGGCATCTTTCCATGTGCTTCTTGGCCATTTGTATGTCTTCTTTAAAGAAATGTCTATTCAGATCATTTCCCCTTATTTAAATTGGGTTATGGCTCTTTTTATTGTTGAACTGTAAGAGTTCCTTATGTATTCTTACAAATCTCTTACCATATACATGGTTTGCAAAATCTGTCTCCCATTCTTTTGGTTATCTTTCACTATCTTGATGATCTATTTTGACATGCAAAGGCTTTCATTCTGATGATGTCCTTTTTTTTTTTTTAAGATTTTATTTATTTGACAGAGATCACAAGTAGGCAGAGAGGCAGTGGGGGGGGTGCGGAAGCAGGCTCCCCACTGAGCAGAGAGCCCCATGTGGGGCTTGATCCCAAGACCCTGAGATCATGACCTGAGCCGAAGGCAGAGGCTTTAACCCACTGAGCCACCCAGGCGCCCCTGATGATATCCTGTTTACCTTTTATCTTGCTGCTTTTGTTTTTGGTATTACATCTAAAAAGCTATTCACCAAATCCAAGGTCATAAAGATTTACACCTATGTCTTGTTCTGTTTTATAGTTTTAGAATTACATTGAGGGCTTTGATCAATTTTGAGTTAATTTTCGTGTATGGTATGTGGTAGAGGTCTTAATTCATTATTTTGTCTATGGCTCGAGTTGTCCACCTTAACGAAATTTTGGTAGAAGACATATTGAAATTGCTTCCAAGAAGAGTGGGGAATGGAATCTAGGAAAGAACCACAGGCAACCAGTAGTAGTTGCTGAGAAATGCTGTTCGGCCAAAGAGTTTGGGAAACGGGTGGACAGAATAGCACAAATCCAAGAGAGAGTATGGTATCAGAGAATTCAAGGGAAGAAAAGGTTTTGGAGAAAGGGGTGAAGTTAGCAATGTCAAAATTCTCAAAGAGTTCAAGCAGAATAAGGACTGGGAGTATCCGTTGAATTTAGTGGCTGGGTGGTCACTGGTAATAGGGAGAAAGCAGTGTCAGGGGATAGGTGTGGGTCTCATCAGAGTCAGGCGTGAAGCAGATGAAGTAGTTTGACTATGATGGAGATAACGAAAGCCTATACTTATCATGCATCCACCTGGTACCAAAAGCTTGCATAAACAATCTGTCATTTAATCCCCTCGACCACCTTACTTCCTGTGCGACACCCTACTAGACTTCCTGTGTCTAGAGCATTTCCTGTTTGACACCCGTCAGAATGGAAATTATACTTCATTCTTAGCAACCATCTTCTTTCAAAGGCTCACAAAACATTTTTTCCCATAATTTATTCTAGAACTTTGCTGTGATCGCCTTCAAGATTATTGGTCTATACCTTCCAGAATTTACCTCTCCCCTTCCACATTTGTCTGTGTTTCGCTTTCTGGTGCCAATATTTTTCATAGTTCTTTAGCCAGGACTGACCCTGTTTCCATGGCCAAGTGGATTCAACTGTACGGTCTCAGAAATACACAAGACCTAGATTAAATACCCTTGTGTCCTCCTTTCTTTGTTTCCTATCCTCTGTAATGCCCCCGCCCCCACCAGCATCACAAGCACAAAGAACATAAGTGTCATTTCACAGACAACTTTTGCAGAGATGCCCCAACTTCTGCCCGCTAACATTAAACACAGCTTGACAGGAAGCCCAAACCAAGAGAAAGTGGGCAAGTGTTGCTACTTGGTTTTATCCACTGCCCACGTTCCCATTTCCTTGAGGCCCACTGCCTGGTTTTTAAAATGGGACCAACTCTGATTATTTTTAGGCATATGGGGCCAAGGCTGCTTTTCTGAACTTGTTTTCAGCACAATAAAGCATTCTCATTTCAAACAACAACAACAACAAAAAAACCCATCACGCTTTCTTCACCTGCTCAAAGATGCAGCCCCACCATCCCCATCTCCCTAAAAGCTTTCTGCAGCACACTAAAAATATCCAATGTTGACAGATGCAAGCTATCAATACAGAGACTCAAGATCCCAGGGTGAGAAGTGGCCAGAGGCAAAGTCTTGATAAACAGCTCAAATTGGCTCTTACTCCACAGGTGACGCCTAGTTTATCTGGGTAATTGTAAAGGGCATTTTACAGCAAATCAATTAAATGAAAATCTTTTAAACCCTTTTTAAATGGGGGGGAAAGAGGGAGGGTGGAAAGGGCCAACCTTTGTAAGCTAACAGGTGATTTTAATTGGAACCAGCAGTGTTATACCATGTTTTTGACCCATTCGGTAAAGGCAGAAAAAGAAATCAATAAATTTCCATCAGCATTTGCCCTCCTGGAGTCTTATAAGTAGAATGGAGACACGAACCCCAGTTAATGGCTTCGTCAAGCACCTCACTGATTCTCTAACAGAATTAAATAGGTTGCAGGTCTCTCACCGTGGTCCTCCACCATTGAGATTCAAAATGCCCCAGTGGGCTGGGCGCTGCTAGGTGACACACGGGGTACCATCCTCTTCTTTACAAGCACAGGCTCCCCTCCGCTCCAGGGCCACGGCACGACAGAACCTCCCGAAACAGCCCTATGTCAGAGACGTGAATCCACCCACTGATCCGCTATTAAGAGCAAAACACAGGAGCTCCCAGTTTCACTCCTGGAAATAGATCCATAGAGACTCCACAGGGCCTAATCAGCCAGCCTGATCTCAGCCACATATTATCTGTGCAACCCTGGGTAAATTACTTGACCTCTCTAATTGGCCGTTTTCTCATCTTTATCAGGAGGAGTAATGATACCAACCCACCACCTCACTGGGTTGCTGTGAGATTAAATGTTGTCGTATGTCGATATACGGTAGATATATAGACAGATAGATAGATATCCTGCAAAAATTTTAACAAGCAGAAAAAAATTTTTTAAATATTTTATTTATTTGAGAGACAGAGTGCACAAGGGGCGGGGGAGCAGCAGGCAGAGGGAGAGGTGGAAACAGGTTTCCCACTGAGTAGGGAGCCCAACACAGCCTGATCCCAGGACCCCAGGATCATGACCTGAGCCTAAGGCACACGCTTAACTGACTGAGCCATGCAGGCACCCCAGTAAGTCTTTATTGTGAGTAACAAACTGAGAACGGCTTAGAGCACAGAGGCACGGCTCATTCGTCTTTGTACCCTCAGAATCTGTCGTGCTGCCTAGCATATATTAGGGGTTCAATAAACGTTCACGGAATGAGTCACTGTACCCAGGGCTCAGGGAACAGGAGGACACCCAGCAATAAAGTCATTTGCCCAAGGTCACCCTGCCACCTGCCACTTGAAAGCAGAGCTCGTAAACCTCCACGGAGTGGGTTTCCCTTTAAGTTTCCTGCTTCCTACGTGCTTCGATTGTACCTGACCGAGCATAAGTCTGGTGGAGAAAGATTCAATCAAAGTTCCAAGTCTGATTCTATTCCAGCCTGAGCTGAGTGTCTGTCTCTCCTTTTCCCTGGGTCTGTCACAATCTCAACAAATAGGCTTTTAAATTAAGTAGTGATTTGGAATGTAAGTGAGTGCATTTAAGATGATAAGAGACAGAGAGATCCTAATGGCTGAAATATTTGTCATATCACAAGTAAACGGAGTGTTTCGGGGAGTCACTAATATAACTAATTTTTTCCAAATCCTCCTCTGCTCTATGTGAGAAGATGAGGTCAGTGCAGGTTGAGGCAACCCGCCGTGAGCAGCTGTCGGGGGACTGAAGAGAATACTGATGGATGGCTGAGGCGCCCGGACTGTTTTCCTGGGAACCCGGAGCCCAATTGTTCAAATTAAGCCGAGGCTGCCCGACAACCGGCGGCAGGCTGCTGCTAATGAAAAGGTGGGGAACTGAATGCGAGGCCCAGGCTGCCTCTCCCCAGAGCACTCAGATGTGCTGAGTCTGTGCGGGGCGTCTGCAGGGAAGTAGGAAATCATCAAACGCCACTCCCTCCTCCCCACTCCCACTCCCCACTCCTGAATCTCCTCTGCAGCAAACGCAAATGGTGTCAGTCGGATTTCTTCTTGACTGCTCCCAGAGCCTGGGATCTCACTACCTGCAAGGCAGCCCATCTCAGTGGCCTCAGGAGAGCCCGGAGACCTCCTCTACTGCTGCCATGCTCACATCCTTGTTTGTGGCAGCGGTGAGCTGAGAAGTGGACGGCTGCTAGGGCTTCCCGCCAAGCACCTGAGTTCAAATCTTGACACCCCGCCCCCCACCAAATTTGCTGTTGTGTCTTCAGCTAGGAACAATATTTGTGGAGATACTTCTGGTTTGTAAAAATGGGGATGATGTCTACCCTTTCTTAAGTGGAAGAGCTGGTGGAGAGGGGAAAATGGTCCTTTTACCTGAACCTCACATTAACGAAGGGCCTCACATTAGATCTTGACATTATCTCAGAATGAATATATGTTCAGCCACAGAGAAATACAGAATTGGAAGGAGATACTCACCTTTTTTTTTAAAAAGATTTTATTTATTTATTTGAGAGAGTGAACAAGAGAGAACATAAGTGGGGCGTAGGGGCCGAGGGAGAGGGAGAAGCAGGCTCCTTGCTGAGCTGGGAGCCCAATGTGGGCTCGATTCCAGGACCTCAGGATTATGACCTGAGCTGAAGGCAGATGCTTAACTGACTGAGCCACCCAGGCATCCCCACTACCCAGTTTGAAACTTACATAACACTTTTGGACCATACCCACAGTATGTTCTAAGGAATTTTTAACATGAATTTTTTTCTGGGACAAGTACATGGCATTGCATTTTTTTAAAGCATTCATTCACTCAATGTACCACAATTTTTGTAATATCAAATTGGTATTTCTTTGTATTTGGAGAGCCTAAAAAAATGGAAATTGTCCAGGCCTCCAGGAGACTCTGTCCTTCCTCCTTATGACTATTTTTGTAATCAGAGGCACCTGGCCGGCTCAGTGTGCATGCTCAGGCATGCAACTCTTGATCTGGGGGTTGTGAGTTCGAGCCCCATGATGGGTATAAAGATTACTTTTAAAAAAATATTGTAGGGGTGCCTGGGTGGCTCAGTTAACCATCTGCCTTCAGCTCAGGTCATGATCCCAGCATCCTGGGATTGAGACCCACATCGGGTTCTCTGCTCAGTGGGGAGCCTGCCTCTCCCTCTGCGGGACTCTATGCCTGCTTGTGCTCTCTCCCTCTCTCTGTCAAGTAAATAAATAAAATCTTTGAAAAAACATATCGTTGCAATCAAATAATATTAAGAGTGTAAAATTGGCTTATTATGAAAAGGCTTATTATATGAGCTATCTAGAGTAGTCAAAATCCCAGAAACCAAAAGTAGAATGGTAAGTTGCCAGGGGCTGTGCGGGGCGATGGGGTGAGGAGGTAGGGGGAATGGGGAGTGGTTGCTTCATGGATACAGAATGTCAATTTTGTTCTGGGGATTTGTGGCATAACAATATAAATATACTTTATACTGTACACTTAAAACTATTCAAGGGATGCCTGGGTGGCTCAGTTGGTTAAGACTCTGACTTCAGTTCAGGTCACGATCCCAGGGTTCTGGGATCAAGTCCTGCATCAGGCTCTGTGCTCAGCAGACAGCCTGCTTCTCTCTCTGCCTCTGCAGCTCCCCCTCCTCCTCTCCCTGCTTGTGCACACTCTCTCTCTCACTCTCTGACAAATAAAATCTTAAAAAATTAATAAAAAAATAAAAATGGTTACGATGGCAAACTGAGGGCTATTGGAGAGGGGCGGGGTGGAGGGTTGGAGTAACTGGGTGATGGACATTAAGAAGGGCATGTGATATAATGAGCACTGGGTATTATATAAGACTGATGAATCAGGGACGCCTGGGTGGCTCAGTTGGTTGAACATCTGCCATTGGCTTAGGAGGTGATCCTGGGGTCCTGGGATTGAGCCCCACATCAGGCTCTCTGCTCAGCGGGGATTCCCTCCCTTTCTCTCTGCCTGCCTCTCTGCCTACTTGCGATCTCTGTCTGTCAAATAAATAAATAAATAATCTTAAAAAAAAAAAAAGAGAGAGAGAGATGAATGCCCTTTGTTTCGGCTGGGACAATACAAAGATTTGCTTACCATTTCAGAAAAGCATGTCTTGACGGCAATGTCACTCACATTAGAGCCACCAAAGTATTGGCCTAAATCAGTCTGAATTAGTACCTGGCTTTCGCAAAGTTTCTGCAGGAGTGAGCATCTCACTTGGTTCTTTGAGTCTTCTGGTTTATCTGAACTTGAGCATTTATCTACTGAAACACGGTATTTTATTGCAAGTTGTTTTTCTTTACTTCTCCTTCATATTTATAATTACAAATGGAATATTTTGGTTATCTATGAATTTCATTCTGTGATAGGAAAGAGGATATTCCAAAATATTTCTTATAAAAAAAAAAGAGGTCTGAACAGGTTGGGAACCCCACTGCGTTACAGAATACACTTTCTAACGGTTGGCAGGATTTAATCAATCAGGTTTCCATTCAAATTGGGGATCATGCAAGATTGTCCCTTTGTTCATCTCTAGGCCACACCTCTGTTCCAATACAAAACTGTGTCCCTTCAGTCAACAAATATCCACAACTACTATAAGAGCAGGTAGCACTTACCTCTAAGACAGGTATCACTCTGCTCAGCAGGGAGTCTGCTTCCTCCCTTCTCTCTCTGCCTGCCTCTCTGCCTACTTGTGATCTGTCTGTCAAATAAATAAATAAAATCTTTAAAAAAAAAAAAAAAAAGAAAAGGGGTGCCTGGGTGGCTCAGTGGGTTAAGGCCGCTGCCTTCGGCTCAGGTCATGATCCCAGCATCCTGGGATTGAGCCCCGCATCGGGCTCTCTGCTCAGCAGGGAGTCTGCTTCCTCCCTTCTCTCTCTGCCTGCCTCTCTGCCTACTTGTGATCTGTCTGTCAAATAAATAAATAAAATCTTTAAAAAAAAAAAAAAAAAAAAAGACAGGTATCATTACTCCCTTTTTTATAGATGAGAAACCGAGTGTCTAAGTTTTAACCTTGGTGCAAGTTCTTAGAAGGGAATTATATTTTAAAGAAAAGTATTTTCAGAGGGACACTTGCTTGAGGTTTTCACAGCTGGGGAAATATGGTATGCAAACCCCAGAGCTCAGGCTCTGCCCCATGATTCCCAGAGAGGCAGGGCCTACAAGAAGAGGATATATGAAAATGAAGAAGCCACAGTCCCCACCTCAGAGGATCTCCCTGTCCAGAGAGAAGACAGCCAGGCATGTAAATATCTCCAGAATGCGTGAAAAAGACTATACTAAAGGTGCAAACATAGAAGGAATGTTGAATGGAGAAGTCACCAAACTTGCCTAGGAGAACTCCAGAAAGGGAATATTTCAGCTGGCTTTTGAAAAATGAATAGGGCGCCTGGGTGGCTCAGTTGGTTAAGCATCTGCTTTTGGCTCAGGACATGATCCCAGAGTCCTGGGATCAAGCTCTGCATTGGGCTCCCTGCTCAGCGGGGAGTGTGCTTCTCCCTCTCCTTCTGCCCCTTCCCCTTGCTGGTGGGCTCTCTCTCTCTCTAATGAGTAAAATAGAAAGGAAGGAAAGAAGGAAAGAAGGAAGGGAGAAAGAAAGGAGGGGGGGAGGAAAGGAAGGAAGGAAGGAAAGAAGGGAGGGAGAGAGGCATCACCAAGTAGAGTGGAGGAAAGAAGCCATTCTAAGCCCACAAGCCCTGTCGTAAGGATGTTATTCTGTCTTGATTCTACCTGTGTCCATTCTTTCCACTTGCATCAGCCCTCTTTCTCCAGGCTGCTCTCTGACGGCAGCTTTGTCATGGACAGATCACCAGGCTCAACAAATTTACCCTTCATATAAGCATAATACCAAAATCCAGTTGATGAAAAATATCTTTGAAAAATCCAAATTTAACATCACGCTTAATGGTGAAATGTTGAATGCTTTCTTCCTAAGGTCAGAAACGAGGCAAGGATGTCCACTCTCAATGTCATTCTACTCACTATTTTCCTGGAGTCTTAGCCAAAGCAATAAGGACAGAAAAAGAAGCAAAATGAGTACAGACTGGAAAGGAAGAAATATACCATCTTTCCTCGTAGATAACAGGATTGTTTCTGGAAAAAATGTTAAAGAACTCCACCAAACCATCATAGAATTAATAACTGAATCCAGCAAGATCTCACAAAGCATGGTTAATATTTCAGTTCAGTTATTTTCCTACAAAGTAGGAGCAATTAGTTGGGAAATGAAATTTTAGAATAGTTCTATTACAATAGCATAAAAAATATAATTAGGAAAATTTAACAAAAGATGGAAGATTTCTTCCTTCTAAATTACAAAACATTGCTGAGAGAAATTTTAAAAGACTTAAATAGGGGCACCTGGGTAGCTCAGTTAAGCTTCCAACTCTTGAACTCAGCTCAGGACTCAGTCTCAGAGTTGTGAGTTCAAGCCGCGCACTGGGTTCTGCACTGGGTGTGGACCCTACTTTAAAAAAAAAAAAAAGAAAGAAAGAAAGAAAGAAAGGAAAAGAAAAGAAGAAAAAATAAAAGAAAAGAGGCTGCCTGGGTGGCCCAGTTGTTAAGTGACTGCCTTTGGCTCAGGTCATGATTCCGGGATCCTGGGATCGAGCCCCACATCGAGCCTCACATCAGGCTTCCTGATTGGCCGGAAGTTTGTTTCTCCCTCTCCCACTCCCCCTGCTTGTGGTCCCTCTCTCGCTGTGTCTCTCTGTGTGTCTCTCTCTGTCAAATAAATAAATGAAATCTTAAAAAAGAAAGAAAGAAATGGAGAGCTATACTGTATTCTTGGACTGGTGCTCAATATTAAGATGTCAAGTTTACCCAATTTAATCTATAGAGTCATTAAAATCCCAATTACAATCCAAGCAGGTTTTATTTATGGTAGAAACTGAGTTGATTTTTAAAATGTACACAGAGGGGCACCTGGGTGGCTCAGTGGGTTAAGCCTCTGCCTTCGGCTCAGGTCATGATCCCAGGGTCCTGGGATCAAGCTCCGCATCGGGCTCTCTGCTCAGCAGGGAGCCTGCTTCCTCCTTCTCTCTCTGCCTGCCTCTCTGCCTACTTGTGATGTCTGTCTGTCAAATAAATAAATAAAATCTCTTAAAAAATAAATAAATAAATCACTTAAAAAAATGTACACAGAAAGGGAAAAGATCTAGAAGAGTCAAAACAAACTTGAAAAAGAGCAGAGTTGGGGGGGTCATAGCCTGATTTTAAGACTAATTGTAAAGCTATAGTAATCAAACTTACCCAAATACAAACTTAATCAAATCTAACTGTTCCAGTTATCTATTGCTGTGTAACCAATCACCCTGAAACTGTGGCTTGGCATAATGACCTCATTTACTTTCGTCATCGCCCCGGGGACAGAGGGACAGGGCCCAGCTGACTGATTCTCACAAAGTCTCTCTGAATGAAGATGCCGTCCGTTGAGGGCTGGGACTAGATCACCTTCAACCTTTGTCACTCCCATGTTTGGGGCACAGACTGGGAACACTCAACAGCCAGGGCTCCTCTTTCTATGTGCCATTTCCACTTACGGGCCTCACAGGGGCAGGGCAGCCGATGATGCCTAACATGAGTGTCCAGAGAATCAGGTGAAAGCAGCATGGATTTAACAATCCAGACTTGGACATTACCCGGAGGTGCTTTCTCTTCATTCTGTCTTTTGGAAGTCAATCTCCAAAGCCAGCCCATACTCAAGGGAAGAGGAATTAGACGCCCTACCCTCATGCTAGGAATGCCCCCAATAAATTGCAGAAAAAAAAATTGCAGGCATGTTTTGAAACCACCATACGAACCAGACAAGTGAAGAGCCTGAAATAAAACTCACTTTGGGCCTAAAGAAAAGTATGGTAGAAACAAGACAGCCTCTGATAAAATGATGGGAAATGCCACTTGGGACTGCCGAGTTTTCCTTAGGCTCCTGATAAGATTAATCAGCAATGACAGGTGGGTAAAGACAAGAAGCCAAAATTTCGTGTGCCTTCTCTCTTCTACTTCAGGCCTGATTTTTTGTTTTTTGTTTTTAAGATTTTATTTATTTATTTGACAGAAAGAGATCACAAGTAGGCAGAGAGGCAGGCAGAGAGAGAGGGGGAAGCAGGCTCCCGCTGAGCAGAGAGCCCGACCCTGAGATCCCAGGACCCTGAGATCATGACCTGAGCCAAAGGCTTTAACCCACTGAGCCTCCCAGGCGCCCCCACTTCAAGCCTCTTAAACATGCTGTTCCCACTGACTGGTATGACCTTCCTCCTTCCTAGGACTATCCTATTCATTCTTCAGCTTCAGTGTACCATTTGCTCCTCCAGGAAGCCCTCCTTGACCCTCAAGTCTGGGTCAAGGCCTCTTCGCTGGGGTGCCATAACTCCCTATACTTCTGCCCTTTCTCAACACTCATTAGCGCCTTGCTGTCTGTTTGCTTTTTGATCCCTCTGCTAGATCCTTTACTGGAGTTGAAGCTCCAGAAGGGCCCAAGGCAGGATTTTGTCCACCTTTGTATCCATTGCACCCTAGTAAGGCTGACGACGGACTTTAAGTGAGGGTGTGTTATATTCCTGAGCTACGGTAGGACTCAAAGCCACACAAGAAGCAGCTGCAAGATCTCTTACTTTGTCCTGAGGTATTGTTCATCACCTCCCTGTGCTGCAAACTAGCAGTGGGCAGAGCAGATCTGACAGCATGAGTAGCTAGTCCTTCAGTGTGAATAGCCAACACAGCCATGTCCTCCACCGTGGCCTCCCCTCGGGCCTTCCCAAATCAGCCAACTCTCCTTCCCAGCTCCTCTCTGAGAGTAGATCGACCTGCTTCCCACTAAAACCATAGACGCGATAATAGGAGGGGAAAAAAGGGTGGAGGGGACGACAATTGGTGGCAACGAGATGAACACAGATTAATGATGTGGACCTCGCCCTGGCCACCCCAGCCTGGGCTGGGGAAGGTTCATAGTTGATACCCATTAAAGGGCTTAATGAAATAATTATAATTCGCACCCCAGAGCATCAGAGAATCAATACTGGGGAACTTTGGACCACTCTGGAGGTGGCGTCCCACCGGCTTCGCAGTTCAGCACAGCAGGCAGAGCTGGGGGAAATAAATGTGGCTGACACAGAAGTTGCATTAAAAGAGGGCAGTAATAGATTAAAAGCTGCCCGGATCCTGGCGACTGACCGTCGATATCCTTTATTCCCCACCTCGCCCCAATTCTGCCCCCTCCAGGCACTATTAGCCCAAATCAATGGGCTGTCAATTGACATCACCAGCTCCAGCATTAATGCGAGCTCACAAAAGAAGTCCGGCCCTATATTATCACTTCTCTCGCTTCCAAATTACCACGTAATGCAGGCCACCGGCTGCCTGTGCTGTTAACACTACACACGATTTGTTGGGATTGGACTAAACATTTCATGGCTAAAGATTTCATCAGAGACTTGATGACAGAAATAAACTGCTGTCCACGGGGAAATCACTGGCAATAACAGAATTAGGCATTGTTTGGAAATCTGGAGGGATGATAGGCCGGTAAAGGGAATTCTGCCCACAGCTGGTGGCCTACGGTGGGACCTGCTTCAGAGAAGGAGACTCATGAAAATGCCTTTATGTTGGTCCCACAAAAGAATAGGTATTTGGATTTTTGTGGAGGGTTTGCTATTTTTAGGCAAAAACGGGGAAGAAGCTTCCTCCTCTGTGATAACAGGGAATGTGACTGTTATGGGTTGAATTGTGTTCCCTGTCCCCCCCCCCCAAATCTAGAGAAGTCTATGGAAATTAATAAAGGGAAATCTCAATGTAGTGGACTAGATGCCAGAAAGGGAGGCTGGAAGGGGGAACCTGGACCACTCAATGTCAATTGCAAGAAGAATTATCAGTTCCAGACCCCACCAGAAGAAAAGTCCACAGGAAAAAAGGATCAATTATAGGCCCCAACAGGGAAAGAGGTACATTGCATCTCCCAGGAGAGACGGCAGATCCATGCAACTCAGCCAGGGAGAAATCCTCCTCACCCTGACCCCTTTTGTGCTTTTCTCCAGTGGACTTTCATTCAAAATAACTCCCCCCAACTTCCTCCTCCTTCCATGTAAAATAAAGTTCCTGCCCTTTGTTTGTGGGACTTGCCTACGGTTTTGCCTGAGCTTGCTTGTCCTACATTGCCATTCTGTTATTCCCAAATAAACCCATTTTGCTGGTAAAATCAGCAACAGCTTTATTTTTAAGGGTAACAGATCCTAATGCACTCAGAACGTGACCTTATTTGGAAATAGGGTCTTTAGAGAGATGATTGAGTTAAAATGAGGTCATTAGGGAGGGTCCTACTCCAGTATGACTGGCGTCCTAGTGGAAAGCAGAAATTTGGACATAAACAGACGTGCACAGAGGGAGGTCGAAGTGGACATAGGCAGGGAGAAGACAGTCATGTGGCTGGAATGGTGTTCTACAAGCCCAGGAACATGTGAGGCCCCTGAAGGCTAAGAGAGAGGCCCAGAACAGTTCCCTCCCTGGTACATTCGAGAACGTGGCCTGCGAACACCTGGACTTCAGACCACTGGCCTCCAGAACTGTGAGACTATGCATTTCTGGTTTAAGCCGTACAGTTTTCGGTCCCTTTTTATGGCAGCCTTAGGAAATGTTAGTAATTATGACTGCTGTTTAACCACAGTCAGTAATAATAGCTCTTACTGAGCACTTATTCTAGGAGCCAGGCAGAGAGCTCCACATTTACTGGCTCATTGCATCTGCATAACGAACCTAATAGCTGACTGTTACAATCCCTGTTTCAGGAGAGACTCGGTTTTAAGAGGTAAGAGTTCGCTTAAGCTCACACACCTAGTCACCGGCAGAGCAGGTCTCAGACAGAAACATGACAAACAAGCAACAAGCCAATAAAAAGGTTCCTGGTGGGGCACCTGGGTGGCTCAGTGGGTTGAGCTGCTGCCTTTGGCTCAGGTCATGATCCCAGGGTCCTGGAATGGAGTCCCGCATTGGGCTCTCTGCTCAGCGGGGAGCCTGCTTCCCTCTCTCTCTCTCTGCCTGCCTCTCTGTCTACTGTGATCTCTCTGTCAAATAAATAAATAAAACTTAAAAAAAAAAAAAAAAAGTTTCCTGGTGACTCTTTCCAGTTTTCAGATGATTACTTGCTGCCTGCTTTCTTTCCAGACCAATCTAATGTTCTCAACCCCTGGTGTGGAACCTGTACCTACTTGGATTAAGAGTCTACTGCGTCTCCAGCAGAAGTGCAGACGTTTGAAAACAACAGCACGGAGGGGGGGACAGGTTGGTCCAAGGGTACAAACTTCCCGCTCACAGGATAAAGAAGTCCTGGGCATCTCATGGAGAGCACGGTGAGTATGTAGATTCTGGAAAGTTGCTAAGAGAGCAAATCTCAAGTATCTTCACCAGGAAAAGGAAGTGGTGATTAATGTAAGGGGACGGGGGTGGTAGCTAACCCTAAGTGTATCAAACCAACATGATATGCACCCTAATGTTGCGCAAGAGTGTACATCAAGTATGGCAATAAAGCTGGGGTGGGGAATGAAAGAAAAACCGCTGAATAGCCATGATTACTTGTTTCCTGGAAAGTAAGAATGTTATCTATTATTTCTCCTCATCCGTCGTCCCATTTGGCACTGCAGGGGACACACACACACACACAGACACACACACATACTCTTTCTCTCCCCTCCTTCCCATTCACTGGGGAAGCCAGCTTTCTAGCCTCTTTCCCTCCCCTTTTCTGACTTAAAAAAAAAAATCATAAAACTGCTTTATGGGGACATACCACACAATTCATCCCTTAAAGTATACAATTCAGTATTTTTCAAATATTCGCAGAATTGCGTTTAACCACTACAATTTAGAGTGATTTCATCATCCCCAAACAAAGCCCCATTACCTATTTAGAGTAACTCTGCATTTCTTCCAGACCCTCCTTTCCCTCAGCATCAGGGACACACACACACACACAGACACACACACATACTCTTTCTCTCCCCTCCTTCCCATTCACTGGGGAAGCCAGCTTTCTAGCCTCTTTCCCTCCCCTTTTCTGACTTAAAAAAAAAAAATCATAAAACTGCTTTATGGGGACATACCACACAATTCATCCCTTAAAGTATACAATTCAGTATTTTTCAAATATTCGCAGAATTGCGTTTAACCACTACAATTTAGAGTGATTTCATCATCCCCAAACAAAGCCCCATTACCTATTTAGAGTAACTCTGCATTTCTTCCAGACCCTCCTTTTCCTCAGCATCAGGGAACCGATCTACTTTCTGTCCCAAAAGATTGGTCTATCCCGAACATTTCACATAATCGTATAATATGTGGTCTTTTGTGGCTGCTCCCCTTTTCAGGGATACATTAGCATGTATGAGGACCTCATTCCTTTTTATAACTGAATAATATCTCAGTGCAACTGTGTACCATTTATCCATTCATCAGGTGATGGGTGTTGGGGTGATTGACACGTCTCAGCTCTTATGATTGATACTGCTGTGAACACTTGTGTACAAGTTTTATGTGTATGTATACTGTAATCACTCTTGGGGACATAGGTAGGAGTAGAATGACTGGGTTGTAACGGCAATTCTGCTTAGCTCTTTGAGAACTGCTAACTATTTTCCACAGTGGTTGTACTATTTTATAGTCACACCAGGATTGTAGGAGGGTTCCAGTTCCTCCACATCCTTGCCAAATTGTTTTTTTTAATGACCAACATCCTTGTGGGGAATAAAGTTCGGTCTCATTGCGGTTTTGAGCTGAATTTCACTGATGGCTAAGGATCTTTCCATGTGCTTATTGGCTATTTGTACATCTTCTTTGGAGAAATGCCTTTTCAGATCTTTTGTCCACTGTAGAAATATTTTTAAAATGTATTTTTAAGGGGGCGTTTGGGTGGCTCAGTGGGTTAAAGCCTCTGCCTTTGGCTCAGGTCATGATCCCGGGGTCCTGGGATCAAGCCCCGCATCGGGCTCTCTGCGAAGCAGGGAGCCTGCTTCCCTCCCTCTCTCTCTGCCTGCCTCTCTGCCTACTTGTGATCTCTGTCAAATAAATAAATAATATCTTTTTAAAAATATATTTTTAAGATATTCTGGATACCAGTCCTTTATTAGATACATGGTTTGCAAATACTTTCTCCAATTCTGTGTGTTGTCTTTCTTCACTTCCTTGATGGCATCCTTTACCTAAGTTCTTAATTTTCAGGAAATCTAACATGTCTTTTTCTTTTGTTGCTTATGCTTTTGGTGTCCTATCTAAGAAACCCTTGCCTAATCCAAGTCAAGAAGATTTGCAGCCTTTTTTCTTATTGTTCTGGGCCTGACTGCATCCTCTGAACACCCTGAACTAGGGCCCAGCTTCTTAGGACAGGCCCCATTCCCTCCAGGCCAGGCTATCAGGTTGTCCTCTCCCAACTGCAGACTAGCTGCACTGCCTCTGCTCACCCCACTCACTCCACATACTGCCCAGATTTCAGAGGTAGTCTAAAGACGCCGGGAGTCCATTAGGCCAAAGGTTTTGACAGTTGCCACTGTCAACTTTCATTTGGCTAGAGTTATTCCCGGTTTGATCATTTCCTCCTCTCATACAACTTTAATCTTGGCTCCCTAGTTCTGCAAGGAGCAACTGTAGCAAAGACCTGCGGAGGGTCCTGAGCTCAGCCAGCCAACCTCTCACCACTCCATAGCCGTGACCATGACCAGACTCTTACAAAGAGAGTACATTCTACTACTAATCTTTTGAGTGCCTGCTTCTCTCCTTTTTATTCTTACACTTGATAAATATTATCATGTGCCAGACACTGGAAATACAGGAGTGTGTGAATACTTTTGCATTCTTGGGTGTGAGTTTGAGGGGGGAGAAATTCCAGCATTTCGTATAAATATGGTTGAATCTCCTAAGTTCAAAGGTGATGAGGGAAATAACATAGGGGCTCAAATTATGACTGTATTAGGAAAGACACGCTGACCACTAAGATTTACCTTCTTTCCCTCTCCATGTTTCAAGGCTCTGTATCTCCCCACCACCCCCATGCCCCAAGTACCCTGAGATCTCTACTCAAAGCCATAACCCCAACCAGAGCACTCGCTCTACTGCCTACTGGGAATGCTTTACCTGGAACATGAATGTGAGTATTCAGCACGGACTTCTTCCTCAGCACTTGCTTCCAGGTTAGGCAATTTGTGAAACAAACAAAAGCACAGACTTGAGTGATCAAGTTTCAGGAGCTTTCCTCAGCTGCGTTTGGACTTGTTTTCTAAATAGCTACTGCCATCTAGTGGAAAAAGAGGTCCTTACATCCAAACGCAGACCCCAAAAATGAAAATTCTCAACTTTTCCCTATTTCCCTATTTATGTTCCACCTTCTACCTTACCAGAATTCAGAAGGCTGTTTTCCTATGAAAGTATAGGATAGGGGTGCCTGGGTGGCTCACTGGGTTAAAGCCTTTGCCTTCAGCTCAGGTCATGATCCCAGGGTCCTGGGTTGGAGCCCTGCATCAGGCTCTCTGCTCGGCAGGGAGCCTGCTTCCTCCTCTCTCTCTGCCTGCTTCTCTGACTACTTGTGATCTCTGTCTGTCAAATAAATAAATAAAATCTTAAAAAAAAAAAAAGAAAGTATAGGATACCTGGAAAACTACAGGTACTCCATAAATATTGTTTGAGCAAAGGATTGTTTGCCAGTACTATCATTCCATTTCTTTCCAGTACTATCATTCCATTTTTTGTATTACATTTTATGTACATAAATAGTAATATTGTTAGGAGTAAAGTATTGCTGTGGCTTTGCAGATAAAAACTACTCCCTTACTAGTTTAACAAGTGCAACAATTACTGTGGATTAAACTCAAGGTATTGCTAAATACGGTACCTGAAATCAGCATTAATTCTTAAAAAGCTGCACATGGAGATAAAAGTTGGCTTTTTTTTTTGCTCCCTCTGCCCAATCCAGTGGAGCCCTGTGCAAAATTATGAGCCAGCCTTCAAGCACCATATTTCTGCTTATAACCACAACCTCCTTAATAATTCGCCAGAATTAAAAACTGCCCGTGCCACCCCATGTAGATTTACTTGTGCGTAGCTGACCATCCAACCATCCAACCTTCCTTCCTTTGGAAGGTCGTTAAAAGAATCAAGAGGGGCGCCTGAGTGGCTCAGTGGGTTAAGCCTCTGCCTTTGGCTCAGGTCATGATCTCAGGGTCCTGGGATCAAGCCCCGCATTGGGGGGGGGGGGGCTCTGCTCAGCAGGGGGCCTGCTTCCTCCCTCTCTCTCTGCCTCCCTCTGCCTACTTATGATCTCTGTCAAATAAATAAAATCTTTTAAAAAATAAAATCATCAAGAGAAGTGGAAACCTGTAAGTGTTAACTACTGCCATCCTCTATGGCCGCTTCTCTACATCTTCTTCTAAGGGTGCTCTAACAACTTCTGGTACTTCTAGCTAGGGTCTTCGCACCAAGCATGCCATTTTATACTTTGTAAAAGCATTTCATGGTTACCAATTGATCTTGTGTGGGGCAGCCTCCCCTGTTACCCTACATATATAGAAGGCCAGAACACATTTTTACCAGCTTTTAAAATCTACCCCCATAAACCAGGCTTATCTCACAGCAGGAACCTCATTAAACACAAAATAAGTTGGTTTGAGTCACTGAGCTCCTTAAATGCCCATGATTGCATAGACTGCTACTTGCAAAAGGCAAAAGTAAATCAATGACCATGAACACAAACAAGGAACTACCAGATGAGTACCGAGATGAAGTTAACTAAGTACATGACTGCATGTGTTGAGGAGCAAGATACAAAACTCCCTTTAAGAAAATATTCCTTCCGAGGACACCAGGGTGGCTTAGTCAGTTAAGCGTCTGCCTTTGACTCAGGTCGAGACCAGGGTCTTGGGATTGAGCCCCTCCTCAGTGGGGAATCTGCTCCTCCCTCCCCCTCTGCTGCTCCCCATGCTTATGTTCTCAAAATCTTTAAAAAAAAATATTCCAGTAAGTGTGAATCCCAGATGCTGTGCTGAGCTAGTGTTTAATTCACGCATTATATAATGAAGCAAAAATACCGGTTTTGGAGTAAAGCCTGCTAGAATTTGAATCTGGATCCCTCCCCTGTGGCATCTGAGATCAACTCAATTCTGAACCTATGTTAACTGTAAACATAACCTTGTTCAGATTAGTTATAAAAAAAAAAAAATCTAGCAAATAGCTAATTTCCACCTTCTTCCCAAAGTCTCGGTATTTTCTAGTATACATGCCCAAATTCTTCCATTTGTATACAGGAAACCACCATTTTTCAAAACCCAATTTGCTTCACTAATGGAATTCATGGACAGAACTTTAACTGAAGTTCTTACAGTAACAAGAACTTATCAGCTTTGGTTGGGCTTTGTCTTGTGCCGTTTTTCACTAATCACATTTGACCCCCACAATTTTCTTACCAAGACTCCATGATTTCAAAGGAACAAAACAAAAAAGATTACATTTCTTTTGAGCAGAGTACTCTCCAATTGTTGGCTTCAGTTCATAAAGGATGTATTAACAAAAGTAACTAAAACCCAGGGCAGATAAAAAGGCGGGGGAAAAAAAACATGCAAGTTATATACATGAGGCCTGGGCCTTTCCCAAGAATCATGTATTGCTTTTCTTAAATTTGTGACACTTGAAAAATGAAGGAAAGCGAACATAAATCACGTATGGTACCATAAATCTCTGGAGACTCCAAGCATTACGTGGATACCCTCCTAAATCACGGGGGTGTATTATCAGCCATTATGTATTACCATTTAGATAATGATCTCTGTATAAATGAGGTTTTAGCTATTCTCACAAACCTTGCATAATGCTCTTCAATGTTGGCAGTTACTGCAGAATCAAAATCCAATCATGTGTAATACCAGGTCACCCAGAAACCAACAGTTCCTAAGACAGTAAAGTTGAAATCAAAGTTTGGGCTTTTTTGCTCAGTTAAAATCTTAGCACATGACAGGATTCATTTCTGACCGCCAGATGGCAAACGTGTGGCACAACCAACTGTTGTCAACCTTGTCAATGTATTTATCACCTCTCCCTGGTTTCCTTGCTTCAGGCTTGAGGACTGAGGCCCATCACCACCAAATGACACATACACATGACTTTTCTGGGAAGTCAACCTTGACGGCCAAGTACTTTTGGTATATAGCACACCACCATTTACTGTCAAAGCCAAATTCAACACGTTTACTAACGCACCCACCATAACCAAAGACAAGCATGTAGGGATTTGCTCTGAAACCACTTACCTAAAGGCAAACCAGTATTTATCAAACGGAACTGTACTCCAATAAGCGCAGCTTTGAAGTCTTTTTGAGGTTTAGCCTCGTCACCCAGAGATCAGAATTAGCTATTTCTGGCCTTTCCTTTTCAGTTGATTCTATGGTAAACAAACCCCAACCCACAACTTCGCAGCCAGTTCTATCAACCAGCCTTTGAGAAAAACAATGCATCCCCCACAGAACATGGGTGCTTTAAAGGGAATATGCTGCCCTGGACTTGGGTCAGTTCCACATGCTCAATAAACTGCTTCCACTGTCTGGTTATTCCGTTATTTAATCGGCCACCCTCAAACTTAACTCTCAAAAGGATAATCTGTTCAGCAAGCCATTAACATTTGAGATTCCCTTTTCTTCTTCCCATCAGTCGTCCCATTCCCCCCCCAACAGCTCCCCAAGCACTGGAAAGCCTATACGCAGTTCAATCCTATTTTACTGCTTAGTCTCTATAGTGATCACGCTAGATCATGAACCCAACCCACTTTTTATACTGACTTGTTTCAACTGTTCTATTTGACAATCCAAATACTGTTTTTGGGTGATTCACCACTGGCTAAAGGAATATCCAGCCCCCCAAATCAAATGCTGCCTGCTGTCCTTGTATACATGGAGTCAGACAATTGTATGGTGCCAATTTTAAATACAGTTTTATTTAAGACATTGCATTTTCCACTTAACAATACAGTGCTTATAAAGTGCAATGTTTGTTTCCTTTCCCTGTGCACATATTCCATATTCAAGTATCAAGAATGCCCAGTTTTTTTTTGCTATAGCAGCTCAGCATTACAACTGCCATGGAATTTGCTACAAATTTGGGTCCTTTGAATATTGTGTGTGGAACAATGCTCAACCTATTTATTTTCAGGTTGGTTTAGTCAACCTCTTCAATGGTGGGCCCAGAGGAGGCACCACCAGAGGGAGGAGCTCCACCACCAGGGAAGCCTCCAGGCATTCCTCCTGGCATGCCCCCTGCACTCTGGTACAGCTTGGTGATGATGGGGTTGCAGACTTTCTCCAACTCTTTCTGCTGGTGTTCAAATTCTTCCTTCTCTGCAGTCTGAAAAGAAAGAATACTTTACTACAGGTTCCTCAAATATAGGAAACTTCACGTCTGGTGCAATCAGTTGTGAAGACTAGACAAAAGCTTTTCAATTCTTCCCCACCCATGAAATCTTGGGTCACTCAGACATCCAAGGAAGGAAGCTAGTTGCCAACATCTGGAATTCTGGTGGAAACCGCGAATGTTTGGACCATTCATCACTGTGACCTGTATATAAGACCCATCTAATCTTTTGCTGAAACCCTATAACCACCCCCATTCTCAGTTTAAATTACAAACCTGGTTCTTATCAAGCCAGTTGATGATTTCATTGCACTTGTCAAGAATCTTCTGTTTGTCTTCATCATTTATCTTGCCCTGAAGTTTTTCATCTTCAACAGTTGCTTTCATGTTGAATGCGTAAGACTCGAGTGAATTCTTGGAAGACACCTTGTCCCGCTGTTTCTCATCTTCAGCTTTGTACTTCTCAGCTTCCTGGACCATGCGCTCAATATCTTCCTTGCTCAAGCGGCCTGTGAAATTAACCAGTCTTTTTGTTGAAACTGAACTTGAGTTACCCTGCAACGACTGTAACCCACTGAAGCAGCCAATTCCAGAAAGTGATTCCTTGGCCCGAGTATCCTTGGGCAGTTAAAAGTATTTGAAAAATCATCCTTGTGACCCAAACCATCTTAAAATGTTAAGTTTAACTCTAAAATTGTGCTCTTAACTTACCCTTGTCATTAGTGATGGTAATCTTGTTCTCTTTTCCTGTGCTCTTATCCACAGCAGAGACATTGAGGATACCATTAGCGTCAATATCAAAAGTAACCTCAATCTGAGGGACACCACGAGGGGCAGGAGGTATGCCTGTGAGTTCGAACTTTCCAAGTAGGTTGTTGTCCTTGGTCATGGCACGCTCACCTTCATACACCTTGGTAGCAAATAAAAATTACTAAGAAGCTGCACAGATTACTGCCTCAAGTTCCTAGTTTGGTGTAAGGTCAATTAGGAAAGGCTGCGCTCAGACATCCAAGGAAGGAATTGGCCAACACAAGACTTCTGGTGGAAACTACGAATGGTTTAGGTCAAATCATCACAGCGGGCCGTCTTTCCTAAGTTTCACAGGACAAAGTACCAATACAATATAAAACATACCTGAATAAGCACACCAGGCTGGTTGTCAGAGTAGGTAGTGAAGGTCTGTGTTTGTTTGGTAGGAATGGTAGTATTACGCTTGATGAGAACAGTCATGACTCCTCCAGCAGTTTCAATGCCAAGAGAAAGTGGAGTGACATCCAACAGCAGCAAATCTTGAACGTTTTCAGATTTGTCTCCAGAAAGGATGGCTGCCTGGACAGCTAAAATAAAGAATATTAGTTAAGAAAAGAAATCCCAACCACCTCATTATCGAACAAATTTCAGTCGCTCAGACATCCAAGGAAGTTGTGCCATCATCAGCTAAGCTTTTGGTGGAAACTACGAATGTTTAAAGAATCAATCATCACAGCGAGTCAGCATGGGGCCTGACAGGCCGTATGTTACAACTGTTTAACTAGAGTAAAGGAATTATTACCTGCGCCATAAGCAACAGCCTCATCAGGGTTGATGCTCTTATTCAGTTCTTTTCCATTGAAGAAATCTTGGAGAAGTTTCTGAATCTTGGGGATACGGGTAGAACCACCCACCAGGACAATATCATGGATCTGAGACTTGTCTAACTTGGCATCCCGAAGGGCTTTCTCTACAGGGTCCAGGGTGCCACGGAACAGGTCAGCATTTAATTCTTCAAACCGGGCACGAGTGATAGAGGTATAGAAGTCGATTCCTTCATACAGAGAATCAATCTCAATACTGGCCTGGGTGCTGGAAGAAAGTGTACGCTTAGCACGTTCACAAGCAGTACGGAGGCGACGAACTGCCCTCTTGTTTTCACTGATATCTTTCTTATGTTTGCGCTTGAACTCTGCAATAAAATGGTTGACCATTCGGTTGTCAAAGTCTTCTCCACCTAAGTGGGTGTCTCCAGCTGTGGACTTAACCTCAAAGATCCCATCTTCAATAGTAAGGATTGACACATCAAAAGTGCCACCTCCTAAGTCAAAGATCAGCACGTTCCTTTCAGCTCCAACCTGCAATTAAAATACAAAGTAATTACTCCTCGTCCATAATTTCCAATGACTCCAATGTACAGTAAAATGAATCCTACGCTTTAAAAATGGCACATACTTTTTTGTCTAAGCCATAAGCAATAGCAGCAGCAGTTGGCTCATTGATGATTCGAAGTACATTGAGACCAGCAATAGTTCCAGCATCTTTGGTAGCCTGACGCTGAGAATCATTGAAGTAGGCAGGTACTGTGACAACTGCATTGGTAACCGTCTAAAAAAAAAAAAAAAAGTAATTGTAGTCCATTCCTAAAAGTTGTCAGTCCCGTAATTACATTGTCTGCCTCTGCATGCACTTGACATTAATCATTAAAAAGACAAAACACAACACCTCATTAGTCAAAACCCCATGAATTCCATTTATAGGAAATCTGGTGCATAATGTTCCAACCTCCAGCTACCTCCCCTTCAGGGTTGCACACTACTCACCTTCCCAAGATAAGCCTCTGCGATTTCCTTCATTTTCGTCAAAACCATAGAAGACACCTCCTCTGGATAAAAGCTTTTTGTCTCTCCCTTGTATTCTACTTGGACCTTGGGCCTGCCAGCATCATTCACCACCATGAAAGGCCAATGCTTCATATCAGACTGGACAACAGCATCATCAAATCTTCGTCCAATCAGGCGTTTGGCATCTGTAAAAGGTTATCAAATGCAAATGTTATAACACTGCCATCCATCCAGTAAGAATCCTCATCTACCATTACTCAAACACCAAGAGGCCCAGCAACCAAACTCCAGAATAATAAATGAATTTATGTTCTGAGTTATTCAGTCTTCCCACTTTAGAATTACCTGTATTTTTTTTAACATGTTATAAAAACTCTCCTGGCTGCCTTATATTCCAAAAACTTCGGACTCTCAAATTACACGCAGTCTAAACCACTTGAACTCACTCTCTAGTGCCTTAATTAACGACTTACCAAAAACTGTGTTGGTGGGGTTCATCGCAACTTGGTTCTTCGCAGCATCACCGATCAATCGTTCGGTGTCCGTGAAGGCGACATAACTTGGGGTGGTCCGGTTTCCCTGATCATTGGCAATTATTTCCACTTTCCCGTGCTGGAAGACACCCACGCAGGAGTAGGTGGTGCCAAGATCAATGCCAACTGCAGGTCCCTTAGACATGTTTGCTGAGGGAAGTTAAAGAAAAAATTTAAAAAAGCCCGGTTTGATAAAGCAATCAGACGCTTAGAGCGTTTATCGTGGAACGCAGGCCATCAGGTACGAGGCACTTTGGCCTCTGTCTCACTCAGCACCTCCCCCAGAAACACTGCCCTTTTGTGAAAACCACGCGGTAACGGCCAGACCAAAAAATACTGCAGTCGTGGTTGCCGTGCCAACAGCAGCTGGGCTCAGCCCAGACCGAAGAAAGCACCTGCCCCGAGGGTCTGCGACAGTACCGAGCACGTGGTCTCGAGCCCAGAGCTCGACCTTCACACCCCCACCCCCACCCCCTGCGCTCCAAGAGACAACACAATACGACCCGTATTCCGTGCTCTAGTGCCCCCCCTCCCCGCCGCGTTGGGTGCGTCCCAGCGGCCGCTTCCTGCTCTGAGGATCTAAGGAAAGCCCGCTCCAGGGCGCCGGACTTCCGCCCCCCGAGCGCGGATGCGGCCCTCGCCCAGCCCTCCGTGCGGGTGCCGCCCTGACCCCGCGGCGGCCATCACGGCCTGTACCCCCACCCCGGGTTTCCCGATCGGCCGCAACCCAGGTCCGCCGCCTCCCGGGGAGAAGGGAACGGCATCTGGGCAGGGGGCTCAGGGCCCCCAGCCAACATAAATGCTCAGAAACCGCCAAAGCACCGCAAACTCTTAATCCGGGCGCAGGACGCCCATTTCTGAGGAACCACCACGAGGTCACAGTACGGAGACCTTACCTTCTGTGTGGGCCTGGCTCGAGTTGAGAAGAACAGCAATCCAAAGATCTAGCCCCGCGTTCAATGAGACCGGTTTCCGCCCGCCACCCTGTCTCTTATACCCTGCCTCAGAACCTTCCAGAAGGGGTCCACCCCTGTCGGCTGCCCATCACGGCTTCTTCGGCCAATGGGCGCGCGGCCACCTCTACGAGCCCCAATGACTAAGCCGGCTCTACTCCTCGGGCCTCGCCCACTCCCGCCCCCATCCCTCCCCACCTCGCGATGACGCACTCACCGCAGCGTTCTGGAACTTTCATTCTCGCCCCCGCTCTCCGAACGGCCCCGGGGAAAGGGAGGGTGGAGCCGAGAGAGCCCGCGCGCGGGAGTCCTCAGTCACCCCAGGCGGGGAGTGGCGGGGGGGTGCGGGGGTAAAGGAGCGTCCGCTTCTGCGCAAGCGCTCTCAGTCGGCGCGGGTAGGAGGGGACGTAAGGAGGAGGAGGAAGAGGAGTGGGCAAATTTGGAACCAGCCAATGACAGCAGCATTGGCCGAGATCTGGATCGACGCGGAACCGGGAGAGGACGAGCGCGGGGCCTGAAGGGAGGGGTCCGGAGCCGGCAGCCCGGGAGGGAAGACGGAAGTAGAGCGAGGACAAAATGGCCGCGAAGGTTGTTTTGCCCATCCTCCCCAGTCCTCATTCTGTTTCCCCCAACCCCCACTTTGGCGTTGTACGGGGTCCTCTAGGCCCTCCCGGATTCCTTGTTCCCACGCTTCTGTCCAATGTGGCTTTGGGCTGGGTCATAGCACTAGGAGCCGGGGGGCAGGGGGAAGGTACTGACCCCTGGGCGCTGCCGGGGTGACTTGCCGGGGGGTACGCAGATGTGGGGCTGGAGGGAGCCGCGCCCAAGCCGGGTAGGAAATGTTAGCCAGGCCCGCCAGAATTCTCAGTCACGTTGCAGCTGAAGAGGCCGGCAGCCCTCGAGGCAGAAGTTGGAGGGGGTCCGGCCTCTCAGAACGGCCTGGTCCGGATCCTGAGCCGGATCCCCCAGCGAAATAAAGGGCCAAACCCACTTCCCCGAGTCCAAACAAGTCCGCCACTTCCCACCTTCCGCCAAAAACAGGTTCGGCTTCTCGACTGTCTCTCTCCCCTCACCCAAAATCCCGCGCTTCTCAGTTTGTTAAAGAAAAGAAAACCCGAGTTTTCTCCGTGTAGGAGAATCGGGCATTAGGAACCTGGGTTCCGGTAACCCCGTGTCCTTGATTTAGACCTTCTAGAACCTCTCTTATTTTTAGAAACATGATGTATTTTTCCTTCCTTGACTTATTTAAAAAAAACCCTAAACGACAGATCGTTCAGGGGCATCTCGAGAACATTAGTAATCGAGTCCGCAAAACAATAGTACTTTTAAATTGTGGTGCGTGGTGGCAGGTATATGGACCTTGTCATTCAAACCGCCTTTTACAGTTCCTTGAAATGTTTCCCAGGGTGTTCTTTCAAGCAGGCAGGTTCTTTCAAGAGAGCAAGGCTGCTCTCTTGTTTAATGCATAAATGGGCAGATAAATGAAAAGATTATTTTGAAACTACGTAACAGAGTGGTGTGGCTGGAATAAGAAAGGCCTTCCAGATAGTGCCTCCAAAATGCTGTCAGAAGAGGACACCTTGTCCTTGTCAAAGCCAGTAAGGCCTAGAGACAGATTAAACCTAAGAAGGAAGAATTTTCTTTTCACATTTGCCTTTTCCGGTGGGGGGGGGGGGGCGGTAGCAATGTTGGCTTGAGCACGTGGAGGTATAAATTTAAGATTTCTACTCACCTCCCAAAATATTAATTTTATATGATGCTTTTACAATGTACAAAGTGCTTTCATTTGTTATATCATGCAATCATCAAAATATTTTTCTGAGATGTGTATTATATGTCTCGGTATTAAGAGAAAAATGAGGTTCAGAGATGTTATTTGTAGAATTTACAGCTGGCTGAACTAGAATGGAAGCTAGTTCTTTTGATTCCAGAATCCTTGGTCTGGTTTTTGTTACATTATAGTATAATTTACTTTCCAGAAACACATGTAACTACACAACTCAAGAAGGAGTAAGATGTGTGCTGTGGGAGGCTCCTTCCAATTTTCTTTGGTATCTACAGTCTTTTCCTACTCAACCTATCAAGTACAGTCTTTAAACTGTACCCTGCATTTTGCCCCTTTTAACCTCGGGACTACCTACAACATTTTAACTACTGAACTACTGGAAAGTAAAACAAGGCCCAAATCCAGTGGCTGGGAGTGAATAAAGTAGAGTAGGTAACCTGTCTCCAGTCACTCAACATACATTGTAGAACATGGACTATGCTCTTATTAAATAGAATGATTCAGACTTTATGTATTTAAAGCTCAATAAGATCAGTGTCCTGTCTCCACCTCTTCAAATACACAAGGTTTCAGACACATTCAGGATGGAAAATTAAAGTTTGGGGGTGCATAGGAACTGCAGTAAAGAAGTCTGAAGCCAAAAAAAAAAAAAAACAAAACAACAAAGTCTGAAGCCTAGGGTTTCTGATTGAGGGACGGGGTCAGGATGAACATATCTGAGTCCCTGCCACATACCAAGCACTGTGCTAAATGCTTTACATGTATTACCTCATTTAATCTTGTTAAGTTTTTTTCCCCCAGATTTATTTGAATCTCTCAGTGTTTACTTTTGAGATTGTTTGAACCCCTTAATGTGTAGTTCTGTTAGCACTTCACCTTGGTGTAAAATACTTGCTTCGTAAATATTTTGATTAAGTCCTTAAGAGCAGGATCTCTGTCATAAGATCCTGCTGAGCACCTTGCTTTGTGAGAAAATAGTACTTGGTATATTTGTCACTGAAATAAATAAGTAGTAGATCACATTCAGACTGAGTTCTGTTCTTCTTTTGGCAGCAAGCTAATGAACAAATTTTCAGTGCACGTTATATGACCTTGAGCTTCCCTTACGGTATCACCTTATTTATTTTTTAATTGCTGATACAGATACATCTGTAATAAATATTTGGTTTTTGTGATCAAATACAGTCTCAATTACAAGGCAACTTAGAAGTTAAAATATAAACAGCTTAACACCAGAAACGAAGCAAAATTCTATGTCTTTTTGCAACAGCAACTGTGAAGTTATTTTTATACAGTGTTAACAACAAGGGCATCAACTTCATTATTTTCCAAATTTAAGTTTGGTTTATATATTTTATTGAAACGGTTATTCTCCAAACATTCACATCATTCCATCGGTATCTTCTTCCCACAAACATTTCTTCCTTCTACTTTTTAGCTAACTAAACTTTTTTTGTTTGTTTCATATTAAAAGATCAAATTTATTTGACTTAAAGTTAATAGAATATGGTTTGAAGCCAGTAGTGTCTCAAAACTTTATCTTAAACCCAGAGCTTGCCATATCAGAACCCAAAAACCTGACTCTAAGAGAAGTGCACTGTCATTGCTAAAACTTCAGCACCTTATCAGTCAGAATTTTCAATTCCTTAGAATTTCTCAGATTTTAGGTAGTTACCTGCTTTGTGAATTTTTCTGTAGATTTCCAGTGTGAATAGATGTCCAAAATCTGGATATTCAACTGGTATTCTAGCCTTTTAATAACTAACATGTTTAAATAACCTAAATCTCCGTATCATGCAAAGGGGACTGATTCCTGCTTTCAAAGGCATAGACAGGAAACCTTGGGTTCAAAGGTAGTAAATAATGATAAGAGCAAATTGCTTGTGATGGTACAGCCACAGCCTCCATAGTGTACTTGTTTGGCTCAGGTACTCTAGAAATGAGAATTCTCAGAGTTACATAGCAGAGGTGATAGGTTATCACACTACTAGAAAAATAAAAAAGAGTATGGAAGGGGTTTCTATCTTACAATGAGGCAGTGTTAGTATAAGAAGCATTCCAAATATGCCAGCCTTCTTAAATTAATAGCAGACATTCCTTACATCACTTCCTCGATGTCTCTTATTTCCCAGCTTTTTTTTTTTTTTAAGACGAAGACAAACCTCAGATTACAATTTTCACCCAAGCATAAACCCCCATTTCTTAAAGAACCTTAGAGGGAAATGCATTTGCACTATATGAGGACTGTTTCATGAGAATTAAATGTAGAAAAAACCAGAGAAGTGGGGCCAAATGCCAGATCTCCCTTTTCTCTTCAAGCATCTGATTCCACTTTTAGAAAAAAGGTTTCACTCCAGATTCAGCATGGCTTTCTCTTTTCTGTAACTTGCTGCCCTTTTAATCATAAATATTTGCACTACCAATGGTGATCTGTTGACATTTGCCCTAAGGTCCTTGCAGGGCTATTTCAGATCTACCGTTCTTGCCATTAGATGAATTTGACTCACAGAATAGTCACCACTATTAAAAAGGCAAGTTCTTGTATTGGAAGCTGCTGCTTTTCTTTTTTATTTCTCACACACCTTTCTTCCATGAATCAACTCTTTGATGGTAATCCTGGTGAATCACTTCTGTTCATTGTTTCCAAGTCGGTGACAATTTGAATGTTAGCAGTCACTAATCCAGCCCTGTCCTGCCACCCAGGAGTTATCCTCACCATCCCTTCCCTAAATATAATTCCCTTTCCTTCCAGACCTGGACTTCCTCAGACGCTGGGAAATTACTGAATTTCTCTGTCTCTCAGGAGGGAACGATTATGACGTACTTGTAATGCCATTAGGAAACGTTGACGATCCCTGATCTTTTTGATAATTTAAGGCCTAGAATTATCAAAAGTCCCAGGTTCACATCCTTCTCCTAAAATGAAAGAAATGGAGGAAGCTCCAAGTTTGGTGTAATGGTAAACTGCCTTATACCATTCCTCAACATACTAAGAGAAAACTGATCTAAGCTCCCTTTCTAGTTTAATCAGTCTTAAAATTCTGATTTCATATGTTCTCAGAAAAGAATGCAATGATATGTCAGATGACCTTTTAGCAACTCTGAAAGATCTTTTCCTAAAAGACTTCTAAGAACATTGTCAAATGACACACGGTGTTTTTTTTGCTCCAGAGATCCAGCAGGAAGGTCCTCAGAGACGTCTGATTTGAGGGATGGTCCACAATTGTTCCAGCATATATTTTTGATATCTGTCAGTAACCCTCTGAACATCATTAAGACAGAAAGTTTTTCACAGTCCCCTATCACACATTTTGAATTCCTTTCTCAGTTCCCTTATAGTTCAATAGAAGTGGGAGGTTAGTAGTGGGTAGAGGGGGAGAAACTCAAATCATTCTTTACCTCCCACTAGTTCAACTCCTTGTGAAATTAATATCTAAGCCTTATGGTAAATGAAGTCAGGTCAGAAGAAATGTATTTCCTTTTTGAAATTTCTCAGAAGCAATGTGCCCCATACATCGTGCAGCTAGGTGAAATATAAGGCTGTGGGTTCCACTTGACTCTGAATAATCACAATAATCCAGTAGGTTTGCAGAAATGCATAGAAAATTTATGAACATCATCTCATTTCTTCTTGACAATGGTGAGCCGAAGTATTGATATAAAACATCTCAGGGGAGAAGTTTTAAGTGTGTTCAGTTCCCCTTTCCCCAACCTTTTCCACCACAGGTCCTGGTCAACAAATACACAGATTTGGACCCCCGCTCTTCCCCACTCTGGTCTCGAGGCACCATGAGATGCCTTTTTGGAGAGGATCAGTTTACATCCTTTTTTCCTGTTTGGTGTCCTATAAAGAAAGTGCTCATTTGAGTGGGTTTCATGCAATGCTCACTGCTACTGAAATGGCCTTTCATCCGGTTCGAGGGGGTTGTGTGGCTGGTGACTGAGCTTCAACGACTAGAAGCGTCCTACGATCCTGACTCCTAGGAAAGCGTGGGAGTCAAGTCCACTCTAATTCAGACGGTTCAGAAGGCTCCGCTCTGGCTGGGGATCATGCTGGGTGCGGTTCTGCTTTGGTCAGGGTAGCATGGTGGACTTTCTTTGGTTCAGAACCCCTCCCCTCTGGCCCCACCAGGCTGTATGTGTGGGTGGCCAGCCCCGGCTGGGGCGCTGCTTCGGTCGACAGTGTCCGCTGGCTGCGTGAGGCACTATTTGCTGTGGAGCGCGTGGAGGACGAACCCGAGCGTGAGCTCTGAGAGCCCGAGGAAGAGGAACTGGGTTTCACCAGGCGGGCTTTGGGGGCTTCCGCATCTTCCCTGAAGAGAAAAAAACGGCAGAGGTCAACTTTAATCCTGACAAGACCTCGATAGCTTCCACTATGGTTGCTTCCTTCTGAGGTTTCCCAATAAATTCCTCAAGCTGTAAACGTCACGTGATGCCACTGGACGGCAGCCATTTAGGGGAATGGGGACTTCCCCAGGCCCCGAGACTTCATGGCTGACTTACACAAATGGATGTTTTGTTAGCCCTGAAGTCAACTCTGTTACTCTCGGAGAGCAGGCACTTACCGCTGAGACTGAGTTGGGGTTTGTCTACAAAAACCCTTATTTATTTGTTTGTTTGTTTTCTGGTGGGCAGCAAAGTAAGGTTTACTGAGGACTTCGAAGTGATAGTACAAAGCTCCCAAGGAGGGAGAGGACCCCAGGGAGTTGCCCAACCCTTTTATTTTTTTATTTTTTATTTTTTTAAGTCAGCTTCAGACCCTGTGTGGAGCCCAACACGGGGCTTGAACTCACAACCCTGAGATCAAGAGTAACTGACTGTGCCCACCGAGGCATCCCTACAGAAACCCTTTCGTGGCCCAGAGGTTATGCCCATTCTTTATCATAGGCACTGTATAAATGGAAGTGAATCAGAAGTAACATAAAGTTGATCTTTTAATTCTCAGCTGAGGATAGAGAGTTTCACAATAAAGGCAAGATAAACCAGACCTTCTGTCCTTAGGCTGGAACTCCTAACCTAACCAGAATAATCATTTTAACAGATTCACAGTCAAGAGGAAATGGGAGGGGAGCCTAGCTGGCTCAGTTGGTTAAGGTTAAGGGTCTGCTTCAGCTCAGGTCATGATATCAGGGGCCTGGGATTAAGCCCCAAATTGGGCTCCCCGCTGAGCAGGGAATCTGCCTATCTCTCTGCCTCTGCCCCGTCACCCCTACCCCCACTGCTGCGTCCCTCTCAAATAATAAAAAATCTTTAAAAAAAAATGAGGAAATGGGACATTTATGTTGGCTGGTCACTATAGAGCTAGCTAGCTCTGGAAAGGAAGTCTAGTACAAGGCGGATGGTGAAAGGAGGTTTACCGAATTTCATTAGGTCTCTCTTCTTCCTCATATCTCTCTTTGTCTTTTCTTCGGATCAGCAGCCACACCAAGAGGAAAATCAGCGGAGCTCCAGCCACCATGCCCGTCACTGCTCCTGCTATCATGCCGATGCTCTGTACATCTGTTTTCTCAGAAACAAAAGCAGAGGTAAAACGAAACATAAGCCAAGAAATACACGCACTCGGGGGACCTGGGTGTCTCAGTTGTTAAGCATCTGCCTTCAGTTCAGGTCATGATCCCAGGGTCCTGGGATCGAGCCCCGCATTAGGCTCCTGGGATCGAGCCCCACATTATGCTCACTGATCAGCAGGAAGCCTGCTTCTCCCTCTCCCACTGCTTGTGTTCCCTCTCTCGCTGTGTCACTCTCTGTCAAGTAAATAAATAAAATCATAAAAAAAAAAAGATACGAACTTAAAAAACATAAGCCCTGGGGCACCTGGCTGGTTTAGTGGGTGAAGCATGCGACTCTTAATCTCAAGGACTCTTGATTTTGAGGTTGCGAGTTTGAGCCCCACATTGGGAATAGCATTTACTTAAACAGAAACATAAGCCCCAGATAGGGTGAGTATTTCCAGATCTTCCTATCTTCTTACCCTTGCTGTATGACCAACCCCCTCGATATCAAAAGGCAGCAGATCACGCCACCCCAAAATATGCCTCTTTGACATTAGGACTATTTTAAGATGGTTTTTTTGAGGTAGGCTCCACACCCAAATTGGGGCTTGAACTCATGGCTCTGAGATCAAGAGTCTGTCCTCTACTGGCTAAGCCAGCTAAGCCAGCCAGGTGCCCCCGCTTAAGCTGATTATCTTTGAGAAACAGCAGACACAGAGGGGAAGTTCTAGAAACAGAGTAGAAGTTACCCTTTTATAAGAGAAATTTACATTTATAAAGAAAATCTCCATTCAGTCCCCTCCTGGACATAATAAATTTCTTCAGGGAGCTGACAAATTTGCCCATGTTCCTAAACAGAGAATTAGATACCTCAGTGCAACTACTGAATTTATTTTAGTGCTAGCCATGTCCTTCTGGAAATAAAGGTTTTGACCTTGACTTTCCTCTTCCTTGTGATTAAAAGTGTTTTACACGGAACCAATGGGAAAGCAGGCACAAGCCCATTGGATACTTACACCGTACAGTGACTCGCACCACACAGCTTTCCTTCCCAGCCTCGTTGCCCGCCGTGCACTGGTAGAGCCCAGAGGACGACATGGTGAGATTGTGCAGCAGAACTCGTCCAGGGTTACCGTAGTCTACACACAAGCAGAAGGGATGACTGTAATCCTCTTAGTCACAGGGTCTCTGTCTACTGCTCACCTCACTGCGTCACTGACCTAAGATTCTCTAATACAGTGTGGAAGGATGAGATGATCGATTTTTTTGGAATGTGGAAAGGAAGGTGAACGTTCTTTGAAACTGCACATCCTCTAGACTTAACAGAAGACTGGGAATGTGGGAGGGACAGTAAGCACCGTAATTAGCTATCATGGATACCCGGTACCTCTCTCCCTTGCTTCTTCTGCCGCTTTTATGTGCCATTTGAGGAAAGAAATGACAGGTGTTATTTTGTTTGTTTGTTTGTTTGTTTTCTGTCCAGGTTGATGGATGAAAAATAGAAGCTCAAAGAGGTTCAGCAGTGCGTTCAAGGTCACGTGGTGAGTGCTGACCAAACGAGACTCCGAGTTCACGGCTAGAGTACCATTCTGTTATCTCAGCAGACTGGTGGAGGGATGACTTACCAATCCTGGACTTGGGAGGGAGACGCTCATCCTCTCCCTCCTTCTCCCGGAGTCGCTGCCAGTAATACATGATGGGCTTTGTGCCAGAGGCTGACTCACACTGCAGAGTCACGTCACTTCCTTCTGTCAGCTCTCCTTCCAGCTCGCATTTGGGCTTTGATGGTCTCACTGGCAAAAGGAAAAAGCTTCAAAGATCGCCAAACACCCGATTCAGTGGAAGAACCGTGTCCTGTTGAGCTGTTTCTCTAGCGGCCTGTTACGGTCCACTTCTGAGTGGGTCTTTTGGTACGTAACCATGCTTTACAGCACCCCCAAAATACACCCTCCTCCACACACATACACCCAATCCCAGCGCCTTTTGCTGGTGCCACTGTAATTTTCAGAGGCTGCCTCGGAAACTCCCTCGTCCCTTCTCAAGACACTTTTCAAAGTTGAGTGTGATTTTATGAATACTGAAACAGGGACAGAAACCCATTAACTTGGATGCAATTAAATAGAACTTAGTAGCTTTTGCTGCCAGAAACCAGAAATGGAGTTGAATCGTATCTGAGAGATGTAAGGTAAATATAAGAATGCCATTTAAACACGAGAGGATATTTAAACTTTGTAAGTGGGCTCCCATGGAAAATCGTGATTATTCTTTCTTCTTTTATTATGTCTAAAATATAGAACGTACTTCTTCCCAGGAAACTGGACTATGGGGCATTTGGCTGTTCCTCACAGAGACTGCATTAATGAGATGAGGTGTTTACCTTGGCACTCTAGCTTACCTAAGACTTTCAAGATGACATGACTCCACACGTAGCGCCCCGAATTCTTCACCTTGCAGCTGTACCGGCCCTCATCGCTGGGCTTCAGAGGCTCAATCTGCAGGGAGGCGTCTCCTGCCAGGAAATTAGAAGCAAAGGCCACTCGGCCCTTCTGCTCCTCGGTCAGGTTACTGTAGACATGACGGCTGGAATAAGTGATCACCTGGGGGACAGACCAAGGCAGGGTGTCAAGCAGTACGGCTCTCGGCCTTCATCTTTTGCTGATGTCAAGATGAGGAAAGGGAACACTCCTAATGGAAGAAAGCAGTCACGCCCAAAGCTGATTTCTAAGGGTCAAGAGACCCTTTGTTCTAAATGAAGTTAAAAGTATGACATGTTGGGGCGCCCGGGTGGCTCAGTGGGTTAAAGCCTCTGCTTTCTGCTCAGGTCATGATCCCAGGGTCCTGGATCAAGCCCCGAGTTGGGATCTCTGCTTAGCAAGGAGCCTGCTTCCTCCTCTCTCTCTCTCCCTTTGCCTGCCTCTCTGCCTACTTGTGATCTCTCTCTGACAAATAAATAAATAAAATCTTAAAAAAAAATAAAATCTTTTTTTTTAAGATTTTATTTATTTATTTGTCAGAGAGAGATCACAAGTAGGCAGAGAGGCAGGCAAAGAGAGAGAGAGAGAGGAGGAAGCAGGCTCCCCGCCAAGCAGAGAGCCCGATGCGGGGCTCGATCCCAGGACCCTGAGATCAAGACCTGAGCCGAAAGCAGAGGTTTAACCCACTGAGCCACCCAGGCGCCCCCCAAAAAAAGATTTTAAAAGTACGACATGTTTGTCTAGGCCTCCTTCTCCTTCCCAAGATAATACCTCTTTTTGTGTGTGCAGCATTTTAATTACAAAATAGTAATTGTTTCATTAAATGCTCAGAGCCATTTCATTTCGTAGTAAGGGATTTTTGCATTTGAATTACATGTTCAGTGAAGTTCACACAGCTAAGTCAAGGGAGGAAGGGAATGCACAATAAATGCATATAAGAGTATCAAGAGTTGGGGGCGCCTGGGTGGCTCAGTGGGTTAAAGCCTCTGCCTTCAGCTCAGGTCATGATCTCAGGGTCCTGGGATCAAGCCCCACATTGGGCTCCCTGCTCGACGGGAAGCCTGCTTCCTCCTTTCTCTCTCCCTGCCTCTCTGCCTACTTGTGGTCTCTCTGTGTCAAATAAATACATAAATCTTTAAAAAAACAACAACAACAACAAAAGAGTATCAAGAGTTGGCTGTGAGGAGATTTGGCAGAAAAGGATGGAGAGGAGATCTACCTTCCCCTGGCACACCCCCTCCTTTTTTTTCTTTTTGAGAGAGCAAGCACGCAGCCTCTACACCCAGCCCAGTGCAGAGCCCAACACAGAGCTTGATTACACCACCTTGAGATCATGACCTCAGCTGGAATCAAGAGTCAGATGCTCAACAGACGGAGCCACCCAGGTGTCCCTCCCCTGCATACCCTTTCTGACTTTTTAATTTCCTACCACCTGCATGTGAGCTCTTCAAAATACGCTACACTTCTTTTGCTCAGCACTTTTACACCTGGTTTACTTCTCACATAGTGTTTTTGCAAGTTAAGTAGTTCCTCCCCTTCTCTGTGGTTTCACTTCGCGTGGTTTCAGTACCCAAGGTCCAGAAGAAGCAGATGATCCTCCTTCTACCATATTGTCAGAAGGCCAGCTGTGTGATAACACCGTGCACAATGCCTGTGTCGTCTCCCCACGCTCTGTCTCATCACAGAGGCACTGTATCATCTCACATCACCAGGCAAAGGGTGGGTATGGTACGATAAGATTTTGAAGAAGAGAAAAACCACATTCTCATAATTTTTAAATTATTTTATTAATTATTCTTAATTTCTTACTGTTCTGAATTTATTTATTTATTTTTTAAAAGATCTTACTTACTTGACAGACGAGATCACAAGTAGACAGAGAGGCAGGCAGAGAGAGAGGGGAAGCAGGCTTCCCACCAACCAGAGAGCCCAATGCGGGGCTCCATCCCAGGACCCTGGGACCATGACCTGAGCCAAAGGCAGAGGCTTTAACCCACTGAGCCACCCAGGTGCCCCTGTGCCTAATTTATAAATTAAACATTACCATAGGTATATACGTATAAAAGAAACATAGTATATATAGGATTTGGTACTATTCATGGTTTCAGGCATCCAGGAGGGCTTTTGGAACATATCCTGCACAGATAAGAGGGTAATACTGTAGGCATTATCCCCAATTCTCAGGCAAGTAGCAGAACCGGGATTTGAAAATAACCATCTAAGGCCATTTAGTTCATGGTCCCGGTATACCAGTTACCTCCCACTTCCTGTGGCCATCTGCATTCATTACACAGCTCATTAAGTCCTCTTCCAGAAAGTTTAGAAATGAAGGTGGAAAAGTGACACTATAAAATCAATCTATTTTGTTCTTTTTTTTTTTTTTAAAGAATTTATTTATTTATTTGACAGAGAGAGAGGGAGATCACAAGTAGGCAGAGAGGCAGGCAGTGGGGGGGGGCAGGAAGCAGGCTCCCTGCTGAGCAGAGAGCCCGATGTGGGCCTCGATCTCAGGACCCTGAGATCATGACCTGAGCCAAAGGCAGAGGCTTAACCCACTGAGCCATCCAGGTACCCCAATCTGTTTTGTTCTTACAAAAGCTTGGAGTCCAGTCGAAGGGCCTGGAAGAGTTAAAAAGAGTAGAAGTCAACGCTTAAAATTCAGGTCTGATACCGAGGACTTCATTGTTCGGCTTTCCTTTTGGGGGGCTTCACTGCCGATTAGTAAGAGGAAGTCAGATGGGAAAAAATTATATCCCTTCCTACCATAAAATACGTATGAGATCATGTCTTTGTTTTCCCAGGCAGGGACACCAAAGTTTAGATTACTCTAACAACAACAACATCCTGGAGCGCCTGCCTGGCTCAACGGATACAGCATGCCAGTCTTGATCTTGGGATTGTGTTTGAAAGCCCCACTTTGGGAATGGAGCCTACTTAAAAAGTAATAATAATAACCTCGAGTATTAGTGAAATTTCATCTGCCTGCATCATAGCCTATAGGTTTGGAGGGTTTTTTTAGATTTTTAAATTTATTTTTTTCAGAGTAAGAGATCAAGCAAGTGTGAGTGGGGTGAGGGGCAGAGGGAGAAGCAGACTCCCCACTGATGAGGACCCTGGGATCATGACCTGAGCTGAAGGCAGATCTTAACCAACTGAGTCACCCGGGTGCTCTAGCCTACGTAGTTCTGGAATCTTCCCTGGTTCTGTGTGTCCATCACCTCACTCCTATTAGTCACAAAAACTGTGCTGTTCTGGTCCACCAAGACTTCAAGCTATACAACTTCAGCTTTGGGCGTTCTGCCACTCAGCATATTCTTAAACTCGTTTGATTTTAAATGTCAGCAAACATTTATGGGACGACTGCTTCCCATCAAGTCACAGGGAAGCTATTCAGATGAGTAAAACCCTCTTCCTGTCTTCAAGTAATTTATAATCTAATGGGATTAGCAAGGAGCGAAGTATAAACATAGAAAAAGGATTAATTAACTTGAAATAGTATCAGAGAGAATGTCCCAGAAAAATTGGAGGCATTTGAGTTAGGCTTTGAAAGACAAGCAGACTCAATGAGAGATGATAAAGTCAGGGAGAAGAAGGCTGCAGGGAGCATTCCAGATACACAGAAGGACACTAAAAACAGGCGCACGAGCATTCGGGAGTCTCCCGAGCACATTTCTGGCTGCAGCTGTTCAAATTGTTTCCCTCTGCTCAAGTCCTTAACCCCATCCTCAATGACGTGACACCCTGCAACACATCAGATGCTTTCCTGAAAAGATCTGAACCCAGCCAATATAATGTCCATCAGATCTCTCTCAATTACATCAAAATTCTTCAGTATCATCCATTTTGCCTTCACCATCTTTCTTTCTTTCTTCCTTTTTAAAGATTTTATTTATTTATTTGACCAAGAGAGATCACAAGTAGGCATAGAGGCAGGCAGAGAGAGAGAGGAGGAAGCAGGCTCCCTGTTGAGCAGAGAGCCCGATGTGGGGTCGATGCCAGGACCCTGAGATCATGATCTGAGCGGAAGGCAGAGGCTTAACCTACTGAGCCACCCAGGCGCCCCACCCTCACCATCTTTCTAACAAATGTGTTTTTTCTTTTCTCTTCATGCTCTTTTTCATTGGCAAATTATTTATTGAGCTCACAGGCCAGAGTACTGTGCCAGGTGCTAGAAAACAAGCAGGGATAAGACACAGCTCTGGCCCTATGAACCTCACAGTCTTTGGGGGATAGCGGGGAGAGGTGAGATGGGGGAGAAGAAAGTAAGAGAAAAGTAAAGGTAGACATTGTAGCTGATAATCAATTTAAGACATTTTCCGTATCCAGCTTGGCCCACTCCCTTCAAGAGCACCGCTGCTGTGATAGTTCTCATATCCTTATCTCTATCCTGACTCAGTCTTGAACTCTGGTTTACCACTTCCAGCGGCCTGGCAGTAGTGTAATTCTGCCCACTCCGATCTACCTTACATCACGATGTAAGTGGACGCTAAGTTAACACTAACGTAAAACTCACATCAGCTCTTTTCCAGCTCAGAACTCTTCAGTGGTTCCCTGCTACCTCTCTGAGTGAGGACCGGATTCAGTCTATAGTTCTCGGCAGTGACTTCTGCGTTACCTTCCCAGTCCCATTTCCTCTTTTGTCCACCTCCCTGCGCACCGTCAGATAACACTGCCTCCCTTTCTTTAATATGATTCATGCCTTCTTGTACTCAATGCCTTTGCCCACTGCGTTTTTCCATAGAGAAACTCCTTTTTCCTCCATCTCTTGACATGAAGAACTCCTATTCATTCTTTTTGGGTGCCTGGGTGGCTCAGTCGGTTAAGTGTCCAACTCTTGATTTCAGCTCAGGTCATCATCTCGGGGGCATGAGATCAAGCCCCATGGTGGGTTCCATGCTCAGCAGGGAGTTTGCTTAATTCTCTCCCTCTGCCCCTCTCCCCACACCTTCTCTCTCTCTCTCTCCCTCCACATCTCCCTCTCAAATAAATAAATAAATCTTCAAAAAAAATAATTATTTCCTTTCATTCTTCTAAGTCCCAAATCAATGTTAACCTCTTACAAAACCTTCCCGGTTATGACACTCAAGGCTAATGGCCTCTTCCCTCCCCCCTCCCAGCTCTTTGCATCTTTGCAGCATTTTTATGAGAGGAAAAACAGTGAAAGACTTGGGCACATAGATTGCTAGATCCCCTTCCTATAATGCTGGATGCGGACCAGGAGACCCTTGGGACATTCTGGTTATATATATGTCTATTGCCCTTAATTGTCTTTGGCTAGGCTATAATGCAATTCTGCAAGCCTTTATTGAATACACATTTACTGAAAACATACTCCATGCTTAGCACTGCGCTAGAGATGATATCAATACAAAGAAAATTGTTTGGGGGCGCCTGGGTGCTCAGTGGGTTAAAGCCTCTGCCTTCGGCTCAGGTCATGGTCCCAGGGCCTGCTTCCTCCTTTCTCTGCCTGCCTTTCCTGCCTACTTGTGATCTCTGTCTGTCAGAAAAATAAATAAAATTAAAAAAGAAAAAAAAGAAAAAATTGTTTTAAGAAAGTGTTGAGGGCCAGGACGTGCCACCCAGAATAAGCCACTTTGCATGTGCATAAGAATTTCAAATGCTAAAGGCATTTGAGTTCTTGAAGTTGCTTGACTTCAAAGCAGAGCCTCCTCTAAGAACTTAAGTGTAATAAATCCCCTCCTGAGAACAACTCTAATCTTCTCTTCTAGGAGACCAGAAATCAGCACCACACCCAGACAGACAAGATCACAGGCTCACATATCTTGCATTTGTTCTTCTAAGGGCCAGTTTATCTTCCTCAAAGGTCATTTGTTTTTCCCTAAGCGTCCTTCCTCCTGTCCCCTGTCCCCGACTAAGTTAGGTATGTAGCCCAAATTCTAGCCACCCCTTGGAGTTACTCATCTGTGGGTACTTATTCTCGCACGTTACCTACATGGTACACAGAAGTGAATAGACTTCTGTTTGTTTTTCTCCTATTAACTTTTCCCTTTGTTGTATACCTGAAACTAATATAATTGTTCTATGTCAAATATATCTCAGTAAAAATATTTTATAAATTTTTTCAAGAGAGAAAACAAACCAACTAACAAAAATCTGTCTTCTATTGGTCTAATTTACAGTGCCCCAGCTAGAAAACCTAGGGAAAGGGGAAAAGATATTCTTCCCCCCTCCTACAGTTTTAAAAGAAAACTTTTTTAAAAAAGGTAAAATTATGACTCTCATATACAAAGAAAATAAGCATGTGTCAAAGATTTTATTTAACTCATTAATAAATGATGGAACCAGAAAGATTTTACAACAGGCTCAAATGAAAATCGGGCAAAGACTTGTAGTCTCCTTTGGACAAAATTCCTTTGCATCTCTATACACAGGACCCACTGCCATGCTGTGGATATGGAAACAGGGACATCGCTATGGGCATTCCACAAGTTAATTTCTATTTCTGTAGAGATTAATATGTGAGGAAAATTAGATTGTAATTTATCTGGAAATTTGGAGTCTGAGCATGAAGACGATGTTTGGGAGGGACCTCCCTATGGTATACTGTATGGGGAGGGTGGAAGCAAGTGTTCAGATTTTGGTGGGGAGAGATCCTCTGTTGGTATGATTGGTATGACAGTAAGGGGAACTAGATTCCTTGAAGGCTGCTCCCCTCTGCCCCCCACCCCCCTACTGCCCCCTCCCTCAGCAGGTGGTTTCACAGTTCAGCTCTCTGGGTCTGTAAATGAGATTCCTGCTGGAGTACTGAGAAGAGCATTCGTTTCCTTCGGACTGGAATGAGGGCTGCCAGGGAAAAGGTAGCTAGCTTCACTGGGGCAGCACCATCGGCTGCTCCTGAAGTCCCAGATGAACTCTTCAAAGCCATTTTGCAGCAAATTGGTAAGCCTGACCAGTTAGAGACTGTTTAGAACCGAGAAGAGACGGTGGGAAGAAGAGGAGTGGTCCATCCACCTCCACCCGGAAGTAGAAATGCGGATAAAGGCTGGATTTGAATGTTAAGCTAAAAAGACCCAAGAGCGCAGTCATTTATTCAACAAATTTTGAGCCTCCACAATTTGCCAGCACCTGTTATAGGTGCCTGAGGAAGATCCGTGAACACAGCACGTGAAAATCCCAGTCCCTGGGGAGGATGCATTCTGGTGGCAGGAAACAGACACGGAAGAACACTGTGCGCTACAACTGACAATACTACGAAAATAACAGAGCAGGGAAGGGGGTGGTAGTCCAGGGGGGCAAACTGCAGTTTAAATAAGGTGGTCAAAGTAGACCTCGCTGCAAGGAGACGCTGAACTAGCTTTGGGGAAAGAGAGTTCTTTTTTTTTTTTTTTTTTTAGATTTTATTTATTTATTTGACAGGCAGAGATCACAAGTAGGCAGAGAGGCAGGCAGAGAGAGAGAGAGAGAGGAGGAAGCAGGCTCCCTGCCGAGCAGAGAGCCCGATGCGTGGCTTGATCCGAGGTCCCCGAGATCATGACCCGAGCCGAAGACAGACGCTTTAACCCACTGAGCCACCCAGGCGCCCTGGGAAAGAGAGTTCTAAGCGAAGAAAAGAGGCAGAGCAGAAGCCCTAAGGTGGAAGCACGCCTTGGCGTGTTTGAGGAAAGTCAGAGAGGCCAGGGCGCTGGAGTAAGCCAGGCAGATAGCAAATGAGGTCAGGGAGTGGGGCCAGATCGGGGCTGGGCCTCCGGGCCATTGTGAAGATGATGGTTTTCACTCTGCGGGAAGTGGGGGCTTTAGAGGATTTTGAGCAGAAGAGTGTCATGATATGATTTGTTTTGAGAATAGGCTGTAGGAGACCAAAAACGGAAACAGGAAGACCAGTCAAGAGGCTGTTGGAGTCGGGGCGCCTGGGTGGCTCAGTTGTTAGGTGTCTGCCTTCGACCCAGGTCATGATCCCTGCTTCCTGGAAGTGAGCTCTGAGTTGGGCTCCCTGCTCAGCGGGGACCCTGCTTCGCCCTCGCCCTTGCCCCTCCCCCTGCTTATTCTCTCTCTGTCAAATAAATCATCTCTTTTAAAAAATTGTGTACTTGTGGTATGAGAGAAAGAGAGGAGTCCAGGGCCACTCTCATGTTGGGGTGGGGGCCTATGAGAAGAGAGAGGAGCTACCAACCCGGAGAGAAGACAGAGCTGAGGAGGCTTGAAGCCGGACGGAGTGTGCAGGGTGAGGCTGATCAGAAGCTTAGTTCTGGGCTTCCTACATGTGAGACTACCTGTCCAATAGCCAGAGGCATGGGGTAAAGCACTTGCATATACATGTGCTGGATATTCAAGAGGGAGGCCTGGAAATACGGGTTTGGGAATTCTAAGCTTGTGGATGGTATTTAAAGACCCGAGACTAGATAAGATTCCCCGATGGCACCAATATAGACATTAAGAAAAGGAGGGTTAAATGAGACTCTCCAAAGAGTGGGTGTCTAAACACAAAGACAGAACTCATCAAAATACCACCGACAGGGTGGCTCAGTGGGTTAAGCCTCTGCCTTGGGCTCAGGTCATGATCTCAGGGTCCTGGGATGGAGCCCCGCATGGGGCTCTCCGCTCATGGGGAGGCCTGCTTCCCCCCTCCCCTCTCTGCCTGCTTGTGATCTTTCTCTGTCAAATAAATAAATAAAATCTTAAAAAAAAAAATATCACCAGGGGGCCTGGGTAGCTCAGTGGGTTAAAGCCTCTGCTTTCGGCTCGGGTCATGATCCCAGGGTCCTGGCTCGGCAGGAAGCCTGCTTCCCGCCCCCCAACCCCTCTGCCTGCCTCTCTGCCTACTTGTGATCTCTGTCTGTTAGATAAATAAACAAAATCTTAAAAAAAAAAAAAAAACCACCAACCTCAGAGTAAAACTGTTGACTGTCCTCTCTTTAGCGGACTCTTCAAGTCCAGCCTTTGCTCACATTTCCAGCTTTACCCCTGGATGACAACTCCTCTTCCTCCTACCCTCTCTTTCATAAAGACTCTGAAGTGCACCTTGAAACCACCCGCTGAGGGAGGAGACAGTAGGGAGATGGGGGCAAGGGGAGCAACCTTGAAGAGGTCTGATTACTCATTATCCTACAATCGAGGATCTCTCCCTACCCCAACCTGAACATTTGCACCCCAACCCATACACAATAGGGAGGTCCCTCCCAAACTTCATCTTCATGCAGAGGAATATTCTGGAAGGTACAGGAAATGCACGATTTCAGTCAAAGGTCCAGTGCTTAATCCCAGACAAAAGTTCTGTCTTGACTTTCTGCATTCGAGAGAAGCTGTGAATTCTTGGGTGGGGGTCAGAGGGAAAGAAAGGGATTTAGCTTTAGGAATTTGGAGTTGAGATCCTAGCTCTGAAATCTGTTTTGGGCAACGGACTTCAAAATCTCAAAGGCATAGAGCTCAGGTTTTCTGCAGCCAAGTTTAAGGTCTCATTTTTCCTCACATATTAAAAGAAAATGAGGACAACAATTCTTAGCTACCAACCTCACAGACTCCAAGTAAGAATTGTATAGAGCGGAAATCTGTGAAAGGACGTCATTCCTTTGCTCACTGACCATCTCGTGACTACTCTGGGCCAAGCACAGCCCTTGGCCCTGGACTTAGGAAAATATGCATTAGGCCTAGAAATGAAAATCCGCCAACACAATGCAATACTTCCAGTCGAGGAGTCCTGTTTTTATTTAACAAACACATATGTGTTATTTATTTTATGTGAGGCACTGTTCTAAATGCTTTATAAGTATTAACCCCTTGCATCAAAGAGAAAAAAAAAAACCCACGTCAGTGAGAAGTTCACAGTAAGATCAAGGAGATTAAGGAAGTGAGTCTCCCCAGCAAAATGCTTAGACTTAAGGGCATTCTTTTGTTTGATATTCTTTTTTAAAAGATTTATTTATTTATTTATTTGGCAGAGGGAGAGAGAGAGACAGACGAAAAGAGAGCACAAGCAGAGGGAGCGGGAAAGGGAGAAGCAGGCTTCCTGCTGAGCAGGGAGCCCGATCATAACCTGAGCCGAAGGCAGCAGCTTAACGACTGAGTCACCCAGGTGCCCGTTTGATAAATTCTTTAGAGAGGGCCTGGGATAAGGTCGGAACATATATCCTATTCTGAAACTGGCCCGGCAACAGTTTTTCCTGCTTGAGTGGGGGCGTTCTTTTCCAACCTCCGGGGTTCACAGACTCAACTGCATTTCCCATGGAGACTGGACATCCCAGGAAGGAGTTCTTGGGGCCTGGGAGAAGTTTCTTTCCTTTTCTTATTCCTCAAAGTGCAACCAGCCTCCTGTTCCCCAGTGTGGCCAGGGATCGGGAGCACAAAGGCAAAAGAAATGTAGATAAAATTAAATCTCCTTAACAACTTGCAGCACGTTGACAAATATTTAAGGAATGCAGACTACAACCCTCCTCCTGGAACTCCCAGTGGTCCTAAGGGTAATAAAGCCTTGCCAGAGGCAAAAGGCAACCCTAGCTCGACCACAGCCAGACCTCCAGGATGCTGGTTGTCTTCGTTAACATATGAAAATTCCTTTTGGAAACTTGCTTTCTCTCTGCCCCTCCCAATGTAAAAGTATACAGGCAATCACTCCTTACAATCCTGGGGCAGCTCGTTCTTTCTTTTTCAGAATGTTTTGTAAAAGATTCTATTTATTTATTTGAGAGAGGGAGAGAGAGCACAAGCAGGGCAAGCAGTAGGCAGAAGGAGAGGGAGAAGCAGGCTGAGCAGGGAGCAGGGTACAGGGCTCGATCCCCTGACCCTGGGATCATGACCCTAGCCGAAGCCGACTGAGCCAGGCAGGTGTTCCCAGTTAGCTCTTTCTGCCCCTGGGTCCAGTCCCTGTGCCCTTTTTTTTTTTTTTTGAAGATTTTATTTATTTATTTATTTGACAGAGAAACACAGTGAGAGAGAGGGAACACAAGCCCTCGGAGTGGGAGAGGGAGAGGGAGAAGCAGGCCTCCTGCTGAGCAGGGAGCCCCCATTCAGGGCTGGATCCCATCAAGGAACCTGAGCTGAAGGCAGACACCCAACGACTGAGCCACCCAGGTGCCCCCGGTCCCTGTGTTTTGATAAAAACCACCTTTTTGACACCAAAAACATCCGAAGAATTCTCTCTTTTTTTAAAGTAGGCTCCCGGCATAACACGGAGCCCCAAGAATTCTTTCTTAACCACTCGCTGCCAGACCCCACAACACATCAGCCCAGCACCATGTCTGAGGAATTTCCTTGTCCTACCTCACTGCTTTTTGTTTTTCTCCAATAAAACCTATGAACTCTGACCCAGGGGGAAAAAAAAAAGTACATTATTATTTTGCAAGTAATTTGATAGGGTTCCCAGCACCCGTGAAAGCTCCCGGCTCTGCTCCAGGAGTCTCAGACCAGGAAAAGCCAGGTCGCAGCCCTTCTGATACGGTATTTGTTTGTTTTACATGTGTGCAGGGTGTTCTTGGCCCCACATTTGTACTGGGTAGAAAGGATAGGTTTCTTGGGGCGGTGGAAGCAACTGCCGTAGAAATGCCAGCTCACTGGGACAATAGGGAGAGGAGGAAATATATTAGCAACAGAAAACAAACTAGAAGCTTTAGAGCTTACCTCCTCTTAACACTGAAAGGGGGGGCCTGATATTTGGAGGTAGGACACGTGAGGCGGGAATGCCTCACAGGTACTCAGTGAATGTTGCTTTCTGACTTTTTCATGTTACCTCGTAGCTGCATAATCATTACGAGGAAGTGAGTCTGTGCTTCCTAGGAAGAATGAAGAGATTCTAAACCAAAAATCAGTAAAGAGCTGGGAATTGGTTTTTTAATTTAATTTTTATCTTAAGTAAACTCTATGCCACATACGAGGCTCGAACTCATGACCCCAGAGATCAAGTCTCACGTTCTGGGGCGCCTGGGTGGCTCAGTGGGTTAAGCCTCTGCCTTTGGCTCATGTCATGATCTCAGGGTCCTGGGATCGAGCCCTGCATCGGGCTCTCTGCTCAGTGGGGCGCCTGCTTCCCCCTTCTCTCTCTGCCTGCCTCTCTGCCTACTTGTGATCTCTGTCTATCAAATAAATAAAATCTTTGAAAAAGAGTCTCACATTCTACCAACTGAACCAACCGGGCACCCCAAGAGCTGGGTAATTTTTAGGAATTTGGGGGTTTTGTGGGATTTGGGAAGTTGGTGAACCTTTTTGCTCTAGGGGATTTCTTTCTTATTCATGTTACTATTTGGACTAACATTTCATATTTTTGAAAGTCACATTTGACTTCGGAGAGACTGAGTAAGGTGTGGTCCACAGGAGACGCTGGCTGCTTTAAGTCCACTATAGAATAGGAGCTTTCCAGCTTTGAACAGACTTACACAAAGAAACTTAACATCCATGACCCAGCACGCACATGGGAGTGTACTAGACAACTGAAGTGTAAGTTTCAGGAAATAGCGTATGTGCAATACACTGATATTTTCCAGTCTGTGTTAAAGAAACAAACAAACAAACAAAAAACCCAGTCTGCTCGCTTAGAATCCACTACTGAGTCCTGACTGGAAAAAACGCTGCACCGGGGCACAGTGACTGAGAGTGAGTAAGCAGGGAAGTCACCGGGTTTACATTCAGGCAGGAGCCCCTCCACTTAGAGCTCTGCACTTTGGTCGGTTGGTTTACCTTTCTGAACCTTAAGTTCCTCGGTTGTAAAACGGGGGTAAGATACTTCATCGGGTTTTTGCTAGTAAGCCCTCACGATCGCTTTTATTAGGCTGGTTCCGGGAAGTCCCTAAGGTTTCCAAAATTGTCCCGCCCAGTACCCAGAGAACATAAGTCATTCCATGCATTTGTAGAGCAAAGCCCCCTAGCTGAAAGCCTCCATCTGTTTCCCATACTTGTGCACACACTGGACTAAAACTCAGCCCTCTGATGTTGGCACCTAAGGCCAGGGCAGCCTGGGCTGCGCCTCGTCTTTGGTCCCTGTCCTCGCATCTCTGAATAGCCTTGTCCCCAAGCTTGAGGTCCCTTGATTCTGAACAACACCCTCTGATGTGTCTTTGTCTTGGATCATGCAGTCTTCTCTCCTTTTGAAATGCCTCTCTTTTATTTTTGCTTCAGCAACACCTACACAGGCCTCAAGATCAAGCTCAAAGGCCACCTTCTGTGTATTAGCCTGTGTATTAGATCCCCGTGTAGAATCGCTGACTTCCTCCTGTGAGCCTCAGCCCTTTGGACATGGTCCCACCACAGCACCTAGTACATACAGGCAGGGCTGACTCCCAAGTGTTTTTCTCTCCTTCCCCCCAAATCTTGTCCCATTATTTAATGGGAAAAAAGGGGCCGGGGGAGACACCTAAGGTAAGTATTTAACATCTCTGGAAGGCAGATATTGTACAACTCCAAAATAATCTTACTATAATTAAGTAACCATTGCCTAACATGAGCATTTCACAGCATTTAGGACACAGGTTGGGGCTCAGTTCCAGCCTTGCAATTTGGCTCAGGTACCTGTGTGTCCCTTTGTCTTAGCTGTGGTTTTAATTCTAGGAAATGCAGAGGTGAGACGAAGCCCTTGCCCCAGGGTGGGGTGGGGGAGGGGGGTGATGGGAGAACAGTGAACATAAATTTAATCCTTTTGCAAACAAACAAAACATGAAGTCCGTAAATTGCCGCTGTCTGGGGCTGTGTGTCTTGTGACAGCCTGGTGGACCTGTTACTGACAGTTTTTTTTGTTTTGTTTTTGTTTTTTTAAAGATTTCATTTATTTATTTGACGAGAGAGATACAGTGAGGGAGGGAACACAAGCAGGGGGACTTCGAGAGGGAGAAGGACATAGAGCCTCACCAGCAGACTCTCAGCATGGAGCCGGGGGAGGCGGGTGGGTGGGTGTTGATCCCAGGAATCCAGAGATCATGACCTGAGCCAAAATCATGAGCCGGAAGCCCTTGATCAGGAGTTTTCTTGCTCAAGATCAAAGACTAGGGGGAAAGGAGAAGAGGAGGTGGCCAGAGGGATTTGGCACATAAATGAGAACATCTCTGCCCTAATTTCTCCACCCGAAAAATAGAGAGGAAAGGTCTCTGCTGTGTGTTCATGACTGACCCTGGGGGAGATGGTGGCTCTGACTTTGGAAAGTAAATGTGTTTCCATCCCTAGAACCAGGGGGAGAGCTCCAGAGTTCTAGAGGCCGGGCTATCTACCCAGGCTGAAATTCAAATATTCGCCAAACTGCCTACCCACCCCCAAATGGTCTCTGCATTTCTCAGCCTCCTAGACAAAAGGGAGGGAGCCAATTCTGCTCAGATTGAAATGCAAGGCTAACCTTGGGGTCTAGGTTATTGGCTAGCCTACCTTAGGCACCACATCCGGTCCAGCCCCTCCTGTATTTTCTCTCTCACCCTCACTCATTCCAAAAATGGTGGCAATTTACCCACTACATTTGTATATTACACCTTGATATCCCAGCTACCCATGACTATAGTGTAAGCCCCCACGTATAGTCTGAAATCGTCAACTGATCTTGCTTCTACTCAAGTCTCTTTTGAATCAGTGTGCGTCCACACAGGGCCAGGGTGATCGCCTAAGACACATCTATGTCCCTGTCGCTCCTAAAATCCTTCAAGAACTCCACAACAATTTAAGAAAGTATCTGAGCTTCCTAACCTGTTCCACAAGACCTTTTGTGTTCTGGTCCTGCAATCTCTGTGAGCTCACGTTTTGTACTCCACGTATGCTAGCTGCTCATGATTTCCCAGAACTTTGCAGCCTTTGTGTCTACGCTCTTGTGATTTCCTCAGTGCAATCGGGAAATTTCTATGAGCACTCAGATCAGCTGCGACTTCTTTACAGGAGCTGCCCTTGACCACCGCCCCCCCCCCCCCCCCGCACTTTTGGTCAATGGTGCCTCCTTCATATTCAGCTAGAACACTCTGCCTATTTCTATCATTATCTCTGTCACTTAGTTCTCAAGTTATGTCTTCACACAACTACCTCCTTCATGTGGATAGTGGGAATCCAGTATTTACTCAGTTTAACCTAAATTTATTTTGAGGGGCACGCGGGTGGCTCAGTCGGTTAAGCATCTGCCTCCGGCTCGGGTCATGATCCCAGGGTCCTGGGATCCAGCCTCACGTCGGGCTCCTTGCTCTTCGGGGAGCCTGCTTCTCCTGCTTCCTGCCGCTCCCCCTGCTTGTGCTCTCTCACTCTTTCTGACAAATTAATAAATAAATAAAATCCTTAAAAAAAATAAAAATAAATTTAAAAAATTGATTTTCGCTCTTTTAGAACTTGCAATAGTACCAAGCTTCTTCCAGCAATGGGGCCTTGGCACAACTGATTCTGTCTGGAATAGTTTTCTTCCCACATTCTCCTTATTTCCTACATAACACAGACTCTAATTTCAAATTATTTATGAAGGTAGCACAGCTGGCAGTTAACAGCCCAGGTACTGATATCACAGTGCCTCTTTTCAAATGGCACAATGAGTGACCTTAAGCCCTTTCCTCACTTTGTGTGTTGTGTCTGGGCACACGCTGTATGGGGTTCCTTATTTATAAAATGAGACTACTAATCCTAGTTATTAATCCTCCTGGATTAAGTTAAATGAGATACTACTATGTGCTAAATAGACTGCAACCCAGAACATAGCTTAATGTTTAAGGGCTCTCTACTTAAAAAAAAATTTTTGGTGTTTTTTCTTTTTCTTTCTTTTTTTTTTTTAAATTACTGAATGGCTTGGCACTGTAAGCTCCAGGGAGGCGGGGACTTTGCCATCTTCACTATTGTGTCCCAGTGCCTAGCTTGGTGTATATAGTATTTGCTAAATAAATCCATGCACTCTGAATGACCAAATAAATCCTGATCCTTACTTTGGAGCATTAATCGGAGACAAGTAGGGAACTGTGGCTGCTTAAAGCCATATCAGTGGCCTGCTTTAATCAGCAATGAACTTCTAAGTCTTATATTCACTTGGCTACATAAAAAAGCAACTCTCTTTTTCCTTTAGTTTAAATGAAAGCACTTGGGTGAAAGTTAGACGAGTGGAGGCATTCTTCTTAAATTTCTGTAAGAGGAACATGGCTCTTATTTACTTGATACAGAACAGAGAGTATCATATCTACAATTGACTGAGAATCTGCTGGAATAAAAACGCTCAGTTTAAGGTGACCTTGCTCTACGGAGAACAGAGAGTCTTAGGATGATGTACTGAGAACCAGATGACACCAGTATCAAAATGACAAAGTGATGTAGGAGCTGAAATCCAACAATGATCCTGGATTTTATTTTAGTGAAAACTTTAACTTCTTCCAGCACAAACCATCATTTGAAATCAGAGGTATAGACAGAGAAGAAAGAACAATCTTTCACTTTTTAGTAGGGCAAGAGGTAAAGTTCTGAAAAGGAAGGAAAGTCTAAAGTCAGTTTCCCTGGCTTATTTTATGTGATTTTTTAAAAAAATCACAAAACTTTCCACCTAAAGTTGTTTACTTTTTAGATTTTTTTTTTTTTTTTAAAAGCAATCTCTACACTCAACATGGGGCTTGAACTCATAACCCTGAGATCAAGAGCTGCATGCTCCACCAGCTAAACCAGCCAGGCACCACTCAACCAAAAGCTTTTTAAAAAGTAACTCAGTTGCGGGGCACCTGGGTGGCTCAGTGGGATAAGCCTCTGCCTTCAGCTCAGGTCATGATCTCAGGGTCCTGGGATCGAGCCCCACATCAGGCTCTCTGCTCAGCAGGGGGCCTGCTTCCCCACCTCCCCGCCTCTGCCTGCCTCTCTGCCTACTTGTGATCTCTCTCTGTCAAATAAATAAATAAAATCTTTAAAAAAAAAAAAAGTAACTCAGTTGGGTAAATGGAATGAGACGAGTTATGCTAGAAAACCCTGCTTGAGGAAGGCTGAATACAGCCAAGGCAGACAGGATAATACAGTAGCTACTCACTTCTCACTCTCAACAGAGACCAGCCCCGTGGATCATCGGGAGCAAAGTGCTACAAGTTCTGTTCATTGGGAGCAAAGTGCTACAAGTTCTGTTCATTGGGAGCAAAGTGCTACAAGTTCTGTTCACATTGCCCAAAAGCCCATAGACACCAAAGGACCTCCCCACCCTGAGCACACAAGACCCCGGGCCAGCCCCTTCATTTTCCAACTCCGGAACCAGTATCGATTCTTTTGCTGACCCATCACATGTGTGTTAAACATTTTCAATCATGCCCTGCATTGTATGTTGTTCGTTACATTACATGATCGCAGAGCTTGAAAGTCACGACTTTGTGCAAAACTTCAACATAGGCAGGTGGTAATGGTTTCAGAGGAGAAAGGGGAGTAGGCTTCCTAGTATAGATCTGGGGTCTGGCCACTAGACTAGGGAACCCAGCTAACACATCTTAGCTCCCTTCTTAGGAAAAGACACTAACAGTGGAGATTACCTCCCTGGCAAATGATAGGTGGCTTGCTTGCTTGCCTCAGGAACCCAGAACCTCTTATCTTTAAGACCCAAGTACATTTCCTTGTTGATAATTTTTATCTCTAAAGTCTTCCAACTATAAGCCAGATGAAAGAGCTATTCTAGCCCTTTCCTCCAACAGAAAACTGGAGGACCGAGGAAAGACAGCTGTGGGAGGATGAGGGGATGAGTGGGGACGGGGACGGGGATGGGGGGCCCTCTGGCCAACTGTACACTTACCACTTTTTGGTTCCCTTCATTGTCGGTGAGCAGCCATTCGATATCCAGGGTGTCTTTTTCTGGAAGCCCCAGCTGATGGTGACAGGGCAAAGTGACCTTTTCTTCTGCCACTCGCTTGATCTCCGTGTGAGTCCCCAAGGTTCCAACGTAGTAGGAAACTGCAAGAGGAGAGCGTCTAATGAGTAATGCAGAAATGCATAGCAATGTGTGGGAAGCAAATATTACAACTAATAATTACGGGGTGTTCCTGTGGGCAAGGGCCAAATCAAGGTGTTGGAAGAATCCCGGACCAGAGGTACCAGAAAGTCCTGGAATCTCCCACTGGCTCCTCCTTTAACTGAATTCATCATTATCTTCTGGAGCCTCCTGAATTATACTCTTAGCGATCCGTACTCTTCCTCTTTCCTACCTTCTTGGGTTTTTATGAACGATGAATAAATCACTCAGGTCAACAACTTTGTTTTTTGAACTTTCTCTCCTTTACCAGCAGAGGCTCGCAAAAGGGCAGAAACCAAAGGAAAGGCAGGGGTTGGCAACCTTCCCAGAACAGGCTCCAGATATCACTTGGCCCCTTGAGCCACCCTTAGAGACAGGCTACCCCCACAGGCTGACAGGTAAGTGCAGCAGGTCTCAGGGAATGAGTGGAACCTTTTTTTATCTTTTATTTTTTTTAAGCTTTTATTTATTTATTCGACAGAGAGATCACAAGTAGGCAGAGCAGCAGGCAGAGAGAGAGGGGGAAGCAGGCTCCCCGCTGAGCAGAGAGGCCGATGCGGGGCTTGATCCCAGGACCCTGAGATCATGATCTGAGCCGAAGGCAGAGGCTTCACCCACTGAGCCACCCAGGCGCCCCACGAGTGGAATCTTATAGGCAGTTCCTGCTTCCGTTAGAGACCTCATTCTCTGCCCCTCCAAGTTCTATCTTCCAGTCTCTATAGTCTCCTCCCACGTGGCTTCAAAATACGAAGGAACCCTTCCTGTCCAAAGTGAAATCCCAAGTTACCACACTGGGATCCTGCCCCTCCACGCATCCAGCATCCCCTTGGCCAACAGGATTTCAGTCCGGCTTTTGGCTTTCTTTACCCCTAATTTTCATCTTGTTCCAGGAATAGTGTCCTGTCAGCAACTCTAGGCTCTAAGTTCGCTCACCTTCTCTCCTTCCTGTTTATTTCGGACCCTGTGGACTATTAAATCCACAGTGTTAGAGAACCTCACCTGGATTCTAGGTATCACATGTCTCGCATGAAGGCGTGCTCTAAGATCCTCCTTTGCCTCCTTGCACACAATAAAGGAGCTCAGCGTGAAAAGCCATTCACAATGCTCCTGTGAGAGGTTCACAAGAATCATACCACCTCCAAGGTGGGACAGCCCCAGGTGTCAGGGTTTCTGGTGAAGTCCCCTCTCCTGGGGAGCATTCATTCTGCCCCTTTGGAGCACTAAAGATCCAGGATCTCGACTCACAGAAGCAGACAAGCTACCTTTCTTATTCCCCGTTCATTTCCCAAGATATTAGCAATCAATCTGTGGGAAGGAAAAGGGCCTGAAAGGAGGAAGAAGGAAGCAGGGGAAACCGTAGTTCCCTCTAAACAGTAGGCAGACTGGGTTGATACGGCAGGGTTGGGCCCTCCGAGGCACCCCCGCCCCGCCCCGCCAACAGAACCAGCAGGTGGATTCCCGAGCTCCAGGGCAGAGAAAGGAGACCACAGAGATCTGTGGGGCCTAAGAAACAGCCTTCAGAACCAATAGGATAAGCCCCTCATAGGGTTTTACTGACATTCCTAATAAGGTTTCTGCTATTTCTGTTTAAAACTTGAAACTGCAAGGGGAGTGGCCAGTTAGGGAGTAGTTGTGTGGTTTGGCTGTACGCCGATTACTCAACCCGATGAAGAAAGGGTGATTATCCAAATCTACAGATGAAGCATGAAGACGAGCTTAGCAATTTGTTCAAGATCACACAGCCAGGAAAGGACAGGTCAGGGGCTCAAGCCCAGATGTGTCTCCCTGCAAAGCTCCTATTCCAACAGCCATGCTCGGCAGCTTCTGGCCTATGTGTTAGGTGGCTTCCCGGACACGTGGTTCTCCCATTAGCCTGCAAGCTCCTTGAGATCAGGTACCAACTGACTACAACCTTCCCAAAGCGCTCAGCCCAGGACCCCTCACTCTGCAGATGCTCAATAAACAACTGTTGGATTGACTTGAATTTTAACCCATGGACTCATTTCACCCGGGAGCAGACTGAGGCCCAGGGATAAAGGAGTTGCCCTGAAGTCCTACAGCTCCTTTAAGGCAGAACCCATAAAAAACCTATCTTCCCTCAGGCTCCATTAAGCAGCTATAGAACGGCAAGGAGATTAGCCAGTTTGCATCGCACTAAGCTAAGCTAAGCTCACTTGGCCCTGGATACAATGATCAAATGAAACCAACAACCCATGCCCCCAGCGAAGCTGAAGAACCAAGGACCAATTTAGTGTATAGAGTAGGCACTATACCTTAAATAAATAAATAAATAAATAAATGTGAAGAAACAGCTATGAAAGTTGCTGATTTGAGCCACTAGAGGGAATCAAAGGCTCAGGTTTGGTTGATGTCCCAAAAGGAAAGAAAGCGGTGGTGGGTGGCATGCTTTGCCAGCGTGAGAAGTTCTATTTATACCATAGCCAGAACTAAATACAGCCCTGCAGGGAGGGGGCTACCCAGGGAATACAAATGACTTTACCATGGCAGGGAAACTCAAGATCAGATGGCATGCATCTCTAGTCTTCCCTGAACTTCAGCGCCCCAGACTTCGGGGCGGGGGGCTCACTGGGATCCCTGTGAATTTCTCAAATTTTTCCTTTTGTGCATTCCCTCCCACCCCCACACCTGTGTTCTGTAGCCTAAGCAGACAGGGGTTGGGCTCTGTATGGAATTCTCGGGCCTGGGGAAGCCTGGGCGGCTCAGTGGGTTGAGACTGCCTTTGGCTCAGGTCAGGAATCCAGAGTCCAGGGATCGAGCCCACATCTGGCTCCTTGCTCAGTGGGGACCCTGCTTCTCCCTCTGCCCGCCACTCCCCCTTCTGTGCTCTCTCTCTCACACAAATGAATAAATAAAATCTTTTTTAAAAAAGACTTTATTTATTTATTTGACAGAGATCACAAGTAGGCAGAGAGGCAGGCTGAGAGAGAGAGGGAAGCAGGCTCCCTGCTGAGCAGAGAGCCGGATGCGCGGCTTGATCCCAGGACCCTGAGATCATGACCTGAGCCGAAGGCAGAGGCTTAAACCCACTGAGCCACCCAGGTGCCCCGAATAAATAAAATCTTAAAAAAAAAAAAAAAAAAAAAAAAAAGAATTCTCGGGCTTGGCAGTGGGTAAGCACATTTCTCCACTGCCTGGTGGGTGAGTGGGAAGAGCTAGCCCTAGGCTCCCAGGCATTGACCCGTTCATCTTTATTAAGAAAGACTGTAAGAGATCATCAGAACTTAACTTAGGCGGAAACTACAGCCCAGAGAATTGAAATGTTAACGGAACTGCAAACAGGCAAGTAGAGCCGATCCTTGAACAATGCAGGGGTGGGGCACCGGCGCCCCCTGCAGTCCAAAATCCACATAAAACTTTTGACTCCTCCAAAACTTGACTAGGAGCCTACTGTGGACAGGAAACTTTATTAATAACATAAGCAAGCAATTAACACATATTCCATATGCTACGTGCACTGTGTACTGTATTTTTATAATAAAGTCAGCTAAAGAAAAGAAAATATTAAGGAAACCCTAGGGAAAACACATGTACAGTACTGTACCATAAGAAATCCACATGTAAGTGCATCCACATAATTCAAGGGTCTCCTTTGGGCATCTAGGATGCGTCCTGCACTTGACGGTGGGGGGAGGTGCTGGGAGGTACCAGTGGTACAAACATCTGTATGCACGTGCAAGGTTTAGTCCTGGAAGCCTCCAGCTTTCCCTAAGGGAAGGCTTCTAATACAACTCAGGCACTTAACACAGGCCCTTTGAGAGCCCGAGCTTGGGAGAATTACCCTTCCTGAGCCTTACCATTCTTATCTGCAAAATGGGAGTTGAAGGAGACACTGACCAAGGCACCCAGCACAGTGCCAGGCCATAGGAGTCTCCCCTCGAAAATGTCAGTTCCCTTTCCGTGCTTTTCTCTACTACGAGAAGGGTTGTTTTATTTTCTCAGATGATGACTGCCTACGTTCAGCTAAGATGAGTTCAAGGTTTTGTTCTCTAAAGGAAATGTACATTTACTAAAGATTTTAGTAAGCCTGTAAGACTTTCAAAGAGATGGGCAGGGGTAACTTTTTGGTTTTCATCATGTATACTTTTATATAACTGACGGAAGTAAGACATAATTAGAAGATGAAGCCCTTGAGAAGAGACTAGTACATTTTATTTATTTATTTTTAAAAGATTTTATTTTTTAAGATTTTATTTATTAATTGGATATGGAGAGAGGGAAAGCACAGGCAGGGGGAGCCGGAGAAGAAGCAGCAGACTCCCCACTCAGTAGGGAGCTCAGTGCAGAGCCTGATCCCCAAACCCTGGGATCATGACCTGAGCCGAAGGCAGATGCTGAACCAACTGAGACACCCAGTTATCCCTGTTGTTAGACCTTCTAACAGTCCTGCCTGATCGGAGAATGAGCAGTAACAGTGAACTTTCCATTACTGGAGTCATTCAGGCAGGGGATATGTCAGGAGCTGTAAAAGCGATCCTTACACGTGGATGATGAATCAATATTTAAAGTTCTTTCTAACTATAATATTGTATGAAATATTAACTGATAATATTAATATTCAAGGCACTGTCCTTGTTGAATGGGATGCAAAGTATAACACACAAATGTACACTATTATCTGTCAATGTGTTTTGTCACCATCAATCAGCTCTTACACAATTGATATAAACGATCTCATTCTGTTTCATTGTTAACATTGTTTTTAAAGATTGTTGAAATGTTTTTTAAAAGAAGTAAAGGGATGGGGCTCCTGGGTGGCTCATTGGGCTAAAGGTTCTGCCTTCGGCTCAGGTCATGATCCCAGGGTCCTGGGATCAAGCCCCATATCGGGCTCTCTGCTCAACAGGGAGCCTGCTTCCTCTTCTCTCTCTGCCTGCCTCTCTGCCTACTTGTGCTCTCTGTCTGTCAAATAAATAAATAAAATCTTTAAAAATAAAAAAAAAAAGAGTCAGTTTTCAAGTCTATTAAAAGAAAAAAAAAAAAGAAGTGAAGGGAACTGACCCAAGCTGTTACTGAACTTCTTTCTTATCTATGGATGTTTTAATCCACAAGGGGGCAGAATTTACTTAGAGAGGATTAGCCATGCCTCATCTTTAATGCAGTTCTTGTATTAGTTAGGATTATTATTGACAAAGAATTATAGATGACCTTGGATTTAAGCTTGATAAGCACTTTGTTGCCATTTGTAATTATATACTAACTAAATTTCAGACAACCCGCATTTAATTTTCAAGGGCAACAGAAATCAGAAAAACAGACATTTGAGAGGAAATTTTTACCAAGGCAACAGAAATATACACTATTTTAATAGCTTACGTTCACTGTTTTCACTTTGTCCACCTGAAATGGATGTTTACTCTGAGGCCAAAAACCTTATCTTAATTGCAGAATTTATTATGAAACAAAGCAATTAAACAGGTGCTGTGAAGACTTGTTTTAGTAGACAGTCAATAAGAAAGACAAAGGGAAGGAACAAAAATCCATCACAGATGGCTTAGAGGGACTGAGGAATCAGCAAAAGAACCTTCCAGGCCCTTTCAGTCTTGACATTTAGTCTTGGTTCTAGGCCAGTCACTTACAGAATTACAAAATCCTGGGATGTTCCGGTTATATCTACAATCTCAAGCTTGGGAAGGCCTATAGAAGGTCGTTGTCTTGCCTTTTGATCAATTTCATATTCAAAACTCATCTGCTGAAACATATCAAATGGTTCATATCCTCGTTTACCATTGAGAATCTGAAATCACAGCAACACTGTCCCAAGATATTGAGACTTCTGCTAGTATCAAATTTTTTATTATTGTATATCATGAGATATTTAGGGATACCAACTTCTGTATCACAGGATAATCAGGAATACTGTCTTGCATAGAATGTCTTTAATCAAACATTTTGTCTTCAATACTTCAGATTCTGGGTGTCACAAAAAGGAACACTAACAAAATCACTGGCACTCACAGGGGAGTACCTAGGAGTGCTATTTTGTTCAATGAGTATGAGGGGCATTCCTGCTACCATACTAGGAGCCACTGGAAACAAAGATCAATGACATTGTCGTTTGTCTATGAAGAGATCACAGTAACAGAGAAACAAATAGCATTCAACAAGCCCCGTTTAAGGCAGCACGTGATCAAGATCAATGTGAGGGTCAGGAAGTGGTAAGGGAATTCAGAAGAGGACGATCACTAAGGTGATCAGGGATGGCTTCCTAGAAGAGGAATTATGTCACCTGGGCCTTGAAAAACAGATTGGAATTTGAGCAGTGATAAATGAGGGGGTGGAATTCCAAAGATCAGAAATGGCAGCCTGACTGCTTAGGAAACTAGTTTCTAGACAGACCTTAGTACTTGACAGATTGGAACATCACCTTGGACCCTTGGTCTTGACAAGTTCCCAAAGAATGGTCAGTAATGTAACATGAACGGCACGTAAGCTGTATCACAGCCCTGCGGTCCAGGGGCTGACTACGTAACAGTAATGTTTTACCCTGATATCTCTAGTAATAATTGTCAGGGAGAGGATACTGACATGGTCCAGAGGGATCAATCACCCCACTGCTCAGATATACACCAGTTATCCCCCAGATTTCTGTTCTCAGGAACGTGCAGGTACATTTTCCATACATGTGTTCATGTTCACGTAGGCAGGAAAACACACATACCTGTGCGGAGAACCTACAAGCGTGCCTGTGTCCATACACAGATCAGACAAGAATGTGTGCCTTTGATTCCGAGGCGCTGAGAACCAGTTCCCTCACTAACCTATTTCATTGACATGTCTATTTATAGCCTCTGTCTCATTCCAAATGCTAAGTCTCTTTCTAACTCTAAATCTTTTATTACCTTCGGCAGGGAGATTTGAACAGAGTGAGGAAATTAAAAATAGACACAGACTTACTACTGAGAGTGAAATGGTCAGTTTTTAGGGATTCATGGCAATGGGGAACTGAGATCATGCTGATAAAAACCCACTGATGAATTAAAGCATCACTTCAGACTTTACCTTCCCATCTACCTTCCTATAAAACTAGGAACAAAGAGAAGTTGACCTTCAAATAGAAGATCTCTTTCTCCCTCCGTCACTTCCTCCAATCACAACTGTCATATAGATTTAAAAATGCTTTAACAATTCACTCATTTTTTGGTAATCACAACACCTCTCAGGAGTAGGTTGACGGCATGAGAGAGCCAAGTCATAATACCTTGAAAATGAATAAAGTAAAAATTTCATTAAAAATGGAGTTGGGGGGACACCTGGGTGGCTCAGTCTGTTAAGCGTCTGCCTTCCGCTCAGGTTGTGATCCCAGGGTCCTGGGGTCAAGTACTACATTGGGCTCCTTGCTCGGTGGGGAGCCTGCTTCTCCCTCTGCCTGCTGTTCCTCCTGCTTGTGCCTTCTTTCTCTCTGACAAATAAATAAATAAAATCTTTAAAAAAAAATGGATTTGGGAAGTTCTAGTGGACATGTACATCACACATGTACCATTCCTCGAAGCTTACTTTACCTACCCCAGCAGGAAGAAGGAAGGTTTTCTCTTTGCCCAGCAACAACCCAGCCAATGAGAATCACTACAACTCAGCCAATGAGAAGTCGCTGCGACCTGGAACGATTGCTCTTGTGTGGGACTTTCCTTTCAAACAGCCCCTCCCAACTCCCTTCTTTCCTCTATAAAAGGACACTCCTCACCTTGGTCTGTGGACATGTCTGTGGTTTGACATGGTTTGCATGTCCCAAATTGTGATTCCTCTGCTATTCCTGAATAAACACATTTTGCTGATAAACTAAATGGTTATTTTGTTTTATTTTTTAAAGGCTTTATTTCTTTATTTGAGAGAGAGCACACACACAAGCAGGGAAGAGGAGCAGAGGCAGAGGGAGAAGCAGACTCTCCACTGAGCAGGGAGCCCGATGTGGGGCTCAATCCCCGGACTCTGGGATCATGACCTGAGCCAAAGGCAGACGTTTAACAACTGAGCCACCCAGGTGCACCCTGGCTATTTTATTTTTATTTTTTTTAAAGATTTTATTTATTTATTTGACAGAGAGAGATCACAAGTAGGCAGAGAGACAGGCAGAGAGAGAGAGAGAGAGAGGGAAGCAGGCTCCCCGCTGAGCAGAGAGCCCGATGCGGGACTCAATCCCAGGACCCTGAGATCATGACCCGAGCAGAAGGCAGCAGCTTAACCCACTGAGCCACCCAGGCGCCCCAGGCTATTTTATTTTTAAGGTTCACAAAACAAAAAGAATCAAGGAAGCTGTATTTTCTATTCACAGGGAAATCACTTCCTATATGAGAAAAATGATAAATAATATGCATTTGCCATCCAATATATTTTAAAACCCCTCTATGGAACCATTTATTGACAATAGCTAACAATTTCTGAATGCCTGTTATGTGCAAAGTATTGTGCTATTTGATTTATATTCATTCCCCGCACTGGCCTTTTTTAAAGTAGGCTCCACACCTAGCATGGAGCACAACCCAGGGCTTGAACTCACAACTCTGAAATCAAGACCTGAGCTGAGATCAAGAGTTGCATGCTTGGGATGCCTGGGTGGTTCAGTAGGTTAAGCATCTGCCTTTGGCTCAGATCATGATCCCAGGGCCCTGGGATTGATTCCCATGTCGGGCTCCTTGCTTGGTGGGGAGCCTACTTCTCCCTCTGCCTAACTTTCCCCCTGCTTGTGCTCTCTCTTTATATCTTTCTATCTCACTCTTTGACCAAAAAAAAAAAAAAAAAAAAGTCGCATGCTTAACTGAATGCTGGGCCACCGGGTGCCCCCATATTGATTTCCATTTTTAATCTCTCAACAATCCTGTAAAGTAAGCACTATTATAACCCTCTTTCTACAGACAAGACACTGAGACACAGAGAAATTAATTTGTCCAAGATCACCAAATTAGTAAGGAGTGGTGCCACAGTTCAAATCTAGCCATTTTAACTCTAACATCCATATCCTTAATGGCATATCATACTGCATCCCAGTACATATATTTAACAAAAATTTCATTGACCTAGTGTTATGCTAGGATTCTTGTGAGTTCTCTCAGAGCTTCTCTACTCTTGGTCATATATAGACATGCTTCTCAATCTTTCTTTACTTATGCTCCCATTTTTTGCATATAAATAAACTCACACTCTCCTTATGTGGAACATATAAAATACCATGACTGAGCAATGACATTTTTTAAAAGATTTTATTTATTTATTTGACAGAGAGATCACAAGTAGGCAGAGAGGCAGGCAGAGAGAGAGAGGAGAAAGCAGGCTCCCTCCCGAGCAGAGAGCCCGATGTGGGGCTCAATCCCAGGACTCCGAGATCATGACCTGAGCTAGAGGCAGAGGCCCAAGTCACTGAGCCACCCAGGCGCCCTGAGCAATGGCATTTTTGAGTATGCTTTTAAAAAAACTACACATGAATATAATGCTGATCAAAAGAAGGTACATACTATATGATTCTATTTATATGTTACAAAAACAAAAAAAAATTAATCTATGCTTTTAGAATTCCAGAGGGTGGTTACTCTCAGAGGAAGAGATAATGAGTAGAAGAGAACATGGGGAGGCTTCTAACGCACTATGTTTTATATCTTGATTTGGGTGCCCGTTTGGGCATGTTCATTTTGTGAAATTCATCAAGCTGTACACTTGTGATTGTGCACTTTATGTATTTATATTTTTAACTAATTATCTATTGATGCATAACAAACTGTTCCAAAACTTAGGAGCTCAAAACCACCAACATAGCTTATCTCAGAGTTTCTGCGAGTCAGGAGTCCAGGCAAAGCTCAGCTGGGTAGCTCTGGCACAGGGTCTCTCAGAAGGTGGAATTAAACTGTTGAATGGGGCTGTGGTCTGATTTGAAGGCTCAACTGAGGTACAGAGAATCCACTTGTGAGTTTACAAAGTGGTTGTTGGCAGGTCTCAGCAACCTCTCCGCAGGGGTTCTCTCCCTGGTTGCAACATCTTTGATTAAAGTGCTTATACCATTTAATTACAGATTGTTTGCAACACAGCAACAGAATGGTTACAAACGGGTTTTCTTACTGTGAAAGCAACAGACACATTCAAAAGTGAGAGAATTAGAGTGGTTATGGAACAGGTGGTATTCTGTGAGCACCAGCCTCCCTCTCCCTATGGAGAGAACCCCTTTCCACAGGACTGCATCACCACAGGGCAACTGGCTTCCCTCAGGGTGAGTGAACCAAGAGGGAGCACAAGAACGTGCCTAAAATGGAAACTCAGAGCAGACATCTGTTGCCATATTCCATTTGTTATAAGCAATCAAATAATTCCAGCCCACATTCATGGAAAGGGGTCTACGAGGAGGAATCATTAAGGACAATCTCAGGCTGCCTATCCCACTTTTAAAAAGCTTTAAAAATTACACAATAACTTCCTCTGCTTTTCCACTCACAATGATAATCACTGTCATATAGATTTAAAAATGCTTTAACAATTCACTAATTTTTTGGTAATCACAACACCCCTCAAGAGTAGGTTGATGGCATGAATTTTTCATTCTGTTTTATGGAAATGTAATAATAAGCTTGATACCGCTTTTATATTTGCATAACACTTTTCAGATTTCACCATTCTTTCCCATCTGTATTTGGAGTTTTGTTATGCAGAATAAGTGGGAATTATAGTTTAGCATTAGTTTATCTGAAACTACTCTGAAAGTTATAAAAACATTTTATAATATTAATATCTAGCATTTATTGAGTACTTACCATATGCCAGTCATCGGGGGCCCCTGGGTGGCTCAGTCAGTTAAGAAAGAGTTCAAGTCTCAGTTTTGGCTCAGATTATGTTCTCATGGGTTGTGGGATCAAGCCCTATGTCAGACTCCAAGCTCAGCAGGGAGTCTGCTTAAAGATTCTCTCCTTCTGTCCCTCCCCCAACTTGCACAAGCTCTTTCTCTCTCTCTCTCAAATAAATAATCTTTGGGGCACCTGGGTGGCTCAGTGGGTTAAAGCCTCTGCCTTCAGCTCAGGTCATGATCCCAGGGTCCTGGGATCCAGCCTCCCATTGGGCTCTCTGCTCAGCAGGGGCCTGCTTCCTCCTCTCTCTCTGCCTGCCTCTCTGCCTACTTGTGATCTCTGTCAAATAAATAAATAAAAATCTTTTAAAAAAATCTTAAAAAAAACCTATATGCCAATTACTGTACACTATAGCAGAATATATATGTATGCATATATAATGAATGTGTACACATTCACTTAATCATTTAACCTGATGAGGCAGGGTTTTGCCTCATTTTATAGAGTAAAACCTAATAATTTGCTAAGATTTCAGAGCTAATAATTGATACAACCAAAATTTCAACTCAAAGAGTCTGACATCAGACCTCCTATGCTCTACTAAGAAGGTAAACTATAATCTTTATTATCACTCTGATAATACATTTTCCTGGAATATGTCATGGGGAAATTTTTATAAAAGCTGTGTCATCCTGATCTTGGTGTTTGTGTGGAGGAAGGGATTGTCTTCTAGATTACGGGAGGTAGAATGTGAAAGATAGTAATTCCCCATACAGTGCTTATAACCAACCTTATAGACTATTGCAGTCTTTCTCCAAGAGGCCAGTGCTACCAACCTGTGATCATTCAGGTCAAGTGCTTGGAATATATTCTTACTAACATGTTCGTAGAAAGTTCACCATACTCACCATATTGTTCATTTAACACCAACTCTTTTTAAAGGGCTTAAAAAGAACCAGGGTATTAGATAAGCTCTTAAGGACTGCAGGAGCTTTAATATGCTTCTTACATCAAGGGTGTGAGCAGAATTATAATCAGGCCTAGCACATGCTTCGCCGGAAGCATCTCGGGGTTTCTCTTCTTGAGACAGATAATGGCAATTAAAAATGTGGACCTTGATTTGTATGCTACTTAATGATGGTATGCAGATAAATCAGCTAAAGCAGACTTCAGCTCCTCACATGAAGGTGGCAAGAATAGATTCAGAATTGCAATTCGGCTTCCTACACTCAGGATATATCCCTGGAGGACGCGTCAGGTCTCTGCAAGGGAGAATTCGTAATGCCAAGTAATTTCCCCCTAACTTTGCTCTCTTCCTGTTACTCACCCACACCCAAATGACTCAAACGGCTGCTTCATGCTCATTTATTCATTCATTCACTCATGTGCTTATTCAAACGGCCTAATGATGAGTCTTGGCTTTGGCTTGCCTAAGGACTGTCTTCCAGATGATCTCTGCATCAGCCACACAAAGCTGTTCCGGTTGAGCTCCCTCCCTTTCTTCCTGCCCTCCCCCCCCCCCACCAGGTGTACTCAGGCTTGCCAGGGAGGACTAAGGCAGAGCAAGACAGCACCCAAGTGCTTTCTCATTTAAGATGGGTGGCTCCCAAACCCAGTTAATTATTAGCATCACTTAAAGAGCTTTAAAAAACTTATCGGAAGAATGTTAGATAAACAAGGTAAACAAACAGAACAAGAGGGCACACAGGGCAAAGGAAGTCTCCGGCCCACACCCCGCCCTCCGTTTCCCTCCTACAGGTGACACTTGCCATCAGTTCACATGTAATCTGTGTCTCGCACTTGACTCCCGGTTCGGCTGGGTATAGAATGTTAGGTTGGACAGAATTCTGACTCAAATTTCAGAAGGCATTGCTCCATTGACTGTTAGCTTCCAGAGTTACTGGTGAGAAATCAGAGGCCATTTTTTAATTCCAGTCTTTTGTAGGTGACCTCTTTTTTTCTCTCTGGAAGTTTTTAGGGTCTTATCTTCATTCCGAGAGTTGTAAGATTTTGCTACCATGGGTTTTTGTTTGTAAATCTCTTTTTCTATTCACTTAATGGCTGGCTAGTCAGTCTGAACCCTTATTTCATTTCAATGTCAGGAAATGTTATTATACTACTTAAAATAATTCCTTCCATTTCCTCTTCTTCTTCATATGTATGTCAGATGGTGGCCTCCTGGACTGATCTTTAATTTTCTTTCTTTCTTTTTCTTTTTTTTTAGATTTTTTATTTATCCATTTGACAGAGATCACAAGTAGGCAGAGAGGCAGACGGGGGGGGGGGGGAAGCAGGCTCCCCGCTGAGCAGAGAGCCCGATGTGGGGCTCGATCCCAAGACCCTGGGATCATGACCTGAGCTGACGACAGAAGCTTTAACCCACTGAGCCACCTAGGTGACCCTGATCTCTAATTTTCTTACCTTTTTCTCATGTTTTTCGATTGAGTGATTCCAAGCATTTTTTTCAAAGGCTCTCTTGGGGGGGCATTATAAGGTAGTCGTTAAAAATGAGAGATTCAACGGATTTGGTAGACACTCCTTTCTAGTTGTAGAACCTTTGATAATTTCCTTACCTTGCCTGTGCCTTGGTAGTCTCATGTATAAACTGGGGGAAATCATCATACCCAACTCACGGGCATTAAATTCAGATTAAGGGATTGTTAGTTTTCATATATGTTTGGTCCAGTCGATACTGCTATTATTGCTAGTAACATGTTCCTTTTGCAAAACATCTTACCATTTCTTCCCTGATGTCTCTGCGGAAATTAATCACAATTGCATAGTCTGTTTCTATTCGTCTTCCTCTTACTTTTCACAAATGGCTCATGTTGGAGAGAGATACCTAATAGCCATTTGTAAGGGCTGTGAGGGAGCACGTTTTTTTTTGCACTGCAGATTTCACTGTAGGCTTTTTTTTTTTTTCCTCTTCACTGTGGGCTTCCCAAATGTCAGTGTCTGTAGGCTTTTTCTCTGAAGCTGTTCTATTCCTCCAGAGAAGAATTCTTAAATCACCCATCTGTCAGTGGGAGGTGGGCAGTGGCTGCCAAGGATCACTGAGCTGGGAGTCCAATTTGAGATGCAAATCCAACAGTTTCAGAGAGAGACACTAATTTGGGGAGTCCCTGGGTTTACAGTTGGCCCTTTGCTCCTTGCTGTGTCTGGGGTCTCTGAATCGGCTTCTCTCAAACTCCCTTCTATGGGATAGGGGAGAGGCCAGGGCTTTCCATGGAAGGTACAGAAAGAGAAATGTAGTTCCTTTTTTTTTTTTTTTTTTTTTTAAGGATTTTATGTGTTTATAAGGGGGGGAGGAGCAGAGGGAGGGAGAGGGACAAGCAGACTGAGCTGAGCGCAAAGCCCACTATGAGGCTCAATCTCACGACCCTGAGATCATGACCTGAGCCGAAACCAAGAGTTGGATGCTTGATGACTGAGCCACCCAGGCACCCCAAAACTTTGTTCTTTTTTAATAAAGTTTGCTTATTTATTTATTTTTTAAAGTAATCTCTACACACAGCATGGGGCTCAAACCCACAACCCTGAGATCATATGCTCTTCTGACGAGCCAGCCAGGCAGCCTGAAACTTAGATTTTTTTTTTTTAAGAGTTATTTATTTCAGAGAGAGAATGGGGGGTGGGGTGGAGAGAAGCAGAGGGAGAGACTCTCCAGCAGACTCCCTGCTGAGCAAGGAGCCCGAGGCAAGGCTTGATCCCAGAACTCTGAGATCATGACCTGAGCCAAAGTCAACAGCTGGACCCTCAACCCACTAAGCCACCCAGGTGCCCAGAAACTTAGATCTTTTTTTTTTTTTAATTTTTTTTATTTTTTTTTAAGATTTTATTTATTTATTTGTCAGAGAGAGAGAGAGAGAGCGAGCACAGGCAGACAGAGTGGCAGAGGGAGAAGCAGGCTCCCTGCGGGGCAAGGAGCCCAATGTGGGACTCGATCCCAGGACGCTGGGATCATGACCTGAGCCGAAGGTAGCTGCTTAACCAACTGAGCCACCCAGGTGTCCCGAAACTTAGATCTTTTTAAAAGAGATTTTCACCTGACTCCCCCCCACCCACCCCGGCTTTAAGAACATGCCTTAGCTCCGCATTTTGCTTTGTCTGTATAGCTTCTAGTTCTTAAGACTTCCCATGAACTGGTTCGCCTTCCATAAGCAACAGGGTCTCACCTTTACTAGATTTATAATACTCTGTCCTTAACCTGGTATAGATCATCCTTTGGAAAAAAAAAAAGCAAACCATTAATTTTTTTGAGTTGAGATACAAGAACAAGATCACCCTTGAGGCTCCACCTTGAAAAAAGCAGACAATGTTTGCACACAGCAGCTAGTTAAATATCCCCCCCAACCCCGACTTTCTGCTAGGCTCGCCAGCACACAATGAACATGCGCACACAGCCACAGCTCCCTGCGTCTGTTTTGAGGTTGAGAACTGCTCTTAGTTCAAGTCACAGATACCCCACTTTATACAAGGAGACAGTGGAATTGCATGGGCACCATGAGAAAAAGAGAATAAACAATGAAACAAATATAGCAAGTCCTACATTAGGCGTTAGGCATAGAGATTACTTTTTTTTTTTTTAAAGATTTTATTTATTTTGTTGACAGAGCAGCAGATGAAGAAGAGGGAGACGCAGACTCGCCGCTGAGCAGGGAGCCCTACCTGGGGGCTCTATCCCAGGACTCTGGAATCATGACCTGAGCTGAAGGCAGAGAGGCTTAGCCGACTGGGCTACCCAGACATCCCAGGTGTAGAGATTACTTAAAAATAAAATGTTGGGCACCTGGGTGGCTCAGTGGGTTAAAGCCTCTGCCTTCGGCTCAGGTCATGATCCCGGGGTCCTGGGATCGAGCCCATCGGCCTCTCTGCTCAGCAGGGAGTCTGCTTCCCACCCAAACCCCCCAACTCTCTCTGCTTCCCTCTCTGCCTGCTTGTGATCTCGTCTGTCAAATAAATAAAAAAAATTTTTTAAAGTTTAAAAAAAAAGTCTTAAGGAAAAAACGAAGAAAAATATACAACAAATTTAGGCAGTTGGCTTTCAGAACGTGGCACAACGCTAACACCAATGAGTTGTCATCAAAGGGTTTTCTTTCCTCAAAAAAGAAAAGTCTTTCTTTGCATATTTTAAACTGCACAGGTCCCAGAGAATTTGGTAAGTCAGTAGTCTCTCCTCCATCTGCTTCCTTTCATCCAAATATTGGCCAACATTTCTTTCACATTTATTTCCTCCCCCGTCCTCCTGTCCTTGTGGACGGACATCCATTTTATTCCTTTACTCTCACTTTAATGGGATTTGGGGAGCAAACAGAGAAAAACACCAGTGTTCAATCTACCACATTACCTAAAACCACAGGAAGTGATTTGGGTGGGGACAGGTAATTTCTTTGATACTGTACACATTTTCTCTACACCATTTTTTTGAGAATAAAGACTTGATAATATCTGTAGTTTTTTTTACCTTCCCTGTCCTCTGTGCAACAGATAATCATCTTTGCAGGGTGTTGTCCCTCAGCAGTGACCCTGCTGTCTAGCTCTGTGCCCACTGGGACGGGCTTTCCGGAGCAGAACTGCTTGTCCTTGTACTTGGGATGTGCATTAGGACACGGTCGTCACAGTCCTGCCAGAAGGCATTTCTGCTGTAACATCCTTTGGGCAGCATAATAGAAAAGAGAAGGAAGCTGCTGTTTCCCAGCAGATTCTGACTCTTCTCCACAGGACCTTACCTGAGAGCAGGGTACAGAAAAAGGCGAAAGCAAGTCTCATCTGGAATGAGGAAACTGTCCGCCATTTTGCTAATTTTGACATAGGAAACCCACAAAGAAAAAGTGTGTGGGAATTTTGTTAATGTCTTGCCTGCCTGCCTGCCTTCCTCCCTCCCTCCTCTGTTCACCAGGCATGTCATATTTAAGCTATTTTGGTCAGATTGGGGAATAACGAATCAAGGTTCTCAGAACGCATTAAAGAAGTACAGAAATCCTGGGGACAATGCCATCATGTCTGGCCTAAATGAAGTCCCATTCTGCCCCGCGGAGTTCCTCCCTCTACCCTCATCGCTTTTGCTGTGTTTGCAACTTGGAAACCCTACCACAGACCGAGGCCTTCTTAGGAAAAATATTTGTTGAAATCTTTTGTTTTCTCTGTGGTCTTTAAAAGCCACTGTGGTTTTTAGCTCTGGAATCAGCTTTTCTGGGCACGTCGCTTTGGCCTCCTGCTGTGACCTTTCTGGGGGCACAAACTCTACAGAACTCCAGCAGAGATCTGAAGATTTTTGTGATTGAGAAGTTGGTGGTGAGCCCTGTGAGGAGCTGCGTGAGACACGTGGGACGCGCAGGCAGACTTCCGTGACAGCTCACTCCTGGTTCAGCCACGTGAGCAGGTCGCACGTCCCAGCCTCGCACAGGAGCGCTGGGGAAGGCCTGAGGGTAGTGTTAACAGGGGAGCCCTGGTTTCTGCCCTCGGGAGCACCCCGTACTGTGCTAAGGTATATGAAAGAATCAAAGGCTATTGCAAGACGGCACAAAATGGGCCACCTCAAAAGCCACGGGAGCTCTGAGGAGATGGCAACCCATGCGTGATGAAAACCAGGGCCGGAAATCAGACTTCCAGTCTGAGGGGTCACAGCATTTCCGTAGGTGGGACGGGTGACAGGGTGAGCAGAACTTGGCCAAGCCAGAGAGGCAGGCATGAGTGCTGGATGTTCGAGCAGGAGTGAATTCATCGCTCAGGGGTGGACTGCACGGGAAAGAGGAGAGGAAGGCGTGAGTCATCTGAGGTGAGAATGATGAGAGGGAAGCTTCTAGAAAAATACTATTTGAATTGGTCCCTAGAGAAGAGCTCCAGTTTTGTTGTTGTTGTTATTTTTAGTTTAACAACTGTCTCTGTTTTTTTTTTTTTTTTACAATGATTTTATTTATTTATTTGACAGAGACCACAAGTAGGCAGAGAGGCAGGCAGAGAGAGAGAGGGAAGCAGGCTCCCCGCTGAGCAGAGAGCCCTATGCGGGGCTCTGTCCCAGGACCCTGAGATCATGACCTGAGCCGAAGGCAGAGGCTTAACCCACTGAGCCACCCAGGGGCCCCCTGTCTCTGTTCCTATGCACCATTTTCCCAGCTCACTGGTAGCCATTCTGTGAGATTCATTCAGAGGCAGGTGGAGACTTATTTTTGTCACCCCAGCTCCTAACCTTTCTTAAACCTCCATGCCTTTGGTGGGCTGCAGTGTCACAGGTGAGTGAACGGAGACAGGAAGGGACATGGTTCTGTTTCATTCAGCACACGGGCCTGTGCGGCAGCAGGGACCTAACGGGCCAATATGCCCGGGATGTGTCTCTCAAATAATCTAACAGCCATCTGTCCATATCACTTTTTATGTATTTATAATATTTTTAAAGGTTATTTATTTATTTATTTGAGAGAGAGAGCGCGCACAAGGTGGTAGGGAGGAGAGGGAGAAGCAGACTCCATGCTGAGCGCGGAGCCTGAGGCAGGACTCAATCCCAGGACCTCGGGATCGTGACCTGAGCCAAAGGCAGACACTTAACCGACTGAGCCACCCAGGCATCCCTCATCCCCCCTAGTTTTAAGCTAAAGCAAGACTTCAAAGAAATGCCCTTGTGGCAGTTTGTTCTGGGCTGTGTTCCCAAGTTCCCAGAGACACAGGGGCATGTTCCTCTGCCCTTAGGTATGCTTAGGGGGAAAGTTTGCAAAGCACTGGCCCCAACTTAACTGCCTCCAGTGGCCCCACCTTGGCTTATAGGATCAAGTGGAAACTCCTTTGGGAGCACTCAGGGTTCTGCAGGATGTGGTCCTGGGCCACTCTGCCCTGCTTCCTACACCCTCTCCTATGGCAAGAGTGGGCAGGTCCTCAACGGACAATTCCTGAGCACTTACTGAGCATGCATCAGGCTCTGAGCTGGGGGGTGGGAGGAGCTATACAGGACAGAACACATTCCTGTTCTCAAGAATTGGCGGGAACTGCGTTGTTCGTGTTCTTTCCCGTCTCCCCTTCCCTGCCTGGACAATCCCTCTCTCTCTTTCTAGGAGCCAACCCAAGTATGTCACTTTTCCTGCGCAGCGTGAATTTCTTTTATCTGTGTCCCATAGGACTCAGTGGACACTTTTCATTACAGTTTTCCTATTGTCTTGTGCCTACGGATATGCTCATCTTTTTCTCCCACTGGACATTAAGTTCCCCAGGCCGGGGCATGTTTTGCTCGATCTTTGTAGTTATACAATGCCTGTCACCCAACAGACCTTCAGTGAACGTGGGCTGAACTAATTAGTTTTTCAGAAAGACAGACAAATTCTCTGGGAAGCTCGTGGGAAAGCATTAATGAGTTTATTCATCAACTATGCATTCATTATTTACCAGCTTTCCATTACTGAGCCAGGTTTATGAAGATAATAGTGAGGAAAACAATTAGTCCCTCCTCTAATGAAGCTTACGATTGTGTGAAGCCGACTCCCAAGAATAAAAGAAAAATACTTAATTGTAAATATTTTTTATATTTAATGGGATACGTTAATATGATTAAGTAATCACCTCAAATCTATAAATGTGATGCTATAAAGGAAAAGTATGGGAAGCTATAAACATATAATTCCATCATTAAATATATTTGATTTCTTAATATCCTAGGCAGTTACATTGTTTGATTACAGTAAAATTCTTCCCTTTTAAACTCTTCCTTAACTTATTAAGTTCAAGCCCTTTCTGAACTGTATTGTTAGATTGTTTTGAGAGAATGTCTTCTTTTCCCTAAAAGATTTCTTGGACAGGGAATTGGGGCTTGAGGAGACCGTCTCTTCCACATTTAAAAACCAGAGATAGGAGCCCCTGGCTGGCTCTGGCAGTGGAGTGTGAGACTCCTGACCTCGGGGTTGGTTGTACGTTCGAGCCCCACGTTGGTATAGAGATTACTTAAAACTAAAATCTTAGGGGCACCTGGGTGGCTCACTGGGTTAAAGCCTCTGCCTTCGGCTCGGGTCATGATCTCAGGGTCCCGGGACTGAGCCCCGCATTGGTCTCTCTGCCCAGTAGGGAGCCTGCTTCCCCCCTGCCCCCCGCCTGCCTCTCTGCCCACTTGTACCTCCGTCTGTCAAATACATAAGTAAATAAATAAATAAATAAGTGAAAAATAACTAAAAACATAATCATCGATGACCTTTTCAAAAACTGAGTCATCTAAAGTATAGATGTGGAAGAACCCTGCGGAACTACTATGCCGATCGCTAACTTTATTGAACCCCAGCAAAGGGCTCTGTGAACATTATCTTTTTTTTTTTTTTAAAGGTTTTATTTATTTGACAAAGACAGTGAGAGAAGAAACACAAGCAGGGGGAGTGGGAGAAGGAGAAGCAGACCTCTAGCCGAGCAGGGAGCCTGATGCAGGGCTCGATCCCAGAACTGTGGGATCATGACCTGAGCCGAAGGCAGACGCTTAACCACTGAGCCACCCAGGCGCCCACATTATCTTTTTCTAATGCTTACAACCACCCTATAAAATAGGTACAATTTTTATTCCAATTTTACAGATGATTAAACTGAGGCTCGGAGAAATCAAGCCTCAGAAAAACACACGCCTAAGGAAATTCGAGTAAATGGCTCAGCCAGTGCTGGAGACAAAAGAACTTGGGGTCCTCACTGTCCACACTACTTCTCATCAAGCCCCGTTACCTGACGGACTAGGGCAACTCTCAAGTCACACAGAAGCAAGTTAATGGCAAAATTGGGACAGGAACTCAGGCCTTCTGACCCCCCCCCCCCCGGCACTGTTTTTTTTCCCAGAACCATGTGTCACTTTTACATCTAATCCTCCCACTCCTTCCTTTTTACCAAAACACACATTTTTCCCCCCATGGTAGCTCCAGGCCCAAAATACTAGAGAGAGAAATATAATTTAGAAAACCAAGCATTGAATTTCATCTTTCCCTCTGTTTCGCCTTGGAAACCACGAAGCCACAGAGAGGAGAGGACGCTGCCCACACTCAGAAAAGAGCGAGCCGAGGGGGGACTGGGTGGGATACTCCCTTCCTAGGAATGCAGACGGTGAGAAAACACAAGGATTCAACAGGGAAGCATGGAAAGTTAGAGGTGGGGCAGAGAACACTACCTTCCAGAAATGTGAAACTCTGAGGCCTGAAAAGGGGACCCCGAAGCGGGTAAGTGGCCCCCAGGAGGCCTGGGACTGGCCCTTTTGTGACAAAGATCATCAGTTCCCAACCACCAGCATCCCTCGGAACAGCCCCAGAGGTGCTGGGAAGTGGCCCCAGGGCCGAGAGCCTCGGGAGCTTGGTCCTGCCTTCTTGAACGCTTTGGCAAAGTTAAAAAGGAGGAAAGGCTTCCTTGCAGTAGAAGAGAGCGTTAAGAAGAAAAATGGTGTGGCTGGATGGTGTCTGCCAGATCAGGAGGGAGAAGAACCCGGTCAGCACACTTCCTTCTACACCGGGTGGAGACCCTAAGTGATGCTCTCAGCCACACAGAAGTGGGCCCACCTTCCCTGGCAGGCTCCCACTGCGACCCGTGGCCGGCATCATTCCCGTGTCCTCCGCAATAGCAGAGAATCGGGGAGCAAGCATTCTGAGTGAGGGGGTTTGAACTATGGAAAATCTGGGGGGAAAGAAAAGTAGTTCATGAGTCAGAAAACAGTCCACAAATCTAAAACTTGGTTGCAAGTTGCTTCCAGGGTCGCCCGGGGGGCTCCGTTGGTTAAGAGGCTGCTTTTGGCTCAGGTCATGATGTCAGGGTCCTGGGATAGAGCCCCATGGAGTCACAGTCAGGCTCCCTGCTCAGCGGGGAATCTGCTTGTCCCTCTTCCTCTGCCCTCCCCTGTCGTGCTCTCTCTCGCTCTCTCTCAAATAAATAATAAAATCTTTTTAAAAAAAAAAAGTTGCTTCTAAAACACCATCACGGTACCCATGTGCATAGGATACTCCAATCCAGGTGAAAAAAATGTGCTAAGACCTCCAAAATCTTTGTTTTTCTTCCTCAAATGGGTATCAAAAATAATATACATCTTTCCAAAATAGGATCTAAATGATTGTTTTTCCTCCACGCAAACAGTTCAACCATTCAGTTCTAGTTCTTTGTTCTCCTCCCTCTGATATAAAAAGTATAGAAATTTCATTTTCCCTGTCAGTTGCATTAAGAAATAATTTCTGGGGCACCAGGGTGGCTCAGTGGGCTAAGCCTCTGCCTTCCGCTCAGGTCATGATCTCAGGGTCCTGGGATCGAGCCCCACATCAGGCTCTCTGCTCAGAAGGGAGCCTGCTTCCCCCTCTCTCTCTGCCTGCCTGTCTACTTGATCTCTCCGTCAAATAAATAAAATCTTAAAAAAAATTATTAAAAAAAAAAAAAGAAAGAAAGAAAGAAAGAATTTCTGGTGGGGCGCCTGGGTGGCTCTGGTTAAGGAGCTGCATTTGGATCTGGTCATGATCCCAGGGTCCACTGGGCTCCCTACTTCTCCTTCCCCTTCTGCTCTCTCTCTCTTAAATAAATGAATAAAATCTTAAAAAAAAAAAAAAGGAAAGAATTATTTTCTGGTAGCCACAGAGGTTAGACAACAAATATGGAGAAGAATATTTTGAGTCCTGGAGGGAATTTTTAACTCCTCTTAGCTTAATTTTATGTACTTAAGATTAGGAGTCAAAACAAAACAAAACAGACAGACAATAACAACAAAATAAGCCTCAAGCGTACTCTCTCAAACTCTTAAAATAGTAGGTTTAAAAACAGTGTGGAGATGGTCACCAGAATGGGCTTGGGTCAGAATGGAGTTCTCGTGCTGCCATTTATTGTGTGGCCTCAATAAGATCCTTAACTTGACTAAACCCCGTTTAATTATCCATAAATTGCCTAATAACGGTCCCGATTACACAGGGCTATTGTAAGGATCACAGGAAGGCTTTTTTAAAGCACGCTGCTACAACGAGGAGTACCAGAGGAAGGCAGGCACATAATCCTAGCAAGAAGGACGTGTGTATGAGAAACCTCTCTCAGGAAGGAGCAAGGAGCAGAGCTAACCGTAAACATGGGGGGGGGGGCGGGGGGGAGCAGGGCCTCTGCTGGTGCAAATAGCGCCTTTCTGAGCAAACTCAGAAAAACAGGATTTATATCTTCCTCTGGGCTGATTCAGCCCCACATGGGACATGGGCTGGGAAGCAGGCAGTGGCCCTTATACAGGGACTGAGAAAACGAATGATTACTTTGGGTAACTGTCAAAGACAATCACTGTATGATCCCCCTTACGTGTGGAACAGGGGAAGCTGTTTGGAGGGTAGACGTGGAGAAATCGACTTCCTAAATAGCTATTACCGCAACGTTCCTATTTCTCTATGCTAGGACGTTATAATCGCCCACGAGGGCATTCCAGAGTTGTTGGGGTGACCTGGGGAAATGCTCAGGGAAAGATGAAACATTTCCAGGGACTTGAGTAGAGAAGCGACAGGACCTAAGGACTGGATGTGAGCTGGAAAAGTGGCGTAGGGCCAGACGAGGACAAGTGTGCGTGACATTTAAGGAGATCAGAATGTATCCTTGCCGCATGGGCAACGGGGAGCCCGAGGAGTCTGTGAGTGAGGGCGGTCCGTGTTCCCAGGCGCGCTAGCAGACAGCGCTGTCCGCAGTGTTCGACCACTGAACTGCAAGGAGCCGCTTGGATGGCGGGAGCCAGCTGCGATAAACCTGAGAGCACCAATAAATACAGGAACCGTTCTGATGCTGTGAAATTCTCCCTTTTCCTTATTCACCCCAAGAATAACAAAATATGGGGCGCCTGGCTGGCTCGGCTGGTGGAGCACGGCGCCCTTGATCTCAGAGTCCTGAGTTCAAGCTCCACATGGGGCACGGAGACTACTTCTAAAAAAATGAGTGGAGGGGCACCTGGGTGGCTCATCTGTTAGGCGTCTCCCTTCGGCTCGGGTCATGATCGCAGGGTCCTGGGATCAAGCCCCACATCAGGCTCCCTGCTCGGTGAGCCTGCTTTTCCTCGTCCCTCTGCTGCTCTCCCGGTTGTGCTCTCTCTCTGTCAAATAAATAAATAGAACCTTAAAAAAAAAAAAAAGTCGAATAGCAAAATACTCAAGAATGTCGTCAGGCAATGTTGTGATGTTCATGCTGATGGTCTGAAAAAGTAAGGTAGTTCTGGGAAAAGGGCAACCCCGATTTGCACGGTCCACAAGCGATAGGTATGAATGGTCAAGCCAAGGAGAGACGGTTACACTGCAAGATGACAGAATGGTAGGGAAAAATGCCGAATGTGGTGTCTGTCAGAGATATTTTCCAGGAGTATTGGGTTGCCTGAAGTAAGAAGATTGCCCACAGACTTGCATTTCCTGTGCAACATTTCGTGGCCAGAACCGAGATTGTTCCTTAGAAGCAATACTTGACAAATGTGGGGCCCAGAGTGTAACTTTAATAATGACTTCCCCTAAGTGGAATCTTACTTATGGGGGGGGGTAACTCCCCTGGGCTTTACGAGTGGGGAGCTGCCCACACCAACCAACAGCATTTGTCTACCTTCCAAACTGGGGAAGTAGACCTCCCCTGTCCAGTTCCCAGAGTCCCCTAGAAGTTTCCATGCAATCCTTCTTTACCAGGAAACCAAATTCACCTTCCAGGTTGGGAATGTTGACCCTTTCCTTCAAACCCCGTGGGGAAAGTCGGCAATTATGTGGAACGACGTTCAAAGGCAACCGGTTCAGAAGCAGGGAGGGCCGGCGAGAGGGAGTGAGGGGAGAAAAGGCTGGTGCAGCCTGCGGGGCCCCAGGAGAGAGGCGGCCATCTCCCGAAGAAGGAACAGCCTCACCAGAGGCTGCGCTGGGGACATGTGCTCACTGTTTGCTTTGGCCGGAGCTGGCCCGGAGGTCTCAGGGTTACTTCTCCCCAGGGATCCGGAGCGCCCCCAGGCAGCCCCTGCTCCCGGAGCACGCTGCCTGCCGCCCGCAGCCCTCGCCTGGGGCTGCCCCACGATTTCCGGAATTTCATAGAAAGGGGAAGGCCGCCACCACCCCCGCGGGGCCCAGCTCCTGGCTAACAAAGAAGTCACAGGGCCGCCCAAGCTGCGGAAGGCGCCCGGCTTAGTGATTGAAACCACATGGGCTGACCGGCTGCAGGGTTGCAGAGAGAGAGAGGACAGAGACAGAGAGAGACCGCCAAGACCCCCCAGACTCCCGGGGGCCCAGGCTGTGCAGCCTTTTCCAGCTCCCTTCTCCCTCTGGCTTCCAAAATCAGATCCTCCAAGGACCCCGGACTGCCCCTGTCGCCATGGAAAGAGCACTACCACAGCTCCCCCTTGCCCCCCACTTAATTGAGCATAAGGGCATTCCTCACCTCCCCACCCCCAAAATAGCAGAAAATGTCCAGAAATCCCAAGGGCCAGGACCTCTCTCTACCTGTGAGAGGGTCCCCAACTCCCTCAGGTAAAACAAGCAGAAAGGGCTGGATTTGGGGGGAAGGTCAGGGGCAATTCATCAAACTAGTGTAAAATACACATTAACCCTAGTGTAAGAGACAGATAAAACTTTTTTTAAATTTAAAACTTTAAAGAATTACAGGACTAATACATAAATACACTCTCCTTATTAAAAAAAAAATAGGAATGGGGCGCCTGGGTGGCTCAGTGGGTTAAAGCCTCTGCCTTCAGCTCAGGTCATGATCCCAGGGTCCCAGGAACGAGCCCCGCATCGGGGTCTCTGCTCAGCGGGGAGCCTGCTTCCTCCTCTCTCTCTGCCTGCCTCTCTGCCTACTTGTGATGTCTGTCTGTCAAATAAATAAATAAAATCTTTAAAAAAAACAGGAACAATTTAAGGGCTCCCTTGACTCGTTCTCAATCTTCTTCCCTTCCCCCACGTAATTCCTAGTACAGATTACTTGAATATTCTAAAATTTTCTGTGTCATATTTACGTGTATGTGTTCATATAGACATAGAAAACTTTATTTTACCTTGAACAGAGCTGGATTCAACGGTATGTATGGTTTTCAATTTATTTTCACTAGGTTTTGGAATTTTTCCATGCTGGAATACAAAGATCTACCTTCAGCTCCCAAATGGGATTTATAATTACAAAAGGTGAAGAAAAAAAAGCAAGATAGAAGGATTAGCTATAGTAGCTTATCAGCAGTTTTGACCTATGGGCCAAACCTAACAACACTTTTCCTGTCCCTGCTGGCCCCCCCTACCCTGTACCTTCCATACGGCTGAGAATTAAATATTAAGAATGGTTTTTACACTTCTAAGTGCTGGAAACACAATAAAAGAATAATGTTCTTTGTCCCATGAGAATTATATGAAATTTAAATTCAGTGTCCATAAATCAATTTTATTGGAACACAGAGCTACACTCAAACTCGGGTTCATACCGCCCATGGCTGATTTCACACAACAGCAGCAGAACTGACTATCTGTGGCACACATTGCTTGGCCTATCAAACCTAAACCATTTACTGTCTGATCCTTTGCAGAAATACAAGGGCACACCTCTAGCGGCACAGCAGTTTTCAACTCATCCGCCTCGGATGAGAGATGTTCAAAGCTTATTGGATTCCTAGACATCAGAAATAAAACATAAGAAAGAGAACTGGGCTGTGCGCTACTGGGTCTGGGTTCCAGAGCGGGTGCAGGACCTCAGTTCCCTCTTTTCATGGCCCAGCGTCCATATCTGGAATCCTGAGGGGTTACCCTGGGTCTCGAAGCACCGTTTCCATGGTAACATTTTTTAAGATTTTAACTTGGTAAGTTTCCTACATTTGTTGTGGCTGGTCAGCCATATGTCAGAAGATGGGTCATCATGAGTTGGGAGAGAGAACCCTCTAGATTAGGGTATGGGGGTTGGCTTGGTGCCTCTATGATTCCACCATCTGCTGCTTTGCTACACTGCCATCCCATCTCCCCAGACCTTTGCGAAAAGGCTTCCTCTCTGACCACTCGAGATCAGGGTTTTTCAACTTTGGTTTGGTTTCAACTTTTTTCAACTTTTCAGAACAGTTGACATTTGGGGCCAGATAATTCTCTGTTGCAGGAGCTGTCCTGGACCTTACAGGATGTACAGCAGGATCCCTGGCCTCTGAGCACTATATGCTAGTGGTACCTACTCCATAACTCCTCTCCCCCCTCAGGTTGCGACAATCAGCAGTGTCTTCAGAGACACTGCCAGATGGTTCCCCCATTTGAGAACCACTGCCCTCCAGGGGCTCTTTCTAAGCCTGGCTCAAGGTAACCAGATTCTGGCTCACAGTGGCCTCCTCCATCTGTGCACGCTGAGGCATTTACTCTGTATTGTCATTCATCACTTAGGCATACAAAATTAATTACTGAGTTAATTTAAATAATTTTTCATGAGGTGGCTCATATTGTCTCATATTCATCATTTGCAGTGTGTAGATCTCACCCCTCCCCCAAAGCATAGTGAATGTGTGTGTTTTTTTTTTTTTTAAGATTTTATTTATTTATTTGACAGACAGAGATCACAAGTAGGCAGAGAGGCAGGCAGAGAGAGAGGAGGAAGCAGGCTCCCTGCCGAGCAGGGAGCCCGATGCGGGGCTCGATCCCAGGACCCTGGGATCATGACCCGAGCCGAAGGCAGAGGCTTTAACCCACTGAGCCACCCAGGCGCCCCAGTGAATGTGTTTTTAAGACAGGGACTGTGTTGTATCACTTCTTTGATTTTGCATGAGTGCACACAAAGAGTTCAATAGTAGTACTTATTCACACAAATTTCCTCCTCTTTGTTGTGGCCCAGAAGATGGGCTACTGGGCTACTATCTTTGGTAGAGCCAGAAAGAGAGAATTAAGTTGATCTAGTCAAAGTTCTTCAGATTGGGGGCGCCTGACTGGCTCAGTGGGTTGGGCCTCTACCTTCGGCTCAGGGCATGATCTCAGGGTCCTGGGATTGAGCCCTGCGTCGGGCTCTCTGCTCGGCGGGGAGCCTGCTTCCCCCTCTCTCTCTGCCTACCTGTGATCTCTGACTATTGAATAAATGTATAAAATCTTAAAAAAAAAAAAAAAGTTCTTCAGGTTGGACCTTGGACCTGGGTGTCAGGGGTGGGATAAGGAAGATCTGATTGTCTAGGCACTCCCCTTAGGGGTACTCATATCATCTTAAAAGTTGAAATGTGACCCTAAAATTAAAGAATAACTCTTTTTTTCTTTCATTTTTTTTTTTTTTTTTTTAGAGAACGAGCAAGAAGAGCACAAATAGGGAGGCAGCAGGCAGAGGGAGAGCACCTTGCTCCACTGAGTAAGGAGCCTGATGCGAGTCTCAATCCCAGGACCCTGAGATCATGACCTGAGCCAAAGGCAGACACTTAACCAACTGAGCCACCCAGGCGTCCCAAAGAACAACTCTTTAGGGAAGTTTCCACACCACCCAGCAGAGGGGACAGAGGAATCTGTAGCAAGTGGCTCTGACCTCTGAACCCCACAGTCAAAGCACTAAGTGGGAGAAGGGGTATATGGGGTTTATGGGATTTCTGTTGTAAAATCACCTAAAAAGTTGTAGTTGGGATTCCTGGCTGGATAGGATTTCTTAAAATAGGCAGTCTGCTGCTGGCCAAGAGCCCACAATTTATTTTCTCCAAGCCAAAGTACCACATCTTATCTCTAGAGTGTCTTGTGTAAGTCCAGGAAGGGACACAACAAGAACCCAGTGGAGCTTTCTGACAACCTATTCCCTGGGCCAAGCCTCTTCTGTGTGATGGCACCCCAGAATTCTAGGTCATCTTATTTCTGGTCCTACTCCCTAATTTTTTAGCAAGCTGCCTAAGGGAAGGATCCATGTCTCATTGTCCTTATGTGGTGGAAGGAATATTGGCCAATGGAATCAGAACCCATGGACCTTAGTCCCCAACAAGCTGAGTGACTATCACTGATCAGTTTCCCTGACCCTCACTGCCCACCTCTGTTTGTGTGTGTGTGTGTGTGTGTGTGTGTGTGTGTGTGTGTGTTTTAAAGATTTTATTTATTTATTTGAGAATGAGAGAGAGAGAGAGAATAGCAGAGGGAGAGGGAGAAGCAGAATTTGCATTAAGCAGGGAGCCTGATGCGGAGCTCAGGACCCCGGGATCGTGACCTGAGCTGAAGGCAGATGCTTAACTAACTGAACCACCCAGGTGCTTCCTCCCAACTTCTGTTAAACAGGGATAAGTTCACTATAGTGGATAGATCCTAAGGGGGGGGGGGGACCATGATCCCACCCCCAGTATTCATGTTTTTGTGTAATCACTGGCCCTTGAATGTGGGTGGGACCTGTGGCTTGCTTCTAAGCAGTAGAACATAGGCAAGGAGATGGGCTGCTACTCTCAGGATGACAGCAAATTACATAAAAGTCCTACCTAGTAGACTGGAGTTAGAAGCACTCCTACTAGAGGCACATGGGTGGCATAGCTGGTTGGGCCTCTGACTCTTGGTTTTGGCTTGGATCATGATCTCAGGGTCGTTGGCTCAAGCCCCATGTTGGGCTCCGTGCTCAGCACTCAACTCAGAGTCTGCTCGAGTTTCTCTCTCTCTTTCTCTCTATGCCCCTACCCACCACACTCCACCCCATGTATGCTCTCTCTCTCTCAAAGAAATCTTTTTTTTAAAGATTTTATTTATTTATTTTGACAGAGAGTGAAAGGACACAGCAGGGGAAGGGACAGAGGCAGAGGGAGAGGCAGAGGGAGACGCAGACTCCCCACTGCGCAGGGCACCCGATGTGGGACTTGATCCCAGGACCCTGGGATCATGACCTGAGCTGAAGGCAGATGCTTAACCGACGAGCCACCCAGGTGTCCCCAAATACATAAGTCTTTAAAAAAGAAAGAAGAAGAAGCAGCAGCAGCACTCCTGCTGTCCTTGAAGAAGCATGCTGCCATGTTGTCTGCTATGATGTCTGCTACATGACAGGGAACTATGGGTAGCTATTAGATAGCTAGCAAAACACAGAAACTCTTTGCACTACAATCGCAAGAAACTGAATGCTGCCCACAACCATGTGAAAGGCTCAACTATCCTCAGTTGTGCCTCCAGATGAGAACCCAGCCCCAGCTGACACCTTGTTTGTAGTCTTAAGAGACTCTAAGCAGAGGATCTAGCTAAACCAAGTCTGGACTCTTGGCCCACAGAAATTACAGTAATAAATGTGTGTTCTTTTAAGCTGCTGAATTTGTGGTCATGTGTTACATAGCAAGAGATAATTAATACACCTGCCCCTTTGGTTTGTGTGTGAAGGGCAGGGGAGCCCTTCACTTTGAATATTTATGGGCAGATTGCTCATAAACATAGGTTACCAGCTCATGGATCCCTTCCTAGCCCATCTCTCTGACTGTGTGGGGTCTGCCCCCATTCCATTGCCCATAGATTTACAAGGCTCTAGAACTGGGCTCTGCACTAAGCCACCAGTGTCACTTGAGAACTTGAAATGTGGCCAATTGGAACTGAGATGCACCCAAAGTATAAAATACACCCTGATTTTGAAGATAGCGCCATAAAAAAGTAAAATATCTTGTAAACCATTTTTTGTATTGATTACAAGTTGAGAAATATTTTGTATATTTAGGGTTAAGTAAAATATATTATAAGAATTAGTCTCACCTTTCTCTCTTTGCTTTTTTCTGACGGCTAGAAAATTTTAAATTACAAGTAGGCTTGCATTCTATTAAATTTATTTCTATGATTTCTATTGAACAATGTTGCTGTAGAATAACATTAGACTGCCTGGGCTTGCAGCCAAGCCCCACTACACAATAGCTGTGTGATTTTGAGCACGGTGCTTAACTTCTCTGTGCCTCACTTCCCTCATCTGTAAATGCAGATAAGAAGATCATGTATTTTCTTTAAAAAATATTAAGGAGTATAATACTGTATTGTTAACTCTAGGTATAATGTTGTACAATGGCTCTCCAGAATTTATTCATCTTGCTTATCTGAAATTACACCCCCCCCTTTATTTTTTTTTTTTTTTAAGTAATCTCTGTTCCCAACATGGGGCTGGACCTCACAACCCTGAGATCAAGAATCACATGCTCTACCAATGAAACCAGCCAACAGCCCCTTATTTATTTATTTATTTATTTATTTACGTATCTATCTATCTATTTAGATGGGGGAGACAGAAAAAGACAGAGAGACAGACAGAAAATCCTAAGCAGTTTCCAGGCCCAGTGCAGAGCTCAACTCGTGGCTTAATCTCACAATCCTAAAATCATCAGCTGAGCCAAAATCGAGAGTTGGATGCTTAACCAACTGAGTCACCGAGATGCTCCCCTGGATGATTTAATTTAAAAAATTAAAAATTTTTTAATTAAAAAAATTTTATTTTGAAATTTTGCCTGTTGACCCACAGCTCCCATTTCCCCCTCCCCAGCCCCTGGTAACCACCATTCTGCTCGGATTCTATGAATGTGACTGTTTTAGATGGCTTACGTAAGTAGAATCATGCAGTATTATTTGTCCGTCTGTGGCTGGCTTACTTCACTTAGTATAATGTCCTTGAGGTTCATCCATCTGTCCCATACTGCAGAATGTTCTTTCTTTTTAAGGCTGAATAATATTCCATTTTTTTAAAAGGATCATTCCTAATAGTGTGTTTGTAAGGATTAGATGAGATCCTCCATGCAAAATGTTTAGGGGCCCAAGTGTACACTCAATAAATGCTGGTTCTTATTATTTCCTTAATCCTCTTGTATGAGGTGCCTACTGTTGGGGGAGGACAGAGCTGAATCAGGCACAACCCTGTTCTCGGGTGACCATCTGGTGGGGAGTTAGACATGTAGACAAGAAGAACTAGGCCCACCCCCTTGGCTCTGTGATGTGTCCACATTCTTAAAACTGCCCTTAGCTTGTGTGACACCCCTTCTCTAGCATTTCCTCCTTTCCAGCCCCAATCATTGGTTCTACTTCCTCACAGGTATGTCCTGTGAATACTGGTGCCACCCCAGCTTCCCTCTCCAGCTCCCTTTTATCTCTCTCCACACCCCTAATCTTTTCGTCACCCTCAAGGCTTTCACGCACCTAAGTACTGATAATTTCCTAATCTAGCTCTACCACTTAGACCTCTTCCCCTAAATCCAGCAGATCCAGCAAAAGTAGCTCTCCTTGGATGTATCACAGGCACCTCAAATTCAGGGGGACCCCAACTCAGCATCATGCCTCCCGTGTTCCTTATCTGATGGAATGGTGCCATCCCCTACCTCCTCAGCCAGAACCAGAGTCACACCGGGTCCCTGTCTACTCTTTGGGTTTATATTCAGCTCACCCCTGTCCTGTGGGTTCTGCCTCCCAAATGCCTGTGACTCCGACTCCTCTCCATCTTGCTGCTCTGCAAGCACATCGTACTCATGATACGTACCCACAATATGGGTCTGACATACGAATCTTCACGGTGTCATCTGCAAAATGGACTCTAACCTTTTACTTTTATACTTTCTGATTTGCTCACTACCTGTTTTCTAAAATGCCATTTTGGGGGCCATTTTTTGACTGGTTCAGTCCGTGAAGCATCCTCCTTCAGCTCAGGTCACAATCACAGGGTCCTGGGATCAAGCCCTGCGTCGGGCTCCCTGCTCAGCGGGGAGTCTGCTGCTTCCTCTCCTTTTGCCGTCCCCCACCCCCGCTCATCCTCTCTCACTCTCTCTCAAATTAATAAACAAAATCTTTAAATCTTTTAAATTAAATTAAGTTAAATTAAATACCATTTTTTCTCAGGTTCAATTTCAAATGCTGCATGATAGAAAGACCCTTGGAGATCTGACTTCTCTTGGTCCACTAATCTCATTCCTTGTAAGTGTTCCACTCCCATGCTACATTGAACTGCTTCTTATTCTGCACATGAGCTCTTTGCTATACCTCTGTCTTTGCACTCATGGCTTCCTCCACCTAGAGCACCCTTCCCTACCCTTAACCTTTTATCTTATCTATGGCCCCCTGGTCTACCTGTCCCCGGTCCCTTGAGACTTAGGGGTCTCCTCCGTCAGCAGCCTCTTTTGATTGCCCTTTCTTCCCATTCCCCTAGCACTGTCTGCACACCTCCAACCTAGTGCTCTGTGTTATGACATCTCACGTGCCGGACTGTCAGCACCTAGAGGGTCAAGGCCATATCCTTCCTCACTGTAGCTTCAGCACCTTGTGCAGTGCTGGTACACAGAAGGTGCTCAGGAAATGATTGTTAAAGAATTGAATGGAGGGGAAGATGGCAGAGTAGGAGGACGCTGGGCTCACCTCTTGCCACGTGGCCACCTGGAGAACACCCACATTGGCATAAATAGCCTAGAAAGCCACCCGAAATTGACAGAACAGACTCTCTGCAGCCCCAAGTAGGCAAGAGGCCACAGAGAGGCAGATCCACCTCCTCCAATCGCTCTTGGCAAGATCCCATCAAAACAGTGGCACAAGCCCAGTGTGCAAACAGCCCGGTCAAGGGCCAGCACCACTCCAGAGTCAGTCCTGCTCCATGGAGAGGGGAAGAGAACCACACACCAGTCTGACTATGAGCCCAGCAGTGGGCTGACGGCAGGCAGCTGGCTAACTGCAGGCCCCGCCCACCAATAAAAGCTTCAAGGGGACAACACAGGGACAGTGCCCTGCAGTTTGGTGCTACTTCCTCTCTGGTAAATGCCTGGTCTTACTCAACTCAAGCCGAAAGCAGATCCGGACCTGCCCACTAACAGCAGAGGCACCGGACTCTGCCCACAACGGGCAGAGAGCCATCACAGGCTGGACTGAAGGCAAACACAGCTCCACCACAATGGCAGGACGCCCCTGTAGCAACACACAGAGGAGACACCCCGGAAGCACCATTTTCTGGTGAAAAGGAGACATGGCACTGCAGGACCTCTTCTTCATAAAGCCATTACTTTCAAGTGCGGGAGGCATAGCTGACTTTCCTAACACAGGGAAACAGATACAACAATAGACAAAATGAGGAGACAGAGGAATACGTCTCAAATCAAAGAGCGGAACAAAATCAGAGCAAGAGACCTAAACGAAATGGAGATAAGTAATATGTCTGATAGTGAATTTAAAGCAATGCTTATAAATATCCTCGCTAGAATTGAGAAGCATGCAGGACCTCCATGAGACCCTCCACCAAGAGACAGGAGATGTAAAAGAGAACCAATTAGAGATATTGGACTCACTAAGTGGAAATAAGAATAGACCACCTGGATTAATAGCAAACAAGAGGAAGTAGAAGAATGGATTAGCCACCTGGAGGACAGACTAATGGAGAGTAATCAAGCTGAGCAGATGAGGGGGGAAAGAGATCCAGGGAACTCAGTGACGCTGTCAAGCATAATAGTCCCCTGATAGGGATCCCAGAAGGGGAAGAGCGAGAAAAGGGGGGCAGAAGAACTGTCTGAAGAAATCATAGCTTAAAAGTTCTGGAATCTGGGGAAGGAAAGAGAAATCCAGATCCAGGACGCACAGAGAGCCCCAAAGAAAACCAACCTAAAGAGTTCTGCACCAAGACACAAAGTAAATAAGATGGTCAAAAATAGCGATAAAGAATTTTAAAAGCAGCAAGAGAAAGGAAAGCAGCGACATACAAGGGAAACCCCATACGGCTACCAGTGAGTTTTTCAGCAGAAACTTTGCAGGCCAGAAGGAAGCGGCATGATAAATTCCAACTGCTAAAAGGAAAAAAATCTATAGCCAAGAATAATCTATCCAGCAAGGCTTTTATTTAAAATAGAAGGAGAGATAGAGTTTCCCAGAAAAACAAAAGTTAAAAGAAAGCCAGCCACCTCCCTGTCACACACGATGCCATTGGCCTGTGAATCCCAAATTCATGGTCCAGCCGCACCCCTGCCCAAGTCATCATGCACGGCTTGCCACTTGCTCAGTGCCAAGTCATCACACCTTCACCATAGATTGCCAACGGCTCAAACTGGCACTCTTCCCCTCAAATTCCAGCTGCTGCACTCAAGTCTGTGCACAAAAGTGGGCATAATTATAAGAGCATAAATGAAGCAACCCAAACAGTGACAGTAATTTGGTAGATTATATAATGGATAAAAGGAGTGTGCTGGGCTGAGAACATCTCCAACAAGTCAACATCAAAAAACAATTCATACAGCATGATTCTGGTTGATAAAAGAAAGAAACCCAGGAAAAATAAAAATAAAGAGGGACAGAGTATCAGTGGTCTGAATTTCTGGCAGCCTGAAGCTTGGATGTGCCTGCCAGTAGCAAGAGAAAGGGGAGAAAATTTAGCCCCATCACAGGATCACCCTAAATTTACATGTTCATAAAATACATTGGTTCCTGTTCTAATTCCTACCAGTCACATAACAGACACACACTGCCTCTTGATTTGGCTTGTGAGTGGGATTTTGATGCCTAGGACTGTTTCCTTGGAAAGTGGGGATCTTTACCCCCAGAATTTAGACCTTCTAAGAGACAACACAGATCACGCATTGAAGAACTCCAAGTGTGAATGCCAACCCCCACCCCCCAACCTTCTGCCCTCATCCTCGGTGGGAAGAGAGCCAACCAGGTGCATGGCCCCGGTTCTGGTTAATACTAAACTTTTTTTTAATTAGCAAGACTTCTCCTTCACGGGCCTGCTATCACTGTCCTGTTCCACCCTGAGATCTAGGGTGCCTGCTTGACGTCTTGGCTTCTCCCTGAAACATCAGTGGCACATTAAGGGCTACTTCTGCCCTATCATGGTTGTACCCCCCAAGAGCATTTGTTCACTGCTTTTCCAGGCAAGGGTTATATTCTATTTCCTGTCTAATCAAAGCATGCGCTCAAGCAAGGGGAAATGGGTTAAGAGGCGGTGAGGTCAGATACCGGGGCACGTTCTAGATGATGACCAGAAGAGATGGCTGGAAAGGATACGCCACAGCACGTGGCTCTGAAGAGCCCACTGAGCCATGGGGAGAAGGTGTTCTTGAACTTCTGGAAATCTTAGTGCTTCCACGGCACGCATGAGAATGGGATTTGCTCAGTGTAGAAAAGGCATGGGAGAAATTCAACACTAATGAGGAAGACCTTGCTCTTCCAAGAACAGAATAAATTCCTGGAAGGCAGGGGGAGCTGTCCAGTACCCATCTTGGTGTTTTTCACAAAATGTGCCTATTGAAACAAACTGAATTCGGAGCCCCCGAGTACAGTTATATCCCAGGGTAACAAAAAGACGGCAGGTCAAGTGATCCTAGCCCAGGTAGGCTTCTTGATAAACATGGTGAGAAGAGAACCAGTCGCTCTGATGTATTTGGGTCCTTCCGTCTTACCTCAACTACTTTCTTCTATGGTCAGACTTGTCCGCTCAAGAGCAGGGCCTTTCCATGTGATAGGCAGAGACGTAGCATGGGGACGGCGGTGGGAAGCAGGATGGGAGAGCATCCAGGAGCTTAGGGGAAAGAACCTCTGCAGCATGAACAGGTAAGGCCACGGAGAAGAAACCACTCATTTCTTTCTAGAAACTTATTCCATGGAATAAGTTACTTTAAGTCATCAATGCCCTTTCTCCAGCAATTCTGTATGATAAGGCCCATAAGCTTTATAAAGTGCACTATATAATTCTTCTTAATAGAGTTTATTAATGCTGCATAATAAAGTCCACAGCTGCCTGCAGGGACCTGATGGTCAAAGCCACTTATGTGAACTTTCTTTGGCTTTCTAGAGCTCTCTTTTAGGTTGGATTTACCTGACTGTATATGAGGCTGTCCTGGGGACACCTGTGACGTCTCTAACCCTTGTCCTCAAGGTCCTTCACCTCTGCTTTTTATGCTCTTTTCTTCCCCTGCACTGGTGTCCTAACTTGTTCACTCTCTCTCATTCATTAAAAAGATGCTTATTGACCACTGAAGAATTTTACTAGGTTTTGGCTATACGGAGATAAAGAAAAGACTGTCCCTTTCCTGGGGGAACTCGTAGTCTGTGCATGTATCTGTCTCCCCCTGCCCCAGACTATGAGACAGATACACGCACACAGTTCCAGCACAACCTACTGAGCGTTTGTCGGGGGCGTAGGGGAACATACCTGTCCTTACGTCCTCCCTATTCCTACTTCCAAAGCCAGGAAAGAATGTGATAAATTAATTCATGCTGAGAGACGGGAGTCTGATGGGAACCAAGTGCGGTACCCTTCCCAGAAGTATTTTTGCTTATTTCCTGGCATCTTCATTTTTGCACATTTATTGATCACAACCAATATGTTATGTGTGTTTAAACTGTTCCAGTTCTTTTTTTTTTTTAAGATTTTATTCATTTGAGAGAAAGAGAGAGAGACCGTGTGCGCACAAGCTGGAGGGAAGGGGAGGCAGAAGGAGAAGCAGACTCCCCAGCCAAGCAGGAAGCCCAATGCGGGGCTCAATCCCAGGACCTTGAGATCATGACCTGAGCCGAAGGCAGATGCTTAACCCACGGAGCCACCCAGGCGCCCCTAAAATGTTCCAGTTCTAGTACCACTCCTTTAATTCAGGCTTTCACCCCTGCACTCCTTTTCTTCTTTCTAACAACTCCCGGCCCCCTGCTCCTCAGTAGCCTGTCGGATTAATTCACCTGGAGTGAATTCTGATCATGGCCCCTACAGCTGCTAATCAAGCAATTAAACTCCCTCCACCTGGATCTCCAAATGTATAGAATGGTTTTGACGATGTCCTACTGATTTCGTTACATATCTGTAGCAAGGAAATGGGATAACGTTCATGAAAAAATCTTAAAGATCGTAAGCAGTGATACGCATGTGATTCTTGTTACCATTTTAGTAGCTGGCTTAAGGCGCTGGCCGGGAGAGAAAATCTATCTGCAGCCCATTCCCACTCCCCACTTGCCGCCGGCTGTTTCAGGCTCTCCTCTTGTCCTCCAAAATGAGGGCTGCGATCTTACCAGATTGGTCTAGTCCACATCCCTTCTGCCTGGAATGTGCTCTCCTCCCCTGCCGTTCACCCAGGCTCTACCCTCTTCCAAATCTTACCTTCTTAGTTCTATTTGTCCTCCTCCGGACAGACTTCTTCTAACCACACTGGCTCACTGCAATTTCTCCCTCTCCTGAGCTCCTTCCCATGCTACCGCCCACCAGGCAGGTAGGACCTCGGCCTTAAGGAAAGATTACAAAGCTTCTCGATGGCTGTGAATTGTTTTCACCTCTCAACACCCTTGAATTCCGTCCACCACCGACCGCCCCCCCCCCCCGCCCCGCCCAAACACAGATGTTGAAATCTTAACCCTGAGTACCTCTGAAGGTGAAGGTATTTGGAGATAGTCTTTAAAGAGGAATTGAGTTACAATGAGACCATTAATCCAATCTGCTTGAGGTCTTTACAGAGGAGATTAGGGCACAAACAGGTGTAGAAGGAAGACCGTGGGAAGACACCTGGAGAAGACAACCATCCACGCCCCCCGGCGGACACCTTCCTTGATCTTGGACTTCTAACTTCCAGAACCATGAGAAAGTTCATTTCTGTTGTTTCAAGAAGTCACTCAATCTGTGGTACTTTCTTATGGAAGCCCCCGGCAGATGACAATCACCCAGAAAGGCAGCCACTTTTGATCTTCTCCAAAGCTCCACTTGGGAAAATACTTCCCAGTCCCTTGTCATTTTTTTCGCATTTGGCTCCATATCTCTCCCATGTCCTTCCACGCGGTATACCCTACAGCACAAGCAGGCCGTAAATTACTAAAACTCGGGGCCATGACGCCTATCACACGTCCGCAGTAGGGCCCCATGAGGGGCTGAGCACAGGGGTTGTGTAAGAGATGCCCGGAGGGAAAGCATGTTGGAAAAGTGTTTCAGCCAGTGGGCTCCTTCAGCCTGCCCTCAAAGGAAGTTCGCTGAGGACATTCGTTCTTTTTTCGAAAGGTTTTTCTCTAGGAAATGAAATCTCTTGCCATGAAACGCATCTGGCCGAGAGAGTACAGAGCCATGACATTAAATGTAATTGACATTAGAGCATCTCCCTGGACTTCTGTTGATGGCGCTCCCGGGCTTCAGGGCGCGGGTTGCACCAAGCACTGACATTCAAGCTTGCCCATCGTCTGGAACACTGAGCTCTCCTCCTCTCTGCAGGCACAGAGCAGCAGCCTCCGGGGGTTGAGCAAATAAGAGTTTCCGCTACTTTCTCTTTGTGGAGGAAGGAGCAACTCAAAACTTTTATCTGATCTTTCTCTCTGAAGTTCCTTTTTTCTCCTGCCAGCTTCTCCTTTGAGTCCTTTTGCTCAGATCACATAAATCCCCAGAGATTTACCTCCCCCACTTAAGATTTTAGCCCAAGTATGGAAAACACAAAACCCGTTTTCATGCGCTTTAATGAAGCAGAGGCAGGCTGGAACACTGAAAAGGAAACTGACTGTGGACTAACAGGGAAGGGGGCAACAAAGGCAGACACCGACTTAACATCTAACAACATTTACAAAGCCTTTGTTTTTTAAACAATTGGTCCACTTAACTTGCTCACAGACACTCTTCTTTCCATCTCTAGGCTGAGTAAATTTGTAATTCTTTGGCTTTTCTTCCTTCAAAAAGTGGGTTGATGGCGTTCCCAGGGATGAATATCATACTTCTCAGCTCTCCTCTGTGGCCAGACAGAGCATGGGCTCAACCACACCCTCTGTCGCCCTCTGCCCTACACAGGTAGTGTCAAAGATGATCTCCTCACCCCCATCCTGACCTTTACTCGTCAATGAGAAGCTAGTTCCTCTTTGTAATTGGGGTATGGGCCAGCAAACTTGAAGACACAGAGCTATTTCGTTCTAAAACCCTGACGAAATAGGGCAAGAACTTAGGAGGCATATCGGCTAGTGGGACAGCCCTTTGAGGAAGCCACTGTTCTGTGATCCTCGCCAGCCTACATATGAAAGCCTGAGCGTCTTGCAAAGGTGGATATTTTATCCCGGAGTTTATTTATTTATTTTAGATTTTATTCATTTACTTGAGAGAGAGAGAGAGCATAAGCAGGGGGAGGGGCAGAGGGAGAGAGAGAAGCAGACTCCCCACTGAGCAGGGCACCCCATGCAAGGCTCCATCCTTGGACCCCGGGATCGTGACCCGAGCCGAAGGCAGATGCTTAACCAACTGATCCACCCAGTGCCCCTTAAGAGCTGAGGGATACATGCAGTCCTGGGAGAACGGAGGAATCGTGGAGGTAAAATACCTGGGACCAGTTGATCAGCTGGGTCTGCATCCCAAAACAAAAGGCGGAAGAACCTGGAGAGGTGCTGGTCACATTTGTGGAATGTTCTAGGTGGGTTTAGGACATCAAGCCTAACCTTAAATAATCCCAGTTCAGGAGAACTTCAGAATGTCAGAGCTAGAATATCTTAGGAATCACCAGGACAACTTTTTTTTTTTTTCCACTTAAAGACAAATGAAGACGCAGAGGTTCAGTGTCTCGGCCAAGGGTTAGCAAGGTGCAGGTAAAGGACACAGCGGGGACGGGAGGAGCTCTGGCCCTCCGAGTTCAAGTGCAGCTTGTTCTAAGTGCCTCCAGGGTACCGTCCAGAGGTGAATGGGGAACCACTGCCTTCTCCTAAGGCACCGGACTTAGGGAGGGACTCAGCACAGACCATGCCCCTTTCTGCAATCATTACCTGAATTTGTTCCCTGCTCCTTCCTGCGCGGTCCCCTCTGCACAAAACCCTCGGGTTTGGTCACACAGATCACTCACCACCACCTCCACCCCCCGCCCCGAGAAATACTCTGTGCTGCTTTGCTTAAACTCTGATGGCCAGACAGCCTTGTCAGGGTAGGAAGATGGGATAAGGGGAAGCACCCTGGATGGTATGGTTGGGGGACTGGGGTTCTAAAATCATCTGCCTCCGACCTACCCTGGGATCTTCGGCAAGTCACGTGCTGCTTCTCAGCCTCAAAGTGCCCTTCCAATTATAGCCTGCCATCCCATCCATCACAGTGAGCAATCCCTTCTAATGAGTTAGCTAGCTAACTCTCAGCTCACCCAGATAACATAGTGCTGTAATCTTGATAAAATGCCTCTGTCCTGGAGAGAGCTATTTAAGAGCGAGAAAACAGTAGAGAATTGAGGCGCTGTGGAAGGCCTGAGCGCCAGCCCCCACTGCGAGAAATCAGACTGGGGAACTCTAGGGACAGTGCCACCACGGTCTGCTGGCTTTGGGTGGGCCCATGAACCCACCGTCTCCCTCATTAAAAGGTACTGCTCGTTATTTCTTCATATGTTGTGCTGTTTGGGTATATTACGTTAGTTTTGCAATAAATCACAAAGCCAGGAGACTACCCAAATATTTACAGTCCCTAAGATCAAGGTTTATTCAACTGTTAACCTTACATTGCGTGTCGTGATAAATACAGAAGCTCTGGAACCAGACAGACCTGGACTTAAAATCAGCCTTATTGCTTCTGGTTGATGGGCTTGGGCAAGTTACTTTACCCCTCTGAGCCCTGGGTTGTTTTCATCTACCAAGTATGGTGCTGATCGCTTCTCGGCCTTTTGGCTAAGATCAAGTGTAGTACCAAGTATGGTGCTGACTAGTACCTGGGTTGCAGGTCGTTATGAGGATTAAATAAGATTGTCCCATAAAGGGCTTCTCAGTATGGCCCGGAGAAAATGTTCAGTGAATATTAGCCATGACTGTTGGGATCCTGTATCTAATTCTAGATTTATTTATTTATTGGGGGGAGGGGTAGAGGAAGAGGGGAGAATCCCAAGCAGGCTCCCCACTGAACATGGAGCCCACCGTGGGGCTTGATCTCGAGACCCTGAGATCATGACCTGAGCTGCAATCAAGAGTCAGACACTTAATAGCCAACTGAGCCACCCAGGAGCCCCTCCTGCATCTAATTCTTCAGCGCCCCCTTTACGTGCCAGGCGTTGTGCTGGGCCGTGGGGGTTTCAAATATAAAAGACAGTTTTCTCAAGAAGTTCGTGAAGTAGTTCCCCTCCGGGTTTGGTTCTAAGACCTTTAGAAAATGTGGCAAAGACCAAAGGTCTGTCAAAGCATTAACGACACAAATGGGCTTCAGTATGGGTGTGTGTGTTATTTTTTAAAATGATTAAGACAGTGTCTGGAACGCTCAGCAAAAACCCGGTGTCTCCTGGGAGCTATTTAATAGCTGCTTAGAGTGAGAAGATAAATATCGGGCTGTGAACCTTCCAGAACTCGCTCCTGCACGATTACCTGCAGGCCACTGTGAGGACACAGCTGCTGGCCCCACCCTGGGCGAGCCCGGGCAGGAGGGGAAGGAGGAGGAAGAAACAGACCCGGAGGCTGAGGCGGGTACGAGTGGCTCCTAGTGTCTGTCTGGGCTCCCCATGTTGCGGGCTACAGATGAGGCCCTCCCAGCAGGTGTGGGAATCATCGGAGTGTGTCCAACATGGGAACGAGAGAGAATGAGAACACGCAGCTTGCTGGATGGAGCCAACAAAGGTCGAAAATTTGTGTGCTGCCCTGGTTATAATGTCTATTAGCCTTACTGCTTCAAACTTAACTATCTCATGCTTAACAAAATAGGAAATGGTCAACGGACCATTGGAAGGCAGTGAGGTTAAGTGCTGTTATGTTGGAGACGCTTTGCTGGGGCGGGGGTCGGGGGGGTGGCGGGAGAGCAGCAGGGGAGGCAGCAGCCTGGGCCAGGCTGAGGTGTGGGAACACCCACAGGATGGCGGGGATGCCCCGAGTCTACAAGGATGAGTAAGTGTTTTCCAGAATTCTCTGGAAGGACTTTCAGTTGATTAATAATTGTTGCTTTAAAAAATTCTTTTTGGGGGACCTGGCTGGCCCAGTCTTTTAAGCATCCAACTCTTGGTTTCGGCTCAGGTCATGATCTCAGGGTTGTGGGATCGAGCCCCGAATCAGGCTCCACGCTCAGCAGGGGGTCCACTGGAGATTCTCACTCCCTCTCCCTCTGCCCCCTCCCACCCCCACTCATGTGCACACTCACACACACAAAAAATAAATAAAATAAAATTTCAATTTCTAGTCCAAAAGGGAAAAAAATGAGGAATTCATCCATTTTTGTATTATATCTACCATGTTTGTTTGTTATTAAGACCTCCTGCCTAATGATGATGGTGATCATCTTTTTCCTTTTTCTTTTTTTTTTAAGATCTTATTTATTTGGGGAGCCTGGGTGGCTTGGTGGGTTGGGGCCTCTGCCTTTGGCTCAGGTCATGGTCCCGGGGTCCTGGGATCGAGCCCCGCATCGGGCTCTCCCCTCGGTAGGGAGCCTGCCTCCTCCTCTCTCTCTCTGCCTGCCTCTCTGCCTACTTGTGATCTCTGTCACATAAATAAATAAAATTTATAAAAAAAAATTTAAAAAAAAAAGATCTTATTTATTTATTTGACTGACAAGAGATCACAAGTAAGCAGAGAGGCAGGCAGAGAGAGAGGGGGAAGCAGGCTCCCTGCTGAGCAGAGAGCCCGATATGGGGCTTGATCCCAGGACCCTGAGACCATGACCTGAGACAAAGGCAGAGGCTTTAACCCACTGAGCCACCCAAGCGCCCCTGATCTTATTTTTCTAACAAGCTATTAAACATTCTGCGAAGCACAAAACAAACCCCGGTAATAAGGGTTTATTGCAATAATCCAGCTATACCCTCATAAACCTAATTTTTTTTTTCCTGAGGAGGTTAATAAATACTGACATTTGGGGAAGAATGGTCCTTGGGAGCATGGATAGCTGTATGGCTTCTCTGCATGTTTCTTTTTTTTTTTTTTTTTGAGATTTTATTTATTTATTTGAGAGAGGAAGAGAGACACAGTGAGAGAGGGGACACAAGCAGGGGGAGTGGGAGAGGGAGAAGCAGGCTTCCCATTGAGCAGGGAGTCCGATGTAGGGCTCGATCCCAGGACCCCAGGATCACGACCTGAGCTGAAGGCAGACGCTTAACTGAAACACCCGGGGTCCCCCTTCTCTGCATGTTTTAATGATGTCCTAAATGCTGGCTCACGTGTGCACTGACTATTGAAGAAATCTGGAGACCACAACAGATACTCAACACAAGAACCTAGGGACCAGGGGCTGATTTACGCTGAAATTTTGGGATGTTTTGGGTGAGAGGTCTTCAATTTACTGATTTCCTGAGATGTACAGAATGAATGGCTTGGGCCTCCTCCCCCATGAACCTCTCAGGCACGAATGTTTCAATGAACTTGACAGAACCTGCCTTCCCACTTTTTGATCGAAACCGGTAATTTTAGGTCTCCTTAGCATTCCTCTCACAGTGACACTGAAAACAGGTAAGAAAAGCTGTTACTCATCCAAAGGTATGAACTGTGTGCCAACTCAATGCCCAGCCCTGGGTTCTGCCAGATGGAATTTGCCAGAGAAGTCATCTAAGACTTGGTCTCTAACTGCAAGTTACTTATAATCCATTTGGGGAGGTAGAGCTAAGATAGATGAAGCAAGTAATTTAATCCATTAAGTATTTTTTTTAAAGATTTTATTTATTTGACAGAGAGAGATCACAAGTAGACAGAGAGGCAGGCAGAGAGAGAGAGAGAGAGACAGAGGGAAGCAGGCTCCCTGCTGAGCAGAGAGCCCAATGCGGGACTTGATCCCAGGACCCTGAGACCATGACCTGAGCTGAAGGCAGCGGCTTAACCCGCTGAGCCACCCAGGCGCCCCAATCGATTAAGTGTTTATCAAGCCTCTACCGTGCCTGAGCACTCTGAGATTTCTCTTCCTTACATACAGAACCACTGGACCTCACTTCTAAGGCAGTGGTCCTCCAAGAGCCTTTTTCAAACAGCATCATCTGGGAACCTGTTACAAATGCAAAATCTTAGTCCCATCCCACAGTCTCTGGGGTGGGCCAGTGCTCTCCGTTTTAACAAGCTCTCTGGTGCTTATGACTTGCACCCATGCTCAAGTTTGAGAACCATCTGATTCAACAGGCCTGGGGTGGGACATGTGTGTTTGGGCTCCTAAAATGTTCCAAAGCTTCCCAGGGAGAAATATGTGAGGCCAGGCCTGGGGGCCATTGTGCGGCTACAACATGAGGGATGCAGGGGGGCAGAGACCCAGGACAGAAAGGGGTTCACAGTCTAGTGAATGACATGAGCAGTGAATCCTGCTTGAAGCCGGAGAATTTGCTTGTCGGGTATGGGTGGTCTGGAGCTCACCCTGCATCTTGAAGTTGAGCAGGACCCCAAGAGCTGCAGGAGGACCTTTCAGGGTACAGAGGAGCAAAAGGGCCAGAGGCAGGAAGGAGTGGGAAGGGCAGACAGTAACCCGCTCTTAACTCAGTGCTGAAGACAGCATCCATTCGTTCCTTTAACAAATGTTTCCTGAGTGTCTAATCTTGTAGCTGATTATTTATGATTTATAACTCACTGATTTCCAAAAAAGGATTTGAGGTCGTTTACGATGTTAAAACACATCTAACACGGGAACATGAATAATGCAAATAGAATAGAGTCCCATTAAAAGAACGAGGAAACCGAGGCACCCGGCTGAATGAATCAAGAGCTTGCTAGGAGCAAGGCCCTGCAAGAGATGCTGCGGGGTTTGTGCAGAGATGAAGGATGGGACGCACATGGGAAGATACGCGCAAATAACCATATTTGGGCAAAGAGCTATGCAGGTGTGAAATGGTCTCCAGCTGTGGAAGAGGGTGCCCAGGGCGTGAAGGAAGGAGAGGGCTTGGGTGCTGGGATGAGGACCACAGTTGGGAGCGGGAAGGAGCTTCAGTGGAAGGAAGAATATCCACAAAGTCCCCAAGGCAGGTAGTAATGGTGATCATGGGTAGGATAAATCAGTGGAAATCGTGAGATTTCTCATACCAAAAAAAGCCAGGCTAAATCTTAGAGAGAGTGAGGGCCTGAGCAGGGAGGAGTGGGAGAAGCAGGCTCCCTTGCCAAGTAGGGAGCCCAACAAGGGGCTGGATCCCAGGACCCTAGAGTCATGACCTGAGCTGAAAGAAGACGCTTAACCGACGGAGACACCCAGGTGCCCCGTCTTAGACGGTCTTAACCTCACTCGGAGAAATTTGTGTGCAGTTTGCTGGTCAGTGGGAAGTCACAGGGGGCGTTGCTGCAGGAGAGTAACACGAAGGAAGCGGAATTAAGCAGAAGCATGTAGGGTGGGGTGGAAGCAGGGAGTAGAGGCAGGAAGACCACTCGGGAGCTTGGGGCTCATCTGCAGAGGAGTAGGGGTGGCCCAAGCTGGGGGCGGTGGGTGGGGGGAGCAAAAGGAAGGGAGGTAATTGAAAGAGAGGCTTTGGAGTTATGACGGACAGCTTGCTACTCAAAGTATGGTCCCGGGACCAGCAGCAGCGGCACCTGGGAGCTTATCAGAAATGCAGGACCTGAGGGCCCCCCGCCCCCCCGCACATACCCCTCTCAAGAGTCAGAATCTGCTTTTTAACAAGAACCAGGGGAGATCTATATACGGTAAGTTAGAGAAGCATTGGTTCCTCGGACCTGGCAGCTTGCTGAAGGCGGGAGCACCGAAAGGAGATTCTAGGGTAGCGTCAGATGTTTTGAGGATTAGATCATAAGGGGTTGGGGATAGAGTTCGAATAAGTTTATGTTGAGGTGGAAAAGACCAGACTGATGGCCAGCTTGTGGGCTCAGGGGCCCTGAGCAAGAGGGATACGTTGGGAGCCAGAATATTTGCTCTCATTTTCGTATCTTTACTCCAAATCCGAATCATCTGGGTCAGCCACTTAAATCATATTGTGTACATTTTCTCTGAAAAATGGAAAAATGAGAGTATCACCCAGATCTTATAAGTTGTATAGGAAAAAAAAATCCAAATTGATTCACCACATGTTTGCCAACAATAATCATAGTGATGATACTAACAACACAGATTACCATTTACCGAGGGCTTGCTCTCTTTCAGGTAAAGTACTAAATAATTTACTTATCTGAAAATCGGTAATCATGCCTACCAAAAATCTGTCTTTACTTTTTGCTAATTTTTATCTCGTTTGTACCACATAGTCTAGCTATCTTCCCCAAGAGACCCTTCAGAGTTTTCCCAGTACTTAATATTGGGCCTTACAATAAACTCGTGTCTGTTGTTGTTGCTTTGGTTTTAATGAATGAAAAACCAATAGCGTGAGACTAACGATCCATATGGGGTTTTAAATATTGTGCTGTTTGGGCTCATATTATATTGTATTTGTTTGTGCATCTGCCTCCCCTAGGAAGAGACAAGTTTCATCATTCTCCTGTTCCCAGAAGTGAACCCACCATCAGGCATATATTTAAGTGCTCAATAAATCTGGACAAACGAATGAGCCTGTAGTTTGCACCAAAATGTTTTTAAAATGTAGTAATAAACTCCCAGAGTTAGTAAAAGGGGATTAAAACCAAAGAATTGTGTAATATAATCATCTGGCCGAGGAAGAAAGGATGTTGTAACTAAAGGGGTGATCTCCACAAAGTTCTAGAAAAACGAAACAGAAACATGAGGCTTTGACAGTGTCATTCCACTCTGTGCGGGGAACAGATTGTTTTTCTAATGAAAACAGACACCTCTTCCAGCTGGAGATGGCTTCTCCCGTTACACCAGCCTGCTAGAAGGATCTTTAAGACGACTGTGATGCCCTCTGGTCTGGAATCTGGCCTCCTGAGGACCCACAACGGGCCCTGCCCCCATGGGAGGGGCCTAAACAAGTCACTGATCTTGGTACAAGCCTCTAAAAACAGCCTCCCAAAGTAGAAAGAAGTTTGAATCCCAGCCACCACTAAGCCTGAAACCTCAGGCAATTTACTTGGCTTCCATGAGCTTCAGATTCTGCATCTGTAAAACAAGAATGAAACTAACTTTCCAAGCTTCTCAACATTAAAAACCAAAATAGTGTGTAGAAATCTCCTAACCCAGTGTCTAGAACCTAGTACAATACCATCCGTGCCTCTGCCCATCCTGCGCCTCCCCCCACCACCAGATAGCCCTCTCACGGTTAACAGGGACATATTATCATTCTGTATTCCTGTGGGTGTATGCAGGCCCACGTGACCACCTCAAAGTACTGTTTTCCTATGGTCTCAGCGAGCCTTCCTTCACCTCCTTATTTGCAGATCCTGACTTCCTAGCAATTCCTCCAGCTGACTTGGGGGGCAGTGTTCTTTTTATCCAACCCCAAGTCAGCAGGATGGGTCCAGACCCTCCTTTATTTATTTATTTTTTAAAAGATTTTATTTATTTATTTGACAGAGAGACAGATCACAAGTAGGCAGAGAGAGAGGGGGAAGCAGGCTCCCCATGGAGCAGGGAGCCTGATGCAGGGCTCGATCCCAGGACCCTGAGATCATGACCCGAGCCGAAGGCAGAGGCTTAACCCATTGAGCCACCCAGGCGCCCCGAGACCCTCCTTTAATCTTTCCTCCCCCTAGGCGCTAAGAGAGCTTAAGGTCTACTTAGGACCCGTGGAATCTAGTGCCCTCTCCCCACGCAAAGACCATGGGAATCACAATGACGCCAAGGGCAGAACTTGGCCGAGGTCAACAGACCAGACTGGACTATGGATGCTGTCAAGCCATGTTTCCCTTTTCCAAGCTCTGTTAAAGGTCTGCTGCTTCCAATTTGCAGAAAATGGTCTTAAATTAGATCTTAAGGGGAAATAAAAGAAAAATTCAGGGGCATAGGGAGTGAAGTCCCTATCACAAAGCCATACGGGGTTGTCTTACTTTAAACCCCTCTAAAAACTGTTGATGGAGGCCCTGATCTTTCCATTCATTCCACCTTCCAACCTCCCTTTGGTCCTAGCTTGTTCTTACCATGCAAGCCTGAAGGGGGAGCCATTGAGCCCAACCTCCGGGACATCCGTAGCGTTTGAAGGTAAGGACGTTTCTAGTAGTTACCGCCAGCCTCCCTGAGGCCAGGTGCCTCTCCTCCAACTTCATCACTTTCGTCCAACCCCAGGGCTACACCCTCTTCAGAGGAATTGACTATAAATGGTCATCAGGGGAAGCAGCCAGAATGCCAAGAGCTATAAGCCTGACAGAGCTTGTGTATCAGCCTGACAGCTTCAATAGCCCGGAGTCTCCATGGAATCCCAAACAGCCCTTGTTTCTTCCTCCCCAACCAAGGGCTGCCTGTCTGCCTCCTTGGCCTTGTGTAAACAAGAGAGAGCAGGCTGCATTTGGACGGGAAGGCTGGTGACCTTCCTCAGTGCTGGAGCATAGGTTAGCACATCACTGCTCAGCCTGGACGTGGACTCCTTCCCCACCTTTAGGTCTTCCTGACTTCTAGAAACCGGGGGCCACAGGAGTTTTATCATCTCGGAAGTCCGCAGCCAAAGGTGAGACATGTCCACGAGCAGTGTCAATTCCTTGGGTCTGATGTAGTAGTAACCACAGATGACGTGACCCAGCGTCTCCCATGGCCCTGGGCACACAGTCAGTACTCAATAAGTGATAGCTATTGTTATCAATAATCTTCTAGATCTTCTAGAGCCTCCTACGAAGAGGTATCTGCTTTTCTTTTTCTCTTTTGCCTTTGGCAGCTGCAGAAACCGGCGCTCCAAGGAGTTCAAAGACTTATTCAAGGTTTCATGGCCACGGAGCCCGAAAGATGGGAGTGTGGAGCCGGGCTGGTTGGGTCACAGAGATCATTCTGCATCACTCTTACCCAGGATTACAGTCCTAGCTCTGACTAAGTACCTCCCTCCCCTTCTGGGCTTGTAGTATGAGTTGGCATCAGTGATCTCTAAGGATTCTTCCCATATAACCTGCTGTGACTTGGAATTGCAATCTCAGGGAGAAGGGGGGCTCCTCCCTGGCTGAGAAATCTACCTCCACCCCCATGGCAGATCGGGGAGGATGATGACGTTCCTCGAGAAGCAAATGAAGAGCCTGGGCTCTCTTACCAGGCCCCAGGTACGACAGACCACCTGGCGTGAAGGACGCTTCACAGCAGAATGCCTGATCTTCAACCGACTGAGGACATCACCCTGCCAAGGTGGGCAAAGGACGTGGGGCTGGAGAAACTTCTCCCAAAGAACCTGAGTTGAACTGTTCTCAGCGCTTGGAAATCTACCACCATCGATTCCTCTTTCCACGTCAGCGACCGCCCTCCTCATGTCCTCTAAGTGATACATGGGCTTTTTCCCCCCCATGATGAATCTGCATAGGGAGGGTCGTATGTATCTGCCCAAGGCAGTGCTGGGGCATCACACCCCAAAGCTGAGGCTGGGGTGTTCCAGCTTCAGCCAGAAACACCAAAGGACAGCCACCCACACCAGGCTCTCCCCATGTACATCGGGATTCAACTGGTTTCGTTTTGTGGCTTTTCTCTAAAAGTCCTTTCCGACCAGCCTTGGAAACAACTGTGGGCTAGTTCATAGGATAGGGTTGCTGTTGGGAGTGTGAGGACCCCTGGGGCTATTTTCCTCCCTGACATTTCAACTGTGCTACAATACCTCTGGGAGAGGGCTAGGGCGGCCACTCAACTGTCCCTGCCCAACATTCAGTACCCTTCCTAACGCCACCCTTTCCCAATCAAAATTCACCTCCTCCCAGGAGCCCTCTGAGATTTGATCCAGCAGCACTGCCTTCTGGTCCCACCCCCTCTGTGGAATTTACAGGGTTCATAGGCTGCTACTTATGTTCTCATTTATATTTCTCTGAGGTTGGTGCTGTCTCAGGGTTCTATTTTTTTCTTCTCTATTTTGTGTATCCCATTAGATAAGGAGGACTTTAGGACCAAAAAGCCGAGTCTCCTCATCTCCCTCAGTCCTGAGTTTTGCAAGGGCTACACTGCATTCATGTAGCGGGTTCCCTCTGCCCTTGAGTCTCCAAGGATCTGGGCACATGAGAGGGCGGTGGGGAAATCCCTGCTCTTCAGAGACCTGGGCCCTCCATAAGGAGGGGAGGGGCAGAACAGAGCCGGTCCCCCAAAGGACCAAGTATCTATTTTTGCACCCTAAAAACGAGCTGTCAGGCCCCTGCTGGGGAATCGTCTCACAGCACTGGGCTCCCCGGAGGCAGCTGGGCTCAGAAGGTCCAGGAGAGGTGCAAAGAGGGAGAGATGACGCTTTGGCTGTGAGGGCCTCCGGGACTCCCAGGGGAACCCACGGGCCTCATGTATATTTATGCTAATGAGTGCTGTGCAGCCAAGAGCCCCGCTGGGCTTGGGGAGCAACTGGCCCTGCTCTGAACACAGTCGGCTTTGTCTGAAGGGCCTTAGGTTCAAATTGCAGATCTGGGTTTGGAAGTACAGCTGACATGGAAACCTGCCCAGGCCTATAGCAGAATCGCAGTGGGCTCTGGGAGAAAGCGGAGCTCCCGACCCTCTTTCCTTGGACAATGCCCTGAAACCCAGGGGAGGCTGCGGTCGCCTTGTCTACCTTCCAGGCTCCAAGAAGGGCTGTGCCCAGGTCCTCTCAGGCAGGGGAGGTTGTTACCCTATTCTGAAGGCATCACCTCTCCCCTTCCCCCCACTCTCCACCCACCAGCCACTCCCCTATTCCAGTAATAACAACCTGTGTGAGTTCCCCCTTTGGGCTAACTGAAATCTGTTTCACTGCAAGGAAGCCTGCTTTTTCTTGCTGCTTCTAGGAAGGAAGGTCGGTCCACAGCCATCTTACAGACAGCCTCCCTGGCCTGAGAACTCCCCTCGGCCTCCTCCGTCCCGGCTCAGCCACCAGTTTCTTTATCCCTTCATCCCTGGGCACCTACTCTGTGCCAGGCAGCAGGCATCCCAGGAGGATCTCCATTCTCACAATCCGATGGTCTTACGTGGGGAGAGAGGTAGGGGGAGGGAGCAAGAGACAGAAAGATACACTTATTACAGCAAGTGATATTTGTCGGAATGGAGCTATGGACAAAGTCTTTGGGAGCAGAGCCAAAAGCAACAAGCTCACCTCTGAGCCTGGCCACGAAGGCCAAGGAAGACTTCCCCAGGGTGAGAAAGAAGGCAAAGGGCGTTGTAAGCAGAGGGAAGGCTGAGCATGCGGACCGGAAGATCGGAAGGGGTCTGCCCCCCGGGGAGCAGCAAACCACGAGAAGGACTTTGAACCCTATCATCCAGTCTAGAGACAACAGGCCACTGGAGCCCGCGTTAAGCCAGGGTATTAACCCTGGTCAGCTTCGAGTCCCAGAGGGGAGCCCTGGAGACAGTTCAGGCTGGGCTGGGAAGGGAGTGGGATGAGAGGAGGAAGGGCGGCTGGGAGTCTGCTGTGCTCATTCAGGCAAAAGAGAAAGCCATTTAAGGAGGAGTGGCACTTCTTTAAGCCATTTTTGAAGTAACGTTTAAAAAATAAAACTTATACCTACTGGGACGCCTGCGTGACTCAGTTGGTTAAGCGTCTGCCTTTAGCTCAGGTCATGATCCCAGGGTCCTGGGATCGAATCCTGCATTGGGCTCCCTGCTCAGTGGGGATCCTGCTTCTCCCGCTGCCCCTCCCCTGCTCATACTCTCTCTCTCTTGCTTGCTTGCTCTAAAAAATAAGAAAATCTTTAAAAAAATAATGTGGCCAATTTGTTTCAAAGAAAATAATACATACATAAATCTTATGCCTACTTATTATACCAAACCTGGCAAATAAGGACAAAAAATAATGAAGAAAAGAACTATCACCAGTAAAATTTCTTTCCAGTCCGTTTTCTGGGCATTTACATACACTCAAAGTAGTCATCGTACCGTATGTACAGTTCTGTAGCACTTTCCTCAGCGTTATCTGAGTTGTGAAAACTCTGTTACGTTTTGCTAACAGTGTTATATTCAACTGTACAGATTCATGAAGCATAATTCACTTAGCCATTGTCCTAGTTGGGGAAAAACACAGGTTTTTATTGCAGTAAACATTTTTTTTTTTTTAAAGATTTTTATTTATTTATTTATTTGACAGAGAGAGATTACAAGTAGGCAGAGAGGCAGGCAGAGAGAGAGAGAGGAGGAAGCAGGCTCCCCACCAAGCAGGGAGCCCGATGCGGGGCTTGATCCCAGCACCCTGGGATCATGACCTGAGGCAAAGGCAGAGGCTTTAACCCACTGAGCCACCCAGACGCCCCTGCAGTAAACATTTTTAAAAATTTCTTTCTAAAAAATTTTTTAGAAGATGTTATTTATTTATTTGACAGAGAGAGAGAGAGAGCATAAGCAGGGAGAGCAGCAGAGGGAGAAGCAGGCTCCCTGCTAAGCAGGGAGCCCGAACTAGAATCATGACCTGAGCCAAAGGCAGACGCTTGACCAACTGAGCCACCCAGGCGCCCCTGCAGTAAACATTTTCATACATAAATGTTGTACATTCTGATTATCTCTTTAGCACAGGTTCCCAATGAGGGCATTATTGGGCCAAGGCTGTGAGTGTTTTTAATTCCTAAAGCAGACTTCTAAACTGTTCTTTTATTAGAGAGAGAGGGGGAGAGAGCGCATGTGCAGAGGGAGAAAGAAAATCTCAAGCAGGCTCCAGGCCCAGGGCAGAGCCTGATGCAGGACGATCTCATCACGATCCGGAGACCATGACCTGAGCTGAAATCAAGAGTCTGTTGCTTAACCAACTGAGCCACCCAGGCGCCCCTCCAAACTATTCTTTAAAATGGTTTGTGCTGGGGACGCCTGGGTGGCTCAGTTGGTTAGGCGGCTGCCTTCGGCTCAGGTCATGATCCCAGCGTCCTGGGATCGAGTCCCACATCGGGCTCCTTGCTCCACAGGGAGCCTGCTTCTCCCTCTGCCACTCTGTCTGCCTGTGCTCGCGCGCTCTCTCTCTCTCTCTCTCTCTCTCTCTGACAAATAAATAAATAAAATCTTTAAAAAAAAAAAATGGTTTGTGCTGATTGAACCTCCACTAATCACGGATGAGCCTTCCCAAGGGACAAACCAAAAGGGCCACAGTCTTCCTCTTCACCATTCTGATGTCACCTTTCCAGGGGGCAGAACATGTGACCCCTTGAACCCTGGGCACAGACCAGGAGCCCCTCTCTCCTCTTTCTCATTTCCTCCAAGCCAACACTCCCTTTTCCCAGATTCCCCAGAGTTGATCAGTAAAAGCAGATATGGTTTGCCTGAACCTCTTAGAAAGAACTCACTTCTGGGCTAGGACGGCAGGTCCAGGATTATTCCAAAGCAAGCCACGTGTCACCCATGCTCGAAAGATCGGCGCTGGCATGAGTCAGAGCATAAGCAACTGTTCCTGGTACAGGACGGCTTTTCCTATGGCTGACGCCAGGGCATAGCCTGGATTTCTGGGAGACTCCCTGGTTCTGTCCTGTTACTGCTGAAGTGTTCTTACGCTAGTCAGACCACAGACCACAGTCTTACATGAATATATCCACGGACACATGCAGATGTGAGCTGGCACATCTCTGTGCACGCCAGATGGAAGTCTGGGCCTAATACCCACAAGGGAATGACTGCACAGGGCCCGGCTCGTTACAAACATTTTAATGTATATGATCTCATCTCCAGAGCTGGTGTGGTTAGGGAAAAGAGCACAGGCTTTGCAACAAGATATACACAGGGTTGTGACTTTGGCCAAGTTTCGGTCTCTGAGAGCCCTGCCCTCCTCCTCTGTGAGATGGGAGTTGTATCCTCATTGGGCCCCGGTAAGTGACACAGTCGATAGAAAAATGGAGCTCTCCAAAGGCCCCCATCTCCCCACCGATTTCTAAAATCCCAGCTCTAGGAATCTAAGGCTCTAGGAGTCTTAAGCTTTCCACCGGATGGAGAGACCAGGCCTTACCTCCAGAGGAAGCTCTTCTTATACCTACTTTCGATGCTTCCTCATACTGCCCTCCAAATCCAGCTCTTTGGGAATAGGAAGGAGTTTGACAATTTTTTCCACGTGTAATAGGGAGTTCCAACGATGGCCTCCTTTCCTACTGAGGGAAACAAGATGGTCCAGAGAAACGGGGCACAAGCAAAGTTCATCCGGACTTAAATCACATTCTATCCGGAATCTGGCGCTTCTCCCACCTGGAGACTAAGGGGCTATGAAATGTACTATGTCTCATCTAGGCCTGACACTGGGTCTCCTGGAGCTGATCTATTAAGCTTTGGAAAAATAAATAACAGTCTCCCATCTGCTTCCTTCTTGTGGACATGTGTTGGGTCTCTGGGGAGATTCGGCAGTGGATGACCTCGCTGGTCTATTCATTCTCTGAAGAAGGCCCTTCTGTCTAGAGGCTGAATCCTAACGTGGTTTATATTCTTTTTCTGTTCCAGGCTTTCCTTTAATCTAGAAATTAGGAAAACACTTAGGGTTGGTTTCTTTTCTTTTTCTTCTTCTTTTTTTAATCGTTGTTTAGGGTTATTTAATTCATACCCTGTTACTCAATCCAGCATTCCTTCCCCTGGCCTAAGCCATCTGGTTTGTGTTCGTTGTGAAACATGATAGTGGGATATTAAGATTTTGAAAGTTCAGGCAGGAAAAGGGGGGGAGCGAGGGGAGGCTCTATCTTGCAAAAGTGGTAGCATTTCCTCCATCTTTCATGACCCAAAAATGTAGCTGGAAGCACTTTAGCTTTGGTTGGACTGTGATTTACTTGGGCCATTGCATTTGTCGATAAAGGCTGAAAGCTTGTGAGTCTCCGTGGCAAAAGGGACCAGAGCTCCATGAGTCCCACATATCAAAGAAACTTCAGAGCAAGGTGTTTCTCATCTGGATCCTTCTTCAAGAGTAGCTCTGAAGGACCCCTGTCCTGGCCTCTGCATCAGGCACAAACTTTAAAGTTCACAGAAGTTTTGACTCCTATGGCTGTTGAGTTGTCTCAAGAAGTCTTCTCAGCTGGTGAGTTTCTTTTTTTTTCCTTTTTTAAAAAATTAATTTATTTAAGTAATCTCTGTACCCAATGTGGGGCTTGAACCCGTGACCTCAAGATTAAGAGTCGTACGCAGCTCTGACTGAGCCAGCCGGACGCCCCTCATCTGGTAATTTTCTAAATCTAGGGTATAAACAAGTACCACGGGCCCATGATGAAACGTTCAGGGCTTCATAGGGAAGAAAAAATATAAATGATGCAATAGGTATGGTGTAAGACGAAAATAATAGCAAAATACTTAGAATGGCACCCAGCATATAGTTAGCACTCAGGACATGTTAGTTGTTGTAGACAGAGTCGTTCTTGTATGGCTGTCATTTTGTCTTTCTGTTTTTCTTGTTGTTGTTGAAATGCCATCTCTTTTTAAGAACAATTTTTAAAAGGATGTTTCATATTTTGTTTCATATCTGTAGTCAGCCATATTTGAAAAGGGGACCCCGATGTCATCCCCAAATTTATTTTGGTCCCTGAAATCTAAAAGTCCGAGAAACACTGATTTAGGCATGTTTATACTTTCAAATCAAGTTTTGTCTAATCCGTCAATGAATTCCTTTTCAAGTGGCATGAAGGACACTTAACACCTTTCCACATCTGTCTACAAGGGATGGAGATCTCTGGACAAGGAGGTGGACTGGTGACCCATGAGCACCACAGCTCTGTAGAATTGAGATTGAGCAAATGGAACCCCAGCTGCTGAGACCTATACCCCATTGCTCCAAACTATTCCCTCCCCTCCTCCTGCCTGTTCTGACTCATTTGCACCTGCTGGAACCACTGGAGGCAGGACCTATGTCTCCCTTGAGAGATTGCCTCCCCAGTGACAGCGACTGATTTCTCTCTCTGAGCCAAGCCCATCAAGCCAACCCTTGCCCTCGCTTAGAATTAACAGAGCATGTAAAGAAGACAGTGCACATATCTCCTTGGCCCTATTTATACTGCACAAGTGAGAATCACCAAAATTTCGTGTAGTATTTCACGTGTGACATCTAGTGTAACATACAATGCAGCTGTGCCCAGAGTTTAGGACAGATGGGTCATTCATTAATTTGTTCGACAAGTAGGGCTGCGTACCATGGGTGAGATACAGCAGGCGACACAAAGATGGCGCAAACCAGGATTGTGCCTTCAGAGATCTTTCAGTGAAAGAAGACGTGTGTGAACAACTGTATTTCAAAGGGTAGAAGGTGCTTACTGACAAAATGGAAAGTTCATGGCAGTCTAGAGAAGACAGAGATTACTTCAACTGAGGGGAATAAGGATAACCTTGGGGTAAAGATAATATTCAAGCCATTTCAGCCATCCTCTGTCTTTGCGTTCAGAACCCCTCCCTGGAAATCTTCACAACTTTGGGGGATTTGCTCCTTTGGTGCAGTGTGTATTGGGGATGAGGGTTCAGGAGGCAAGGACAAGGGCAGGGAAGATGGGAGGTGGACACTGACCCTGTGGCTCCTGTCTTCTAGGTCTCCTCTTGGAGGTTCTGGTGGATCATCTCATTTTTGCTGAACTGAGAACTCTGAAATTTGAGGTCTGAGCCATCCATTTCATTTTACTGAATTTTTCAGACTCAAGAACTTGATAGTTAATTTTTGCTTGAACCCAAATGGAAGGTCCATGGGAATCTAGAGAAGCAAAGAGGGTTGGAAATGTGGGCTCTGGATCAAAGATAAACCAGAAAACTACAAGGTGGCATGGAGGTCTAGGAGGCTGAAGGGTCTGGACCAGCTGGGTCTACACCTTCCCCAAGGCTTCGTAGGGATTGCAGATGGGTTTTCATCTTGTCCTTGCCCCCTGAACTCCCACCCCCAATACACACTGCATCAAAGGGAGCAAAACACCCCAAAGTAGTGATTTCCAGGGAAGGGCTCTGAATGCAAAGACAGAGGTTTGCTCTAGGATGTCTGAAATGGTTTTCATCTACTGCCCCATCCCATGAAGATCAGAACCTCAAAAATTCATTCCTAGGGCTGCCATCCTTTTGGATTTATGACATATATTTAAAATATCTTGATTACAGTGATGGTTTCATGGGCATATACATATGCCAAGAAGTAACAAACTGTAAACTGTAAATATGAGCCGTTTATTGTACATTCCGTGTATCTCAATAACTGAGGTCGGGGTTTTTTAAGTACTTAGGGTTCATGTCAAGTAACCTCCCCAGAGGGGTGCCTGGGTGCCTCAGTCGGTTGAGTGTCTGACTCTTGATTTCAGCTTGGGCCATGATTTCAGGTTGTGGGATCAAGGCCCGTGTCAGGCTCTAAACTCAGCGTGGAGTCCGCTTGAGATTCTCTCTCTCCCTCTGTCCCTCCCTGTGCTCTCTCTCCCTCTCAAATAAATAAATAAAATCTTAAAAACAAAAACAAAAAACCCTCCCTAGAACAACGCCCTCAGTAACTCCAGACCCTACTCTCTGGCCAGATCGGGCTTCCCTGAAGGGTGCTGTTTAATGCTTAGTCTGTAGGAGAGGCCAAGCGTGCCAGTACAATACAGATAGTTACGATGGGAGAACAGCCAGATTCGCGTCATTTCCTACTCGGATTCCCACTGTCCTCACTCCGTCCCTTCACCCCAGGCTTCTCCATCATTTTCACAGCCTAGGAGACCCAGGCTCCAATCCTAGCTGGCTGTCACTTAGTAATTGAGGGACATTGAACAAATCACTTCTCCGATTTCAGCATCTCGTACATCAATAAAATGGAGAGATCGTAGGGCTCTTATGGAGATTAATTCAGTCTACATATTGGGTTCCTGGCACATGTCATGACTTCCGTTAATGATGGTTGGCCCTACTGTTATGATAACTAGGGGGGACAGTTCAAGGAGACTGGAGGGTTTGTTTCAGGAAGAGCAGAGCAGGGGCGGAAGCATACACGAAAAGACCGTCTTCCGCTACACACAGGGCTTTGGGGTAGGAGGAAGACGTGTGGTTGTGATGCAGGAGAAAGGACACTGTCTCTGCAGCTTATTGGCTGTATGTCTTGGGACAGTCACTTAAACCCCTTCCTCTGAGCTGCAGTTTCTGTATTTGGTTTTGGGTTGTTTTTTTTTTTTTAAAGATTTTATTTATTTATTTGACAGAAAGAAAGAGAGGGAGCACAAGCAAGGGGAAGGGCAGGCAGAGGGAGGGAGAGAAGCAGGCTCCCCACTGAGCAAGGAGCCCGAGGCGGGACTCGATCCCAGGACTCCGGGATTGTGACCTGAGCCCCAGGCAGCCGCTTAACCCACTGAGTCATCCAGGCCTCCCCACAGTTTCTGTATTTATAAAGCGGGGATCGCCACTACATACCTCAGGGTGTGGGTGTGAGTCGTGCGTGAGGTGACACGTATAGGAAAATGTCTAGCACAGTGCCCATCACAGATGAACGCTTTTAAAACATCACTTTACAAAGTGAAGGGCCCCTGACTTCAAGGCCATTGTGGCCGTTGTTCATCTCTGTAGCCTCGGCTGGGGGCAGTTTCCAGGAAGGCTGCCTCCAGCTCAGAGGAGAAAGTCCTTCCCCCCGCTAAGTGCGATCTCAGAGTGGACGCATTTCTAAGTACTGAGCTTCCCGGTGTCCGCTCCAGTGAAGGACAGCGGTTCATCTTCCAGAAAGGGATTTCTGTTGGGTGGAAGCTGGAGCAGAGAGATATAAAAGTTTTCAACAGGTTTTCATGGAATCCTGTGCGTCAGGAGGAAAGGAGGGGGGAAGGGAGGCCGCACAAAGGAGCTGATGTTTTTTCTAAAAGCAACTCTCGTGGCAAACCCTATAGCAGCCAGAGGAAATACAGTAAACGGGAGCGAAGGGCACTCTTTCCCTGTGGGGCAGAGTGAGGGGTCGTGGGTGTGCTGGAGGTCACACCTCGAGGCTGAGTGTGTTAGGAAGCGGTTTGGAGATTCTGGGGGAGCCACTGTTGTCTCTCAAAGCAAGAACCGTCACGGCCTGTCACGGGAAGGCCGGCAGCAACCAAGCCAGCCGTGATCACTGGGGCAGCGGCCAGCGTCACGCACGCTCTCTGTGATCTCTAACTCAGGCGGCTCTATTCCTGAAAACCAGTCTTTGAAGATGTGTACACGCTTCCAGATCCCTGCGGCTGGTGAGCTGCTGGACGAGCCTGGGGCTAGCAGCGGGGACACTGGGCTCGAGTCCCAGCTCTGCTATCAACTATCCATATGATCTAAGGAGAGCCGCCTAACCTCTGTAAGCCTCCGTTTCGCTCCCTCCATCTCTCCCTTCCTTCCTGAGCAGTATTTTCCATGGACCAGCAGCGCTGGCTGGGAACCAAGAAATAGAATCTGAGCCCACCACTCCCCCCCCATCACCAGATCTACTAAAAGCAAAGCTGCATTTTAACAAGATCCCCAAGTGATTCATAAGCACCTGAAAGTCTGAGAAACACTGGCTTGGAGGACTTGAGTAATACTTAATTTATGGCATCAGCATTATAGTCAAACTGCCGGGGGCCAGATCCTAACTTCATGGCTCCTTAGCCCAGCAGATTAATTAACCTCTGTAGGGTCTGTGTTCTCCTCCGTAAAATGGGATCCTGATGGGGGTGCCTGGGTGGCTCAGTGGGTTAAGCCTCTGCTTTCGGCTCAGGTCATGATCTCAGGGTCCTGGGATCGAGTCCCACACCGGTCTCTCTGCTCAGCAGGGAGCCTGCTTCCCCGTCTCTCTCTGCCTGCCTCTCTGCCTACTTGTGATCTCTCTCTGTCAAATAAATAAATAAAATCTTAAAAAAAAAAAATGTGATCCTGATGGTACCTAGTCAGTAGAGTGGCTGCGAGGATTAAATGCACTAACGTATACAATGATCTTTGCACATAATGGGAGCTCATAAACGGCTTTTGGCATCTATAAACTTTCTCCGTTGCCAGGCATGCCACACAGGAAAGGGCACACATGTCTGTTTGTCACACCTGTACTGAGCATCTAGCTCTGCTCTCAGCACGGAGGTACAGAAGTCAACGACACAGGCAAAGCCCAGACTCTTGCAGAAACGAACAACAGGCAAGTGCATGAATGGAGGTGAAAAGGGTATATCGGACTGTGATGAACATGAGGGAGAAAATACACCAGGGTAATGTGGGAGTGAGCAGCAGAGCTCTGTTTAGAACAGGGAGGGTGGGTGGGGCTCAGGAAAGGCCTCACTGGGGCAATATTTGCCCTGAAACCTGGAAGGCGAGGAGCCAGCCTTGCAAAAATCAGGGGAAAGTGCGTATCTGGGGGAGGGAAGAACAAATGCAAAGACCTTGAGCCTGCAGCAACTTTGGCAGCTTGGGGACAGAGGCCTGGGCAGGGTCAGATGTGCGGGGTCCATTCCAGTGCAAGGGAAAGCAGTAGGGGCCCAGCCAGAGCAGCAGCAGGGAGCCTGGGGGTTTCGGGGCTGAAGGATGCAGGTGAGAACACCAGGAATCGCTTGGGGCTTCAGCCTCCCACAAAGGAATGCCGCAGAGACCTCCATCTGCAGAGCTGGAAGGACCCAGAAACCTCCCCCCTTGCAGGGTGAGAACCGAGGCCCAGAGGGCAAGCTGCTCAAGGTCACTTCTCAGCACCACCCGAGGAAGGACCCCCAAACTGGACTGTGAAATAAGAATGTGTTATTTCCAGAGTCAGACAGAGCAATTATTTTATGTGGGTCTCTGCCCCCCATCACGTGTCCTTCCCCCCACTCCGTCCTCCTCTGCCCCGGGCTCTGCCTGTTGCGCCTTCGGGCCCCTTCCCAAGACCCCCGCCCCAAGGATCCCAGAAGCAAAGCCTTCAAGTCACTGTGTATTCACCTCACATTGTACACATTCTTGTTCTTCTGTCAGTCTGCCGCCTCCCACCAGAGACCTTGATGAGACCTTGGGTCACGTACGGGTCCATCTCCGCCCACGGAACCAAGCACACAAGGATTGCTCCATAATGGAAATCTGTATCTTCTTTAAAATCCACCCACAACCAAGCCCTTCGAAATCCCAGGGAAAACACCACACACAGAAGAAATTGTTACACAACCAACCGCCCCGGGTCAGAGACATCTCTCCCTCTTAGAAGAGAAGCAATGGTTTGCTTTCCTGGCCTCATGGTGGGATTGATATCCTGGCAGAAATCAGCTCTGTCGGGAACAGCTCTAACTGAACGACCGCACACATTCATCTCCAGGCCTTGCTGTCACTCCGTCCCTGGGGCTGCCCTTATTTCAGAGCCTCTACTGGGCGTGTGACTTGGAATAGAGAGGAAGTTGACAAATGTGGGTTATGCCTCTTTGAGTGTGAGGCCGCTCTGCCAGCCCAGAAAGATGAATGTCTTTTCCTCCCTTGCCCAGTGCCTGGGATTTTATCGGCTGACGGTCAGGTTCAAGAGCACAAAGATCCCAGAAGATAACACGCCACCACCATCACGCAACAGACTTAAACCGTAGCTTGGACTGAGGTTTACTTTGAGAAAAGCCAAGGTCTAGCGAAGCTGTTGGGACACAGCAGGAGGGGGCAGACTCCTCTCCCGGAACACAGACTCAACGGGTTCTTGCTTGCAAAGCTGGGTTCAGCTCTGGCGAGGAAGAGCCAGGCACCCAACAGGAAAACAAAGATGCAAGTTCCGAATACAGCTTTTGCAGCCTCCTTATTCCCTCAGTAACTAAGTCCCGAGAGCCTGCTGTTTGCCACACCTGGCTCTGTTCTATGCTGTGCCCCTGTGTTTTATTTCCCGTGTCGGAGTCCCCGGCCCCAGGAGCAGAGCCTGCTGCCGTCCATGCAGCATGAACTCTGGTCCGTGCGCGGTCTGCTCCTGACCGCGCCGGCCTCTCCCCAGTCCGAGGGAAGGCGAAGCCAGGGAACTTCAGGGCCTTTATAAGAACATCATCATCAGGGCGCCTGAGTGGCTCAGTGGGTTAAGCCTCTGCCTTCGGCTCAGGTCATGATCTCAGGGTCCTGGGATCGAGCCCCGCATCGGGCTCTCTGCTCGGCGGGGAGCCTGCTTCCTTCTCTCTCTCTCTGCCTGCCTCTCTGCCTACTTGTGATCTCTCTCTCTGTCAAATAAATACACAAAATCTAAAAAAAAAAAAAAAAAAAAAAAAAAAAAAAAAAAGAAGTGCTTAAGCATGCATCCCGTCATGCCCATACATGAGGGAGTCAAGACACGCTTCCAAACTTTCATCCCAGTTGTGCCACACGTGGGACCTGGACTCCTTTTTTCCTCAGGCTATAAAGCCAAAGTTGTGTGTGTGAACGCACATCACGGGAGGTTATGGCCAAGCTTTTCCCGGGGCACATAACTGAGGTAGGACTCTTCCGTTTCCTCAATTCCTGTCAAAGGCAACTCGGGTCCTGCTATAGCTCCTTAGAGGTTTTTACGTTCTGTGGGGATCTTGTACAGGTCGTATGGTCCGGTTCAGTGGGCCTGGGGTGGGGCCTGAGATTCTGCCCGTCTCAGCCAGCTCCCTGGGAGGACACGGCCCTCGTGTGAGGGCCACACTCTGGGTAGCAAGATGGCTGACCAGCAGAACAGTCTTCTTGGGACCATCATGGTTCCAGCACTGAAAATCCAGTGTTCTGTGGCTGAGAAACCCCTCAGTCCTGGGCAAATCAGGGTGGTCAGTCACTGTACATCTTAGATCTCAAGGCTTCCCAGAGAGCAGCCATAGCTGGCAACAATCTTTCACGGAGCGCACGCACGCTCAGGGAGCGGCGGTGGCCATGGGGCCACAGAGGACTTCACATGGGGGCAGTGAAGGGTCCACTGAGTGCCGTGGGATGCTGCGGCCACTCATGAGGGAGCTCCTGGTCCTGCGGAGGTGTGGGATGAGCAATGAACTGGAGGACAGGAGAATTGGCTTCTTGTTCTGGTTCTGCTACTAACTAGGGAAAATTTCCTAATCTCTGGTCCTTTTTTTTTTTTTTTTTGAAGATTTTACTTATTCATCAGAGAGAGAGCACAGCAAGGGAGCAGCAGGCAGAGGGAGAAGCAGGCTCCCCACTGAGCAGGGAGCCCGAGCCAAGACTCAATCCCAGGAGCCCCGGATTATGACCTGAGCCGAAGGCAGATGCTTAACCGACTGAGCCACCCAGGTGCCCCCCTCTGATCCTTTTCTATAAAATAGAGGCTGACAATATCTGCCTCACGATGCTATCATAAGGATCTAACATACTCATAAGCACTAAGCCTGGAAATAAAATAAAATAAAATGAAAAATGTCTTTAAATCTCACCAATGCTTTCTGTCCTCATTAACTGACTTGTGTCTCTTCTGTGTGCCCTGCCTCCGTGATAGAGCCCTAGTCAGCGATCCGCCAAGACAGAGGAGAAAGGAAAGATGAAGACTTTTAACTCTATGTACGCGGGAAGGAGCCTTTCACCCCCAGAGGGCCTGCAAAGGGCCAGGGAATGAGTCGGTCAGCATGGCTGGGTTGGCCTTCTCCGCTAATGAAGCTAAAAGTTCAGATGATGCTGGAAGGAAAAGCTACATGTTCTCCAAATTATTACAGTACATGGAAAATAAATCACCAAAGTGTAAAACGTCTGAACGACCTCAGGCCCCCCGACCAGCTGTCTCACCACCTCCCACCCACGGACCTGCTCACCACAGAGCTCAGACCATCTGACCTCTCCTTACAAGGAGAGGGTGTAGGTCCCTTCAGGGAGCAGCTAAGTGTGGTTGTCCCTCCAGAGGTGGGAGGTATGCTGGGCAGGCCACTCTCCCTGCAAATATGTCCACCATCTTCTGTTCCGTGCCTAAGATGACCCTTTCCTCGTTGGGGTCTTTTTGACAATAAAGAATCCTCATTAAAGAAACTCTAGGAAGAAGTCACTTTTACTTTTATAAGCTTACATTTTACATTCATTAACTTTCTCATCCTTAAGTTTGCTCACTCATTCATCCACTTTCCAAGTATCGACTGAGTGTCAGCCACTGGGCTTGGAATCGCAGACAGTAGGATCCTGCCCCTGCTCGCAATCCCACAGCATCGACAGAGAACCCCAGACGCCCACACGACGTGGCGCAGCCGCTCCAATGGGAGTACGGGGGTACCATGGGAGTGCAGACGGGTGAGCCGTGCTCCCTGCCTGGGACAGTCAGGGGAGCCTTCGCGGGGCAGACGGTGGTGGAGCCTGTGGTCTTGAAGGCGAGGTGGGCGCCGATCGGGGTGGGGGAAGGGTGAAGAGGCAGCCGGGCAAAGGGAAATTTGTGGCCGACAGCACGGAGGTGCTGATGAGCAAGGTGCGAGCCCGAGGGCACCCCCGAGGCACGGCCCACAGTAGCTTAGATCCTTTGAGAGCAGAACCTTTTAGGAGGGCTTCTTTGCAGAGGGTATCGGTGTGAAATTGGAGATGTGGGATGGGGGACAGAAAGGAGAGATGCACACCAAAGATAAGCTTTACAAAGTTCACACTTGTGCTGTCGTCTTCTCTCTCTCTGTCTTCCTGTGTTTCTCTGTCTTGCTCTCTCTATGTGTGTTTCTCTCTCTGTCTTCTGTCTCTCTCTGCATCTGTTTCTCTGTCTTCTTTTTGTCTCTACCTTTCCCTCTGTATCTCTGTTTCTGTCTCTCCTTCTGTTCTTCTCTCAGCGTCTCTCTGTCTCAGTGTATGTGTGTCTCTGTCTCTGTCCCTCCTTCTGTCTCATCTCTTTATAACTGTCTCTGTCTCTGTCTGCATGTCTCTCTCTCCGTGTCTGTTGTTAAGTGCCAGATCCGAGAGCAGGACATACTGGGCCCAAAGAGAGAGGGAAGGAGCGAGGGGAAGGTCAGGCTAAGGTGGCGGGCATGTGAGGGGCTGTCGCTGGATTCCTCAGGGCTTGGCAAGCTGCAGGAGTCCGGGAACAGGGAGTGAGAGGCAGTGGAGCAGAGAGGATGGGTGTGGAGAGGTGGCCCCATTTCCGCCTCTCCTCCTTTGCAGGGCAGAGAGGGGAAGGGGGGAGCCGGCTACACTTGGCCATTGGCTTGGAGGAGCCCCAGGGATGGAACTCCATCAGAGGGAAGCAGATGGAGAGCAGGCCTCCGCTGGAAACCCAGACTCTACCTGCCTGGCCCAGGGATCATTCTGAGTGGGAATTCTAGGTCTGCAGAAATCTGGGACACTCGGCTTCGCCCTGTTTAATGAGGAGGGATGTCACAGTCCCTGCTGTTCAGGTCAGTGGAAAAAACAGACATTTTCCTTCTCACCTTGAGGTTTTCCTGTCCTCCCAAATTTAAAAAGGAAATATAACTCAACACGTCTTGACTGTGGGTGTTGGGAGCACTGCGGTCTAATTTTGGTCGGGACAAATGACTGCCTGAAAAGGGGAGAATGCAGGGACTTACGCCTCCTTCTCAGGCCACATCCTCAAAGAGTGGGCACACCTTGGTCCCCAAGTGACCTCCCGTCTGTGCGTTGCTACACGGATGCTACCCGTCTGTCTCTTCACTCCCATCTTCCCCAGACCAGTGCTGAAGCAGGAGGCAGAGGGAACGTACAACAGAACACCTAACCTCTTAAGTCTCACCTTTCTGACCTGTAAAATGGGGCTAATTCCTGCCTCGCAGGCTGTTGTGAGGATACAAGAAATTACTTGTACGAAAGTCCCTAGTACAATGCCGAGGACACAGCAGATGCTCAGTAAAACATGATCTGACGCCGAAAGGAGAAATGAGGCCCACGGTGTCGGCCCAGCTGGGGCAGCCCGAGTAGGCACAGCCAACTGGGAGTGTGCAACAGGGAGGGCAGAGCCTGGGAGAAGGGCTCACGGCGAGATGTCATCCCAGCAGCAGCCCACAGACACTCTGCCCAGTGGGGTGAGGAAGGGCACCTCTTGCCCAAGGCTAAGTGACACAAAACAGTCCTCTCCCAGAGCAGCTGCAGGCAGTCAGCTGGGGTCCCAGAGCTGGGCGGCATTCCCCAAAGGACATCTAGGAACTTGTCTGTGGGCTGGAGGAGCAGCCGTGGCTGAAGCTCTAAAGGCTGGCCTGGCTGACCCGGCATCCGCTGACTCCAGGCAGAATATGCCCACGTCGTCCCCATCCCCATGGGCTGACCCTCTCCCAGCAAGGACACTCATGGTCACGACCACAGCCGTTTGTTCCCTCTGTACCAAGAAGGGCGCCGAGATTCCTTACATGTGTCATCTCACTTAATTGTCACGACAAACCTAAGACGTCGTTATTAGAGGCAGGGACTGGGGAGACAAGTAGGGGCCGGAGGGTGAAGGTCACGGGATCCCGAAGTGGGGGGTCCAAGGACCCCAGGGCCCGGCTCTTAGAGAAGTCGCTGCCCTGTTGGTCTACATGGAAGCCTTCTCTGCCTCCTCCTGCTCTTCCCTTGAAGAGTGATCAGAAATAATAGAACTGTCACTGGAAGTAATGAGAAGTGACAGAGGCTGGGTTAGAGGCTCATTGCTCCAAGTCTGAACCATCCCGACAGACCCAAGCCTAAATTTAAACAATGAAGTCACAAAGCAATCTCCCCCTCCGAGACTGGATTTCCCCGCCCTTCCACCAAGAAAAGGAAGACCATGGCAGGGGCTGAGTCTCTGTTCGATACCACGGATTCCTTCTGGAACAGAAAAGTCCTTCTTGGCTTGATCCCATTTGCTTCCCATGCAGACAAATACCAGTTGCAACCCTGCATGAGCAGACCACCGTTCTTAATTAAGAGATCCAGATTCATCGATGTATTTCTTTCTCTTTTTCTTTTCTTAACATCCCCTGAGGGATGCAGGAGTCGACGCAGTTACGTAGCTGGCAGGTTGTGATGAAGAATGAGACCATAATTTTCAAAAGGCAAGGACATCGGGAGGTTCAGTCCCTCTAGGAAGCACCTGGCTGAAAGCCAAGGACACACGCTGCTTAAATATCCTTTCTGATGATGAGGTGGGATGATCTATCAACCCACCAGCTGTTTCTTTAGCACCAACCTCGTGACGTGAAAGTGCTGTGAGGGACAGAGGAACATCAGGCCCAGTCCCTGGAGACCTACGGAGAAGAAATACCCTATTTCCACAAGACAGCTCATAATTAAGTTCCTTCCTCCTTGGGACTCCTAGAAATCTTGGTACTTTCCTCGATGCTGCTAGCACTTTCATATATCTGTAATTCCCTGTTCAGGCCTACGATGCCCCCAGGGGCCTCAGTTCTCAGATGGTAGAAACCGTGCCCTTCGCATTAATGGGGTCTCGGAGCCTAGGACGGGGCCTGAACCAGACAAGGCGCTCCCCTCCTACAGTTCTTCTGTGAGAGTTTGTGGATTAAGGAGAAATGGTGTACACGGGTAAGGGAGGCTGAGGAGCGGCGCCACCATCCTTGAAGATGCATGAGCTCAGAGAACTCCTCTGTGAACACCAAGAACCCAGTGGCTTAGCTTAGCTTTTCTCTGCCTTTTCTACTTCTACGGCTTCCTCTTCCTCTTTCTCCTCTCCTTTCTCCTCCCCTGTCACCTTTCCGACCTGAACTCCCCAGATCCCCCTTGCTGCCTCACTGCAGAAAAACCTGCCATATTCCCCACGGACCGGGGAACCATTCCGAAGATGGCTGTCGCCCCTTCTCTCTCCCCAGGAAGGAAACGGCTTTCTCCCCGGCTTTCCACTGAAACGAAGCAGCCCTCAATCTTATCGCCACCAGACTCTGGCTGATGCTAGTCACACAGCGATCCAGCTGACTGTCACTAGCAAAATAAAGGTTGTTTGATTTCAGCATTCCTTCCCACTTTGGTCTATATGGTGCCAAAGGAAATAAATTTGTATTTTTCCAGAATCCAGACAGTTAAGAAGTTCAGATAACTAGATTTTTTTTCTTTTTTTATATAGTCTGCATTCTTTTTTTGGGGGGGGGGAGGGGAGGTGGGAGGCAAAGAAGTGAAAACTGGTGGAAACAGGAATTTCACTAGAAAAGCAACATATAGGGCAAGTCATACCGAATCACACACCTTCTCCACCCATGGTCTCAGGACTGTGTGCTAAGAAGAACAGCTCATGAATCTGACCCCACAAAAGGGCAAGGTCTCCACAATAACCTTGAGGACTCTAAGAGTCTTCTGATTAACCAGAAGAGCTAGTAATCCCTCTAAGATAGATGAAGGAATTCTAAATCACAAACAATAGTCATTTACCCAAACAAATCAGATTAACCATTTGAATGGGGGTACGGGAAAGGGCTAGGGGATAAACGTTCTCACTGAGTTTTCCACAGTGGGATTTATCGTTTGGCCCCCTATAAACGAAGACTCTGCTTCTTGGTAACACAGAAGCCTTGATTTCAGAACTGTGTCCCTCCTGGGAAATGAAAAGCAAATGGTGAATTTTGTTGCAAACAGTTTCACACATTGAGCCCTCTACACGGAGATCTACCCAGGCATCCATGTTTGGGCCTGTGATGTAGGTAACTCTGCTTAGGATAAGGTCCTCTGGGTGAATATTTCAGTTGCTATCCTTCCGGGGCACAGGTCTCTTTACCCTGACCTTCAACGATGCTCCCTGGCTAATAGTGCTGCATACAATACTTCGACTACTGCTCTCTTCACGTTAGGGGGCTTGCCCTTCTAGATTTATAATCATATGCAACCAGTTACTATGAGTGGACAGAGCCTGAAAAAAAATCAGATAGTCATGGCCACACCCATGTGCTGCTAAACACAACCACATCTCGACCAGCCAGCATTTAAAAAAAAAAAAAAATCAGAAAATATTAGTGGTGGGACGCCTGGGTGGCTCAGTTGGTTAAGCGGCTGCCTTCGGCTCGGGTCATGATCCCAGTGTCCTGGGATCGAGTCCCACATCAGGCTCCTTGCTTGGCGGGGAGCCTGCTTCTCCCTCTGCCTCTGCTGCTGCTCTGCCTGCCTGTGCTCTCTCTCTCTCTCTGGCAAATAAATAAATAAAATCTTAAAAAAAAAAAAAGAAAATATTAGTGGTATCAGGAAACATAGAGATAACCTTAGTCTAATAATCTCATTTTGCAGAGAAAGAAACTGAGGCTCAGAGGGGTACGACTTTCCCAGAATAACCTAGCAAAATTATGAAGGTGCTAGAGCTACTGGTTTACCATTCTATTCCTTGTGCATATGCACACACACACACACCCCTCTTTGAGACTTTGGGCATAATCCCCTCTTCTTGACTATACCAGACATTCTACAAGGCACAGTAGACGTTTCCAGGATTTCCACTTAGGATGGCTCAACTGAAATGTTACGACATCTGCCCTATTTTTCGGACAATTTCTCAATGTAAAAACCAATGCCAATTATTCAGCATTTAGCTCATTTAACTGACGCATCTGAGAGCAGTTGTGATCTTAGAGCTCAACTACAAGAGCTGAGAAGAAAGGAGAGACATTTTCTATTTCAAGAATGTGTGAAAGGACAGATTATGGAATTCGGGTTCTAGTCGTGGCCCTTCTACGAAGCTAGCTATTTAACTTAAGCCAAGTCCCTCTGAACTTTGCTTCCTTCTTCATCATAAAAAAGGGGGTAGAAAAAAAGGGGAGTACATTTAGATCAAGGATTTACTTGCGTAGGAAGGGCATCAGGAGGTCAATGAATCCCTAGAAGTTCTAGACAAAGTTCAATGTATATGTGTCTTTTTCTGAGACGTGGTTTCATGGTTTTCATTAGATTCTCAGCGGGGTCTGCAATTCCAAATTTTAAGAACCTTTGATTTTTAGACAGTCCCTTAGCTTTGCCCCAGTTCTGACAATCTTTGACTCCGTCTTTTAAAAATGTCTGTCTAGTTCATTACCATTAGGTACATTCATGAAATATACTCCACTCATGTGTACACTGCCCGGCTAAGTATAAGACAAAAATAGGATGAGACAAGACATGAGCCTACTGGGAATGTATCATTATTATGACCATCATCATTAATGTGGGAAGATGAAGGCAAGGCATGGAATCCTACTGAGACCTGTCACTGAACTACAGACCAATGGACTGGGCAATCAAGCCTTCCTCAAACTCATTTTCTTAGAAACAAAGTTCCTTCCCCACCCTGGCAGAAATTTCAATGAAGAAGTTTATTGTGAATAACAAAATAAATTTGTGTAACAAATACATTTTCTGGTCCCTGTCCATGTAATGTTCTGTGCATAATTTTTTTAATGGTACTGGTCCTATTTGCATTAATGGACAAGAAAACCCAAAAGCAAGTTGAGTTAATACTGGGCTCCTCAGGGGGCATCTGAGTGACACAGTCAGTTAAGCGTCCAGTTCTTGGTTTTGGCTCAGGTTGACATCTCAGGGTCATGAGATCAAGCCCTGCATCGGGCTCCATGCTCAGCACAGAGTCTGCTTTTGGTTCTCTCTCCTTCCCACTTGTGCTCTCTCTCAAATAAATAAATAAATCTTAAAAAAAAAAACACAACAAAACTGGGCTCCTCACAATTGTGTCATTCCACAGAGTAATAATCCTCCCCATTTTTCACCTTTCTTGAACTTAAGTGTTCCAGATATTTCAAAAATCCGATTATCTTAACAAATGGTCCCCAGCTTTGAGTCTCTGCAAGGTACTGAAAGGGGAACACAGTTGAATGGGACAGCACCCAGTCTGCATAGAGCTTAGACTCTCACTAGAGCCTGAGATGAGCATTTAGATCACCATCACGCAAAAACCACATAACAGAAGGGCTACTGTGATTCTAAAGAAGAAAAGCATATCTTGGTTGGGGGAAATCGTGGATGGACCCATGAAGGAAGTGGTCTTTGAGATGAGATCTGGAGGGGGAACACAATTTTGATCTGCAGGAGCAGAGAGCACGAGGACATCTTTGGTGGAGGGATTATCATAAACAAAAGCATAGAAACAGAAAGAAGCATGGGGCCTATTTAGGGCACAGGAAAGCAGCACGATTCCCTGCAGAGTCACCTGGGGTGGGAGGAAAGGAGTTGTGATTGACACCGTGTAACTTCTTTAACCTGAGAATGAAGTGTTTGTACTCAATGTTATAAGCAATGGAGATTTCCAAAGATTTTTGAAGGAAGGGACTAACATCACAGAATTATAGAATTTTTGAATTAAAGATCTCCTTAGCTCTGTTTTAGGGACAAGGGAGTCAGAACAAGAACCCAGAAAGCTTGCCAGTTTCCTAAGTCCCAACTGTTTGCATTAATACCAGCTGCTTCACCAGGTCATGCTGGTAGCAGTGTGTAGGGTGGAGAAGAGAGCTCAGGCAGAAGACCAATATGGCAGCCATTATGGGAGTCCAAGTGAGAATTTAAGGTGGAATAATGAGGACCTGAGCATGGGCAGTAGGGGGATGGTCAGAGGAGGGGCTGGAGCTGGGGGAGCCCATGAAGTACCCCTTCTCTCTCCTCCATGGAGCTCGGAACATTACTTGTTCATTCACATTAGAGAGGTGTGGCAGGTCCAGAAAACATGAAGTCAACTGGTCCACCCTTGCTCAGATTACGAATTCTTAGCTCTCCCAACTCCCCTTCAATACTATTCATTCTCTAGGGGGAAAAAAAAAAAAAAGGCCAGAAATCATGCCAGCAGTGATCTTAAGCAGTCCTGGAGCTATTCCTTTAAGGAACCAGTAGACAATTTTAGGATTCAGGCAACTCTGAGGGTTTTCTTTCTGGCTTTGCTAGAGGGCCAGGCATACCATGGCTCAAAAGCCCTTAGCAAATAAGGTTCATCCAGCCCACGAAGTGATTCCCTAAGGGGCTTCTTAGCCACAAAGTAATGTCAGGCATAGAGGGGTCCCCCTCTGGGGCTGATCTCTGGATCACCAGCATCACCTCAGGTCTCCTGCCTTGTCCATCGTCGGGACCCTTCAGCTCATCAACTCCGACTTTCTACCTGAACTGGGATGTCAGGAGTCTGAGCATGTCTGACAAAGAACACAGACGTGGCAAAAGCTGAACAGTAGGTGTGAATGGCAAACATCCAGTTGTGCAGAACGCTAAGTCTGGAGTCTACTTTTTCTCCTCCACAAGGCCTTCTGTTGGCACTAATTTTATAAGGACAGAACCAACAAAGGAATCATGAGAGGCAGCCTCTATGATAAAGAGACAATCGGCCCAACAGATGGTTTTCTCACCAAAAGAACGGTCACACGTCATCGGCACTCAGTAAAGAAAGGACCATGAATCAGTAACATCTTTTGATGCCTGTCTTGTCAGTTCCTCTTTCTCATGAACTAAGAGGATGACTGTGATCAAGGCCAGTCACTTGATTGCAACTGACTATGCAGGACAAATGTCACTTTTCACGTTCCACTATCAACTGTGCCCCGTTGGGGCTGGTACAGAGCTGGGGTTCGAACACGCTTAGCTTAGTTTTCTATCCCTTCCGCACGCCCTTCCTCCCCCAGACCCCTCCTTGAGGTCAGGTTCACCCTAACATCTCACCCTTCAGGAAGAGGGCTAAACCGGATTTCACTGCAAAGAACAACTTTGGTAAGCCCTTCTCTAGTGACAGAAGGCTGTAGACAGGGCCGTTGAGCGAGCACTCTCTCAAGGCAAACAACCTACATTCAAATCCCATCTCTGTTAATTACGAGCTAGCCTCGAGCAAGTTCTCTGACCTCTTTACACCTTGATTTCTTCAGCTGTAAAACAGGGAAAGTAACAGTGTGTAGCCCATAGGATTGGCGTGAAGGGTAAATGACTTAACAAGACAGTTCATAGCAAGGGCTCAGCCTAAGTACTTAAAGAATTCCAGCTGTTTTTAATAAGGGGGCTCTGACGGTTGAGCCTAGTGAACATCTGGTGATCCACAGCTTAGGGGCAGAGGCCGGTAAGGGTGACAAAGGTGCCATCCAACTGTGCCAGCTGTGCACAGGAGAAGGATTGCCAATACTTGGCCGGTATCTGAAGGAGCTGAGAAGGTACTGGCCTCCCACCTGCCCCACTTGAGCCAACCGTACAGGCTAATGCACCTTTTTTATTCCTCTACCTCGGTGATTACCGACCTGAGGCTGGCTTAGAAGGACATGCTTGTGGCAGGTTATAGGTTTAAAAACAAAAAAAGAGAGAGAGAGAGCTCTAGAAATCCACACCAGGGCGGCTTTTCTGTGCTGCTTCACTTTGGTGTGGGGGTTTTCTAGACATCAGGCCCTGCCACACCCCCTGGTGTTTCAGGCTGTCAGAGCAACAAGGGATTTAGGAACCGTTTAATTTGCTTGCTTTGGAGCTAAGGAAACCAAAGCCCCGGGTAGTGAATTGTCCAAGATCACCCAGCTGGTCAGCTCAAAACCAGGACTGGTTCTCAGGAGGTCTGATGTCCTGCATAGTGTTCACTCTACAACATCCAACTGGCTCTTTGGTCTTCTGAACCCTGGCTAACTTTTCATCCTGTCCCCAGGGAGCTCCCCACACATCCCTGGTGCATATCATGGCTTTTCTTCTGCTCTCCTGCCTGCCTTCCCTGCCCCTGGCGCCTCAGACACTACTGGTCTTCCTGCCTGCTCTTGTCCACACACATCCTTGATGCTACTGTCCCGCCCAGTCCTGCAAACCTGCCTGCTTCCAGCCCAAGTGAGAATGTGTCCCAGGGCCTCTGGGCTTTCAGGAGTCCCCCCTGGGTGACACCCAGGTGGACACCCCGAGAGCTCTTCTCTTTGCCCCAGAGCCTGCTTCTCTCCGTCCTTCCATTCCACTCCATTTTCCTTCTGTCTTCCTGACACTCCGCTGCTCAATCTCCCTCAGTCTTGCGCTTCTGCTTCATATCCCCCGTTTTCCTCTTTTCTCCCAAGCTCCCAGCCCCTTCGGCTTCTCCCTCTTCTTGCCCTCCCTGGGTCGTTTTCACTGCTCCCGGTCCTGCCTGCGCTCTGGCCTTTCCCCCTCCACCTTTCCGTCTCCTCCGTCTCTTCCTCCAGTCCCTCGCGCCTCCCCTCCAACACATCTGTTTCTAATCTGAGCCCTCGAGGCGCCTGTTTGAAACAAAAAACTCCCCCCACCCTCAGGAACCTGGCACAGAAATTCCTGAAGAAACCTTCCTCCCTCCCCCAATTCTCCCGCCCGCCCCCCCGCAAGACTCCCGAAACTAAACATCAGCCGCCCGCCGCCCCCCACCCCCCCAACCCTCCACCTCGGACGGTTCACGGCCAGACTCCACCAGGAAACACCCCCGGCCCCAGCCCGCTCCCGGGCCCAGATGTGTGTGTGAGGCATTTTCGATGGCCGACTGGGCGGGCCTGGGCTGCCAGATGTGCGCCTCCGGAGCGCCGAGCGGGCACCGAGCCGCGCGCTCTCCCCGGGGGCTGCGGGGACCGGCGTTCGGACCCCGGGGCTGGCGTGCGCGGGGGCGCCCCGCGGGTCTCCCGCGCTGCCGAGCACTCACCTAGCCAGAGGAGGACGCGGAGGAGGCTCATCCCGATGCCCGGGCGCGGGCGCTTCCCCGCTCAGGCGCTGCAGGGCTCCGGGGCGGCCGGACGCAGCCGACGGACCTTGGACGAGCTGGGCGCGGCGCCTCGGGGTGCGCGCGGGGCGGCTGCGGCCATGTGCCGGCGCGGGAGCCCGCCCCGCGCCCGGTCCCCGCGCCCGGTCCCCGCAACCCCCCCGGCGCAGAGGGGCTTCCAGCGCTCGCCCGGACGGGAGCGGGGACCAGGGTCGCGAAGGGAAGGGCCAGGCGGAGAGACGCTACCGCTTCGCGGAACACTTTTCCCTGTTTGGAAAGAAAAAGAAGTGAAGAAAGCGAGAGGGGGGAAAAAAGAGTGAGCTGGAACCACATGGTCGCCTCCCACCGGCAGCCCCTCCCTCGCCCTCCCCCCGCGCCCCCGCCCGCGCCCGCCCTCGCAGCTCGGGGCCCGCGGGCCGGGAGGGCAGGGGGCCGGGCCGCACCGGCTGGAGCCGAGGAGCCGCGGCACCGCGGCCACGAGCGGAGGGCCGAGGCCTTGCCGGGCTTCTCCGTCTCGGTTCCCACTTTGTCCCTCTCTCCACTTCTCTCGCGCATCTCCGTTTTCTACCTCCCCCCTCCACTTCTCTCACGGATCTGCCCTCCTTCCTGCCCCCTTCTTCTCTCTCTCCCCATTTCTCTCCCGTTTACATTCTCTGGGCTCCCCTCTCTCACCTCGTCCCTCCTCTCCCTTCTCTCGCACCTTCTCTCCTCTCCTCTGCGCTCCCTGTCTGGTTCTGTCACAGGAAACCACAGGCTGACCAGAAGGACGATTAGGCGTGGAAGGGACAGCGACGACAGCCTCGCCGCCGTCCGCTTGTTGCTCTCCTGGCTTCCCTGCCTGTTTTGGCATCCCGGCCACCGTGTGCCCGGCCTTCCCTTGGCCTTTCGCACCCGCTCTTTCTCCTGCTGTCAGGAGTTACAGCAGCCCATCCTCGGATCCAGACCCGGGCAGCTAAGCTAGCCTTCCCCACCATCGCCCCCCCCCTCCCCCGCCGGGAGTGGGGGCCCGGAACTCGGGGGAACCCGTCCGCGAGGAAGCACTGGAGCGAGCTGCGCTGCGCGAGGTGCCGGCCAAAACGTGCATCACTCCCTTTCAGAAGGAAAAGGCAGAAGGCGTGGAATTCCCTCTGCGTGGAAGGGCCGCGCTCTGGGGCTCCAGGGACCTGGCCTCTAGGCCCTCCAGGGACTTAAGGCGAAGGCAGGGGGCGCTCCGTGCACTCCGGGGTGGGACTCTCGGGTCAGCCCTTGAGCAGTAGTGGCCGTGCGCAGGTCTCCACGGCCCAGGGCTCCTGCGGGGCACACGTATCCTGGGCTCTGAGAAACGCTGGTCGCCTGCGCTCTCTGGTTCCCAGACTCTGGATGTCCCTGGCGCTTTGGCTTTTCCTTCAGCCACACTGAGGCGGGAGGAACGGCTCCCCTTCAGCCTCACCTGTGTCTATAACCAGTTGGCAGCTGGGACCAGCGCTCTGAGAAGTGGGGATGCTATAGGAGAGAGGAACCCTACAGGCCTGGCCAGCTGCGGGATCACAGATTTGCCCCAATTTTTCCAGTCCTCTTTCTAAGGGTGTTAGATCCCAGGAGCTGTATGGCCCTCTCTAGTCTTTCTGGTTTTAATGAAAACCAACCCATTTCATAGATGGGGAAAACAGAGGTATGGGACACTCCCAAGGTCACTCAGAAGGGATGGCAAAAGCAGGGGATTTTGTAGGAGCTTTGGGATCAGCCGTAAGTTGTTTTAGAATTCTAACATTTATTCATTCCGTCCTCCCTTCTTTAATACATATTCATTATGCATTTACTCTTAGGTGGTTTTTTTTTTTTTAAGGTGGTGAACACACAAAGTGAATGGAGCTTGGTTATTGACATTTTTTTGAAATTTGGAACTAATTTGTTGGGGCACCAACTACAGACTAAAAATTATATTAATTATTTAACATTTATCATTGTTCTTATAATAATGCTAAGGTATAGGCATTTTTAATTCCATTTTAAAGATGAGGAAACCATAACCTAAAGAAATTAGTATCTTGTCACGGGTCACAAAATAATAAAATAATAAATAAATAAATAAATAAATAAAATAATAAATAGATAAATAAATAAAATAAAACCCCCCTCCTTCAAACCCCCTCCTACTGAACCTATGGCTCAGTAGGTTAAACGTCTGCTTTCAGGTCGGGTCATGATCCCAGGGTTCTGGGATAGAGCCCTAGTCTGGCTCCCTGCTCTGTGGGGAGTCTGCTTCTCCCTCTCCCTCAACCAGCTAGTGCTTTCTCTCTCGTTCCTTCTCCCTCTCTCTCTCAAATAAATAAATAAATAAAATTTTAAAAACCCCTCTCTTCTATTAATATTCTAGTTTAATATTCTAAAACATTATTTTTATACTATAAAATATTTTAAAGCTCTGGGTATTTTCATTTTCCATTTTATACTTCTTATCTAATAACAGACATTGAAATTTTCACAACTATAATTCATATGTGAATGTGTTGAAAAATGTTTATTCTTAAAGGCTGAGGAAGGTGGGAGGGAAAATGTATAGAGAAGGTGACTTTTTCTTATTTCTGCTTTAAAATTTTATTAAATACTTTGAGTAATTTCAGAGTCACAGAAAAGTTGCAAAAATAGTACAAAGAGTTCTTGGATACTCTTCGCCCAGACACCTCCTTTTTATTTCTTTCTAAAGGAGGTATTTTGCAAAAGTTTTAAAGCCCCATCTTTAATCTCCCAAGCACTGTGGGCTTTCTCCTGAACTGCATGACACCATTTACTGCTGGAGGGCTGGTGTGCACAGGAGGACAGATGTCTGTGGGTGTAAGCAGGCGTGTGTTTAAACCAAATTGCTCAAGCAGAAGGTAACAAGACTTCACTCCAAGTCATTAGTCATCAGCATAGGAAGTGAGTTGACTAGGCTGAGATTAGGTCATAAACCCTTGGTTTTCCCAGGTCCAGAGTCTTAGAACCAGTAGATAGTTGGCCTGCGTTCCTTGGAAAGGGTCTTTGCATCCCTGAAGATGACTGTCCCTCTCTCTGAAGCCTCTTTTCTATTATCCTGCATCTGTGGGCCCAAAGAGGAGAGTGCCTCGGGAGGGCTCATAACTCAGCAGCCCGTTGCCTACCTACACTGTGTCCCACACTGACCGGGCTGGGTGCCATGGGAATCCAAAGAGGTATGCGGCAGTCCTTGCCCTAAATGGACCTCTCTGTCCAGCGGGAGAGAAAACGTCAACACGTGAGATGTTTCAACAACAATACAAGAAAGTTATGTAGTTAAGTGCCTGAGTAAATTACCCTGACAGTAAGAAACACTGTGAATTCTCAGGAAGGAGGGAGCACTGTAGGCTGGGTGGTTGTGACGTTTCCTTGGGAGAACGAGGCTTCAGTCCAGCCTTGGGGGCTGAATAGAATCTCATTAGATGAGAGGACCTGGGGGGGCATTTCTGGACAATGACGTAGAAGTAGGAATAGTTTGGTGTATTCAGGGAGCAGTGAATGAAATGAAAAATTGGTGTTGGGGAAAAATGCCCTGGGACAGTTAGCCTGAGGCAAAAATGGTGGAGTCCTGAATGTGAGGTAGAAGATTCTGGAAACTATTCTGCAGCTTCTCCAGACTCCTAGAAAAAATTTTTAGCAGAGGGGACTTTGATGAGAACCATATTTTAGGAAATATAAATTGGCAGCTTTTGCCCAGAGATGACCCCAATGATTGGCCAAGGATGGAGGGATTTAGCACCCTTTTCATATCCATCAGACTCCCTCCCCCCATGCTTTAATGATAACAGTTAACATTCGCTCAATATTTTCTTTTTTTTTTTTTTAGATTTTATTTATTTTTTTGAGGGAGAGAGAGCGTGCACACGGGCAAGCAAGGAGGGGGTGAGGAGGAAGAAGCAGACTCCCTGCTGAGCAGGGAGCTCAAAGCAGGGCTCCATCCCAGGACCCTGGGATCCTGACCTGTGCCGAAGACAGGTGCTTAACCGACTGAGCCACCCAGGCGCCCCTCAGTGTTTTCTAAAATGATATGCACGTGCAACTTCAAGACAAGTGCCTTCTCCTGCTTCCCCACTCTATAGGGAGCCAAGATCGCCACCTTACACCTGTTTTTACAGGAATTTTAGAACCTCCACAGGGAGCAGTAAACATTAAACAAAAAACGTGAAGCAGAGGAACTGGTTAGAACCTGTTGCACCACATGGGGAGATGTGAGGGTGGTGAAACGAACATGAGAGATATTTGGGAAAAGATTACACAGTTCATAGCTGACGGTCATTGCGGGTCATTGCGGGTAGGAGAGGAGGTGGAAGACAAAAGACGCACCAAAGATAACTATCAGTGATGTCATATATTTCTATATATACTAAATTAATAATATTTGTTCATTGACCTCCTAGTATATTCCAGGGCTTAGAAACATCATCAATAAGCCTCATAATACCACATTACAACGAGGAAACTGAGGTTTAGGGAGAGTAAATCAATTGCTTATTGTTCCATGGTTAGTAAGTGTTGGAGTCAGAGGATTGAAAGCCCTTATACCTCACTACCTTTTGTTTTTAAAGATTTTTATTTATTATTTATTTGAGAGAGAATGAGAGCACAAGCAGGGGGAGCTGGAGAGGGAGAGAGAGAAGCAGACTCCCTGCTGAGCAGGGAGCCAGACGTGGGGCTCCATCCCAGGACCTGAGATCATGACCTGAGCCCAAGGCAGACGCTGAACTCTCTGAGCCACCCAGGCACTCCCTTCACTATCTTTTGATGGCACTACTAACAAACTAGGTAAGTTAAGTAAGTTAACTTGTCAGGAAGGGAAAGATACGTTTGAGACCTGGTAACTTTAAGGGGTTGGGAGACCATCATTTCTCTATCTACCCATCCACTCATCCATTTGTTTTTTCTATTTTTTCTCTCAATCAATAATTCAGGAGGCCACCTGGGCAGCTCAGTCGGTTAAGTGGCTGCCTTCGGCTCCGATCGTGATCTCTGGGTCCTGCGTTGGAGCCCCTGGGTTGGGCTCCCTGCTCAGCGGGGAGTCTGCTTCTCTCTCTGCCTCTGCCCCTTCCCCTACTCATGTTCACTCCTTCTCTCTCTCTCTCTCTCTCTCTCTCTCTCAAATAAAGAAATAAAACTTAAAAAAATTTTCAGTAAATCTTTGTTAGGTACCTACTATGTGCCGAGCACAGGCAAAGATGTCCTTGCCCTCCAGATGCTTATAGTGAGTTAAGGAAGTTGGATAACAAAGAATCAGTCATGCAGTGCAGTGAGAAGGACTCGGAACGGGCAAGTTCGTGGAGCTGATAGCAGGATTCTGTACCTAGTGTAGATGATGTCAAGGAAGACCTCCCAGGGGAAGTCCTGTAAGCAGAGGGGAGGGGAGCACCGTGAGGAAAAGGGAGCTCTGTGCTGCTGCCTCGTCTCACAGGATGTCTGGGGACCAGGGACCACACATCTTTCTGTCCCTTCAAGCTCCAGCATCCTCTTGTGCCCAGTTGTCTCAGACGAAGATACAGGCTCGGGACAGCATTTAGAAGAAGGCAGCTGTGGCATAATTGCTGTATGCTGGGCTAGGAGGCAGAAAGTTTTGGTTCTTAGTGGCTTTGAGTAGGTCACCTGACTTCAGCAAGCCTTCCTTTCCCCTTTTCCTAACACTGTTCTGAGGGAGAAATGAGAGAATGAAGAAAGCGCCTTCCCCAAGTGTGGTAAATGTTCCAACAAAATCAGTTGAGTTCATAGGATTCCATTCCCCGCAGTAAGGAGCCAACTTCTGTCTCATTTCCTTTTTCTACTAAAACAAGGTTATCTTTCCTTTAAGCTCTTTCCTGTCTCACAAGGATACTTCTGGACCTGGCTGTTCCGGGGGCTGGTGCTTTTTATGGCTGGACAGTGCGAGGCCCCAACTGGCTTTCAGGGTCAGGCCTGAGGCTGTGCCTGGGGAGCCCCGAGAGCTCGCGGAGGCTAAGGAATAAGGAGCTCCCACTAATGTAGAGAAAGCAGCTCTTCTCCCCCTAGGGGGCCCGGGAGTGAGGAAGAGGTGCCGAGTGCTGGGCCCTGCTCGGTCCCACACCACGAGAGGACAGTCCCCAACTTTGATCCGTGTGGTCAGTTGTGGCAGGATGCACAGGCCTGTTTTTCGGCACCACAGGGGTTTTGAGGGGGCCGGTGGGAGAATCAAGAACTGAGATGAAACATAGAGGTTTACGTGACTGCTGAGCCGAAGGATTCAGAGTGGCTCCAGATGCCACCCTTTTCCCTGAGGTCGGCTGGCTCTCGGGGTTCCCAGATTCTCCCGAATCCTACTTTCAATTCCTGTTGAAGTCATACCTCAGAGAGGCAGTTCAGACTTTGCAGGAAGACAGGCCGATTTCTTTTTTTTTTAAGATTTTATCTTTAAGTCATCTCGACAGCCAATTATGGGGCTCAAACTTGTAACCCTGGGATCGAGAGTCGACACTCTACAGACTGAGCTAGCCGGGGGCCCAAAGACAGGCTAATTTCGAATTCTCGCTACTCTCCTTACAGTGTCCAGCTTGGGCAAGTGTCTTCTAATCTCTCTCAACCTTCCTTATTTCATCTATAAGGTTTCTCTAGTGGTTGTTCAGAAGATCACATGAGGCTATATGAGAAAGCACTTAGCACAGGGCACATGAGGGCCAGCGAAAGTTAGCTCCCTTCTCTGTTCTCCCTTAATGAATATAACAGTAAGTGTCCAAACTCCAGCCTACACAGTAACGGGATCTACTGGTGCCCCTTTGCCCTCTCAGCTTTGGGAAGATAGCATCTCTCTCCTTGAAGGATGAAGTCTTGCATTTCCTTAGAAACACAGCACAAGGGGGTAGTAGACGTATTTACAGCTTTCTCCCTTCCTCATCTCATTCCCCATGTCTGAGTTGAGGTCAAAATCAAAAGGCTTTTTTTACTCAGAATTACCCCCAAAACAAACTGTCATAGAGAAGCCAAGTAGGAGACAAACACGATTCAGCACAGAATATCAGATCCTTGGCTCTAAGGGAGTAGGAGAAGCATCCCCTCTAACTTGTTTATTTTATGAAAGGACACAAGCTCAGAGAGGAATAGCAACTCGTCCAGGGCTACACAGCGAGTTGGTGGTGTTCAAGTTAAGAAGATTCCCAGTCTGATTCCTAGACCACGGTCTCAGGCGGGCTGCTACGATTCCGTGGGTGACCAGACCCATGTCTGGTTTCCTTCTGCAGCCAGACAGAGCCCTAGCTGATTTTTCTGAGAACCCGGCAGCCTGTTTCCCTCTGTGACATGTAAGCCCGTAGCAGAGAATGCAAACTGCCAAACCAGAAGACAGAAATAATTCATATCTTTCCAGCTGGGGAATGGAGACCTGCTGTCCCCAGCTCGCAGGAGCGCTCATGCACTTTTCATTCATTCAGGCTTAAAAGACATGTTCCAGCCCAAAAGCCTGAATTAGACCCCCCCCACCCCATCTCACCCCATGCAGCTGCTGTCTCCACTATGGAGCTGCATGGGTCTGTAGAGTTCCTTCTGGTTGAACTTCCCCATTTTACAGACTGAGCCCCAGCCTGCGGATGTGCTATATCTCAGGGTCACACTCAAGTTAGACGGAGAGCCAAGCTTGAGGCCGGTTGCCTAGCGACCAGACCCGTTCCCTTTCCCCGCCGTGTGGAAGATTACCAGACAGCCTCTTCCTAAAAGGTCAGGAATGAGAACAGAAAAACCCATGGTGTTGGCTGGCAGGAACAGGTGTGATAGGGCCCAGGAAAGAGCTGGAATTTTTTTTTTCTTTTTTTTTCTAGAATTGGACGAGGCTGTCAAAACCACAGTGTAAAAGGGAGGATGACATATGCGAAACCTAGATATGCCCCCAGGGTCCTGAGGGGAACTCATATTTTCGTGGGCTGAGATGCTGAGGGCTGTCCACAGCTGCGAGCAGCTGCTCACTGGCAAGACTGATGTCTGTAGCGGCCAGGCTGAGGGGATAGGCGACGAGGAGGAACATCTCCCACCTTCCCAACTACCACAGACCCACAAGCACATGACGCACGTCACTGTCTTGCAGCCTCTTGCTTTGTCTGGCATCTCTCCTGACTATACTGTTCCTGGGAGCAGGGTTGGGGAATAGGACAGCTGTGGCCCGAAACGGCCCTCTGAGAGGCAGTGGAGAGTAGTGGACAGAGCCAGACGAGTGACATCAAGAGACCAGGATTGTAGCAGACTTGGCTTCTCTGAGAGTCACCTTGAGCAAGTTATTGAACCTGAGCCTTCATTTTTTTTGTCTGAAGAAAATAGGGCTGCTGGTGCTTTGTAAACTCTTGAGTTCTTGAGGAATGTGAGGTAAGTATTATTAAGAGTGTCAATGGTAGGAATTGAAATGACCTAATTTGAGTGGGTCATTCTTCTCTGTGCCCCCCCGTTTCCCAGTTAGGGTAGAGAATCAGTCGGTCAAGGAATGTTTAGTGCATCCCTATGACAGACGTGGCGGGGCCCACAGAGGAAACAGAGCCCAGCCACAGGACTCGGGGTGAGGCTTCTCCCCTCTGACTTCCCCAAGCATGTGCCGAGCACAGACAGGATCGCTGGCTCACCCAGCCCCATTCTCAACGCTCCTCTGCTAACGAAGCTAAGAAATCTAAACCCTTCCCCAGCCTTCCCTGCTCCAGGAAACCCATGTAACACAGTTCTGGCAAACATGTCAGCCATAAGAGAAGTTTGCTAGGGAATTTTTGGTAAACATTTACTTTATACTATGTGCAAACCAAAAGTGAGTTTTTCCTCTAAGGGGCATCCAGTTTCAAAGAGGGAAGGTATAATATGCTCTTTTCTTTTCTTTTTAAGTAATCTCTACATCCAACCTGGGGTTCAAAGTCATAATCCGGAATTCAGGTAGGTGTACTCAACCAACTGAGCCAGCCAGATGCCCCTAATGCGGTCTTAAATAACCAGGAATCTAGGATAAAATGTAGCCTTTGGCCTGAGACAGACATAAGTGAAGTGCCTCAGAATTTAGAAGGAGGAAACTGTGATTTTTGTCCTATGTAGTCATCAGAGACTGCTTCTTGGAGGAGGTGACATTTAAGGAGGGTAAAACTTGTACATCCAAGGTTGGGAGAATCAGACATGGTTCCCAGCCCCAAACTCACCAGCCCAGAGCTTCCCCACTGTTCTGAACCACATTAGAGAGAATCCAGCAGTTCTTGCCAGGTGGAGAAATTATATAACTTTGGACGTAATCGGATATTACATCTTGTACTCACAGAGCAGCTCACTTAAAAGTCCTTTAAAAGATACAATCTAACTCATCTCTCCGAAGTGGCAGAGGTAGATAAACAATAAAGAAGGAAGCTCACAGACATGAAATGAGGTCTCAAGATTCTAGAGCCATCTGGAAGACGAGCCTGCTGATCCCCTTCTTGGAACTCTCCTCCTCCATGTTTATCCACGGAGATGCCCCCCTTGCCGGTGTGGGCACTCACACGGACCCTCCGGTTATGGAGCAAGGGGCTGATCGACTATAAAGGCATCCTGTAATGAATTCTCATGCACAGTGAAGGTAAATGAAATTCCTACGAGGAGGCTCTGTGCTTTGAGTTGGTTCCTTATCCCAAGAGCAAGTCAAGTATTTGGAGTGCTCTCTCTGGTGACCAGTGAAAGCTTTCGTGAGATTCCTGGCTGGGCTTAGGGCTGGTGGGTCAAGTAGAAACTAACCCGGTTTCCCCGGGACCATTCTTTAATCCCTCTGAAAGAAACTGACCCTGATAACCGCGTGTTTAAGAATCATCTATCTAGGGGCGCCTGGGGGCTCAGTGGGTTAAAGCCTCTGCCTTCGGCTCAGGTCATGATCCCAGGGTCCTGGGATCGAGCCCCGCATCAGGCTCTCTGCTCAGTGAGGGGCCTGCTTCCTCCTCTCTCTCTCTGCCTGCCTCTCTGCCTACTTGTGATCTCTGTCTGTCAAATAAATAAATAAATAAAACCTTAAAAAAAAAAATCATCCATCTACACACTCAATAGGATGGCTCACATAAAACACACAAACAAACCAAAACCAGGACATAACAAGTGATGATGAGAATGTGGAGATATCCAGACCCTTGGGCACTCTCGGTGGGGATATAATATGGCGTAGCTGCTGTGGAAAACAGTATGATGATTCCTCAAAAAAAGCTAAACATAGAATTACCATATAGCCCAGGGATTTCACGTCTGGATATAGTCTCAGAAGAATTGAAGGCAGGGACCCAAAAAGGTATTTGCCCGCGCATGTTCATAGCAGTATCATTCACTATAGCCAAAATGTGGAAAATACCCAAGTGACCCAAATGTTCACCAACAGACGAATCAGATGAATCCACAAACAGAACGTGGTGTATACACACTGTAGAATATTATTCGGCCTTTAAAAAGAAGGAAATTCTGTCACATGCTACAATATGAATGAACCTGAAGGACATTATGCTAAGTGACATAAGCCAGTCACGGAAAGACAAATACTATAGGATTCCACTCATACGGAGGACATAGTGTGGTCTTATTCATTTATTTATTTAATATATTTAATATACTTAATTAATTAATTAATCAGAGAGAGGGAGCACAAGAGTGAGCAGCACACATAGGGAGAGAGGCAGGCAGAGGGAGAGACTCCCTGCTGAGCAAGGAGCCCAATGCGGGACTCAATCCCAGGACCCTGATCACGACCTGAGCTGAAGGCAGATGCTTCACTGACTGAGCCACTCAGGCCTCCTGTGTGGCTCAATTTAGAAAGACAGAAAATAGAGTGGGAATTTTTAGGGGGTTAGGGGCAGGACGGAATGAGGAGTTGGTGTTTAACGGGTACAGAGTGTTAGCTTTGCAAGATGGAAACATTTCCGGAGACGGGTGCTGGTGGTGGTTGCCTAACGATTCAAACATACTTTTAAAAATTTTTTTATTTATTTGTTTGTCAGAGAGAGAGCGAGCACAACCATGGGGAGCAGCAGGCAGAGGGAGAAGCAGGCTCCCAGGGGGCCCGATGTGAGGCTGGATCCCAGGACCCAGGGATCATGACCTGAGCCAAAGGCAGACACTTAACCAACTGAGCCACCCAGGTGTCATGATTTAAACATACTTAATGCCACTGAACTGTACACTTAAATACGGCTAAGATGATAAATTTAGTGTTACATGTATTTTACCACAATAGGAAAAATTATTCCTACAACATCCCTACAACATCACTTCCTTAAGAAAAACAAAAACAAAAACAAAAACAAAAACTACTCCCAAACTGTCTAGATCAGGTGTGACCTCGTCTACCTTTTGGAGATCATTATAGAATTCAAATTGCTCAATCTCGAATCAGAAAGCCCAGATTCAAATCTCAATTCTCCCACTTGTTAGCTATTTGTTCTTTTTCTTACTGAGCCTGACTTTCCTTGTCTTTGGTCGAATATAATATCCAATTATTACTTCGCCAGACAGATGTGACATAATTTTCTTTTAATTGGTCAAAAGTCTTTTTTAGAAAATTAACATATAATGCATTATTTGTTTCAGGGGTACAGGTCTCCAATGGCATAATTTATGTGCATGTAGTTAGCAAACCACAGAATGCTAAACAAATATGAGTTTTCCAGAGAACAATGAGGTTCTCTCTGGGGCCTACTGTAATATTTTCCAGTTTTTCTTGCCAAAAAGCTCCTTCAGTCACACCTACATTCCTTCTAATGCAGCTTCAGCCAGCTTGGAAATAGCCTTTCCATTGGGACATTTCCAAATTCCCAGTTTAGAGATCCTTCCATCTGGCAGGTGTCAAAGGGGACACCAGGAACTGTAAGCAGAACCATTTGGAACCAATAACTCTTCCGGTCCGAGGACAGAATCCTTCTCTAGGTCTCCAGCAAATTCCTGGCTGTCATAGCAACCCCAAAAGCAAAGGAGGACTGTTTAGCATCGTCTTCGACTGCATCCTGGGCGAGGAATGCACTCAGGTTGGCCCAAGTAAACAGCGTTCACTGGTAAGCACCCCGCGTCTCTCTCTCTGGGTCTGGGCTGGGGGAGGCAGGGAGCTGGCCAGCCTCAAGCCCACTGACTGCACTGCTTCCGACCCGTGTCACTGCCCTCCATCTGCGGCTCCTCTCCCAGTGGCTTGGCCAGATCCAGAGTGGGGAGGGGTTTCCTAGAAGAGGCCCACTTGGGATTTGAAATTAACTCCACCGTGGAAGCAGTGGTCTACACCTTGTATGAAGACGCAGAAAGATGGCTTGGGGAGGAGGTGGCTGGTGGCATGTCCGTGGTACTTCGAGGGTCCTGGTTCAGTTTGCAAGCTGACCCTCCTCCAACACGTGCAACCAGGGCTGTTTTTCTCTAGGGCTGCTGGTGGAGACGGAGCAATGCTGAAGATATAAAAAAATGTAACCAGCTTCACAGTACAAAAAGAATACATGAAAATAAAATTAATAGACCTCACTAACTCTACAAGGAGGTTGTTATGCCATTTTCTTTAATTGTTATATTTATTACAAGATTTTTACCTATCCAAGAACAACTCACAGGCTAGTTTTTCATAATTGGCAGAATTCCTGATAGGGTGCGATGATTGCCAAGAAATCATTGTTAGGCCAAATTTTGAAAAGTAAAATTATAAAAAAAAAAAACGGGATTTTTGTAGTTAAAAAAGTTAAAGATTGGGTATTTTTTTGTTGTTTTTTATTCTTTTAGAGAGAGAGAGAAAGCGAGCAGATGGAGAAGAGGGTCAAAGGGGGAAGTAGAGAGAATCTTACGCAGGCTCCACGCTCGGCACGGCGTCTCGGGACTCGATCTCACCACCCTGAAATCATGGCCTGGGTTGAAATCAAGAGTCAGACCCTGAACCAACTGAGCCACCCAGGAGCCCCAAGATTGGGCATATTTTAAGATGCTTAATAGAATGTGGTATGAAGCCTCCGAAAGGCCTATGAAGGCTTCAGAATGTTCCTGCTTACTCCTTGTTAAGTTGGGTTCCCCCCACTTTCTCCTTTTCTTTCTTTTTTCTTTCCTTCTTCCTCCTGCTCACCCTCCCTTCTTTCCCACTTTCTCTTGCTTTCCCTCCTCCCCCACCCCCTCCACCCCTCTCCATTCTTCCTTTCCTTTCTTTCTCTCCTTCTTCTTTCTTCTTCTCTTTCTTTCTACCAAGGGGCACCGTATTGTTGCTGCCGATACAGAAGCCGTATGAAATGGTGCAGAAGATCTAGGAACTCAGACAGCGTGTGTCCTCACTGTAGGAACCTGGGCACACTGCTGCTTATCTGGTCCTCTGCTACGATCTGTCCCCTTGTAAATGAGGTAGAAACAGTTGCTTCCAAGGCTTCTTACGAAAATTAAAGTGTTTTGTCAAATGCTGGTTGTTATTACTACTTATAGAAATACACACTCTGCGGGGCACCTGGGTGGCTCCGTGGGTTAAAGCCTCTGCCTCCGGCTTGGGTCATGGTCCCAGGGTCCTGGGATCGAGCCCCGCATTGGGCTCTCCGCTCAGCGGGGAGCCTGCTTCTTCCTCTCTCTCTGCCTACTTGCGATCTCTGTCTGTCAAATAAATAAATAAATCTTTAAAAAAAAAAAAAGAAAGAAATACGCACTCTGCTTCACCAGTCATCACATGAACATTGATATGTCTTCTAGCCACTGGAACATTCCTATTCTAAGATCTGCAGCAATCATCTCTAGGTTTCTAGTTCTTTCTGTGCCCAGGCAAGTGTAGTATCCCGTCCAAAAGTCAATGTTATTAGACCTATTTGATTATCATGTTGCTCCTCCCTGTGGGTGGTGTTACTGTGGAGGCATCAACCAGTTCTGGAGACTTCCTGCTGTGTTAAGCATCATCTCTTGGTCTTGCAGGGGGTTCAGAGCTGTCAGAGGAGGACTCAGGGAAGCTGGGGGCTCCCAGGAATCTAAAGCAGTAGCTGCCGACACTTACCAGCATGAAATAGTGCAGAAGATGCACAACCAGAATGGAAAAATTCCAATATTTAATTCTGAATATTTAATGAGTGTACCAGCTATCTGTCTTCATCGCCCCAACACAATCCATTATTAATTTCTGCCTTTACTCAGTCTGCCAACACTTAGTTGTTGTTTTTAAGATTTTATTTATTTATTTGATGTGGAGAGAGAGAGAGCATAAGCAAGGGGAGCAAAAAGGGGAGAAGCAGGCTCCCCAGGAGCAGGGAGCCCAACGCAGGGCTCGATCCCGGGACCCTGGGAACATGATCTGAACCAAAGGCAGACCCTTAACTGACTGATGCTATGCCCGAGTTTTCGCGTCTGAGAGACCACCAAGGAAGCCAAGCACCTGATGTGATCACACGAGGGTTTATTTGACAAGCTTAAGCTTGGGCCCAAGTATACCGGACACAGCGGAGTAGGGACTTGGACCCCGAGCTTAGTTAAGGCAGGGGTATTTATGGGTTCCTGTTACTAAAGCAGGGTGGGGCTTCCTGGAACCAAAACAGGGTGGGGGTTACTAAAGCAGGGTGGGGGAAAGTTCAGCCCTTGGGCACAGGGGTCTGAGATGGCTGCCGGAGCTAAGATGGCTGTACTTATGCTAAGGCTAAACCTGAGGTGGGATGGCCTTGATTTTCTCGGCCTCCACGACTGAGCCACCCAGGCACGCTCCAACTTTTGTTCTTATGCAAAGCATTATTTTAGACACAATGGGGGACATTAAGAAGAGTAAAGAAACATACCCTAAAGAAACAAAGGGTCTAGTAAGAGAGCTATGGCATACAACCAAATAACGTCCGTAAGAACAGTACGTGAAAAAATGTCATAAGAAAAGAATACTCGTCTTAGGGAGCATGAAGTCACATGGGGCTGGTCTGATCATGGAAGACATCATGAAGAAGGTAACTTTTGGGGCGCCTGGGTGGCTCAGTGGGTTAAAGCCCCTGCCTTCAGCTCAGGTCATGATCCCAGGGTCCTGGGATCGAGCCCCGCATCGGGCTCTCTGCTCAGCAGGGAGCCTGCTTCCTCCGCTCTCTCTGCCTGCCTCTCTGCCTACTTGTGATCTGTCTGTCAAATAAATAAATAAATAAATCTTTAAAAAAAAAAAAAGGGCAGAAAAACCAGCAGCAGAAGGTAACTTTTGAGCTAGGGCCCTGAAGGAAGGATAGCATTTCAGTCCAGGAGTTGGAAAGACATGGCAACGGTAGTGGCTCAGGGAGGAGGAAGGGGAGGGATTTTGAAGGATCCGCAGGTGGTGACAGTTTGGGAGTTTAAGAAACTTCTGGGTGGAGATAGACCGGTAGGGTGGCATTGGGCCAAATCACTGAAAAAATGTCTAGGCTTCACTCAGTAGGCACAGGAAACTGTTACAGGTTTTTGATCTGGCAAACAATACAGTCTTGAAAAGACGGATCTGATTTACTCGTAACCCCCTAAAAGGGAGGCGGTGGGATAGGAAATGGTTGAAGGAGGTGGGTGGAGTGCCTTGGGACCAGCTGGGGGTGGAAAGCTCACCTTCAAGGCATTCAGCGTTCCAGGCGAGAGGTGAAGAGGGCTGAGCTTGGACAGAAGCAGTTTGCCTAAGGAGGAGATGACGAGTGGCAACTTGTGAGTTGAAAGTTGTGAGATGTGGTGACTGATTAGAGGAGGAGGGCATATGGGAAGGGATAGAGATAAGTTGATTGTAATGTTGATTTCAAGCCAGGATGATAGGAAGAATTATCTTTCTAAAACCAGAAAGAAATGTAGAAGCCAGGAGAGGAAGCTGCTTGAGAGGATGACCCAGGGAATGCCTTTATATTGAGTTTGAGGGACCGAAAGGACCCCCTGGTGGGATGCACACTGGTGTTCTGGCTTGAATGTGGGTTATTAGTTATCTACACCAGGTGAGACCCGAGCTGCCCCTTGGGGCAAGACTGCTAATGGACAGTGAAAACTAATGAGCAAACAGGGTGGTTAAGGGTACTGCGATCTCCCAGCATCATCAGGGCAAACCATAGGGCTACGGTGTGTGTTCGGGGGCGGGGGGTGGTCCACGGTGGAACAAAAGGTTGAACCAAACTTTTATTTATTGTCTTTATTTGAGAGAGAGAGACAGAGAGAGAAGGAACATGAGAAGGAGAAGGGACAGGGAGAAGCAGACTCCGTGCTGAGCAGGGAGCTGGACGTGGGACTCCATCCCAGGACCCTGGGATCATGACCTGAGCCAAAAGCAGATGCTTTACCAACTGAGCCACCCAGGTGCCCTTGAACCAAACTTTAAGAGCTGAAATCTTCTTGGTCAGACTGGCAGGTGCAGCCATTTGACGCTAAGTGCTGGCCTCGTTCAGTGGTCCCCTCCCCTGCTCATGCAGCAGAGTCACTGGGGGCAATTTAACGTGACATATTCCTATCTTCCTCACCCCAAGGCTGATTCATTCCTTCTGGGACGGGGCCTGGAAGTTTGTGTCCTTAAGTTCTACTTCCGACTCCGGTTCTCAGGTGTGAGTCCAGCGGGAAATGATGACTCTCATCCCTGCCCAGCATGGGTCTCGGTTGCTTGCCACAGAGGGCTGGTCCTGTAGGTGAGAACCTAGTTCTCCTGGTCTCCTCCTCTTCCTTCCTCCTCCTTCCGAGTGCGGAGAACGGCCACATCGAGAGTCTGGTCCTCAGGTGGCAAGAGTTCTGCAGAAAGGTGAAGGTGAGAGTCCTTCCAGGGAACCGTCGGCAGAGATAGGACAGTGACACCCTGACTGTGCACCAAGCACCAAAAGCCACCCCCACCTGTCATTCCCTCCCCAACCTCCACCATTTTGACGCAAATGGGGAAAAATACTTTACATGCTCCTCTGCTCTCCCATTTTGCGACCCAGCAGCCCCTGCTGATAAAAACAAGCTCTGAAGATGGCAAGAAAGGATCAAGGAAGAATCATCAGTTTCCCCTAATTCCTCTTTAAGACGCGGAGGCAGTCATAAACTCTGCTCTTTCAAATCGTCATCACGTCTCTGAGCAACGTACACAGACGCGAACAAAAAGAAATACACAAGAAGCTCTTGTTAGATCCGTCGGAAGGGCCGCCATCTGAGTTTTCCAGTGTACTTTGTGCATTCAGCAGCCCGGGCCTAATCGTAAACAAATGGTAATTCTGCTCCAGCGGCTGAGGCTCTGGAGAGCAAAAATATGCGCACGGTTCAAGGGGCTCAGGGCAGTAGGTGGGAGCTAGTGAGCCTGGGTGGTCTACAACTGGAAGATTTTAGAGACTGTTTGCTCTCATGGCAAGTGCTCTGTTCTGAGTCTAAGCTTCCCCCCACCACTCCCCTGCCCCTTCTCTAGCTCCATCTCCAAACCCATCTACGCAGCAGAAAAACTAAACTGGGCAAAAGAATTTAGGGAAAACTAAAAAAAAAAAAAAAAAAAGAATTTGGGGAAGACTCAAGTAGTCATAAATCCCCTTAAACCCGTTAGCGTTAGCGCTCTGGGGATCAGGGAGGGGCGAGGCCGGAGGCTCGCGGGTGGTGGGAGTACGTGCAGAGAAAAAGGACTGCAGAGAAGGCTGGGTGTAACCGTGGCTGCAGAGTGAGATTTCTGCAGAAGGCATGTCCTCTTTTGGACCTCATCCAAGGAGTTCTGGTCCTGGAAGTGCCGGAAGGGCCCCAGTCAAGCGTGGAAGCTTCTGGGGAGTAGCCTCGATCATGGAGATGCCATGAACAATATTATGTAGGGGGCTAATATTATAGTGCCTTTTCGATGGGGATGCTTGAGCCTCTGGATTATGGGAACCACAGAATAAATATGGGGCATCTTGAAGGAATACAATTTTAACCAAAGTTTTTTTTTTTGTTTTTTGTTTTTTGTTTTTTTGTTTTTTGCTGGGGGGGACTATTATTTTTAATATCAAAATAACCTTGGATATATGATAGGATAGCATGTAAAATTTTCATGAATTTATGAAGATAAACACAAGAATTAAAAGAAGTGTCTCCCCCCTTCCCAATAAGTAAATAAAAGAAGTGTCCCAGTTGTAGTGATCTTTTCAGAGAGTTCTTTTCTTCTGCCTTCAGAGGTATTTGGGGGAAATTTTGTTGACAGTCACTGCCCTGCTGATATTTCACAGGCTAGGTGAGTTACCATGATTTTTCAGGTGTCAGCTCTCATCTCCTGCCAGCCGGTGAAGCTCACTGTTTTGGGGGTCTCCAGGGATGGGCTCACCCTTCCCTTTCTCCGAGGCTTTGTCCAAACTGTCACTTATGTCTGGACAACCTCCCACTTCCTGACAGCCACATCCCATTCTCTTCCTCTCCTTCTAATGCAATTCAAGGTCATTTTATCCAGGAAGCTTTCTCTAGGTTAAGAGAATTGACTCTGAAAAGAGAATCCGTTATGGAATGAATAAATCATGGGAATGAAAAGTACAGCATGAAGACGATAGTCAATGGTATTGTGATAGCATTGTGTGGGGACAGATGGAAGCTACACTTGGTGAGCATGTCATAACATACAGACTTGTTGAGTCGCAATGTCATACACTCGAAACTAGGGTAACATTGTGAGCCGACTAAACTTCAATCAATCAATCACTCAAAATTAAAAAAATAAAAGAAAAGAAAATGAGAAAGAAAATCCAAAGGAATTGTCAGACTGAACTGGCAAAACTCCCCTCTGATTTTAAATATTTGCATAGTCTCATATAGGACTTCACAGTGTATCCAACTGTCAGATGCATGTCTTATTAAGAAATCATTACAACCCTAAGAAGTATATAGGGCAAGGCCCTTTGTATTAATAAATTTTAATACTGCTTTCATATCACAATAATATTTTTAGTATGTTGGGTTAAATAAAAATATTAATTTCACTTTTTTACCTTATTTAATGTGACTACTAGAAAATTTTTTAATTGAGATTTAATGGACATACATATTAGTTTTAAGGGTACAACATAATGATTCAATATATGTATATACTGGGAACTGATCAGCGCAAGAAGTCTAGTTAATATTCACTGTCACACATAGTTACAAATTCTTTTCCTTGTGATGAGAATTTGGAAGATCTACTCTCTTGGCACCTTTCAAATATAAAACACAGGGTTACTAGCTACAGTCACCATGTTGTACATTACATCCCCAGAAGTCTGTACTTCTTGATCCTTTCACCCATTTCACCATTCCCCCAAGCCCTTGGGCAAGGATTATTTTTAATCCTCCGTTACCAGGGAGGCAAGGGAGCTTTACAGACATTAAGTAACTTGCCCAAGATCACGTAACTATGAAGGGGTTCTTCCCACTCTGTAATGAAAAAAAAAAATGACCTGAAATAAAGTAAGAGGGTGACTACACGTCCTCTCATTGTCATCGTGGGGCATTATTTGAAAGTTCTCCTGGGTTTATCTACTTCTCCTGGCAAGGCTAGCTTGGTGGGTTATAGATCTTTGCAATCACCCAGAACTCTGCACTTAGGAGAGCCCCCTAACTTGGCTTACAGCTTGACTGTTGCTGTCTTGAAGTTCTGCATAATTTTTGAACAAGAGGCCCTGAATCCTCATTTGCACTGGGCCCAGCAAATTATTTCTAAGAGAATAAACGCCTATTTCTGTGTCTACGAGAAGAAACTGATGTTTGATTTTGTTATTTACAACTAAGGCAGCGCTCCGACTCCTTGACGTTACATGTTGACTTGTAGATATGGGTCCAACATGTATCTATTTATAGAGATACAAAGGTTTCTGTCCTTCAGAAAAGACGCTTTTCTTTCCCAGTGGAACACGAATTAGATTTGTCTCTAATTTTAAAAAACTTAATTCGTTGTGCCTGTCCGTGTGGGTTATATCCACTCCACTTCCTCAGCTGCTCTTGGAATCAGTGCTTCCGTCTCCCTGATGCCCTCGTGGGCTAATCATTTAAATAAAATCATTGACAGGCGTTCATTCTATTTTGTAAGAGAATCATAGTTTTTAGTATTTTCAGAAATTACACCTCGACAGCTCTATATTCCAAGCTCTTCCCATCATATCACGCAACTGAAGTCACTCTTTGCTCCTCAGTCTGCTGACCAAGATCACAGTCTGAGTTCTTCTTGTGCGTTGATGTTTATGCATTTTAGACACATCTGTTAATTTCTGTCTTGTTGCTCCTTCTATCCCGTCCAGTCTTTAAACGTGTAGTTGGCATTTTAAAAAAATAGATGATATATTCGCTTGGTTCAAATTCAAAAAGTTCAAAAAGGTGTATAGGAAAGATCTTACTTCCTACCACTATCCCAGACACCCATTTTTCCTCCCCAACCTCTACAACATCCAGTGATACTTTCTATGTATATTGCCAAATACGTTTATATATTCTTTTTGTCCGTTTTTCAGTAAGTGGCCGAATGTGCTACACAATGCCCTGTACTTGCTTTTTTTTTTTCATCCAATGATATATCTTGAAGATTATCCAATTTTAGTGCATAAAGAGCTCCCTCGTTGTTTATGGCTATATATTATTCCACTGGATAAATTTATGAGCATTTATTTTACCATTCTCTTATTAATAGATATCTAGGTTGTTTCCAATTGTTTGAAAGAACAGGCAATGTTTGGGGCATCTGGGTGGCTTAGTCTGTGAAGCATCTGCCTTCGGCTCAGGTCATGATCCTGGGGTCCTAGGGTCCAGCCCCACATCAGGCTCCCTGCTCAGTAGGAAGCCTGCTTCTCCCTCTCCCATCCCCCCAGCTTGTGTTCCCTCTCTCTCTGTCTCTCTCTGTGTCAAATAAATAAATAAAATCTTTAAAAAAAAGAACAGGCAACAATGCATTAAATAACTATGTCCATATACCATTTTGTACATCTATAAATTCCCAGAAGTGAAATTGGTTGTTCAAAGGACATATAAATTTATGATTTTTAAAGTTTTTGAGAACTTGTTCTGCATAAAAGTTGTATCCTGCCATCAATATATGGGAGCCCTGGGCAATACTACAGCAGTGTGTTGTGACATTTTTGAACTTTGCAAAGGGGCATATTATCTTATAGTAATTTTCACTTGTATTTTTTTTATTAATAATGAGATGAAACATTTTGTTCATGTGTTTCTTTTGGGGGGAAGTGCCCAATTTTTCTATTGGTTTGTTAATCTAACATATAAGTTGCAAATATTGTTTTCCCCTAGGTTGTCTTTTCTTCAAACTCTGTTCATGGTGATTTTCACTACGTGGACTTTTTATTTGATATTGTTGGGTTTGTATTTTCTTCTATGGCTTCTAATTTTGCGTTACAGTTAGAAAGCTCTTTCCCAAACGAGGTTACAAGAGAACTCTCCTAGATTTCTTTCTGTAAGTTTATGGTCCCATGTTTCACATATAAATCTTTGATTCATTGGGAACTTCTTTTTTTTTTTTTTCAAGGTTTTACTTATTTATTTATCAGAGAGAGAGAGAGAGAGAGAGCGCACAACCAGAGGGAGCAGCAGTCAGAGGGAGAAGCAGGTTCCCTGCTGAGCAGGGAGCCCAGTGTGGGACTCATGATCCCAGGACATTGGGATCATGACCTGAGGCAGATGCTTAACTGCCTGAGCCACCCACAAGTCCTGAGAATTTATTCTGATGTTAGGTATAAAGTATGAATCCAGCTTTATTTCTTCTACAAATGGTTACCTTATTGTTCCTAAGCCATCTATCAAATAATCTATAGATAATCTGCTAATTAGAGATCCCAACTTTATACCCAAATTTGCCTTATGTATTTGCATTTATTTTTTATTTCCTCATGTAGTTTATGATCTGTCTATTCATTGTATGAGCACTGCATGATTTATGTTAATGTAGTTTCAGAATGTATTTAATGTCTGCCAACACTTGTGCTCTCCTCATTTTTAAAAAAACATTTCCAGGATATTCTTGCAAGTTTCTTTCCCCACATCCACTCTAGAGTCAAGTTTGTTTTAAAATATCTTGGTATTTCATCAACAGTGCATTAAATTTACAGATATGGGGAGTGGGAAACTAGTTTCTTTTTTTTTTTTTTAAGATTTTATTTATTTGTCAGAGAGAGTGAGCACAGGCAGACAGAGAGGCAGGCAGAGGCAGAGGGAGAAGCAGGCTCCCTGCCGAGTAAGGAGCCTGATGTGGGACTCGACCCCAGGACTCTGGGATCATGACCCGAGCCGAAGGCAGCTGCCCAACCAACCAAGCCACCCAGGCGTCCCGGGAAACTAGTTTCTTAATCGTGCTCTCTTGTCTGGCTATCAGAGAACATGGTAAACCTCATCAGGGAAATACAAAACAAAACCACCTGAGATACCACCTCACACCTGTCAGAATTGTTAAAATTAACAACTCAGGAAACAACAGATATTGGCCAGGATGCAGAGAAAGGAGAGCCCTCTTACACTGCCGGTGGGAATGCAAGCTGGGGCAGGCACTCTGGAAAACAGTATGGAAGTACCTTAAAAAGGTAAAAATAGAGCTACCTATGATCCAGTAAAGGCACCACTGGGTATTTACCCAAAGGATACAAACATAGTGATTCGAAGAGGCACACGCACCCCAACCTTTATAGCAGCAATGTCCACAATAGCCAAACTATGGAAAGAGCCCAGGTGTCCGTTGATGGATGAATGAATAAACAAGATGTGGTATCGATATATAATAATTACTCAGCCATCAAAAGTATGAAATCTTGCCCTTTGCAATGACGTGGATGGACCTAGAGGGTATTATGCTAAGTGAACTAAGTCAGCCAGAAAAAGACAAATAAGATTTTGCTCACGTGTGGAATTTAAGAAACAAAACAGAAGATCATAGGGGAAGGGAAGGAAAAATAAAATAAGACGAAAATAGAGAGGGAGGCAAACCATAAGAGACATCGAACTCCGGGGAACAAACTGAGGGTTGCTGGAGAGGAGGTAGGTTGGGGGATGGGATAACTAGGGGATGGGCGTAAAGGAGGGCACTTGGTGGAATGAGCACTGGGTGTTAGAGGTCACTGATGAATCACTAAACTGTAACCCCGAAACAAGCTAACTAACTAACTAACTAAAGCTAAGCAAGAAAAAGAAAGGAAGAAAGACAGAAAGAAAGAAAGAAAGAAAGAGAAACATGGTAAGCCTCTAGACTTAGGTTTTCCATTCAGTTTAGTTTTGATATTTTAAGGTTTTATTTATCTTGCATAATTCTTAAATTTACTTACAGCTATTGCTGTGTTTTTAAAAATTGTTATAAAACAGGTTTTTTTGTTTCATTATATCTTGTTTGTTACTCGCGTGTATGAAAGTTACTGACATCTACATATAACACGGGCTCGAGCTGGATTATTGAATTTCCTTAACCCCTGATGCCTCACAGAGTTGAGGTAAGGGATCGGTGCCTGAGTGACCCTCCAAGTGCCCTCTCAGGAGCTGGGGCTTCTTAGGGCAGAGTGATAGTTGGTACCAAAGGAGAAACAGAGAGGGTTGGTTTCATTGATCTTTCCAAGATGAAGTAGATTGTTAATAATTTCTTGCCAGATTGGTTCATTCTCAGGCGATTTCTTTTTTAAATGATGCTTAAAATATTGAATATCTCCCTTGGACCCCCAACACCACCCTCATGCTACTAACACACACACACACACACACACACATTCTGTCACCTTCCAGCATTCAGCCACTTCCCAGGTAAAATGCCCCTGTGCTTAGTAACATATTTTACTAGACACCATAGGTTCCCCTTGAATCATTCTGCTTTGCGTATTTTAACTCCAATTTAAAGCGATTTCTCAGGGGTTAGGGTTAGGAGCCTGCTTCTCCCTCTCCCTCTGCCCGCTGTTCCCCCTGCTTGTGCTCACTCCCTCTGTCAAATAAATAAAGAAAATCTTAAGAAAAAGAAAATAAAGTGATTTCTCTACACTGAGCACGTCTTGGCAGAAACCTCAGGAGTTATCGTCCTTCTCTTAGGCTTTGTTTCAATTCTGGTCTTTATGTCATCGTTCGCTTTATTCTAGCTTTATTGAGAAATTATTGACATATAACAAAATGTTACACTTAAGGTATACAATGTGATGATTACGTGTATATATTGCAAAATGACTGCCACAGTACGGTTAGTTAACGCCTCCGTCTCCTCAGAAATTAGTGTGTGTGTGTGTGTGTGTGTGTGTGTGTGTGTGTGTGTGTTGACATCTCCCCATTCCCCAGCCCATCCCCCACCCCACCCCCTGTCCCAGCAACCCGCCCACCTCCTCCAGTTCTTCCAGTTTGACTTCTTTGAAAATCATCTTCCAGCCAGGCTGAGGGCTTCCAAAGGGCCTGTGGAGACCTGCCTGGGTAAGAAAGCTCCAAAGTGATGATGTTCCCTTTGTCTTAAAACAGAATTCTGAGATAATAGTAATTCTCTGGGGAGTGACCAGGCAAGGCAGTTACCCCGCACCCAGTCCGGGATTCAGCCTCCACTGAACTGCAAGTGGGGTGTAAAGAAGTGGGGAGACAAAGGCCACTGCACATTACTGATGTGATTATTGTGATTATTCACACAGGGGTTATTTCAGGGGGACAGAAAGAGTTAATGCAGCTCTCTCTGAGATCAGACGGTTTTGTGGTTTTGGGGTTTTGTTTTTTTTTCTAACAATATTAGTGATGACTCTAAAGTTTCCAGAAAGTTTGCTGTGCCAGTTTTATGATCTCAATGTGACATCCTCGGAATCGGGCTCAAATTCTAAAGGGGTAAAAGAAATTCTAGCGTTTGACCTAAATACCCATAGAATGCCCTCTTGCTGGCAATATTTAACACCTCCCCATGAAAACATATGAGCTCACTGGGATTGCTAGAAAAGGCCACAGCAGTTCTTCACACTCCTTTTGCCAGCAAGATAACACTTCAATTTGGGTCTCTGACTTTTTCTTGCCCTGGAGGTGGAGGCGGGGGTACACGTGGGGCTGAGGGGCATCCTTGCTGCCTGTCTCTCTGGTGGGTTCCAGCCAGAGAAAACACCAGGGTCGTTTAACTCCATTTTTTTGTTTTGTTTTTGTTGTTTTTTGTTTTGTTTTGGGGTTTTTTTTTTTTTTTGGATGCAAAATGGTGGTTTATTAGAGCATGGGTACAGGACCCCTAGGCAGAAAGAGCTGGTGCTCCTCCCTGTTTTTTTTTTGTTGTTGTTGTTGTTTTTTCCAAGACCTCTTGAGAATCTGGGGTTCACATCGCAGCATCAGGGAGCAAAACTGGACACAGGGTTTCAAGGTAAATTTGCCCGTCGCTTTGTCTCATATCTTCCTCTCTGTTCAAAGTCTAGCAAAGCAAAGCAGAAACATGCCAAGATTGAAAGCTCAAGGAAAACTCCCTTAAGTCGGCGAGCAGACCTTCTCCAGCTTGAATCTTGTTAGGTCCTGGATACGGAGTTTGGGGTTCTTCTTGACGGTTTCTTGCACCCCGGTGCTGTGGGGGAGGGGGGCAGGAGCCCGCGGAGGTGGGGGCTCCCTGTCCATCAGCTGCCGGCTGCAGAGAAACCGCGCACCCCGCTGGCCTGGCCCCTCCCCGCTCCCGGGGCTGTAACCACCTTCACCTCTGCTAGCCCGCAGAGGATTTCCGGCCCCCTTCTGTTTTCTGGGTTTATTTGCCTCCGTGCTCTGAGACCTCCACGTCACGCCTTTCTGTCTACCCTCTTCCTGAGCAAAACGTTAGAATCTAAGGAAGGAAGAAAGCAGCTGGAGCCGTGTCGGCTCAGCAGTGCCGTTGGCCTTGGTCATGGGCTCCCCGCTCTTGCTGCGTCTCACACGCACCTTCGGGCTCTGCGCCTTCCTGGCTGCTCCTGGGCATCAGCCCGTTGCCCCATTTCCTCCTTGGCCGCCTGCTGGCTCATCCTCTGTCCTCGTTGCCCGCTCTGTCCTCCAGCCCATTCGTGGGTGACTGGACCTGCGGACCTTGGCCCTTAAAATTGGATTCACGATGCTCTTCCGGGCGCCCGGAGGATACGTGAGGAGAGCCCAGGAGGTGTGGGTGCCGGCGCACAAGGACCGCCAGGCCCAGAGGCTCTGACCTCGGCTGGGTCAGTCCTTTACTGGAAAGAGCGAACTCAATTTGGGGCTTCGGTCTCTGAAGGAAACTTATGAAGACTTTAAAGAAAGCCCAAAAGAGGGAAGAACAATATGATGGAGAGCTTATGAAGCGGCCTCTGGGTCGGGACATACTTCAGCCAGAAGTAGCAGCCTGAAGGAGAGCTGACAGTTTCCCTCCCCGGCCTTCTCGGCTGGCAGGTGCTTTCAGCTCATTTCCTGATTCTCATTTGCAGGTATACACAGGTGCTCTTGAAATGCACTTGGTCCTCCCGCTGTGCTGGAAAGAATCTGGTCCTAGGAAAAGGGAGCCTTGGGTTCTAACCCAAGCCATCAATTTTTTTTAAATTAATTTTTTAAAAAAACAATCTCTATGCCAAAGGTGGGGCTTGAACTCATGATCCCAAGATCAAGCGTTGCATGTTCTACCGGCTGAGCCAGCCAGGCATTCCCCCATCGATTTATTTTTGACCTTAAACAAATGCCTCAACTGTCCTATGGGATTCATTTCTTTAGGAAATTGCCCTCCCCATCTCTTCAGGTACTGTGAAAAATCCCTGTGTCTCTGTATGTCTGAATGTGGATACACATATATGTAAATACACACATACAATAGATACACACACCTTTTAAACTTCTACAGTATATACTTAGTTACCATTTATTGAGCACCTGTACAGACCGGAAAATGTGTTAAGTCTTTTATATATATTACCTTGTCCATTCTCCCAATATTCTGGCAAGGCAAGTGATAGCCACCATCCCCCTCTCCACCACCATCCTGCAGAGGAGGGACCGGAGGTCTAGGGAGGCAAATCCTCTACTTGAGCTCACAGACCATGTGACTTATGCATGCAGCGAGCACTGTGCCCTGCACTGTAGGCCCTGGGTAGTGACCATTTCAGTGCCAATTGAAACTGGGATCTGTCTTGTAATGAGGTGGGTGGTGGAGAAGGATTGGGGTGGGAGGGAGGACCTGGGGGCAATGTCCTCCCAATGTGCTATGGGAGCTCCTACTAATGTGTTGACTATGGGCCAAGTTCATTTATAAATATGATTATGATATAGGTGATATTTCCAAAAGTGAAAATCTGCTAAAGGGGAAAAGTATCTGCTAAGAGGGGACTACGTTAAGACAGCAGACAGCAGCCAACACCATGGGTCAAAGGTCCCATGAGGCCTTCACTGGCTGGTATAGAGATGGCACCGATGAGACCTGGAAAGTAGGGGAACTCTTCCAAGGGCGTGGTGTCCTCCTTAGGACTGATTTTTCATCCAGCGTCCACAAATGTTTCCATCTCCGCTCCTCGTCCTGCCTCTTCTTCCACTCCATGCCCCAGCAAATAAACTTTGCTGTGTTCCAAGTACATGCCCCAGGCTTTCCCACTTTTCTGCTCTTGCTGAAATTCTTTGCTCCATCTGGAATGCCCTTCTGTCTCCTTCTTTGCCAAATTTCTAAGTATTACTGATTCTCAAAGCCTGTGCAAAGTCCTTTTTCTCCGTGAAGTCATCTCTAGCTGTTCAGCAGGAAATGGTCAGAGCACATTCTCTCATTTCTTTTTGGTGGAACATTCCTTCTTTCTTCTTGTAGACCTGTGTTTTCTGAAGGCTACGCTCCTCTCTGTTTCATCTTCGCATTCTCAGTCTGTAACATGTGACTTTGAATGTAATAGCCATTTATTTATTTACTGAATGAATGAATGAATGAATGAGTGCACAAATCCTGACAGAATGTCAGATTGTGTGTGGCATTAAGTTGAAGGATGTTCCAGGGGTATCTGGGTGGTTCTTGGTGAAATGTCAACTTTTGATTTTGGCTCTGGTCATGATCTCGGGGTCCTGGGATGAAGCTCCATTTTGGGTTCCGCGTTGAAGGGGAATTCTGCTTGAGTATTCTTTCTCCCTTTCTCTCTGCGCCTCCTCCTGCTTGCTCTCTCTCTCTCTCTCTCAAATAGATAAATAAATAAATCTTTTAAAAGAATGAAAGGAAGGAAGGAAGGAAGAAGGAAAGAAAGATGTTCCAGGAGAAGTATGTCTGTTCACTTACTAAGCACCTACTATGTTCCAGGTCCTCTGCCAAGATTTATGACCAAATCCCTTCTGTTTTTGAACATACAGTCTCTCACAAATAGGAACGAGAAAGAAAAGAGCTCACAGTCTCCAAGAGAAACACCTTAAACCAAAGTGGAAAATACATACATTTTATGTGTTGGCTGAAGGGGGAATGAGTACCTCTGTAGAGATTGCAATTAGGAAAAAGAGTGCCAAAGTCTGGCAAAGAGGAGGAAAGAAGGAGTGACTGAAAAAAGATGGGTTTTGGATATCGGTTGAGAATACAAGTGGGCACCAGCCAGAACGCACACTTCATGGTATGACCCTTCATAGTCATGAGGGATGTGTCTCATGGACCATCCATTCAGCCCAGAACATCTACTGAGAAAGAAGTTTGAGCTGGGGGTCAGGGTTACAAACATTAAAATGGCATATTCTGGGGTGCCTGGGTGGCCCAGTGGGTTAAGCCTCTGCCTTCGGCTCAGGTCATGATCCCAGAGTCCTGGGATCAAGCCCCGCATCGGGCTCTCTGCTCAGCAGGGAGCCTGCTTCCTCCTCTCTCTCTGCCTGCTGCTCTGCCTACTTGTGATCTCTCTCTCTCTCTCTGTCAAATAAATAAATAAAATTAAAAAAAAATTTTTTAGATGGCATATTCTCTCTACCTGAAGAGCTCACAGTGCAGGGGAGAGACGAGTGGTAGGTGCTATGCTGAGGGGTCTACTGAAGCTTCTTTGATATGCTCAAGGAGGAGACAAGAGGAACTTTTAATGTCTCTTGGTTGTCAGAGAGGTTTCCCAGAAGATGTAGCCCCCCAACAAAGTCTGAGGAAGCAGCATGATGTGAGGATTTGAAATACAAACTTTAAACTGACGAAATGGGACTGAGGATCCAGGATCCGATTTCTAACTCTGATGTGAGACTGAGCCTCAGTTTCCTCCTCTGTACGATGGGTTAATTGTATTACCTAAACCACAGAGTTATTGTGAAAATTCCATAAGAAAATTCCCAGGCCCAGACTGATTCTTCATGGAAGATACAAGTCAAAGTGCCTCCTGGTTCACTCACAGTTGATTTTTATTTGTTTCTTAACCTTGTAGTCCCAGAGGGTGGCATCCAATTAAAGGGCTGACTGGGTTAGCAGGTAACTTTTCTCTAAAGAATATCAAAGTTTGAGCTAAGTGATTTTGCAAGCAGCTGATCCCAGATTCCCAAACTGGCATTTACACAAAATGATAGCTTATAGATACATAAAGCAGCCCATACCTTGAAATAAACAGGCTCATTTTCTAGCTTGTTATTGGATGAGGGGGGAGGAGGGAATGAGGGTCTTTATTCAGCTATGGGGACTCTGAATTTGGCAAGTTGGTTCTGTGTGGGGAGGATTAGGGACTCCTGAGAGCGCTCCTACCCTATGGCATTGTTACTGGAAAGTGGATGATTTTTTTTTTGCTTCATTTTTTCCTTTTTAGAGCTCACCGACATCCGATTGTAATGAACTTGTCTGACGGTTTATTGCAGCTCTGACTCTGGGTTAGTGAACAGTGGGCTATTAAAACTCAGAAGAGCTCACATACATCTCTAATTTCTGCCCTCAGCAAACATGGCTTTGATGGACTTTATGATAGCCACTATGTAAAATTACGCCCATATAAAATAGGATTGAAAGCAGCTAGAGATTAGAGATTATTAAAGTTGCTTCTCGAGCCAGGGAGCATTGTCTTTTCATTTAGTGGTGTTCTCCTGTTGCAAATTGAACATTTCGTATTTCATTGCTATGAGGAAAGAAGGACAACAGAACAGGAAGATAGGAAGAGAGAAAGGACCAGAAAAGAAGGAGGAAGGAGGGGTGGGAAAGATGGCAGGAAGGGGAGACAGATTAGGAGGGAGTGCTGAGTAGAGAGGGAGGTAAAAACAGAAGCACGGGCGGGGGCGGGGGAGAACCTTTGTAGAAAGTGGGTTTGGACCTCGTAGTGGCTGGGATTTCTGAACAATGTTAAGCAGGACCAAGACCTAGGATGTCTGTTCACACTCATTCACTTTGGGAAACCATTCTGGGAGAGCATTCAGGCATTGTTTGTAATGAACCCAGCCCATGCCATTGCCTACACAGATGGCCCTCAACTTCAGATGGAGTTATGCCCCAATAAACCCACTGTAAGTTGAAAATACTGAAAACGCATTTAGTACACTTAACCTACCCAACATCTGGCCCACCCTAGACGTGCTCGGAACACCTACATTAGCCTGCGCCTGGGCAAAATCATCTCACACAAAACCCAGTTTATAATGAAGCGTTGCATATCTCTTGGAACTGATTGAACACTGTACCGGAAGTGAGAAACAATGCGGTTGTATGGGTACAGAGTGTTGTCAGGGTATCAAGGGTTGACCCTCCTGATCTCGGGTCACTAAGGGCTGCACCCCTCCAGCTGCCCAGAACCACAGACACAGTATCAGACACATGTTGCCAGGCTGGGAGAAGAGCAAAATTCAAAATGCCAAGGACAGTTTCTACCGAATGAGGATCGCTTTGGCACCGTTGTAGGGTCGAGAAGTCCTAAGTGGGGCTGTGGTGAGTCTGGAACCGTCTATACAGCCTGAACCAAACTTTCTCTCACTTTCTTGCAGTGACTAAATCTCAGCTCCCTGGGTAGATTTTGGTGTCCTCAGGCAAGGTCCAGGACCCCAGTTTTCAGTTGTCTTCCTTCTTAAGACCACTCACATACACGCAGACAGCGGGCTGATGGGGGGGCACTGCCTCAGCTGGAGGTACCCGCGGAGGCACCAGTGGCCCAAGGGGAGGTGGTCCAGGACTCTGTCCTCTGTAACCTCAAGCCACACCAACCCCCATCCCCAGGAACTCTGTCCTACAGCACCTAGCCTCCCTGGCACAGGGGGTGGGGGTGGGCTGGCACATTGGACAGATACGTTCCCATGGCTTCACCTTCCACCATTTTCTGCCAAACTACTGCCCTTATCTTCTTCCATATGGGAAAAGCATTTTCTCTTGGAAGCCCTCCCAGAGGGGAGATTAGAATATTAATATAGATTATATTATAATAAATCTATCTTAACAGATTTATTAAGGTAGGACATTAATAAATATTCTAAAAGCTATAAGTAGTTTACTTTTGATGGCACCTGGATGTTCTTTTTTTAAAAAGATTTTGTGTATTTATTTGACACAGAGAGAGAGAGAGTGAGCACAAGCAGGGGGAGCGGCAGGCAGAAGGAGAAGCAGGCCCCCCGCTGAGCACGGAGCCCGATGCGGGGCTCCATCCCAGGACCCTGAGATCATGACCCAAACTGAAGGCAGACGCTTAACCGACTGAGCCACCCAGGTGTGCTGCTACCTACACATTTTTACTGAATTTGTTTTTATATATATATATATGTGTACATGTTCCAGTGAAATTTTGAGGGTGGACACTGAAATTTGAATTTCATACAACTTTCATGTCATGAGATAGTCTCCATTTGATTCTGCATTTCACTTTTTTCAATGGTTTAAAGATATAAAAACCATCTTTAACTATCAGCCATAACAAAAATAGGTGGTGGGCAGGATTTGTCCCACAGCCTGAGTTTGCAGAACCTTGAATTAAATAATCTATTGTATTTATATTTCCTTCAAATACATCATAAACATTTGGTTTGTCTTCTACTGGAAGATCCAGCATTGGTTATTGCTTTCTTTCCCTTGTTGAGTTAATATTGTTTGAATAGCTCCAAATCCTATGCTACTTGAAAGGTAAGGGTTTAAAAGATTGAGACGAATCAACATCATGGCATATCAAGGAATTATCTCAAGTCTCTGAATGACAGATGGGTGCTGTTTTGTGCCTATTGGATTTGTATTTGGCACTCTTTATTCATCTGGGAAGAGAGTTCTCCTCTTGTCCGGAGCTCATGCCTCCCCCTCTGCTCCCTTGCAGCCCCTCCCGCCATATTGTGCCATCCCTTCTCTCCACCTCTCCTCAATGTTCTACTGCTCCTCCTTCCCGGAATCCTTCCCTCAGCCTAGCTGATGCTTCTACGTCTATGATGGACAAGAAGCCTACCCATCCTGGACCCAACCTCACCACGCCCTCCCCTTCTCCTCACGCCCAAGCTTTGGAAGAGGAAGTCACAACTCACAGTTGGTTCCTCCTCAGGGCTTGGCTTCTCTGCTTTCATAACTGGGGATCCTACTCATCCTTGTTTTTACTTATTTATTCTGAAGTAAAAACTGGCTCACGGATTTTTCTTCTTCTCAGAAAAGCAGAATTTTCTCATTTAAAAGTTCAGACCCAAGAAAAAGTTCATACAATATATAAGGAAAATTAAAGAAGAAAATAACAATAGTCGATAACCACAAAACTAAGGAACAATTGCCATAGGCATTGTGGGTACTTCACCAACCGCCATTTTCCTACATCTTCTGTCCTGGACAAAGCTTAGGGTCTACCTTACCCTGTATGCAACGCAATGACATAACCAGAATGAGTGAAGTAGGGATTCTCAAACTTTTCGGACCCCATTATACTCAAAGATTATTGAAAACCCCAGAGAGCTTTAGTTTTTTGTAGGTTACATTTACCAATATTTACTGTATTTGATGTTAAAACAAATTTTCAAAATATCTAGTAATTCCTTAAAAAATAACAAAATCAATCTGTCACAGGTTAACATATAACATTTTCTATGACAAAATAATAAATATACTTCCCCAAACTAAAATTATTTGGTGATAAAGTGGCATTGTTTTATTTTATTTCTTAAAGTTTATTTTATTTTAAGTAGACTCTACACCCAAGGTGGGACTTGAACTCATGGCCCTGAGATTAAGAGTCCTGTGCTCTACCAACTGGGCCAGCCAGGTGCCCCCATTGTTTTACATTTTTGCAAATCTTTTATTGTCCGGATTAATAGCTAGCTGGACTTTCATATCTGTTTTTGCATTCAGTCTGTTGTGACATGTTATTTTGGTTAAATAATATATGAAGACAATGTGGCCTCACAGATAGGTGGTTAGAAAAAGGAAAAAGGGAAAGTGTTTTAATTCCCTTTTTAGATAATTGCTGATATTCTGATTCGATACTACACCAAAACTCAAAAAAGTGATAGTTTCATATCTGTAAACTTTTTGTAGTCTCTGTACACTTGTGAGAGAGCGAGAATAAAAATGGCACAGAAGAATCTTGGCATTATCACAGACATAGTTGGACCTCAAAGACCTGACAGGGGCTGGGGTCCCACAGGGTCCCTGGAGCACACTTTGAGAACCACTGGTCTGAACTGGTGAGACTGTTCTCTTTACCAGTGAGTTAGGATGGACCTGTGACCCAATGCAGACAAAAGAGAAATGAAGGGAATTCTTCAATCTATTTGGAAAAGTTTCCTCGAGATAAAAGGGGTCGCATAGGAAGACAGAGCTGGGTTGTCTCTGTGGGTCAGGGTCATGATTTTGGTTTTGTCTTGGCTTTGCCACAGGAGCTGCCAGAGGGGGAGCGAGTGAACACCACTGAGCCACGACTGACCACATCTGAGTTACTTTGACCCAGGACTTAGAGTTCTGTGAAATTACTTTTACTTAGGAAGAAAGAAGGAAGGAAGGAAGGGAAGGAGGGAGGGGGGGAGGAGGGGGGAGGGAGGGAAGGAGGAACCTACCTTTTGGATATCCTTCCAGACTTTTTTCTAAATATTTGTACATAGAACTCGATATTCATTTCTGTATTCCTAGCGCTTAGCTCGGTGTAACGCGTGTTACCTTTCAGTGGTTAATGAATGATCCTTGGAGGAATGAATAAATGGACAACTGACAATTTCCTCCCATTCTGTTCTTTGGGAGGATGAAGAAAAGCAGGTCACTCTAAGAATGACAAGTTTCCTGGGTGCTATGAGACATATCTAAACAGATATACCTACAAACCGGGCTATTTTCTCTGTTTCTAGATATGGAACGCCCCCCCCCCTTCCTAGTATTTTGTGTCCTGCAGGAAATCAGGCGTTAGCCTCACATAACCTGAAAAATTGGCAGTTTATGTTTCTACGGTTATCTATAGTTTACAAAGTGCTTTCACGATGATCTCGTGTAGTCCTCAAAAGTCGAGCTGTGATGTAGTGCCTTTATTCCCTTTTTATGGATGTGGAAAGGGGGACACGAGAGGCTGGTGAGTGGTTCCAAGTTACACAGCTGGGCAACAGCAGAACCAGGACTATAATCGTGGGTTTAGAGTTCTTGGGGGCTGAGTCCCAGGAAGCTCTGTCAAGGGCTTTGTCATCGTGGGGATTTGTCTGACCATCCTGGGGTGCAGAGGGCAGGGGGGCAGGGAAAACTGGCTTTTGTCCTTTATCCCAAGCCCACCCCCTGGGGAGCAGAGTGGCCCATGATCTGTCTCCGTTGAATGGCACCGAAACGACAAGCCCTTGTTCTGAATGACTTTACCTGGAGGTGATCTCTTCCGCTAGACTGACTGTGACATTAGAAATGGACGAAACCCAGGATATTTCCCACCCGGAGCTCGATGGGAACTGGCAAGTGTCAGATTTGAAATTTCTCACTGCAACTCACAGGCTTCTGCTGACCTGGACTTGAACACTCCAGCCTGGAAACAGTCCAGAATTAAATGTTGACAACTAGCTCAGGGGATATGCGTAAAATAACCGTACCTCCAGTGTGGGCAAGGGGCAAATCACCCAGCCAGGCTCCAAGACCTGCCTTCTGATCCTGGCCCTGCCGTGATTTTGTTTTGTGCCTCTAGACAGATGGCATATTCTCTCCAGAACTAAGCTTACATATTTTTCAAAGTTCATTTATTTATTTAAGTTATGTATGTATGTATGTATGTATATAATCTCTGCATCAAATGTGGGGCTCAAACTTGCAACCCTGAGATCAAGAGTCAGGTACTGAGGCACCTGGGGGGCTCAGTTGGTTAAGTGTCTGACTTCAGCTCAGTTCATGATCTCAGGGTCCTAGGATTGAGCCCCATATTGAGCCCTGCATCGGGCTCTGCACTTAGCAGGGAGTCTGCTTCTCCCTCTCCTTCTTCCCCTCCCCCAACTCATGCTCTCTCTCTCTCTCTCTCAAATAAATAAAATCTTTAAAAAAGAAAAAAAAAACTGTTGTGTGCTTCACCAACTGAGCCAGCCGGGTGCCCCTGAGCTTATGTATTTTTTTAAAAAGTTAGTAAAAATTAGATGGTCTCGAGGAAAGTAAACTTTGAAAAGCTCAAGGTGTGTCTACATAACTTAAGTCCATTTCTTTAAAGAAAAAAAGCTTATTCACATAACAAAAAAGGAATTGAGGGACACACATATATCAAAAAGTCTATAATCTCATAGATGAGATATATAGATGTTGCTGAAAACAAGTGATTAATATCTGCTGCCTTGGTTCTTATGTAAGCCCTAGAGGACTTCATGCTTTGAAAGAATGGATGTGAATAAGCGTGCCCCACCTGCAATCCTTCTGTGAGAGTCTGATGTGATGGAAAGAGGGCTGGAGTCCAACACGCCTGGTTTGAAATCCCAGCCCCATCACGGACCGGCTTTGTGACCTTGGGTGGGATCCCTGTTACTTCATCTGTAAAATGGGTATGTGGTGAGGAGTAAAGATCATTTCTATTTTTTTTTATAAAGCTTTTTTTTTTTAAGATTTTATTTATTTATTTGTTAGAGAGAGAGAGAGAGAGACTGAGCACTGGCAGACGGAGGCAGAGGGAGAAGCAGGCTCCCTGCCGAGCAAGGAGCCCGATGTGGGACTCGATCCCAGGACGCTGGGATCATGACCTGAGCCGAAGGCAGCTGCTTAACTAACTGAGCCACCCAGGCGTCCCTAAAGATCATTTCTGTGAGCTCTCTGGAGCGGCCCCGAGCTCACGGCAGGTGCCGGATGTGAGCTGCTCTCTGTAACACGGGGCAGTGTAAGGTAAGCACTACGGCGGAGCTAGGAGGAAAGCAGAGAGAAATGGGATTATTTCATGTTTCAGGGCCAGACGCATGGGGGGGTAGTGTTTTAAGTAGGGCCTTTAAAGAGGGTCCCCCAGCTGGATGGGTGGAGGTGGGAAAGGGGAAAAGCAAGACAAGGCAAGGAGGCAGGAAAATGCAATGAATGTACAAGCGTGTTCGTCTGGGCGATTCCCTGGACAGGTGAATTGGGGTCAGGTCGTTGAGGGTTTGAAGTGACAGACAAAACATCGGAACTTTATCTCATGGAAAATGGGAAGCTGTCAGAGGCGCTGAGCAGAAGAGTAACAGGTTTAATAGGCTACACTTCTATCGGGCAAGTCGTGGAAGAAGCCAGTCGTAGCTACAATCCAAGGAAAAGCAGGTACACATTCCAGAGATGGCCTTGGAAGCAGAGGTCACCAAATCCTCCTATACACAGCCCACAGGGTGACGACTGATGCACTCTGTGACACCAGTCTATGATAAGTCTCGGGGGAGAGAGACTGGGGTCATCTTGGGTAAGGCAGGTGAAGACCAGATGACTTGGGATAGATCTGGAGAAGGATAAATTCATGGAAGGATTTCTAGTTCTCACTGCTGTGGAGATTAAATGGGTTAGTCATGTAAGATCCTGAGTGTGGACCTACAGCTGGAGCCTTCAGGGACCTGGGGTGACAAAGCCACTTTATTTTAATGAAAAAGTAGCATGTTCATTAGCCCTCAGTAACACTCATATCAGATAACTGTCCCTGAGCGCAGGAAAAGAAGGATGAGAAAGGAGAGGAAAAGAAAGGAATAAGGACAGAGGAAAGAGAAGGAGAGAAGAGGGGAAGAGGCTGGAGAGAAGACATAGAAAGGAAGAAAGCAGGTAAGGTCACGGATAGGGAGGCGTTTTCCGCTTCCAGGGGCCACGGACAGCCTCGGCCCTGGCGTCCTGCCCTGGCTCAAGTCAGCCACTTGAGCTGGCCGAGAGGAGGCGGGAGCCTGGAAGACTGTAGAGTCAGCTGCATCTTTTTGGCTGTAAATAATCAAATGGAAAAATGTTGGATGAGACTCCCCTGGCTCAGTCTGGAGGGAGGAGGTCTATTCATCAATCTGAGCTTTTTCACTTCTGGGGATTGTCACCCATGTCAGATCCATCTGGACATTTCTGCTTTTTTTTTTTTTCCGAATGCCTTCGCCAGGAAGAATATTTAACATATTTAGATGTAAGAAACTAGGACATAGAGGGAAGAAATGGGGTATTAGCATCAGTTTCTCCCTTTTTTCACAAAGCCCAAGTGTTCTGATGGGATCATTAGGTCCATTAAATAATTTGTTTTTCATTCATTCATTCATTCATTCATTCAACAACAATTTTTTTTTAAATGTATTTATTTTAGAGGGAGATCACAAGTGGGAGGAGGGACAAAGGGAGAGAATCTCAAGCAGATTCCCCCCATCCATGGAGCTAATCCAGGGCTCGACACGGGGCTAGATCCCAGGACCCTGAGATCATGACCTGAGCCAAAATCGAGAGTTGGATGCTTAAGCGACTGAACCAGCCAGGCGCCCCTATTCAACAACTATTTAACAAGGGCTTTGTGCAAACCAGGCAGACTGTCATTGGTTCGGCGTCCAGCAGGACCACCTATGCCATCAAGATGAGATCACACACTGATCGAAAGAACAACAGATATTGCAAGATTTTTCCCTAGTTATGCTGCTGGTAACAAAACAAAACAAAACAAAACAGAGCTCATTCACCCATGAGTCCCACCTTGCAGCCTCTCTCTCTACCAGTCCGCCTCCCCCGTTTTCTTCTCCTACTGCTTGTTACTCTCTGCACTTAACAGGACTTCTGCTTGCAAGTAGCTGCTGGGATAAATAAACCCACTCCTTTAGCCGTCAGCCCTAAATCACAATTTCCTTTTTGGTTCCGTCTACTTCCTGTCTTTACCACTTGCTCGTTTCTAATGGCTGCCACTGATTAAGTCCTTCCCAAGGGTGGCGCCTTTTCTTTATTCATTTCATTATCTTTGGGCCTCATGACAAAATCTTGAAAGAAAGGGAGACTCCTTCCTTGCCTAGCACAGAGCCAGGGTCGGGCTTTGAACCTTCATGGGTCCAACCTTCAAGAGACGACTCCTTCCCTGACAGGATGTGGCCTCCCCTGGCCTCCACCTGAGAGTTATTCCCCCCCTGCCCCCGCTCTTGTCCTTGCCAAGGACCAGAGAATTTCAATCAAGAGATCGTGCCCCTTGATTCTCTCTCTATTAATAAATGTTTGATTGATTCTAAATGAGCTGTCACTAGGCCTTGGAGTTAGGATCACAAGCAGCTCCATAAACAGATTGTAAAGTGATGGCCATGTGACCCACGCTGTTACTGTGACAACAGCTGAGGAGGAAGAATATTTAATTATGGAGGGGGGGTTGGGGGGTGGGAGGAGGGAGGGGAACCCGGGCAGAGGAGCAGGGCTGGGCAGTTCTGCCCATACCAATACTGCAGGATCAGGAAGCCAGACTTTATTCTGTTTCTCCAGGTCCTTTTTATTTTTTAAATAAAATCTTAGCCCCAACTCCTCATGGTATTGAGAAAGAACACTAGTTTCGTTTCCCTGGTTTTCTTTGGAAATGGGAATGATAAAGTGTGAACTCCTATCACCTATGAAAACTTGTTGCCCGAGGATCTTGGCTCAGATCTGTAAGCACAAGGGACGGAAACACTTTTTCTGATGATCATCTTAAGGTTGCTTCCTTGAATTAAATTTCTGAAGCTTACTCACCATGGCACCTTGCCTGTGTAGGTGAGTCTCTACGTGCTACAGGGGAGAGGTCGACTCAGCTTTCCTAGGAATGCAGCAAGAGAGCACGGTGGCCCCCACGGGATACGACAGAGGAGTTCTTCTATTTACTAGCTCGGTCAAAGCATTTAATCTCTTCAAAGCTTTGCTTGCCTCACCTGTAAAATGTTGCTGATGATGTTATCTACCCCACAACCTTCTGGTAAGTGTAAGAACATAGCTATAGCACCAAGTGACCACTAGCCCCCGGCGCACCTCGGTGTGAATCAGGAAAAGGGCTACTCTCTTGGCAGAGACGATCTTTCAGGAACACAGCCCATCAAGGTGAGGAATGAAAAGCAGGTGCCCCTCCCATGGGTGAACACAGTCCTGTGCAAGGGGGGAAGGTGGGTGAGAGGCGGCGTCACAGGCTGACCTCAGCTCCCACTCGTGCTCTGGGCTGGGCGCCCTCCACAGAACCCAACCCCTAACTGTAGCCAGCAGATCTATCTCCTGGCACCTTTTAGTTAGGATACGTGAGCGGTGATTAGCATCATTTACCACATTTCAACCCTCAGATTTGTTAACTGTTGTCACTATTATTTACTGTACATTCATCAGTCCGTGGCAAAACAGTGCAGACTAAGAAGACCCAAGACTTCTCATAAAAGGAACAAGAACCTGTTAGTATTCAGTTTCTGAGATGACTGCTGCCTTGGTGCTAAATACTTTGGGGCTGGTTTGGGGACAAGAGGGACGGGAGGGGGTGTGTTGCTATATGGGGCTGGGGTCAATGAAACCTCCCTCTGGGGCCATGGTTTTGAAGGCCCCACGTCTGCTGGGAGAAGAAATGTGGATCGAAGAACTTGAGGTCTGTGGTCAGAAAAACTGGCTTCCGCCTCTAATTCCTCTTTGTGTTTGCCCTGAGATCAAGGGACAGGCCTCCCACATTCTTAGTTTCCCCATTTAAAAATCTGGGCTATGATCTCTCTCCTATGTATGTTATAGGGCTTTGAGGTTCAACTGAGATCATTTATGAAAAGGTGCTGATTTCTACAAGACACAATAAACGATGGAGATCGTCATTTCTCTTCTCCATGTATTTGTACATTTGCAGAGGCAAGGAAGAAGGCTTTTGGCTTGCCTTACCTTTTCTTTTCCAGTTTATAATCCAGTTTAATAGCCTTCTGTACGGATGTGGGCCCAGCTGGGTATCAAGTGCTCTCAAATATCACCAGCTGATTCTAGAAGGATCCAGACAGTCAGGGCGCCTTGAGGTTGTCCCCTTAGCCTTGCAGATAAGACTCAGCTGCCTCTGATGGTGTATCCTGGAGCATCCGTTGCCATTGGCTAGTGGAAGCCATATTTGCATTTCTTATTCTGCCCAAAGAGTCATACTTGTTGCAGCCTATGGTTCATTTGTCGTATCGAACATCTAGATTGGATGCGAATTCCCAGAAACAACCTTAGGGGAAACCCTCACCTGAACACTCAAACCCTCTTCCCACTTCTGCACCCCAAGATACTCATGTGTTCACAAAGCCTGGACCATCACCACCAAGCCCTCCAGGAAAAATAACAATTGAATTACAGAGAGTGGGAATGGAATAGCTCATCTCCATAAAGTCTGGCTGCGTCCAACACTGAGACGCCAAGAATCGATGACTTCATCTTTTTTTTTTCTGAAACAACTCCTCAACTGTATGACTGGGCACGGCTCCCCTGGGAAAGTAAATAAATCAGGATGACAGCGGTGCCTGGGAGACACTCAGATTTAGAGAATTCAGGATAGCTCCAACTTGGATTTGTCCTTCTTTTACTTAATGGATGTTCTCTTTGTTTTTCATGGATTTTGTGCTGAATCTTTTGGTTTTCCCGGAACAGCAGGAAAAGTAAGAGGTGATTTTGTATTTTTAGAGGAAAATGGAAACCTGGGGAAAGATAGCAATTTGCCTTCAGCTCAGGTCATGATCTCAGGGTTGTGGGATCAAGCCCTGCATCGGGCTCTCTGCTCAGCGGGGTGCCTGCTTCCCCCTCTCTCTCTGCCTGCCTCTCTGCCTACTTGTGATCTCTCTCTGTCAAATAAATAAATAAAATCTTAAAAAAAAAAAAAAAGAAAGAAAGAAAAGACAAGACAAGTTCAGGACACCTGAGTGGCTCAGTTGGTGAAGTGTCTGCCTTCGGCTCGGGTCATGGTCCCAGAGTGCTGGGATTGAGTCCCGCACAGGGCTCCTTGCTCAAGGGGGGAGCCTGCTTCTCCCTCTGCCTGCCGCTTCCCCTGTTCCTGCTCTTTCCCTCTGAGAAATAAATAAATAAATAAATCTTCTAAGACCTGGATCTGGCATTTTCTCATGAGTTGGAATTAGCTCCCGGGAAGCTCAATGATGATCAGAGATGTTGAGTTAAACTTCAGTTCTGGAATAGGAGAACCGCTAACCATCTTTCTTAGCCCTGCTGATAGAAGAGTGTTGTCATCGGAATGCTCATGCTGGATATTCAGATATGTGTCGGGTTTGTGATGATGAATTGCTCTTTTTCACAAGAGGCCAGAAAAAATATATATATATACTCGGAAGAAGATTTAAGTCAGAGGGAAACTGTAAGAAAGCTTTGGACACAAGTGGTCTGCCATACAAGATGGCCTGTGATTCCTGCCTCTTGGCCTGTGTTTTTGTTTCTCTGTTCTTTTGAACGTCATTGTATGGACAACACTCAGCTTGCTGAGTCAGCAGGAGTGCCCAGAACGAGCTTTACCCTGCGCTGGAGCAGCTCCCAGAAGCTGCCCTGTTGAGCCCCACCTGGCGCCGGGCGGTCCAAGACCACACCTTCCCAGGGAAGGAATTTGTATGCACTGGGGGTCTGAGCTGGGTTTACCCCTAGAACTCTCCTAGAGAAAAGACCGCTGGGTTGCAGGGGGACTTTGGGTATTGGCTCACTGAACTTCTTTGCATCTGTCTCTGGGCCAGTGTTTCTCAACTGGGAGTGATTTTGCCCCCTAGAGGACATTTGGCAGCCTGGAAACATCTTGGTTGTCACAATTGGGATTACTACTGGCCTCTAGTGGGTAGAGACCATGCACGCTGCTCAACATCCTGTGAGGCCCACAACAGTCAGTCCCCTACCAGAATGATCGGGCCCAAACTATTAATAGTGTCCAGGTTGAGAAACCCAGTCCCGGACCAAAGGAAGAACCCTATATTCTTTTCTAAAGCAAACAAAGTATGGAAGGATTGCAGTACAGTTTGGACCACACTGGCTTTAGTCTTATGAAAGAGGACCTACCTACTTCTATTATATATTTTATACATAGAATATTATATATAATAAATAATATTATATATATCATATATAATATATAATACTATATATCATATATCATATATATGATATATATATCATACTATATCATACTATATATATCACACTATATATAGTATATATACATATATGTATATATGTATACTATATATAGTATGTATATATGTATATATGTATACTATATATAGTATGTATATATGTATATATGTGTATATATGTATTTATGTGTATATGTATACGTATCTATATATAGTATACATATATACACACATATATAGTATATATATGTATATATACATACAGTACATATACTATACCATACATATACTATATACATACATATACATATACTATATACTATATATAGTATATATACTATACCATACATATACTATACCATACATATATATCATACTATATATCATATATCATATGATATATATCATACTATATATCATATATACACATACATATAGTATATGTATGGTATAGTATATATACTGTATGTATATATACATATATATGATATATAGTATGGTATATTATATATGATATATAATATATATTATATTATATATTATTATTAATATTATTTTATATATTTTATATATAAATTTTTATATATATAAAATATAAAATATAAATTTATATATAATATGTAAATTTATATTTTATATATTTATATATTTTATTATATATTATAATATATTATTATATTAATGATATATTATTATTAATATATTATTTATTATTGTATTATATAATTATATCATATATGATATATATAATATTCTATTATATTCTGTAATAATACTGCTATATAACAACCACCAAGCCTCAGTAACATACAGCAATGAACTTAGACTTGTCTTCATGAGGCTGGAGTCACCTGGGCAGCTCTGCTCCCCAGGGCCAGGCTTAGCTGATCTTGACTGAGCTCACTCAGGTGTCTGTAGTCACCTGGTGGTTTGGTGGGAGCTAGCTGGTCTCTGAATTCACTCTTCTGTCTGATGATTTACAGGTGGTGGCTGGGGTGACAAAGGTGACTGGAGCTTGGTATGTCAGCTTCTAGGGGGACAGCCAAGGCTTTTCACAGCCTATGTTGGGGGCACAGTTCAAGAGAGAGAGAGAGAAACATGAGAGGTCCTCAAGGCTACGGCTGGGAACTGACCGGTCATTTCCACTACACGCTATTGGCCAAAGCAAGGTATAGGATTCAAGGTACGGAGAAACAGACAACGTTTTCATGAGAAGAACCGCAAAGGAAGTTGCAAGGGACAAGGATACAGGGAAGAATGAGGAACGGTGGGCGTTTTTGTCATCAACCTACCGTATGCTGCTTCTCCAATTCTAATTTACACTTTGGCTTCAATGTTCATTTGAACAGTACCTTCTCCAGGAATGTTTACCTAATCCCTCCTTTGCCCTCCCGTGTGAATTCTGGGCTGACAACCCTCATAGCAGTCCCCACACTGTGCCCCAATCCTGGGCCTCCCCGCAGGCCGGCCCCCTGATTGCAAGCCGTTTTGTAACCTCCACCTTCCAGGGACCATGAATGAATGTGTAGTTTCCTTTCTCTGTATGTTCCTAAATGGTTTCTACATCTGGCTGCAGAACATTGAGTTAAAGAGCTTGGGGTATGGAGGGAGAGTGTGTCGGTTCAAATCCCACCTCTGCCTCTTATGGGTCAATTCAAGCAAGCTAGCGCATCTCCCTATTTCTCTGTACCACGAGGATTATAAGATAATAATAGCACATTCTCCGGAAGTTGGCGAGGGCAAAATGAGGTAATAGAGGAAAAGTACTGAAAAGAGCGGCTGGCACATGGTCCTCTTCAGAAATGATACCTTTTGTTGTTAGGGGCGCCTCTTTCACCATTTCAACCCAGCCCTTAGTTTACAGAGAGCGATGACGTCATTCATTATTAATTCATTTCTTCCGTGGAGACGCGTACCGTTGCGTTTCCCCTCGTACAGTAGGAGAACATCACACATCGCCGGCCACCAGAAGTCCTACCTGACTCCTCCGTGGCTGAATTCCTGTTGCCTCCCTGGCCGGTTCTGCCTGCCTGTCAGTCGCTGGAAACGCTCATCGTTTCCTTCCCCTGAGGTCAACCGAGCTGAGAAAGTCAACTCGCCACCAGGGAGACCCTGAGCTCCCAGGGGGAAAGGAACCCAACGTGTCCTGTTCCTGCAGCCTGACTCACGGAGGAGACGTTGGCTGGGCTGTCGGATTTCCACAGATCGCAGGGATAATGAAGAGAATTGTGTGGGAGGAGTTTTGAGGCAGCTCAGGAGCTGAATTCAGTGTTGCTGTAACATTTTGGGAACTGTTAAAAGAAGACACATGCACGATTTCAGACGGACTTTTAAAACAGCTGCTTCTGCCAGGGGCTGGGTTCGTGGGTTTTAGAGCCATGAAAAATTAGAAGATGCCTCGTGAATAATATACTGACTCAGTTCTGTGAGCCGCAGCGGCCCTCGCAGGGTGACTGTGTCTATCGCTTTTAATATCCTGCAGACAGGCTGGGTGTCTCTCACTTGGTGGCTCTCACCAGAAATGGAAGCTGGTAGGGGAGTGGTGTCATCGGTTTCTCCCACTCCGCAAGCTGCCAAGTGGAATGGCTCTTGCCCGGACTTGAAATTGTTCTCCTTCATGAAGTCTTCAGGTTAAAACTGAACATTTCTGAAACACTCGTAAGAGATTTCCAGTGTGAGGTGGAAACTGGATTGTGAAAGTAGATACTGGGGCCCACCCGGCCCAACCTGAAGTTGCATTTTGATGGGGCCGCCTCAAGGGACTTACTGGAACTCTACCTCTACTAAACACCTGTGTCCATACTAATATTTTTCATCTTTAAAATAAGCTTGTATGATACAGTCAGAAGAATACAACTTAGCCCTGGTTATACAGGTGTGGGTTTTTTGGGGTTTTTTTTAGATTTTATTTATATATTTGACAGAGAGAGAGAGAGATCACAAGTAGGCAGAGAGGCAGGAGTGAGAGAGGGAGAGGCAGGTTCCCCGCGGAGCAGAGAGCCTGATGCGGGACTCGATCCCTGGACCCTGAGATCATGACCTGAGCTGAAGGCCGAAGCTTAACCCACTGAGCCACCCAGGGACCCCTGGTTATACAGGTTTTTAAACTCCGTTTAGAGGGGTGCCCAGGTGGCTCAGTCAGTTAAGCGTCTGCCTTCAGCTCAGGTCATGATCCCAGGGTTCTGGGATCGAGCCCTGCATCTGGCTCCCTGCTCAAAGGGGAGTCTGCTTCTCCCTCTCCCTCCAGTTCTGCCTCTATTGTGCTCTCTCTCTATATATCAAATAAACAAATAAAATCTTAAATTCCAATTTTGACATTTGCACGGGTGTTCATCTTGCTCGCAAAGTAGGTATTTAGCTTTCTGAAGGCAAGGGCCTTGTGCTCACTCCGTCTTGTTACATCTACAATCCCCAACACCAAGCTCAACACACATATGACTTGATTCCCACCCGTCAGCTGTCACAAGCTGGTAACCTAAATTTGTTTCATTCATTATTTTTGTTTTGCCTCAGTGCAGTGGTGCAAAAGGCATTGGAATCAGGTAGCCATTACACAGGGCTACCATACCAACAGCCGAGCATGGACGTTCTATGCCAGACCATCTCATATGTTCCCGTGGCCTTCATAAGGAATGTGAGTCTCCGCCACTCATGGGCTTAGAATTTTCTTCCCATCGCTCATTCCCTGGGTCATCCTGCTTCTACTCTAAGGTATGACTCTAGTTCCATCTTCCCCATAAGTCCTTCCTGACATGACACCCCCCAGAGTCTCTCCCTCCCTGACCCCCAATGGCATGGACCTTCCAAGTACTTCATTATTCGGGAGCTGGTACATTGTCCTGTGTTTTTGCTCTTCTGTGTAGATATGTGTCCTCTCTTGCCAGTTGAGTTGGGGATCTTTTTCGAGCAGACCCTAATACCGCGTTGTAGCCTGCCCTGTGATATCTTGTACAGAGCAGGTACTAGATGTTATGTTTGTAGGCAAGTGAGAATGATGCTTTTGGAGACGGTCATTTATCATGGGCGCTTTCCTGGGAGGACTTAGCCAATCGTCCGGCCACATCGATCTCCATTTAGCATTTGATTATAATCATGGATCTCTTTTGGCTTTTTATCCTTTATGATCATCCTCAAAGGTCTCTTTTATCTTTTTATCCATTTTGATAATCATCAAAGACATTATAAGCCTCTAAGCCACCTCCCAAACCTGATTCTTTCCCTTTATCCTCTCCAAAAGACTCCGTTTGTTTGTTAAGCATCTGTGTGCTTTCTCTTAAGCTAGCTAGATGTTTTCCTGAATTAGTTCAACTGCGGGAGACAGACTGTAACAAGAATGGTATTAGACACATCTGGTAGTGTCATGTTCCTGAACAGATAATTTTTCAGCACCTACTCTGTGCCTTGCCTGAGTAAACACTATGAGCGACTCGTGACTCCTGCTTAAGGAGCTTTCAGTCTAGTTGGAGAAATACTACACATGTGCATGAAACACGTAGGAATTCATTCCTGGGAAGAGGACTAAAGTATCAATAAGTGCTATGAATTCCAAGAAGGGTGATGTCTCTGGAGAGTTAGGAGAAGGTTTCAGGAGGAGGCAGAGTTAGTTCTGGGTCCTGAGCATGAGCAGAAATTATAGAGGAGAAACTGAGCAGGGCAGAGACCCCGAGAGCAAGGGGACAATACGTAGTGGGAAGACTAGAAGTTCTGGAGCTGCGGATAACCAAAGCCTTACTCTGATGTCACAAGCCTCTGAATTTCATTCCTTATTTGGGAAAGACCTTGTGGCATTGTCGTGACGGTTAAATGGACAAAGTATGAACGTGTCTGGTGTAGCGTCTGATATAATAGGGGATCAATAATTGCTTGCTAGCCTTATAGCAATTGTCAAAAGTGATCAAAACAAGTCAGTGCAACTGGAGATAGGACTAACTGGGACATAAAGGGAGCGATGGGACAGGAGGAGGGAGACTCAGGCTCCTTGTGAAGTCACCTGTTGGAGGGCTTACATGTCTGGATACGGATTTGGGCGTTAAGCAGTGGGTGGGAATGCAGAGGGCGGCCATGATGGTTTTTTAGCAGATTTTGTAAGTTCCTAATTTGGAAAGTACACAGGCTGAGGCACCGGAAGTGGTGGGTGGTAGGAGAGGGTGGAGTCTCCGACTCTGCTCATTATACTCATGTGAGTGAGGTTTTTGCCTCCGACGATTTGAGAACGACGTAAAAGCAAGGCTTCTAAAATAAGAAACTCCCCGAATACTAAAATTCTGAAAACCAAAATAATCTAAATCTGAAATACTAAATTTAAAACACTGAAAATCCTTGAGGACCCCCACAACACGACTCAGAGCCAATAATTCTGAGCAGTTCCTCCTTGAATCATTCAACTACGTTGTATTCCAGGAACCCGGCATGATAGTGATTCTGTAATCTTGCCAAGTTGGAAATCAACTATAGGCAAAAAGTACAGATTCACAATGAAGTCTTTTTCTGGCTCATCAGCTCTTCAGTAAATAATAAATTTATATGTAGCTGTTCTGGGTGAGTGGTGTTTGCATGGGGGGACCTCCCCATACATGTCACCAGTGCTGTCGTTGTTCTCAGAGGAACACTTCATTAACGGCAAGCATTTTCCTGAACAGAACTGAGTGGCTAAGCCACCACTGTGGCGAATGGAAGGGTGGTGAGGAGGGAAGTGAGAAAAGCATTTTGCAACTTACATACATTCTGCTATTTTAATTTATTGCTTCCAATCCTAAATAATAACCAAAAATTATGTTTGGAGACCAGAGGAAACGAACTATCTTCCGTTGCCATTTTTCAAGTTAGAAAAAAGCAGCCAAAAGAGGAAATCAAGAGGCAACTTAAGACTAATAGTCTGATAACCAGGAGGCACATTTGAGTTGAAGTCCCTGATGAAAAACTGCTAATTAGTCTGAGGAACCTAGCAGAGCTGTCAGAAGGCTTTTCACACTCACTTGGTCAAAGGTCTTTCAGATAATTCTACCACCAATAAGCATCTGTGATTCCCAATTTGGCCCTCTTTGTAGAGGGCCATGCCCTCCTAACCTAAGAAGTAAATATAAGCAGACTGAGAGGGTGCTTATCCAGCTGTGATATTGTTGTGTGACACTTGACATTGACTTTGAAAGGAGTAGGGCAGTTATCCTCTTGGGGGTGGTGGTGGCTGAGGGGTGGGGTGCTGTGCAACAGATATCCTCTTGACAAGTCTATAGGTATCTAACTCTTGACTCTAATTTTATGGTACTCCAAGAGATGCTGATAAGACTCTGCCCATTGGACTCTGCCCATTAGGGCTTATCTTGGATGGGCTTAACTTGGATGGGCTTAAGTATGGAGGATTGTTAGTTAACAAGACCTGGTATCATTAATGAAAGCCTTTGTCAAAGTCAGCTGAATGTATTGAAGGCCTACTGTGTACCCATCCTGGGCTGAGCAGTGAAGATATGAGGACAAGGAGTACACAATTCCTACTCTTAGAAATTGTGGGGGCACCTGGGTGGCTCAGTCGTTAAGCGTCTGCCTTCAGCTCAGGTCATGATCCCAGAGTCCTGGGATCAAGCCCCACATTGGGCTCCCTGCTCAGCGGGAACCCTGCTTCTCCCTCTCCCACTCCCCCTACTTGTGTTCCCTCTCTCGCTCTGTTTCTCTCTGTCAAATAATAAATAAAAAATCTTAAAAAAAAAAAAAGAAATTGTGACGAACCATGAGATGGACCCACCAAAGTAGGTAATATCTCGACATATCATATGCCAAATATTAAATAGTGTTATAGTCAGTGCTGTTGGGTTTTATGTGGGAAGCTCTGTTCAGGGGCAGCGAGTATGCATGGACTTGACCAGAGTTGAGGACTGACAGGGGACAACGTTGTCATGGTGGTTTGCAGCAGAACCTGGGGGACTTTGAAAACCAGATCACTTCAGCTTTGCAGGAACTAAGATCCACGGAAAGACTGAGTGGTCACAACCAACTGCCTGGAATTTAGGAGGGTAAACCCGTGGCAGTGTGTTGAGTAGACCAGAGGCAACTGGTCAGGGGCAACCAGGCCATAAGAAGAGCCTAAATAGTTTGGGTGGCAGTGGACAGAGACAAAGCCCCGATGGGACTAGAAAGACACGTGGGAAGAACCATGAAGAAAGAAGCAGTATTGGGTGCTTGTTTCCTCCCCAGCTGGATCATGGTTGCTGTCTTTGTCAGTTTGGCCGGTTTTAAAAAGACTGGGGGGCTTGACCAGCACTCGTGCCTCTTAGCTCTAGAGGCTGGAAAGTCCAGGATCAAGGCACCCACAGTTCTGGTGTCTGGTGAGGGTTCACTCCTGATTTACAGACCGCGGTCTTCTCATTGTATCTTCACAAGGCAGAGAGAAAAACCCGCTCTCCGGGTTCTTCTTAGAAGGGCTCTAATCCCATCATGGGGCTCCGCCCTCAGGACCAGATCACCTCCCAAAGGCCCCGCCTCCAACTACCCCGTCCCCGCCCCCCCGGAGTCAGGATCTCAACTCCTGAATGCTGAATGTCAAGGGACACAAGCTTCAGTGTGTATCACAGTTACCATAATTATTAATATGTCTCTCATACTCTTCGGCCTAACTCATAAGTTTCTTGAAGGCAATGCCTGGTCTGCAGAGGAGGTCCTGTTCGTTGAATTAAATTATGTGTCACCTAACATGTTGAAATTCTATTTTTTTCCACACTGATTATTATTAATGAAAATCTGTTTAACTGTTCTCCAAGACTTACCAACTAGGAGTCTGTTTTGGATAGCAACATTATTTTATGTAAAAGGTAGATTTCCTGGCATTGGATTACTTTGAGTAGAAATTCTCCCCTCCACCCCCCAAGCTCCCCCCCTCCCACCGCGCACCAGAATCAACATGCTTATGTTTGCCTAAAAAAGCTGAGAAGGAGTGCTTTCAGGAAGCAACCATTTTGAGGCAGAAACCTAAAAGCGGTGAGGGGTGTCAGTCAGTGTCTCAGGCATTGAAACACTGCCTCCCATTTTGTTTTTCCACTTTTGAAATTCATCAGACCTCCAGCTTGGGGATTTCTGATCTGTAGGAAGCTTTTTTTTTTTTTTTAAGACTTTATTTATTTATTTGACAGACAGAGATCACAAGTAGGCAAAGAGGCAGGCAGAGAGAGAGAGGAGGAAGCAGGCTCCCCGCTGAGCAGAGAGCGGGATTCGGGGCTCGATCCTGGGACTCTGGGATCATGACCTGAGCTGAAGGCAGAGGTTTTAACCCACTGAGCCACGCAGGCACCCCTGTAGAGAGCTTTTTAACAAACGTCCCCAACACCCTTTTATACAAACACCACTTCTTCGAATGCAAAAATAGAAACTACTTTCTATTCTGCATAAGGTATGGTGTTCTGTTCTATGAGGCAGTTAGAACGGCAGGTAGCAATCTCGTTTGAAACAGCCTCGAGCTCCTAGCTTAGTCCCGCCCTTCGTTGAGCGAGCTGTTTCCCCCACACTGGGGCAACCTGGGAGCCACCTCTGATACTAATGGTGTCTGCAAAGCTTTCTTACACTGCTTGCTTATTCACCTTAAAACAACAACAACAACTTCTTATCTTTTTAAAAGACTCTATTTATGTATTTGAGAGAAACCATGAGAGGTTGGGGAGGGAGGAGAGGGAGAAGCAAACACAGGACCCACGAGATCATGACCTGAGCTGAGGTCAGATGCTTAACTGATGGAGCCACCCAGGCGCCCCCCAAAAAACTGCTTATTGTTATACTTTTATTCATTTCAGTGCATCCACTTTTCCCATGGGAGATAGAATATTCAGCATGACCTCGGGAAGCCAGATCAAATCCACGAGGTAACACTTGCTAGAGAGATGATCGCAGTCAAATAAGCTCTTGGAACCTTTGTTTTTCTCATTTGAAAGTGCAGATAATAATACCTACTTTCCAGGAATTAAGTAAAATAGGATAATGACTGCAAAGTACCCAGCATACAGTAGTCTCCATGAACATTAGTTTCTTTTCCTTATTTGGGAAGTATTTGTTTCTGAGCCTCCTAGTGCTTGAGGATAATGCAATGAAGAGAGAGAGAGGGAGAGAGACACCAATCCCTCTGTTCTGTGTAATGAGGACAGTGGTTCTCAAAGGGTGGTTCCCCGACCAGCGGGATCAACATGCACCTGGGTTTTACTCCATCAGAACTCAAGGTGGGGAGGCAGCAGGCTGCTTCCTGCCGATTCTGATGCACACAGGTCTGGGAGCCGATGCTTCTAGGTAAAAGCCAGCATGGTGTGTCTGCAGGTTTACCGCCAGGGGAAAGGGTGTGTGTGTGTGTGTGTGTGGTGCTGGTGGTGTGGTGGAGTGTTCATCTTTATCAAGATCACAAATAGAGCTAAAGGAAATAAGCCGTGTAGGTAGAATTGGAGAGTAGTTAAATTATTTAGACACGGTCTTCAGTGTCTGATCACATTATTTGTTCTCTGTCTTTGTCAAGCCGAGCCTCGGGGACAAGGATTTAGGAGTGAGTAGTGTGGTCTGTTGAGATCTGAGGCTTTGAGGAGGTCCCGAATCTGGCTTCAAAGATCATTGTTCTGGTGCCTCCAAATGGGCTTCTTTGTCTTTGGGGGGGAGGGGGATGGCTTTCTTCCTTTCGGAGCGGGGTGGAGGGGCTAGATGTCACTAGGACGGGAAGCCACCCTTCTATTCAGAGGATTTTTAAATCTAGGTCATCTTCCCACCTCCCTGTAGCTCGGCAGCAAGCCCGAGTTCTGTGTGCAGTGGGCAGGGAGGTCATCAAAGACTTGACACCAGATGCTTTTAGCCTCAACTGAGGAGCTATTTCTGGAAACGGGCACCCTGTTCTAACCTTTCCGTATCTGGGGTCAAAAGGATCGCAAAACAGACACAGAAACTAATCAATGACCGTCCCCCACAGCGGGGCCGAGCTCGCAACCGGTTGGCTTCTGCCCCCTTGTGGGCAACTCGTCTCACTGCATCTTGCCGGACGCGGGGAGCCTGTGATTTGCTTCATTGACTCAAACCTCCGCAGGGCCGTTTGGCGAAATGCCAGGGCTTGCCGTTCTCCACTTCCTCCTTCTCCTGCCTTGGGCTTCCAAGGCCATTTGCATTTTCATCAACCCCATGCTGATTTGGGGCGATACAAATGTTATCAGCAGGAGGGACGCAACTGCAGCTGTGGGGAATCAGGTGTTCAAAACAGCATTTGGCACAACTGGTGGGATGCCCTCAATGCATATGGCAAGCTTCATAACCGGATTGTTGTTTTGTTTTCTATATAAATTTTTTTAAAAGATTTTATTTATTTATTTATTTGACAAAGAGATCACAAGTAGGCAGAGAGGCAGGCAGAGAGAGAAGGAGAAGCAGGCCCCCTGCCGAGCAGAGAGCCTGATGCGGAACTCGATCCCAGGACCCTGAGATCATGACCCGAGCTGAGGGGAGTGGCTTAACCCACTGAGCCACCCAGGTGCCCCCAATTTTTATTTTTTTAATATACTTTTATTTTATTTTATTTTTTAAAAAAGATTTTATTTATTTATTTCACAGAGAGAGATCACGAGTAGGCAGAGAGGCAGGCAGAGAGAGAGGAAGAAGCAGGCTCCCTGCCGAGCAGAGAGCCTTATTCCGGGCTCGATCCCACGACCCTGGGATCACGACCTGAGCCGAAGGCAGAGGCTTTAACCCACTGAGCCACCCAGGCGCCCCAATATACTTTTATTTTTAAAAAGATTTTATTTATTTGAGAAAGAGAGAGCACAAGCAGGGGGAGCAGCAGGCAGAGGGAGAGAAGCAGCCTAACCATTGAGTAGGGAGCCTGATGGGGGCTCAGTCCCAGGACCCTGGGATCATGACCTGAGTGGAAGGCAGACACTTAACCCGCTGAGCCTCCCAGGTGTCCATGACCTCTTCTTTATCATCAGTCCCATCTGCAGACTCAAATACCCTTTCCTTCTGGCTTAACATCTTTCTTGATTTTTAATGGCAGAGCAAGAAAAAGACAGTATCTAAGTATTATTGTCTGGACCGAAAATGTTGTTTTAGATCCTGGCTGGGAGCTGCTGCAGGCTTTTGGGGGCGTACTCATTTTTCTAGCTTATTAATAAAGGCTCTTACATATTTGAGTCCGTAACCCTAGGTCTGCCATCAAAGTTACAGTATTTTGTCCATTCATTCACTCAACAAACATTCAGCACACTTATGAGTCAGGGGCTGTTCTAGATTCTGGGGACTCAGTGATTTCCAAAAGATGGTCAGGGTCTCTGCTTTCATGGAGGGAAGAGAAACATGAAAGCAAATTACTAGTTTAAGATTTTGGTAGGTGATGGAGGAGGTTGTTGCATTAGTAGGGCTGTAGGGAGAGGCTGCTCTGAGTAGGTGACATTTAATCCAGAAACTGATGCTAAGAAAGTCAGAAACGTGCGAGCCGGGAAAAATCTTTGTGGGCAGAAGGGATGGCGAGCCTGTATACTCTGCCGGCTGAGGCGGCTTGCGGCTCCTGACGATCTAAAGAAGGCTGTTGAGGTTGTAGCGGAGAGAACGAGAGGGACAGAGAGGTAGCGAGGCCGTGGCAAATTTCATTCTTATTTTAGAAGTGACTGGAAACGATTAAAGGATTTTATGGGTGTAGCATGATCTCAGTTACATTATTAAAAGGTCCTTCCGGCTGCTTTCTGGCAAAGAGTCTGTAAGGGAGAACGAGGGGACAGGGCAGGCGGACCAGGGAAGATTCTGTGGGAGTCCACAGAAGATGTGACCATGGCCCGGATAGAGTTGCCAGGGGTTGGGTGGCGAGGAGTGGGTGAGCTTTGGACGTGTTGTAGAGGAAGAGCCTGTACGACTCGCAGCTGAACTGGATTTAGAGCACAAAAGAGGACTCAGAGCTATTTGCTTTTCAATGTCATATATAGCTTTTTTTGCGGGGGGAGAGTCTTCCTAAGTACTAGTTTTTTAAAAAATGTATTTATTTATAGCAAATAGCTACTATGCCATTTCATCACCAGAACAACTCATTTTGCTGGCGTCCTCCTGTCTTCAAAGCAGAGGACAAGAAGTAGAACAGTATTTTGAATTGTATAACATTTTTTGTGTTTGGGCACATGCCTGGGTTTTAGAAGAAATGCATTTGATCCCAGGAACTGATGGATGGCTCGGTCCATTTTCAGGAAAACGTCTGTTTAGTTTATGGCAAGGAGCTCAGGCTTCACAAACAGAGGGCAGACGTGATCAGCTTTCTCTCTTTTTTAAAGGATTTGTTTTTCTGGGGGGAGAGGGTCAGAAGGAGAAAGAGAGAGAGAATCTCAAGCTGATGCCCGGCTGAGCACCAGGCACCAACTTGGGGCTCAGTCTCAGGACTCTGAGATCGTGACCTGGAGCCAAAACCAAGAGTCGTTGGATGCTTCACTGACTGAGCCCCCCAGGCACCCCTCTTTTTTTGTATTAAGGTTTCAATTTTAATTCCAGTGTAGCTAACATACGGTGTTACACTGGTTCCAAGTGTACATTCTAGTGATTTAAGGTAAGTGTGTTCTTTAATTACCTTCACCTGTTTCACCCATCCCCCACCCCGCCCTGTGGGAACCACCAGTTTGTTCTCTATAGTTAAAAGAGTCTGTCTCTTGGGTTGTGTCTCTCTCTCCTTTTTTTTTTTTTCCCTTCCTCTTTGCTCATCTGGGCATCAGTTTTCTTTCAGAATGGAGGGCTTGCCCACCTTCGGAAGAAGGCTATTTATTCTTCCGTCACTATCTTGGGGATCTTTTCCTCATTCTAAACCTTTGTGGAGGGATTTTTTTTTTAAACGGGGAGAAGGTCTTTGGTCTGTCTCCCTGGGCAGAGTCTCCGCACAGACAGGATTAAACCGAGCGGGGATTTTCAGTATGTTGGAGGGAAAGGTTTTAGAAGTGGAGAGCCTTGTTTGAAACCTGGCTCTGTCATGCAGCCGCTGTGGTGGTGGCAGGGGTGGGAGGCACAGGCAAGAAATTTAACCTCTTACGGTGGGTTGTTTCACCTGTAAAATGGGGGTGTCATAGCTCTTTCACTAAGATGTTATGAGTAGTAAGTAAATAACCACGTAGGAAAAGTACTGAGTTGTGGTGTCGCTCCCAAATATGGGAACTTTATTTATGGCTCCTGTCTCTCAGTCTCGAGTCTAGAGTCTCAATCTCTTTTCATATTTCCCTTGTTCTCCAAGCAGCACTTTAAGGACAGAGATTATTCTGTTCTGGGTCACCAGTGTCTAGCCCAGGGTGAGGAACCTACTAGATGCTCAAGCCAGGTTTGTGGACCACTTGAGGGCACAAATGGATGTCTTCATGGTTGGGACCAGGTGGGATCATGGTCCCATGAGCAGCATCTTTGTGTTCTTGTTCTTTTGTACTCATTGTGTCATTTGTCTTCTGGTACATTCCGAAGATTCTTCCCTCCACTGTCTATTTCTATTTCCTCTCCCTAGCGTTCATGGGAGGAATGCCTTTTTTGGGAATATACCTCAGACCCGAGCTCCTCTGAGACCCCATTTTGACTCTCTAGCCAGTTGCTCAGATAATCGCCGTAATTGCAAAGATGTTAGGTTCAACCCTTACACTGACTGCCTTGCAAGAGACTTCACATGGGGGGAGCCTGAGGTCCCACCATTGTCATGGCAACGGCGGCAGTCCTCAGGCTCCAGGACTCCCTCCCCTGTCTCCTCCACTGATCTGCTCTTTAATGGCCTCAGACTGAAACTCCAGGAGTAGTGATTCTCTGAAGTGGAGTTGGGGATAATTGGGTATAAAGCAAAGGTTATACTGCTCTGGATAGGAATGGTACAAAATATGTGGCTCTCGTAAGAATTCACAGTAGTCTTATTTTCCTAAGACATATTTGGTAAAGAGACAGGGACACTGGTAGCTTTTCTTTCTTCACCCTTTCAAGCTAAGGTCACTGATGCCTACTTCCCCAAGATGGCGGTCTCAGTTTTCCAATTTCCTGAACAAATCTGGGTCCAGCTGGAGATTCACGCACGGACTCAGACCCATCTGGGCTTGAACAAGGGTTGGAGCTGAGGGTTGGGGGAAGAGAAATGGATTTGAAAAATAATTTTATGAGGTAGAACGAACAGATTGTTAACAGATTGGAAGTAGGGGGCAGAGAAGAGAGTGAACCCCAGTTCTCATGAGGACAATGGGCAATGGTCTCTATTAAGATCCCACTTTGACCAGGAACTTACCTGTATTCCCACAGGAGGACAGCAGGTTGGTGGGGGATAGGGAGGATTTCCCCTTTGCACAGACTGAGGTCCCAGCACAAGATTTAGGCACAATGCAGGCTGTTTCAATTCTGCTTTTTCCTGAGCAGAAGAGAGACACCTCCCTACCCCCCCCCACCCCACCCCCCCATCCTGGCTGATTAGAGGAATCAACTTGAAACAAGAAGGGAAAGGGCTTTATTCATGAGTCTCATAATTTTGAAACATCTCTCATTTCGATTTTGATAATCTGAATCTATCACTGTATTAGATTCGTATCTATCTACAAGCCAACGTGCCTGGAGTTACTGGAGAGAATCATTTATTGTCATACAAAAAGGAAATTCACTGCAAATCAACACTCATAATTTTTAAATGTCTACCCCTCTTAGGGCTCCTGTCAAAAATCCCTGGTTGGGGCGCCTGGGTGTTTCAGTTGGTTAAGCAACGGCCTTTGGCTCAGGCATGATCCTGGAGTCCCAGGATCGAGTCCTGCATTGGGCTCCCTGCTCAGCAGGGTGTCTGCTTCTCCCACTGACCTCTCTCATGTTCTCTCTCTCTCTCTCAAATAAATAAATAAGTAAATCTTTAAAAAAAAAAAAAAATCCCTGGTTGGTTTCCCCTGATGTGGCATTTCCAAGTCTTAGGGACCATGTGTCTGGCAGTCACTAAACCGTCTCATTGTCCTTTAGTTTCTGTTCCTCAGAAGGATGACTGTCTAGCTCTTGAGGTGTCTCTGGGGCTTTCTCTGATGAATTTCTTTATTACCTTGTGGTCCACTTGTGGTCTACTTTTTAAGTCTGACTATCCCAAACAGTTAAAATTCAGTAAAAATGAATTCAGCTGTTTTTATATAATGCATTCAGAAATTAGAAAAAAAAGCAGCAATTTTGATTTTTGAAAGTACCATGGAATATATATTTTTTCTTTCCTTTTTTTTTTAAGATTTTATTTATTTATTTGACAGATAGAGATCACAAGTAGGCAGAGAGGCAAGGCAGAGAGAGAGAGAGAGAGAAGCAGGCTCCCTGCTGAGCAGAGAGCCCCAAGCAGGGCTCCATCTCAGGACCCTGAGATCATGATCTGAGCCGAAGGCAGAGGCTTTAACCCACTGAGCCACCCAGGCGCCCCTTTATTTTATTTTTTTTTAGAAGATTGTTATTTGGGGCTCTTGGGTGGCTCAGTGGGTTAAAGCCTCTGCCTTCGGCTCGGGTCGTGATCCCAGGGTCCTGGGACGGAGCCCCGAATAGGGCTCTGTGCTCAGCGGGGACCCTGCTTCCCTTCCTCTCTCTCTGCCTGCCTGCCTCTCTGCCTACTTGCGATCTCTGTCTGTCAAATAAATAAATAAAATCTTTTAAAAAAGTGTATTTATTTATTTATTTGACACAGAGAGACACAGCGAGAGAGGGAACACAAGCAGGGGGAGTGGGAGAGGGAGAAGCAGGCTTCCGGCGGAGCAGGGAGCCCAATGAGGGGCTGGATCCCAGGACCTTGGGATCATGACCTGAGTCAAAGGCAGACGCTTAATGCCTGAGCCACCCAGTCGCCCCTTTAATCTGCATTTTAAACAAAGCCCCTCCATCCCCGACAGCTATCTGCCCTCTATAGCTGTGTTCCAAAACCTGTGAGCCAAAATGGGTTGGTAGATGAGAAACGCTTTCAAAGGAATAGAATCCTGGGCACAGAGGCTACAAAAAGGCAGCACAGCCACTTTAATTATTGAAGCAACCCCCCGCCATTTGGGGAACAGGGGAAGGGGTTTAGGTTTATCCCACACCTACTACGTGCCCTGCATCGTACCAGACAGTCCCAGATGCCGCACTCATCTAGGATGTACACCTTAACCATCCTAACTGGATAGACAGACAGACTCTGAGAGATCGATGAGCCTGCCTGAACATGCAGTTGGGAAGGGGCGGAGCTACGATTTGAACCCAAGTTCAATTCCAAAACCCATTCTTTTGCCTGTGTCAGGCAGCCTCCAGTAGCTGATAATAGCTGCGGAAAGCGCTGCTGTCATTTTTATGTGCTTGGTTCTTTATTAAGTAATATTTTTGTACAATTATGCAATTAAACTGTGAGCCTCAGAAATCCTGTAATTTTGAAAGCCCCGGGCAGCAGGATGATGCTAATCAAAGAAAACCTTATTTACATTAATCTTCCTGGGGGATTGTTCAGGTCATTTCTCTGAAAGCCCTCGTGACCTTGCTTAGTGTAGTCCAAACATTAGGCTGGATTCGGTTCTTAAACCACTGCTAATTCAGGCCTCTGCTGGAGAACAAATGCCCTATTAATGATAAAAGTCACAATCACATAAAAGGCTCGCTGTGGGATTATAAGAGCAGCCCTATTTCCAGCTCTAGTTTTTACTTTACCTGCTGTCACTGGCCTCGGTTCAATGTGGCCTCTCTAGGGAGGGGTGGGCAGGAGGCCAGAGCCCATTAGCTCAGCACTAGTGCCACCTGGTGGCCGGCCCTGGTTCCTGCGGGTCCTCCTGGCATTTCCGATGGGTGGTGGGGTGGGGTGGGGTTTTGGTCCGCCTTCTCCAGTTCTTCAGACAGGTGTTGTTGTTGTTGTCTTAATTAATTAACTAAACTATCTATCTATTTTTAAAATTTATTTATATCTACTTATTTATTTTTATTAACATAAAATGTATTCCTTGTTGCAGGGGTTCGGGTCTGTGAATCATCAGTCTTCCATAATTCACAGCGCTCCCCATAGCACATACCCTCCCCAGTGTCCATCTGCCAGCCACCCCATCCTGCCCACCCTCTTCCCCTCCAGCAACCCTCAGTTTGTTTCCTAGAGTTAAGGGTCTCTTATGTTTGCCTCCCTCTCTGTTTTCGTCTTATTTTCTTTCTCTCCCCCTAGGATCCTCTGTTTTGTTTCTTGAAATCCACATATGAGTGAGATCATAGGATATTTGCTCAGACAGGTGTTTTGACAACATTTCACAAGATCCTTGTGTGTGGGGAGATGAAGGAGACAACCACCTTCCTCCCGTAACTGCAAACATCTGACTCCTGGTGATGACGGATTTGGGGCGTGGACAACTTTGTCCGCTTTGACCTCATGCTGGTACAGCACAAGCATGCATCGCCTCCTGCTTCTTTGGGATCCCCGGTCCCACTGGTCCCTGCTCACAAGCCCCACTGATGCCCAGATGTGCTACCTTCTTCCATATTCATGTCCACAGTCTACACCACAGCCCAGGAAGAAAAACGAGAGTTCAGTACATCCTCCCCGGTCCCACTGGTCCCTGCTCACAAGCCCCACTGATGCCCAGATGGTGCTACCTTCTTCCATATTCATGTCCACAGTCTACACCACAGCCCAGGAAGAAAAACGAGAGTTCAGTACATCCCAGACCATTCACTCACCTAATTTTATTTCCTTCTCAAAGGGTTTCTTGGCCTGGGGAAGGCTGAGCAGAGACATTTCCTCAGCATTATTACTGCATCACACTGAGGGACATGGACCGTGTGTCCCGCCCTGAGTAAGGGCCAAGAATACGACATTTATGAGTTACACCTAACTTGGAAAAGTCTCAGGCTGTCAGGGAGACAGCCTCGCGAAGATACAATGACAGCAGGAAGCAGTAAGGGTTAGGTGGGCAGTGCCATGATAGAGATAGAATAGGGCCAGTTCAAGACTGGGAGTCAGACTTCCCCGGGTTTGGATCCCGGGTCTTTCCCCTAACTGTTATACACTTGGGCATCCCTGAGTGCCAGTTTCTTCGTCTGTAAAATGGACGTAATTCTGCCTGCCTTGTTGGAATACGAAATAACATCACTATGGAAATCAATGAACGTTACCCAAATAACAGACAGAATTTGCCATAGCAAGGGAGCTGGCCACCGTCGCTCCCTTTGTAGGGACTCATAAGCAGGCAGGGGAGGGGAGAGAGGGAAAGGCCTCAGGGACATTTTGATTGGAGGCTGTTGCCATGGGAAGTCGGAGCAGGCTAACTGGAGGGGGGCCTCTTCTGTGATTGGTCTGGGCAACATCTTTGGTTTTTCTCTGATGGGTCCTGAGTTGGAAGCCGAGCAAAAATCAGGGAAGCTGGCAGTCAGCGCCTGAGATCTGGCGGGTCAGAGTTCTACCGTCAGATATGGTGTAACCACTGTCCTTCTGTAAATTCAGTCGTTCGTCATACATTCAAATCTTGTCACATGGTGTATGGCATACACAGATATTAGTACGTGGTAATCATCGTTATTATAATCCACCATGATTAGAGTTGACTCTGAAATTGTAATTGAGCCACACGTTAGCGGAAGCTTCCCAACAGCTGTTCTCCCTGGACTGGTCAGGTCCAGTCAGGAAAAGAGAAACCATACCATTATTTTAACAGAGATAATTTAACATGAGAAGTGGGTTGCAGGGAGCGGAAGACTGAAAAAGCACGGCCCCCAACTCCTGGCAGACTGGCGTGGGCACCCCCGAGGGGGCACCCCAGGGTTAGTTCCGGGAGAGTGGAAGGTTCTGGAAACTGGAACCAGCTGCTCCTGAAGCCAGCCCTGCTGTGGGTAAAGAAGCATTGTCCCAGTGATGTCGGTCGGAACAGCAAGCAAACAAGAATGCAAGCTGCCTCTGCTTCCTTCTTCCTCTTTCCAGTCTCCCTCCAGTGACCCCGTTGGCTGTAATTCACAGGGATCCTCTGGCAAAGGAGAGGGTCTGGGGTACAGCATCACACAGAAGAGAGTGTGCTGTGGGCTTGGAACTGAACAATGGCTGGTAACCAGCAGACTTCCTTCTTTGGGGGTCACAGAAACCTAGTTTTGTTCAGGTATAAAGTGGCTAAATTCTTTGGGAAAACAGACACCACATGTATGCTTTTCTCCAGGTCGGCAAGCCTTTGTTTTCAAAACCGAAAAGCAGCCCATTGAAGCAGACGATGAGTTAGTGACTCCCAGTTTTGATCATTTCCTGCCCACTCACTGATTTCTTCCATTAACTCTGACTTTGGAAACGTGTGGACCTGGAGGGATGGAGGAAACCCCCGAGCCTCTCCTTCCACAGTGACGTGGCGACCCCTGCTTCCTCTCTTCTAGCCATAAGCAAGAGGTTCCTGGAGAAATGCCCAGTCCTTTCCCTAAAGCGGGCAGTGGGGCAGGGGGTGGGGGGAGGATTCAGGGCTCAGGGTCATCGTCCCATTGTACCCATAGTCAGGCTCTTCATGAGAGTGTCAGGCTGGGGATTTGACCCATTCCCTTCTCAGACAAGGCCCAGCTCGACCTTTCGTCCAAAAGCAACTCCCTATAATAGAGATGAAGCCAGGCATTGGGAAAGCCAAAATGAATCAAACATGGTCCCTTTCCTAGAGGAGTTTCTGTCTAGTGGAGAGAGATTGCAACCAATCAGGATAACATAATGTGAGTATAAAACAAAAGTCACCGGTGTCGTGGACTCACTGACGCCCAGCTCCGTCTGTGAAGGTCTTTGGAGAGTTTCCCGAGGAAGTGGCATTTGGCTTGAGCCATGAAATTGTGGCTCAGTCAGTTAGGCGTCTGCCTTCGGCTCCGGTCATGATCCCAGGGTCCTGGGGTGGAGTCCCGCATCGGGCTCTCCGCTCAATGAAGAGCCTGCTTCTCCCTCTGCCTCTCCTACTGCTGCTCTCCCTGCTTGTGCTCTCTCTCTCTCCAATTAATACAATCTTAAAAAAAAAAAAAGAAAGAAATCAAAGTCTTCCCCGGGAAGGTGGACGACTGAGAAGGTGTTCCAGGCAGAGACCAGGGCCTGCAGATGGCCTGGAGATCTAAAGTGCATCCACTGAGGGTCCTCTGAAGAGGGGTGAGGCTGGGCGGAGGGCTGGAGGCAGGATGAGTAGAATGGAGCCCTGGGCGGATAAACACGCAGGGCTACAGAGGGAGCAGCTCCTCAAGGGCACGAGATGCCACCTTGCAGAAAGTGTGGGAAGCTCGGGCAGGGACATGGCCCTGCCTGCAATCAGATAACTCATTCGAGCAGCTGTGCACAGGCTAGATGGGGGGGGGGGGGGCGGGGGGAGGAACCAGCAAGATTGCAGGCAGAAAAGCTGCTGGAGACCCGGGCCATCAGGCTCATGGTGGCTTTAAAGGTGCAGGAGAGACTTTCCCAGGTTCCCCCAGCCCAAGAGTGATTCAGAGCAGGTGACCCAAATCAGCATAGGTGGGAGAATGGTGCCCCAGCTTCTGCCTGTAGCTCCTGCCCAGTGAGGCAGCTGGTCGACCCGGAAAGACCAGGTCCCGAGGACTGATGGGCATGCAGGGAGTAAATGGAGAAAGTGGAAGCAAGCAAGGCTGGGGAGGAGGAGGGTGTACACCATGGAGGGGGGCACCACATCACCCGGCTTGGACGCCATTCCTGAATCTCCTGAAAACTAGTGCCAATTTGGAGGCACGGAGAGCTGGGACTGTGCCTCAGGATGGTTAATGGGGAGCTGCGTGTGGGGAGGGTTAGGGAAGAAGGGAGTCCCGTTATAAAACGTGAGCACAGTGTTCGCTTCGGCAGCATATATACTAAAACGTGAGCACAGGGGCACTTGGGTGGCTCAAGCAGTTCAGTGTCTGTCTTTGGCTCGATCCGTAATCTCAGGGTTTGGGGATCAAGCCCCGCGTCAGGCTCCCTGCTCAGTAAGGAGTCTGCTTCTCCCTCTCTCACTGCCCCTCCCCATGGCTCATGCTTGCTCTCTCTCTCAAATAAATAATTTTAAAAATCTTTAAAAAAATAAAGCGTGTGGAGTGTCTGGTGGCTCCGTGGGTTAAGCCTCTGCCTTCAGCTCGGGTCATGATCTCAGGATCCTGGGATCGAGCCCCGCATCGGGCTCTCTGCTCAGTGGGGAGCCTGCTTCTCCCTCTGACCCTCCCGGCTCTCGTGTTCTCTCTCTCTCTCACTGTCTCTCAAATAAATAAAATCTTAAAAAAAATTTTTTTAAATAAAAAAATAAAACGTGTGCGCAGGCAAGTGATGACTAGGATCCGAAGTGGTCTCTTGGCTTTCCGAATGGAGAGAATGAGTCAACATCGAGGGGAGACCATGTAACTTCAGGAAACTAAGGAAGGAAGGAGGGGTAGGGGCCAAAATGTTTCCTTTTTTTTTTTTTTTTTGTTAATGCAAGTGAGAGGGATATGGAAATTGTGAAAGTGGGAGAAGAAGCAATTTTTAGCACCAGCTGCTGGTCTCTGAATAATGGGTTGTCTTTTTTGGTTCCTATCCATGTTGCCGGTGTCCTGCAATGGAGCCAAACTCATCACCGTGACTTCAGATGAGGATATCAAAGCGACAGGGAAGGGAACCACAGAGAAATGAGGGGTAGTGGATCAAGGACAATTTGATTGCTGGTAATAATTTTCATTGCAACAATAATCATAATAGCCCTCCATATATTACATATTCCTCTTTGGAACTGGGCTACTAACTCACTCCTGGCAGTACTGTAAGTTAGTATAACACTCTGGAAAGCAATATGATAATATGTTGCAAATCCCAGTGCCAGGAATCTATCCTAAGGAGATGTACGTTTTTAAAGCAAAAAGCCCCCGGAAGTCCATTACGGTGTTGTCTCTGCTAACCAAAAATAGTGAAAACATAAAACTCCTACAGAAGGAAATTGCTTGGTAAATGATGCTATGATGACTCAGTGAACTATTGTAAGCCTATTAAAATGTAAATTACAATTATACCGGTGGGGGAGACATGGAAACATGTTTGATACAATAAGTGGGAGTAGAGAGAGCAGAGTACAAAACATTTTGTACACTTTAACACAAATATGTGCATTTAATCATGCATCAGTAAGACTGGGAGGTAATCTGAAGAAATGAGAGGAAGTACTGTAGGAAACAGCATGGGCATGGGGTCAATTCTGTGATGTACTAGCCCGTGACCGTGGGTATGTCTGCAACTTCTCTTAGCTTATTTCCTTGTCTATAAAATGAGGGGGGAAAATGGGTGTCCTAAAAATACCCATCACAAGGAGTTACAGGCATCCAAATGAGATAATGCATGTAAAATTTTTGGCTCTTGCGAACACTCAGTAAGGGGTGGCTATTACTAGGAACACTTTCTGTTTTAAATATATTATCGATATATATTGCCTCGGTATGTTAAAATAGGCACAAGCAATAAGTCATCAGCTTTTTAAGGAATGAGATAGACCTAAGCAGGATTCAACAAAACAAGTGAGAAGAAAATGTGAGGTATTGGGTTCTCTGTTTTGTCTCTGTGGCTTTGCTTCTGCTTGATCCTTGCATTTTAACCCAAATGACATGGGACAAACCCTGGGTGTGAAACCAAGGCAATAAACACCCAAACAAGAAACTCTTACTCAATGCTGTAGCTCAGATTTTTCACTTCTTTCCTGCCCCTACTGTTCGGAGCACAGATTTGAACAAGTTAATCTCATCTGCTTTCCTTCCCGAATGGTAGATGCATCGGGGATCAGCCAGACAGCTGCAAAGTGGACAGGGGGAGGGCACGGGCCAGGTGGGGATTGCTCCCAAACTAGATACTGACACGCGAGCTTTGTAACGCTAGGCAAAGGAGGAGGAGAGACTGGCAGTCATTTCCGACCGACCTGCTGGGGGTTGTCACCGAACTTGGGACTTAGGGAGTCATGACTTCATCAGGGCTTTGGTAGCTGATTATTACACCATTTCTCTTCCATTTATTCCATAAGAAGAATGTTCGGAGGTGCCTACCAAGACAGTCCGAGCAAACCTTAGCTGTCAGGTGATCGTCCTGTTCACGCCCAGCTTCAGGGAAAAGGAAGTGCTGCTGGTTCGTCTTCTGTCCGTTTCTCTCATCACCACCAAAGATTTTAAACTCCTGAAATACAGAGTTGGCCTCATCTTCAGCTGTGTACATCACTGACTGCTTTGTGCACGATCGTGGGATCGATTCGCTGCTCTAAACCTGACCAGGGGCTCCATCTGCACCATGAACAAGAGACCATTGCTTCCCAGCATCAGGTTTCCTGAGAACAGGCTGGACAAGTCCCTAGGACACCAGATCCCTACAGGCAGAACCCAGAGGAGCCCAGATACCTGCTGCTCCCTGCACGGTTTCCAGAAGCCGGGAGGCTTAAGACTCCCATCCAGCAATTACACTGCTTGGAACCTTTGTTCAAAAATACCCACCAGTGGGAAAAAAAATCCATCAATATTCCCAGAGATGTTCACCTCACATTATTTTATTATTTTTTTTCTTTTCTCTCTTTTTAAAGATTTTATTTGTTTGTAGAGAAAGAGAGAGCACAAATGGGGGAGTGGCAGGCAGAGGGAGAAGCAGACTCCCTGCTGAGCAAGGAGCCCAGTGCAGGACTCCATTCCAGAACCCTGGGATCATGACCTGAGCCAAAGGCAGATGCTTAACAGACTGAACCTCCCATGCGTCCCTATTATTTTATTTTCTGTAAAGATTTTATTTACTCATTTGAGAGGAAAGAGAAAAAATGCACAAGCTGGGGGGAGGGAGAGAAGGAAAGGCAGACTCCCTGCTGAGCAAGGATTTCCCCACAAGGAGGGGCTTGATCCCTGAACCCTGAGATCATGATATGAGCTGAGGGCAGACGCTTAACCAACTGAGCCACCAAGCACCCCACCTGGCATTATTTTAATAACCTCTGGAAATGATCCAAATGACCATAAATAGAAGATTGATTAACTGAGTCACATACAACAATAATAAAATTAAGCAAAAAGGCATCTCCACACTTGCCATGGAAAGATATTCTAGATATATAGGTTAGTGACAGAATACTAATATGTTGAGAAACTTCTGGTAAAATGTGATAGATTAGGCACTCGTGCTAGTGCCCCTCTGTCCAGAACTGAAGTAACAGTGAGAGTATGAAAATGCACAAAACCACACTACGAAAAAGAATAGAAAAGGAAAGGACAGAACAAAAGTTTGGAAACTGGACAGTTGATGGCTGATGTCATGTGCGCAGTAAAGCGAAATCTTACTTTTATAGTGGGAGAAGCCCCAGAATAAGGGCATGCATGTTATGGAGCTCCAGAATGTTCCAAAGGGGCCAGCACACGTTCCCTCTATCGGAGGTGGGGAGGTGTCCAGGGTGATCTAGAAATTGAAAGTCTACCTAAGAAGCAGAAAGACACCGGATTCCTACCTCAACTCCACTGTGCTGGTGACTTCCCCTCTACCAGCCAGCAGAAGCCTAAAGGTCTGCTTTCTGAAGAGGTTGAACCAGAGACATTCTGGGATTGGGGATACCAGGCTTCACTGAGGCAGGAGAACAACGCTGCTAATTGGGATTGTTGCTATCATAGTGAGATCCCTGGCCCCCTTCTCCCAGATTGCTGGAAGCCAGGGTTACACTTCCTACGTAGAACGTTGGAAGATTTTTCTCTTTAGAAACTGAGCTGCTCAAAGAACAAGATCCCCTGGTCCTTATCGGGGTCATCTCCTGTGACACCACCCAGCCAGATTATCCTACACAGCTCACTAGCCAGCAAGTCCAGCTCGTCCCCATAAAGCTGGTCAGTTGCCCCCTCTGTGCCTCATTTCCGAATGGGCAGAACTGGCAAAGCTCACCAAACATTTTAGGAAAGCTTCTAACAGGAAAGACAGAAACCCAAACAAATATGCTGAAGAATAATGTGAAAGCTTGGTTTATCATTCGGCAGATATTTACCTCTTCTCCCTTCCAGCGTGGAAAAATGTACGACCCAATTCCGGTGTGTTCGATTTGGTTATGTAATTTGCTCTGATCAATGAGGTGTTTGTGGATGGGATGTAAGCAAAGGATTGAAATGAGTTTTTATGCTGACATTTGCCTTCTTAAGCCTTTACCATCCACATGAGAACGTATCCTTGATAGCTGGTTGGTCCCAGAGGAGTGAGAAACATACACCAGGGACACAACAGCCGACCCACAGGCCTGCCATAGGAGGACCCATGAGTGAGAAGTGAGTGCCATCGTATAACCCAGTGAGCTGGGGATGCCCGTTATGTGGCACTCTTGTGCCCCTAGCGAACTGATACAAGCAAGAAGAACTTGGAGAAAACAGAACAAGGCAGGAGCGGGAGAAAATGTGAAAAATTTAGGAGCAGGTGAGTAGAAGGGCTAAACGATAAACTTGAAGAACAGCCTCGGAGAATACAACAACAGTTAAAACAAAACAAAAGGCAGCAAACAGCAGAAAAAAGGGGGGGAAATAAAAAAATTAGTTCTAGAGGTATAATATCCAAATAACAGGCATTGGAGAAAGAGAAAACGGAGGGAAATGATCAAAGGAATACTTCTAGAAAATTCTCCAGAATTGCGGGTCATGAGTTTCTACTCTGAACGTGTGGTGTAACGAGTGAAAGAAGCCCCCCGGCAGGATACAACAGAGTATAATTTCAGAACACTGGAGGTGAAGAGAGCATTGCAAAAGCTCCTTGACGGGAAAGGTGCTCACATGTAAGATAAGCCATCAGAATGCCACTAGAATTCTCAATAGTAAGGTGGGAAGTAAGAAAACATTCGCTCAATGCTTTAAAAATCACAAAAGCAGGGGCGCCTGGGTGACTCAGTGGGTCGAGCCTCTGCCTTCAGCTCAGGTCATGATCTCAGGGTCCTGGGATCGAGCCTTACAGCGGGCTCTCTGCTCAGCAGGGAGCCTGTTTCCCCTCTCTCTCTGCCTGCTTGTGACCTCTCTTTCTCTGTGTCAAATAAATAAATAAAATCTAAAAAAAAAAAAAAATCACAAAAGCAAAATTCCTTCTGATCTATACTTCTATATTCAGGAAAACTATCAGGGAGTAAAGTCATGCAAGTTTTAGTTGTACCTGATCTCCAAATATTTATAGCATGTGCACTTCTCGCAGAAAGCTGCTAGAGGATGTTCTCCATCAAAACAGGGGAAGAAACCAACAAAGAGACAGACATGGAACCTAGTAAATGGAGGATACAACATAGAGAGGAAGGATGGAGGAGCCCAAAACTAGGACACCAGGAGGAACAGGAAACCGAGGCATTACCTGATGTAAATGAGTACAAGAAGAAGAGAGTCATACTGCCGGCTGAGAGTCTGGGAGTGAATTAATGCCAGGAAGTTAGAAAACTGTGCAGAGGAAGAAGTGAGAATATTATTGATATTCAAGCAAAACTGAAATTGTATAGAAAATAGATAAGTACAAGCCCAGTGCCCTGCACAGCTCTGTGAACAACAATTTCATGGTCATCACAGAGTGAACAGTACACTGTAATCTAATCAAGATTGTAAGTGTGTTTTGTTTGGCTGTGGAACAAAGAGGAAGCAGCTATGTGTGCATATATGCCTCCATGTGGGGGGTTAGGGAAGAGTGCCAGATAACCAGACGGTCCTGTTCCCAGTGGGAAGTCACTGGAAAATATCCACAACTGAAAATCAAGAAACAGGACAGGTAAGTTATCTAGAAACATGGAAACAAGCAACTAAGAGAGCCTAAAGTGAATGGCCTTGGGAAGTGGGAATGGGGAGTTGGGGGGAAGTGGGGCAGGGAATTGTTTGCCTTACAAGCCTTGTAGAACAATTTGACTTTTCGAGCTATACATGTTTGCTTAAAAACTTAAAAATAAAGGGGTGCCTGGGTGGCTCAGTTGGTTAAGCAGCTGCCTTTGGCTCAGGTCATGATCCCAGGGTCCTGGGATTGAGTCCCGTATCGGGCGTCTTGCTCAGTGGGAAGCCTGTTTCTCTCTCTCCCTCTGCTTGCTGCTCTGCTTCTTGTGCTCTCTTTCTCTCCATCAAATAAATAAAATCTTTAAAAAAAAAAAAACCTTAAAAATATCATTTAAAAGGCATAAATTAATTTCAAATGTAATTACATGAAAAATTTAATTAAGAAAGCAACCTGTCTTCATATGTTTACTTACAGATCACTTGATGTGTTGGTTGTATATAACATGAGAATTTCTAACTACAGAGATTTCACAGTTACTGTTTGCCAACCAGGTGAGATATTTCTATTTCCAAAAGTGTATTATTACTTTGTGAGCATCATGGTAACACCTGGAGGCTAAAGTCCTTGACAGAACAACTTTGGGGAAACAGGATCCTCAGATAGTCCCAGAGTGTCACATCACAATCGTTAAATACAAGGAGAGAAGGATAGTTTTAATACAGAAAAGTCTGGCAGACATTGCCTTAACCAAAAGATCAAATTTAACATGACCAGTAATGGGAAAAAGAGCTTCATCTGGTCCCAGCGTGATCCCTGAAAACACAGCATCACATATATAGCATTCCTATCAAAAATATTTGACTTGGGGACACCTAGTGGCTCAGTTGATTAAGCATATACTTTTGGCTCAGGTCATGATCTCAGGGTCCTGGGATCGAGTCCCACATTGGGCTCCTTGCTCAGCAGGGAGCCTGCTTCTCCTTCTGTCTGCAGCTCCCCCTGCTAGTGCTCTTTCTTTTTCTGAGAAATAAATAAAATCTTAAAAAAGAAAAAAAAAGGTTTAATCTGCATGCATCACGAGGTAACAATCAAACAAAACCGTACCGAGAGACATGGCATAAAACAACTAGACTGAGTACTTCAAAAATGTCAATGTCACAAAAGACAAAAAGAAGCTGAGGAACTTTCTAGATTAAGAGATTCTAAAGAGACAGTATCACCAAATGCAAGGTGCGATTCTAGCCTGGACTGACAAGAGAGAGAGAAAAAAAGCTGAAAGTATATTATGAGGATAATTGAAAAACTGAACATAGACTATGTATCAGATCATCGCTTTCTGTCAATGTAAATTTCTTAAATGGATAATTTTAATACGGTTACCTAGGAGAACGTCCTTAGGCCTTAGGAGATATGTGTGTAAATATTTCTAGGAAAATGTGTTGCATGAATACATTAGTCTCCTTGTTTCAAGCAATAAAGAAGTCTGTAGAATAAAGAGCGTTAACTCATTCTATATTCGACCACCGTCCATTGAGCCCTTATTATGCACCAACTGCTGCTGTGGGCACTGGAGATACAAGGGACCAAGGTCCTCACTCCCCCCACTTTCTAGTACCTCTTTCCTTCTGTGGAAATTGCCCTTGGCTGCAGGGAACTGCTGGCCCAAAGTCATGTCTCCCGGACCGTAGGCCACCCGCCAGTGTCAGGTCTGTATGAAGTACAGAAGCTGAGCGCTTTGAGGATTGAGGATAACTGTAAAGGGCCATCCCGGTTCTGGAGCTGTCTGAGGCCTGTAGGGCTATGGTGTGGTGGCTCAGCATTTCCCCCTACCCCCTCCTGCTTCCCTTACAGGTGCTGTTTCTGAAAGCAACCCCAGTTAACCTCCCTCTTGAGAGTCTGTTTCCTGGGGAACCTGACCTAAGATGCTAACCAAATTACTGTGCAAATTAGAAAGCATCAAGAAGTAAATATGAGATGTGATGGGGTGGGGGGACGGGGCGGGGGGAAGGACCAGGTGCATGCAGGCTCCAGGCTGTCCGGCTAAGCTCAAGAAACAGTGAGCCCCAAGCAAAACCCCAAATTTTTTTGCTCCAATTATAATCTTATGTCCCTTCCCAGCCTTTGCAAAATTTTCAAATAGGAAATGTTTAACTACTGTCATTAGACTGTCTTTTCGCTTCAGTTTTACGATTTTTTTGCTTGGTTGGAGAGAGAAAGCTGGAGGCAAATGCTCAGATTCAAGCTTAAGGGGAAAAAAAAAGCAAGATATCCCTTGCCCACCCACCCCCCCAGCATCTCCTCCTCTTCCTATTTTTAAGTAAGAGGACAAAGCAGGCCAGCCTTGGCGCGTGGTTATTGATAATGGGTCTGTGAAAAGACCACCCATCCACTCTCTCTCCAGGGCCGGCTTTGTATCTAAAAAAAAAGCCAATTAAATGAGAGCTGGAACACAGTGAGTAGCGGCGCTGGCTCTCTCCATCTCCATAATGACCACGCCTGGGGCACCAGAGAGAAAATGGAGAGTCCCTTATAGGGGAAGACGTGTCTCTCCTTAGAGCAGGTTATTATGCTTTGTGACAGTTATGGGCAGAAGGAAACAGGGATGCTAATAATCCCGTGGTAGTCAGGTCCTCTCAGCTGGGTGCCTCTGGACAGCCCATGCATCTTGGTGGAAAGGGGATCCTAGATTTGCAGACCCATTGTGATTCCTAATCCCCCAGCAGGGCCCCACATTAGCATCGAGGTGCTGACAGGTTTGGTAACTACCTTTTTTTGGGGACAGGGATAGTGAGAAAGCACAAGCAGGGAGGAGCAGACTCCCCACTGGGCAGGGAGCCGATGATGGTGATGATGATGATGGTGGTGGTGGTGGTGGTAATGATGATGGTAGTGGTGGTGAGGGGCTCCATCCCAGGACCCCAGGATCATGACCTGAGCCAAGGCAGATGCTTAACTGAGTCAGCCAGGCACCCCTGGTAACTACCTTTTTAACATGTGCCTGTGGAAAAGGGCAACGGCTTTTCAACTCTGCGTATTTGGAAGAGTGAAGGCATCCCAAGAGGCAAAATGAACATCTATCATCCTAAAATTTTCTTCAAAAGTGAGGGTGGTAATTTGGGAATAAGAGACTGACCTCGAACCCAGGCCTGGTTTTTCCAGTGACAGATTCAAATTTCCATTTTTTTCTTTCTTTTTTTTTTCCTCTATCACAGGATACTATGAGGTTAACATGAGATCGTGTGGGCAGTAACTCTCTTCCAGAAAACTCAGGACGCACCTGAGTGTCCAGGCAGCAGGGTCCCCAGAATTACACCTACCGGAGGGGAACAGACTTTATACGTCCTTCTCAAGGAGGGCAGTCTGGGTCGGTACCGTCCATCAGCGTGGCTTAAAATTGGCCCCGGATGGTGCTTAATTTGTCGGGAGAGGAAAAGAATGTAGTGGATGATCTGAAAGTCATCGAAACAGGCCTACCATTTTCCCTCGTTGGTGCTTTTGAAGGATTTTAGAGTCCCCACAGGAGAGCGATTGGTGGATTTGCCTTGTAGGTCCGCCTCGTCCTGGGGTCAAAGGAGGCGAAGCTGACGCCACGGTAACATGGCTTCTCCTCACACCGGCACGTGGAGGGGGATTTGGCTCGTGTTGTTATGAGGACCCAATGGGAAGCTATGTCAAGTGCTCACCACACCGCCCGGGGAACGCAGGAAGTACTCCAGAGGGGCCAGCCCCCCCAACCCAGGAGCCAATTAACCGGGAACAGGCCCATCCCTAACTTCTGGGGGCCCCGGGCAAGGCAGGCAGCAAAGGAGCACTTGTCTCTGAACACTGGAAGTTTGGAGCAAGCTAATGAACTAATGAAAATAAAGTTATGTCCTGTTCTCTTACACTAACAGATCTTTGCAGCGGTGACCTGAGGGCCTAGCACACGTTCAGAGCTCTCAGACTCCCTGGAGTTCTGCACCAGAACGTTGTGGGCCAGAGATGTTCTGGCTGATGCCAACCCCAGCCTGTGGCCTTATGCCTTTTCTTCTTTTTTAAGATTTTACCTATTTATTTGAGAGAGAGGGAGAACAAGCAGGGCGAGTGGCAGAGGGAGAGGGAGAAGCAGACTCCCCACCGAGCAGGGAACCCGAAGCAGGACTCGATCCTAGGACCCCAAGACCATGACTGGAGCCAAAGGGAGACACTCAACAGACTGAGCCACCCAGGCCTCCTCCCTTCCATCTATCTCATGGGGTACCTGCCCACACATCTGGGATCTGTCTGTATTTCTCACAGACAGTCACTCTTTGGGCACCACTTGGTTCCAGAAGTGCATGCACCCCCAAAGGGTGACCCAAGAAAGAAGGTAGTGCAGGCCCCTGGGGAGGGTCTGGGACTGTTTGGGAAGAGGACACTGGGGTAAGGGCACCTGATATGGGGTTCAGGTGGTCATAGCTTCTTGGCCCATAGAGGGGCCTCTCTCTGGAGAAGAGGTGCACCCTGGTGGGGTGGGCGTTCCCCAGAGCATAGGACACAGCTTGGGTGTCCCAGCTGTGCCGGCCAGGGTTCCAGAGCATCGTCATCAAGACTGGACTTCAGGGACTTCCATCCCGGTTCCTCCTCTTTCTGGAGTATGATCTTGGGTAATTTACTTAACGTCTCTCTGCCAGATCTTTTCATCAACGAAAAAGGAGTGGCAGTAAGAATGCTTGCCTTGCAGTATCGTTACAAGGACTAAATGAGTTAATATGGGCAAAAGCACGCACAAATGTGCCTGACTGTAAGTCCTAACCATCATTCACGACTCCCTCTTTTTTTATTGGTTGTCTGCCCTGGTCCAACCCCAACAGCCGATATTCCCGCTTCTACCTGGCAGAAAGGAAGGGGGAAAGGAAACATACAATGATTTCATATAATGATTTCCAAAGTTGCCTTCTAATGGGCCCCAAGTTGTGAATTTCGGTTTGGGGCTTTTTGTTTCTTGGGGGTTTTGGGAGGACATTTGGAAAAAGGCTCAGTCGGCCCCAAAGGGACTCTGGTGTATTTAAATATAAAACTCGTCATAAAGGAGGACCCAGAGCCCAGCAGGCAGGCTTGCTGGAAGTAGACGGTGGAGTATTTTCTCCAGATCTCTCTGTACCCAGGAAATCCCCATCTGTTGGGGCACATTAAAGTTTTGTCCAGTTTGAAGGCAGAGGCGGTGCTGAAATGATTTTCTTCTAATTGTGGTAAAACACACATAATGGAAAACGGAACCATTTTATCCATTCTTCAGTGTACGATTTGGGTAGTAAGCACATTTACATTGTTGTACAACGGCTCTCCAGAACATTTTCATCTTGCAAAACAGAAGTGGGGCGCCCATTAAATAACAACTTCCTAGTCCTTCCTGCCCGGCGCCTGGCCACCGCTCGCCTGCTTTCCGTCTCTGTGCGTTTGACAACTCGAGGTACCTCTTGTAACTGGAATCATACAGTAATTGTATGTTTGCAACTGCCTTATTTTCATCAACGTAATGTCCTCAAGGTTCATCCAGGTTGTGGCACGTGACCTGATGGGATTTCCAGTCTCTTTCTAGCCTGGGGTTGGTACTCAGAAACTTGCGGACAAGTGAGAAGTGGAGGGGGTGGAACGGACCAGTCAGTTCCAGAGTCAGGGTCAGAGATGGATCCCTGGGGTTTCCCTCGTGGGAACATAGCCCTGGCACCATAATGCCCATGTGTCTGGCACCTGGTAACACCTGCGTTATTAGGGCACGCATAGTTTTGGGACGGTTTCTCAGATTTATCTGTGCAGGTTGGCAAGGAAAATACAGAACCACAGGTATTAATTTCTTGGAAATTCAAAAGGAGTTCTACTGACATTTTAATTATTCTCCATCTCCTACTAGGCTAGAGAAGGCTTTTGTCAAATCCAGAAAATTGCAAATGAACGTTGAATTCAGGGGCAGCGCCTGAAATTATTTTCAACCTTCAAACCATAGTGGATTTCAATTCTTTTGCCTGTACGTTCGCTTGAAATGTGTTGGCCAATACTGCCTGTCTCTGCAGGGATCAGTCCTCCAACACCTTGCCTTAGTGAACTTGTCACTAGTTTGTTGTTTTTTCCAGATGGACTGTGAAGGCAGGAATCACACATTCGTGTTTATTCTACCCCCTCCATGGTGCTCTCTTCAGCTGACAAACACATTTGTAAAAAAAAAAAAAAAAATTTAAATTCAATTTAATTAACATATAATGTATTATTGGTTTCAGAGGCAGAGTTCAGTGATTCATGAGTTGTATATAACACCCTGAGCTCATGACATCACGTGCCCCCCTTAATGTTCATCACCCAGTTACCCCACCCCCCACCCAACTCCTTCTAGCAACCCTGTTTGTTCCCTATAATTAAGAGTCTTTTATGATTTGCCTCCCTGTTTTCATCTTATTTTAGTTTTCCTTCCCTTCCCCTATGTTCATCTGTTTTGTTTCTTAAATTTCACACATGAGTGAAATAATATGGCATTTGTCTTTCTCTGACTTATTTCACTTAGCATCATACCCTCTAGTTCTATCCACGTCATTGCGAATGGCAAGATTTCATTCTTTTTGATGGCTGAGTACTATTCCATTACACACACACACACACACACACACACACACACACACACACACCCTTCTTTAGCCATTCACCTGTCGATGGACATTTGGGCTCTTTCCATATTTTGGCTGTTGTGGACATTGCTGCTATAAACATTGGGGTGCACATGCCCCTTCGAATTGCTGTTTGTATCCTTTGGATAAATATCTAGTAGTACAACTGCTAGGTCATAGGGTAGTTCTATTTTTTTTTTTAAGATTTTATTTATTTATTTGACAGAGAGAGAGATCACAAGTAGGCAGAGAGGCAGGCAGAGAGAGAGGGGGAAGCAGGCTCCCTGCCGAGCAGCGAGCCCGATGCGGGGCTCGATCCTAGGACTCCGAGATCATGACCTGAGCCGAAGGCAGAGGCTTTAACCCACTGAGCCACCCAGGCGCCCCGGATAGTTCTATTTTTAACTTTGAGAGTTAGTTTGAGAGTTGCTATGCCAGTTTGCCTTCCCACCAACAGTGTAAGAGGGTTCCCCTTTCTCTACATCTTCACCAACACTGACAAATACATTTTTTTGGATAAATGACCGACTGACTAACTGGCTGGCTGGCTGGCTGCATAACTAACACAATTTGTAAAATGCTTTAACATTATAATTGTCATAATGCTATACTGCTAATAGGATAGAAATGCTCCTTTTTGCTGATTTGGAATTTTCCTTGAGGTCAGTTGCTCAGGAATTCACTAACGAATGCTGGAATCCTGGAAATAGGACTTAAGGGGGTATACTGAAGGCAATAGGAAATGTCATCATTCAAGAAGGAGGAAGTACGGACAAAAATTATTTTCATGATCCTCCATTCATTCATACGCTTTCTCACGGCATCATTTACTTAACTGAGCACCCATGATCGTTTACGTCATTGTGTGCTGGCACAGAAGAGTCTGCAAAGATGATTGGACGTTAAGGATTCAAATCTGCAGTTGGAGCCTTCTAGGAGCGGAGACAGGATACAATTGATAGGATACAATGTACAAATATAGAAGGTCCAAGAAAGGTATAAATACTTGCTGTGAAGTATAGAGGAAGAGAAGCCGGTGTTGGCGGTGGGGGGAGAGGAGGGAAGGATCAGAAAAACCTTTATGAAAGACAGAGCATTAAAAGGGCCGCTAGGCTCTCTAAAGTGTGGGAGGACTGGAGCCAAGGTTAGAAGGTGAGAGCAAGCAGAGCAGGGCACAAGGAACAGAGGACGTCCGCTCGCCGAAATGTTTGTGAAGACGAAGAACTAAGGCAGGGCACCGATGCCTGACGCTCAGCCCGCAGGCTGCCTGCTCCGACTGCCACCTCCCAGAGAGGCATTTTAATATGCCCTATGGTATTTAATGTAAACACGAATATGTGCAGTAGTAGACCTGGGCTCAGCTGAAGTAAACTGGGCTCAGAGAAGTTAAGTAACTTGCCTAAGATCACACAGCTAGACAGTAGACCCTTATACGACATGTTTGAACTGCATGGGTCCACCTCTGTGTGGATTTTTTTCGTAAGTACAGTTTCCTTTTTTAAGGTTTTATTTATTTGACAGAGAGAGAGATCACAAGTTGGCAGAGAGGCAGGCAGAGAGAGGGGTGAGAAGAGAGCCCCATGTGGGGCTCGATCCCACGACCCTGCGATCACAACCTGAGCTGAAGGCAGAGGCTTAACCCACGGAGCCACCCAGGCGCCCCCAGTTTTTTGTTTTTTGTTTTTTTTTTGATAACTACATTTTCTTTCTGTAGCTTACTTTAAGAATACTATATAATGCATACAATATACAAAATATGTACCGATTGACTGTTATTGGTAATGCTTCTGCATCAACAGCAGGCTATTGTTAGTCAAGTTTTGGGGGAGGCAAAAATTATACAGGGGGCGCTTGGGTGGCTCAGTGGGTTAAGCCTCTGCTTTCAGCTCAGGTCACGATCAGGTCCTGGGATCGAGTCCCGAATCCAGCTCCCTGCTCAGCAGGGAGTCTGCTTCTCCCTCTTCCTCTGCCCCTCCCCGCCCCCCTTGCTCTTGCACATTCTGTGTCTCTCAAATAAACTCTTTTTAAAAAAATGTTATACAGGAATTTTCAACTGCACAAGGGGTCAGTTCCCCTAACCCTCACATTGCTCAGGGTTATCTGGTACATAAATTATATAATAAACCAAGAAACACTAAAAGGTCATTATAGCAAATAGCATTTTATAGAAATTTTAATATGCAAAAGTTTATGTCCCAATCCTTGTTGTTTGTTTGATAATACCAAGAGCTGGTACCTATCGCTGCATCTTTACCCACGTGATATGTTCCATGCCTGATCTTTGCCCCTTCTCCCAACAACACATGAAGTCAGTACTATTATTAGTGTGCTCATCTGACAGATAAGGAAATCAAAATTGGAAAGGAAGTCACTTGGCCAAATCACATGGTGAGTAAATACTAGTGAGGATTGGAACAGGCTGAGTTGACTCCAAAGCTTAGAAACTATGGATAAACCAAGTGCATTCAACCAATAAATACTTTCTAGGTTTTAATTCTGTTTACACACTGTGCTCGACTCTGGGGATGCAGGCTGGCGAGGCACTCATCGTCTTACAGGCACGTGGATACATTATTACCATGGGATTGCCCGGAACTGGGTTTCGAGCTCCCATCCACCGTTTATGTGCTTCCGTCTTTCCTCTCTCGTGAGCAGGGAGGGCTTTGATTGGAGAGATAAGGACTTCCTGAGCTTAATAACCGCCCTGTAGCAACTTCTTGTTACAGGTGATAAGAACCCAACTTCAACTAGCTTAAGAAACAAAGGAGATGTGTTGCTCTCCAAACTGGAAAGTCCAGGCGGCACCTAGCTTCACGCATGGTTGACACTAGATCTCAAGCAAAAGAGACTCTCTCTACATCTCTTTCTGGTGCCTTCCTCTTTATGAACCTTTTTCTCAGTTAGGTCCTTCCCACAGGATGACAGGATGGCCACAGGCTACTCTGGGTCTATATCCAACCCCTTAGAACTATCTGGTGGAGAACAACATTGCCCATTACCAACAGATCACACAGAGTCACAAGTGTGTCACACCCATTGACCTTGAAGGGGGTCCATGTGTGTCCCAGATGGTGGCGAGGAGATGTAATATTCCCATTGTTCTAGATTGGTTCAGGAAAACTATACATGTCCACCATACTACATGTCAAAGTTATGCTAAGAGGTTAGAAATATTATCAACAACAGAAATAACTGGAAAAAAAAATCCTTATAAATCCACTGTATTTCCACCTAGGAGAATGAAATGGCCTGAGTAATTTTTTTTTTTAGATTTTTTTTAGATTTTATTTATTTATTTGACAGAGATCACAAGTAGGCAGAGAGGCAGGCAGAGAGAGAGGAAGGGAAGCAGGCTCCCTGCTGAGCAGAGAGCCCGATGCGGGGCTCAATCCCAGGACCCTGAGATCATGACCTGAGCCGAAGGCAGAGGCTTTAACCCACTGAGCCACCCAGGCGCCCCATGGCCTGAGTAATCTTTACAAGTCTATTACTCAGCTTATTTTGTTGTGGACCCCATTCTAGGGGACGGCCCCCCAAGAGTAGGCACAGAAGCCTACTGTCACTCCTCCAGTGTGCCCTAGAGCAGTCAGGGGCATAATCTTCCCTTTCGGGTTCCATGATGGAGTCAGGGCCCTGGAAGAGAGGACAGAGGGATGGCCAAGATGGAGAAGACTGTCCGGGGAGGAGAGGAAGGAGATAGGAGGAAAAAGTCACAGGAATTGATCTACAGTCCCTTTACTCAATTTATCTAGAAGTAAACTGATGGGAAAAACCAGGAAAACTTTATCAAGAAGTCCTGGACCACATGTGGCTTGGAAGAGGCTGGCAGGAAGATTGTTGTATTTTTAGAATTGGTAACACTGAGTCCCTGTCCAGGTGCTGCAGACAGAACAAGGAGTTCCTGGATGTGAAAGGCAGAGACAGGGTTCGGGGGGGGGGGGGACGTTGAGCCAAACTCATTTTGAAGAATGAGTTAAGGATATGGGGGCATTTCAGGTAGAAAGTCCTTTTTTCTTTAATTAAAAAATGTTACTAAAGTGTAATGAACGTACAGAGTTACACTTGTTTCTGGTGTATAGTCCAATGATTCAGCAATTCTACACATTTCTCAGTGCTCATCGACCCCTTTATCTATTTATCCGTTCTCCCCCTGCCCCGCCTCTCCTCTGGTGGGTGACCACCCCTTTGTTCTCTGTATTTAAGAGTCTGGTTTTTTGTTTGGCTCCTTTTTTCGTGTGTTCATTTGGATTGTTTCTTAAATTCCACACATAACTGAAATCTTAAGGCATTTGTCTTTCTCCGTCGACTTCTCCCACTTAGCATTTGTACCCTCTGTTGCAAATGGCAAGATCTCATGCTTTTTCATGGCTGAGAAATATTCCATGGTGTACGGATACCTCTTCTGTATCCACTCATGCATGGATGGACACCTAGGTTGCTTCCTTACCTTGGCTCTTGTAAATAACGCTGCAATAACCACAGTGGGGGCACATAGCTTTTCCAATTAGCGTTTTTGGTAGCATTTTTTGGGTAGATACCCGATAGTGAAATTACTGGATTGCATGACAGTTTTATTTATTTATTTTTGAGGAGCCTCCATGCTGTCTTTCACAGTGGCTGCCCCAGTTTGCATTCCCACCAACAGTGCACAAGGGTTCCCTTTCCTCCACATCCTCACCAACACTTGTTTCTCGTCTTCCTGATTCTAGTCCTTCTGGCAGGTGTGAGGGGATACCTCATGGCGCTGTTCATTTGCATTTCCCCGATGATGAATGACGTTGAGCATTTTTTCATGTGTCTGTTGGCCATCTAGTTGTCTTCTTTGGAGAAATGTTCATTCCGGTTTTCTGCCCTGGCAGAAAATCTCCCTTTTTTTCTTTTTTTTTTTTTTAAAGACTTTATTACCTGAGAAGGGAGAGAGAGAGAGAACAAGCAGGGGGAAGGAGAGGAGAGGGAGGAGAAGCAGACACCCTGCTGAGCACGAAGCTCTCGTGGGTCTCCATCCCAGGACCCTGGGATCATGACCGAAGCCCAAGGCAGATGCTTAACTGATTGAGCCACCCAGGCAGTCCCCCAGGCATAAAATCTTAATAGCATGAGCAGTCATTGTGATTTAGTGACATTAAGAATTTTAAAAATTTCTTTACAACAAATAATCCTATGGAGGAAAACCCTATCTCCCAACAACAGATAATTTTTGTAGCTTAAGGGCAAGGAACAGCTGAGCTAGAGCTGCACTATTTTATAATTCTCCCCTTTAACAGTAAGTAACGGGTATTTATTTCTCCTTCTCACTTCAAACATTGCACCACCACCCCTCCTCCTACGTCCAAATCTACCACAATTTTCCTTCAAGTGCGACGACGGGGGATTGAGGAAAGAACTTCAGCCTTCCAGTCAGCCCAAACTGGGTCTGTCCATTGGTCTCCCCATTTATTAGTTTGTAATTCTAAGCAGGTCTTTTTGCTTCTTAGGTCTCAGTTTTCTGATCTGTAAATTGGGACTGATACCATGGACGGGATGGCTGGGATAATGGAGTGCGATGGTGCATGTGAAAAACCTCGCTCTTAGAAGGCACTCTATCTATTTTACTGTGTGTGCCTCCTGCGTTCCTGAAACACATCAAAAAAGCAACCCAGGACAAGGCCAGGCTATGCTGGGTACACAGGTGGGGTGTGCGGGCATGCGCCCACTCTGAGCAGTCCCAGCACGCAAGCCTGAAATCTGCCAGACACCAATGAACTAGCCGTCCGTTAGCTCTTAAACATTTCCTCCCCCTTCTAACAGATACCCGAGAACAGAAAGCCCCGCTCCACACCAGTACTGATATGTAGACCCTGAGGTCAAATGCGGATGGACACTTGAGGTTAAAGCCGTATTCAAATTTAATCGGAAACGAAGATGAAGCTTCTTGGAGATGATCAGTGGTCTTTGGGCCCCAGTCTTAGTGTGAAGCCGATGATTCTATTTTCAGACATTGAATCAGCCCGCCTGCCTCCAGTCCCCTCTCTTTCCACTCCATCCTACACATCACTGCCCTGCTCGTCTTCGTCCTCCCCTCCCGATGCAAAACCCTCCCTGCTGATGGGATGTGCTATCCGCGCCCTCCTCACCACAGCTAGCTAATATTATCAACATGGCACCTTACCAGTTTCTTGATTTAGCTCACACAGCCCTTCCTGCCAAAAACCCTCCTCTCTCCTTTCCATTTATCTGTCATCAAGCCCTTCAACATTCAGCTGGCTCTCCAGCCCCTGAGTGGTGTTTCCAGCAGGCAACACCCTACGTGAACTCCTGAGCTACTGTAATCATTTAGCGAGGACTGTCTTTATCTTCGCATGTGTACTCAGTCTCCCCGACTAAACAATCAATTTCTAAAATGCAGGAACTAGGTCTATTACAGGCATGCATTTGCATCATCAGTCACTTGCACATTGTGTATAAAAATATTTTAATAAAAACTAGATTCACATGCAACTTTGGAAGGAGCTCATCTACTGCCTAAATAAAGGTTTATGTGCACTGACATTTAAGTCACATGAAGGCAGGGGAGAAAGGCGAGGATAAGAATAAAATTGTGATGAACATTCAAACTAAGGATCTGATCAGGGTACCCAGGGCTCATTGAAAATCTGCTGTGTAGCATGTGCTTGTCGGTATTCTTTGGCAAAAGTGTACTAGGTAGTGACCTCCTCCCAGCCACACTGCAAAGGGACACTGCCTCCTTGATTTGTCCCCAGCGAGTAATAGCATCTGGTCTAAAATAGACTCCACCTTCATCAGATAAATTGCAATAGATAAATTAGATAAATCACAATATTTAAGGACCACAGGAAAACAAGGAAGGACTCAGGCTACACCCTGAAAGAGAACTCAATGCAGCTTTCTAGATAGCAAAGTGAGGCACAAGTAGAAACACCTGTAGATTTGAGACTGGACAGGGAGGCTGCGACAGGGAAGTTCTAGTCCCTCCGCCCTGTGGACATGGTGAGACTCACTGGGGTCCAGACAGCATTTGGCTTGATTAGTCCTGCCTCTTTGTTGTTTTGGTTTTTTTTCAAGTTCTCTCAAGGTTCTGTGGTTTGTGCCCTTCCTACTCATGTTGGGGCTGATGCTTTTTCAAGCCTTAACTGGTAAGTTCTCACTCCTGGCTGCAGAGGGGATCTGATCGGGCGACTGAACCTGTGTTTGATCAAGGTCAAGGGTTGATCAAGCTGATCTGGTTCCCATTTGTCCTGCATCACTGCACACACCTCTGTTCTGAGACATTCAGGATGACCTTCCCTTAGAGAATCGCTGTCCAGTTACGGGCTCTTCATCTTTGTTCCCCCAATTCTATATGTTCATTTTTTCAAGGTTTCATTTTTGTATTTGAGAGACACTCACAGATAGCGCATGAGTGGGGGGAAGGGCAGAGGGAGAGGGACAAGCAGACCCTGTGTAAAGTGGGGAGCCCGATGCAGGGCTCCATCCCAGGACCCGGAGATCATGACCTGAGCCAAAGGCAGATGCTTAACCAACTATACTTTTGTTCATTTTAAATATAATGTCTCTGCAGAGGCTTTACGTCCAGCCACTGGGCTTGGGGAGATATTTGCTGCCTGCTTTGCTGGTTTGCACAGAAAGGATTCTCTCTCTAATCCCTTTATTTCATATCTTAGATCTTAATAATTTTCCACATGAATCTTCAAGGTAATCTTCATTACCTCACTTGTCATCATGATTGGAGTGGGACGGAACATTTTCCTCTCTTTCAAGAAGAGCTGCTTCCTGTTTGAAATACCTACTGAAAAAGTTCTCGTTTTGGCGTCCTCGGAGCGTCATCACCGCCCTCCGACTCCCTTTCTAGGTCACCTCTTTAATCCCCACAAATTCAGCTTTAAACCCAATCTCCTGACAGCCGTAGAGCGGCATTGTGACTGCCTTACGTGCGTTCCCATGGCACAGCCTGCTAGCTGCGAGCTAAGATCCACATGGGAAGCTCAGAATTATAATATAAAGGCACAGATACATGCTAACTTTTATGGAATAAACTCTGAAGTAGGACGGGGAACAAGGGGGAACTGAAGTCATAGGAAACAAAATTTCAAGAAGAGCGCCCTTAAGAAAGGATTCCAAAGATAAACCAGCAAAACTGTGAAAACACACACCCATCCTCTTTCATTTGCACTGTTTGCAATGCTAAAGACTGGAGACACCACAGCTCCAGTAGGCTGGCTGATCTGTGGTTCACCTACAGAATGGAATACTAATCAACTGTTAAACAGAAGGAGAAACTCTTTATTCAGCTTTAGAATAATTTCCACTAAACGTTGTTCATTGAAAACTGGAAGGTTCAGGGGAGCCTGGATGGCTCAGTTGGTTAAGCATCTGCCTTCGGCTCAGGTCATGCTCCCAGGGTCCTGGGATCGAGTCCCACGTCCACTCCCTGCTCAGTGGGGAGCCTGCTTCTCCAGCTCTCTGCTCCCTCGCTCCCTGCTCGTGCTGCTCACTCTTGCGCACTCTCTCTCAAATGAGTAAAATCTTTTCTTAAAACCCTGCAAGGTTCAGAAGAATGTGTAATATACTAGGTTCTATCTAAGAAAGGCGGATAATACAGATATGTACTTTTTGGCTTATATTTATAAAATAAAAACCAGTGGAAGGACAAACTAGCAAGGAAAAAACTGGTTAACTTCAGGGAGATGAAAGACAGGAATGGAAACTAGACTTCTCTGAATGTACCGGTATTAGTTGTCAATTAGTGCATCACAGTTTATTCCAGAAGCTTAGTGGTTTAAAATAAGAATACATTTTTATTCTGTCACATGCATTCTGAGAGTTGGGGACTCAGAGCAGCTTGGGTGGTTGTGGTTCATGGTATCTTAAGAGACAACAGTCAAGATGTTGGTCTGAGATTCATCAAAAGTTTTGACTGGGTTAGAAGATCCACCACACAATGGTTCCCTCACATGGCTGTTGGCAGGAGGGAGGCTTCAATTTCTCACCACTTGGACCTCATCTCTGCATAGGGTTGCTTGAACCTCCTCATCATGGGGAGGCCAGTGTCCTCTAACGCAAGTTATCCAGAAAGAACAGAGGAACTGTAATGCCTCTTATGAGCTAGTCTTTTTTTAAGTTTTTTTGTTTTTAAAGATTTTATTTATTTATTTGACAGAGAGAGAGAGAGATCACAAGTAGGCAGAGAGAGAGAGAGAGAGCGGAAGCAGGCTCCCTGCTGAGCAGAGAGCCCGATTCAGGGCTTGATCCCAGGACCCTGAGATCATGACCTTAGCTGAAGGCAGAAGCTTAACCCACTGAGCCACCCAGGTGCCCCTCTTATGAGCTAGTCTTTGAAGTCACACACTGCCATTTATATCTTACTTTGTTTGTTAGAAGCAAGATACTGACACTCAAGGGGAGTGTGGCTGGGACCTTTTAAAGGGTGTGTTAAAGCATTTGTGGGCATATTTTAAATCAACACAGTATCTAATTTTAAACATTTGAATTTGGAACCATATTAATGTCTTCTATAGTTACAAAAGGAAATTAAAAAACATAAATGCAATCCCTAAACATTGAGAGCAAAATGAAAGAAATGAATGTAGACCAAGTTGAGGGTTTAAACACAGAGATAGATAGGGGCACCTGACTGGCTCAGTCGATGGAGCATGTGACTCTTGGTCTTAGGGTTGTGAGTTCAAGCCCCATGTTGGGCATGGAGCTTACTTAAAAGAAAAAAAAATAATAAACAGAGATAGATAGTAATTATTTCAAGTATTTTAGAACAGAATAAGTCATACAATCCTGAAAGAATCTGCTACCCAAAGGATAAAAAGAATAATAAAGAAATCTTACGTTGTTTTCAGCAATTATAACATCAGTATCTATATTCTGAAACTGTCAAGTACATACACATATATATTTAAGAACATGTATTCTTTTTATACACTGTATGTACTATATATGCTATGTTAGTATTATTCTGAGACTAGTAAGTGTGTGTATATACCAGGATATGTTAAATAATTATGTTAATATATTTAGGATCTGAGCTGTTTAGCATAAGGGGAGAGATATAAATATAGAATTGAATGAATCAAATGGAAAATTCCATAATCTTAAATTTGATTTAAAAAGTATGTATGATATATTTTTTTTTTATATATTTTCTTTAAAAAGAAAAAAAAACATTATTTCTTTGTTCTGTTTACTGCAAAGGTCTGGAAACCATGATTAACCCCCAAATAATGAGCATCCCTACACCCAGACTGTTTTCTCTAAATTGGATTTCCAACTAAAAGGAACCATGTCTTCTTGGATAAATGCGGATTTCAAGGCTGGGACGGGAAATATCAAAGGGCAGCCTGGGACATTCTGTGGGTCGGGCAGGCAAACAAGTTGTCAGAGACCGCAGGGCTTGTGTCAAAAAGATCTAAGAACCCACTTGAATGAGTCCCACTGGCCAAAGAGGAGATAATGTGAACATTATAGCAATGATGATACAATACCATGTCGAATATATTAAAATCTGTGAGTTCAAAATGATACTAAAAAAAAAAAATGTGATTACTTTTGGAAGATGCTTAGAAACCAACTGGTTATTTTGAAAACTGGTGAAGGAGAAAACGGGAGGGACACAAATAAGTCTTCTGCTCTGTCGAGGCTACAGCTCAGGAATTTCAGCAAAAGAAATGCTACAACCAGAATCTGACCATTTTGCAACTGCTCATGAAACGTGGGTCCGTTCTGGGACCCAAGCTGAAGTCCACGGGGCAGGCAGTTGGGAAGGGAGGACGGATGTCAGTTGCAGAAGCCAGGAAGAGGGCCCAAAAGCTACAGCAATTCTGGTCTCTGATGTTGACGGTAAGGGTGTCCCACCGAAGCCAGGGCCTCCGTTGTGGGACATGCATGCGTGCACACACACACACACACACACACACACACACACACGCCCAGTGGTAGAGAGGCTGAGAGAGTACCTGGGGTGGGAGTGGGGGGCGCTGCAGGCGCGGCTGCTCTCTCCTGGCAATGAGGGGAGCTCAGGGACATGACATGTGGGTGTGAGATAACGGGTCCTGCTTCTGTTCACACCCACTCCCCCGCACCACAACAATCTCCCTCGCATCCCATCTTCACCAGAAATACACAGGAAAACTAGTCCCTGCCGGCCATGCTGATGCATGGGAGACACATTCCAAAACCACCACAATCGTCAGTGGCAGCTAAACCCAATCGGTGAGAAGCAGCTAGGGGGCTTCATCTGCCACGTAACGGATTCAACGGGCAGCGCATCAGGACCCCACTGGTGAACGTTGGTGAACATCCCCCAATAAGAACATCTACACGTCACGGTGCCTGCCTCCTGCTGTGATGCGGTGGGAAGTACTGGACCCCGCCACCGACATCCTTACCCAAAAAACCACATCGAGTCTGGCGTAGCCTCAGGATCCAATGACCAGTTTATAGGAAATGTAGGGAAAGCCGGAAAAAAACAGCACAGAGATGCAGTCCATCAAACCCAGAACGTGGTGGGGTCGCTGGGGTTCATATCCAGCTTCTTCAGCAAACAGACTGCAAGGAAAACAAGGAGGACAGAGGTGACTCATAGACAAAGGAGACGAGTGAGACGTATCAGCCGAAAGCAATGGGTGAAACTTGTCTGAATCTTGATTCAAACAAACGAAGTTTAGATACATATTTTTAGAAATATATATATATATAAAAGATTTTATTTATTTATTTGACAGACAGAGATCACAAGTAGGCAGAGAGGCAGGCAGAGAGAGAGGAGGAAGCAGGCTCCCTGCTGAGCAGAGAGCCAGATGCAGGACTCGATCCCAGGACCCCCAAGATCATGACCTGAGCCGAAGGCAGAGGCTTTACCCACTGAGCCACACAGGTGCCCCTAGAAACATACATATTTTTTATCTGAGTGGGGTTTTTTCCCCCCAAATAATCAGCGGGCTGACAAGAGTAGGAGTGAAACAAGATTGTCCGTAAGATGCAATCTTGGAAGCTGGGCGGGATGGGTACCTGGGAGTTCATTATGCTTTTCTCTCCGCTTTTGTATGCATTTAATTTTTTCCTTAAGAAAAAGAAAGAAAAATAAAAGTAGGGATTGAGAGTGATTACTGAAGAATCAATGGGACCCGGTTGATGGGGAAATTGGGAGTACCCGTTCTGGAAGTCGGGCAATAAAGCATTGTCCGTTCACACAGAACTTTACATCCCCCCCTCCCAACACTTGCGCATATCCACAGCTTTATTTTATAATCGTATCCTCTCACTGCTTGTGAGTTGGGCCGGTCAGCCGTTGAGCTACAGATAAGGAAGCTGAAGCTCAAAGAGACTGAACGATGGGGTAAGTGGCCCAGCCTGCGGTGTCGGAGTCCAAGCCTGTCCTTCAGGAGGCCACTGGTGCAGGAAGTCAAGGTCCCTAGGGAGACTCTTCTGGCTAGAGACCAGTATCCTTGGATGGAAAGACCGTTGCTTACATAGGGTGGCACCGAAATTAGGAAAACTTTTGAAAGTCAAGGAGAAACGTTTAGACTCATATCAAGGCTAGAGTATCATTTCCCTACCCACACAGTCAATTCTCTCCCTCCGTCTACGCTCCCTTCCCCCCAAACAAAAGTGGAAAGCGACTCAGTTTTCCTTGAGGCAATGCAAAATGTCCAGCTCTCCTGCTTTTAAAAGTAAAAAAGCAGATTATGTCACTTTACCCAAAAAACCTCATTAAATAAGAAAAATATTTATGTATTTTAGTCAGGGAGGGTGGAGGGGGCTGGGAAAATGGACACAGGGGCCAGAGGTGAAAGGGAGATTATCAAGAGAGATCCCCAAGAAATGCTTCAAGGAGAGGTTTAGTGATTATAAACTGTCCTCACTTTATTACCTCTTTCACTTGAGCCCCCGGCTTCGAAATGGATTTTTACCTATTAAAAAATCTGAGCAGCTGATTATACTTTCCAAGTTCCTCAGAGCTGAGATTCCCAGTGTCAAATAAAGTGCATGCTTGCCTTGCCAGAGGGTGAACAGGAGCCAGGATCACCTGCATCATACAGGAGGACTGATTGGTCAGTGTCCCCCGGAAGGACAACCACCCTGGAGTGGGGTGCTTATCCATGGGGCAAGAAAGAGCAGAGGCCCGAGGCCCTCGCACCTTTGCCCAGGGGCCCAGCATCATGAGGTTTGCCTCGGTCTTCAGTGAAGAACCCACGATCTCAGCGAGCACCGGGGCTTCCTTGACTCAAAGCCAGGAATCACTAAATTCTAGAAACAACCGTATCATTCCACATCTCTTTTTCAGTCCTGATCACTGTATTTTGAAAATGCTTTTCTGAGTATGGAAACCAGGCACATGGAATCAATTGCTAACCGAAACAGTGGCGCAAATTCACCAGCAGCAACTTAAGGAGCCACCAAATACTTTACAGACCTCATCTTATTATTCCTGAGAGCTTGGTGGGACAAGCTGGGTCTTCCTTTGTTTTGAAACACCAGAAGGCTGACATGATGGAAATGGAAAGCCTGTATTTAATGCCCAGAAGCTTTTATGCCTTGTTGCCTTTCTTAGGATGGAAAAAGTGATGGATAACTTCTATCACTTGGCAGAAGTTCGATCTGTGGCAGTGATCATGTACACCTGCCCAATGTCCTTTTGAAGCAGGAAGGGAGGAAGGATGATTCTCCAGCTTTATGTCCGGAGAAACAGACAACAAAGCCATCAAGTGATTAGTCACAGATCCTAAAATCAGTTAGTGATGGTGTTGAAACAATTTTAGACTCTAGATGTATTGATCACAGAGCAGGATTCTTTCTATTCATCTAACAGACACCTATTGATTTATTAATTCGTAACCAGTATTAGCAACTCTTCTAGCTTCTGGGCACACAAAGATAAATAAGGAAGAAACAGCTCTTGGGAGAAACAGAGAAGCAGGTGGTTCCAAGACTCCCCCTGTGTTTGGTTCTGGATCTCCTGGTCCCTGTGTGTGTGCTGAAGGTAAAAACAGGGGAGAACACAAGAGTCGAGAAGTAGGGGTGGAGAGCAGACGCCTGGGCCGTCTTGTGGGCCAGCCAGCTCCAAGGGCAGCCTTGGCATTGGCAATTGTGATTAGGAAAAGGCCATCTTCCCAATAGAACAACTTAAAAGTCAGCACAGAGTACATGAAACAGAGTTTATCTACTGGCAAAACTACCTCAAGAGACAGTTGTGAATATGATCCTAGGAGTGCGGCAAGACAACACCACTCAAGGGGACCAGACTGGAGACTAAAGCTGAAATCAGATGACTGGCATTGCAGCCTGGCTAAAATCGTGCAAAGCAGCAGAAAAGAGGATGGACAGCTGTACCACGCTGGTGTGTCTCCAGCCTTGATCCAGGAAGAGGGTGCCCTGAGCCCTTCACGTGAGCCTTGAGGCCAGTGTTCTGAGCTGTCCAAGTGTGTTTCCAGTGCCAAAGATGAGAGCATCAGGCTCTCGCTCTCTGACATGCCCCAATCCCTTCACCCACTGCCATTGCTTTGATGCTCACAGTGACATACCTACAGATTTTCATAAGGAAAGAAGATGGCCTCACAAATGTCAGTTCATAGTCATGACTGTAGTTGGACGAATTTGCCATTCTGGTTAATGTATTTCCCTGTGAATCTGAGAGCTATGAGCCAGATAAACAGAGAGGAAGCCAATAAAATCCAATTCCCAGGCCCGCAGATCTAAGGACCAGAAGTGGGACTTTTCAAAATGGTGGTAACTCGCTCAGCCACCCGGGTTCCATTTCAGGCCTGGAGCGCTGCCTAGCATTTAGTTAAGTGCCTCAGTAAATGTTGTTACTATTACAAAAAAAAAAAAAAAAATTGCTATTTATGAACATATTTTCTACTGCCAAGGGAATTTTAAACCTGGAGTGTCTAAACCTGTTTAAGTCATGTGTCTCCTCCCTGAACAATAAGCGTGTCCCTTGTGGTCAGGGGGCTATAAGCGTGGGGGGCCCTGCTCGCAGCAGGTGCTCCACAACGGTTTGCTGTCAATGGACAGCCTGTCCTGGGCATGAAAGATTGCTGCAGAGTCTGTTAAATGGTAAAAAGAGGAACCAGGGCTTGCTTTCTGTTCTTATCTCTTCTTTCCAGCATTTTTTTTTTTCCTCTTCTGTTTGGTCCCACTGTCTCTCCCTCTAAATCCCCAGTTAAGCAGTCAAATTAAACGCGTGCCTTCCTAGGAGGCCCTGAAGCTTGGCAGGACCCAGGCAGTACATACATGTTAGTCGTCCCCTGCACCCTTCTCCCTCCCACCACGACCTACCCAGTAATGCTCTGTATGGTCCACGGAAGAGGTGGGGAGGGTCCAGCCAGGTGGCCGGTGAGAGCAGTGTGGCAATTAGGAGTGCTAGCCTCCTAAAATGACTAACCCTCCATGAGTGTTGCTGGCAATCTTAGGCAGCATGACGAGTTTTAGTGGTGTATGTTTTGGGGAGGTTTCTTCCTTCCCACCACCTCCACCTCCCAGCTCATGGAAAAGTTGGGGAGGTGTGGTTTGGTGACCAGCCCAGGCTTTGACAGGCAAAGACCTGAGTATGGAACCCAACCTTGCTGTTTACTAGGTGTGTGGTCCTGGGCCAGTCTCCTGTTCTCACTTCTCATCTGGAAAACAGGGTAGTCATAATGCTTCCTTTCCCTATTACACACAGATGTGAGGGCACAGCAAGCAATCCTACTTCTATTGGGGGGGTCATGTTTCCCTAAAAGAGGCTCATGAATAATTGTTGACTTGAGAAATGAATACATGGTAGAGTTGGATCTCCTAAACCAGTGACTCCGGAGCTCTAGGGTGCATCAGGATTACATGAGGGGCTTGTTAAAACATGAGCAGCTGGGGCTCAATCTACTTTTAGACCAGTAAGCAGAGCCGAGGATTTGCAGCTCTAACACATTCCAGGGGATACAGGTCATTCCGGGGACCCAACTTTGAGAACCACTGCATTAGCTTCAAGAAGAAAGCCAGGAGGGGCTGCGGCATGAGAAAGGGCCAGCAGATGGCGCCATCATCGAACCCAGGCCTCCCCTGGGAGCTGATGGAACTGGGTCAGCTCTGGGCTCAACCTACAGAAACAGGTTTTCCCCGGCACAGGGGGTGGTTCTGACCTGGAAGGCTGCTCCACCGAGCAAAGAGCAGAAGGAGGCACTGGGAGCAGCTGGTGTGGGGGAGGAACCACCAGCTCTGTAACCTCCTCAGTTTCCCGTCACTGTTGGTTTCCCTCAAAGGAGGGATCTGATCTCCCCCTCCAAACAGGTTTCTGCCTGGCCAGCTGCCACAAGCAACGGCATCCCTCAAAGCAAAGTAAAAATTCCATCCCCTGGAGGTTCCTTTCCAGTAACCCCATTTTGGGACTGAACCCTTAAGAAAATTCTTCCTAAGATTTCATTAAAAATATGCACTAGGGGCGCCTGGGTGGCTCAGATGGTAACGCACCTGCCTTCAGCTCGGGTCGTGATCCTGGGGTCCTGGGATCGAGTCCCGTGTCCGGCTCCCTATTCTTCGGGGAGTCTGCTTCTCCCTTTCCCTCTGCCTCTGCTTATGCTCTAAGTGAATAAATAAAATCTTAAGGGAAAAAAATGCAAGAGGGTTGACATAGCCCTTTCTCATTTTTCTCTCCCAGTCTGGCCCCTGGTTACCTTCTCAGTGTTATCTTCCCATCACCCCCCGCCCCCCTGAGCATTTGGCTTAGAGGAAAGAACAGGGACCAGCTGCACTGGCCTCCTGTGTGCAAAGAGAAAAACGCTACCCACTTTAGAGAACTGTTATAAGGATTACACAAAACCCACAAAAAGTACCTCACACAGCGAAAGGACTCAGTACACATTAATGAGCTCGGCGGGGAAAAGGATTAGTCCAGGAGCCAGTGACACCGTCTCCTGAGGGGAAGCGGGGGTTGGTCTTGGCTCCGCTGCAGGGCGGCCCAGTGGAACTTATTGCTGTCTACACAGCCCAACACCGTAGCCACCAGCCACCTGTGGCTATGAAAACCTTGAAATGTGGCTAGAGCCACTAAAGGACTAAATTGTGAATTTTAATTCATCAAAATGAAAAATTAGAATAGGTTTAGCAGAACACCTTGCTGGGTCATTTTGGGTTGTGAAAAGACATCACTTAAGACTTGGCACATGGCCGAGGGAGGGGGTAAGAGGTAGTTAAATTATTCTGCCTAAAAAGGTCCAGGGATTTTACGGGTTGGGGCAGATGAGGAAGGAAGAACGAAAGAGCTCTCAGAGGGGAAGAGGGCCAGCAGCAATGCAAGACGTTGGTGACTAAGAAAATGAGACAGGTGATCAGTAATGCTCCTCTAGAGACAGAAATGGCTCAAGGGAATTATAAAAACAGGAATACCTAATACGCAGGCTTATGCCAGTTACGATGCTATCTGTAGCGTTACTTTTCTCTTGCTCCAACTCTAGAAACGTGTGCTCAGCAGAGCACCCGGATATGGCGGCCACTCGGGAGTGACAAGACGGCAAGACCTGGGGGTGTCCAGCGGGGGTGATTTGTTAGGAGGACAGCAAACTCAGGAGGGAGCGGAGAAGAGATGAAAGCTCAGCAGAAGCAGGCGCCAGGGGCTGACTCTCCACGGACGTCTCAGGGACGCTGGCTTTTCTGCCACACAGGGAACAGAGATGGGTGACCCAATTTTAATTAAATCTTCAAGTTAATAGCCACCTCAGTTAAGTGGGAGGTCTTGAATATCCAGGCAACTGTTGGGAATGTTTCCCCAGACTCATGCTGCCCCCGGGGCAGAGAGCATCAGAAAGCAGCCATCTCTAGAAGGGCCCCCCCGAAGACCTCAGGTGTGAATGGGAAGGGGGCAGAGAGGGACGGAGCCATGGCTATAGGAGACAGGCAGAAAGTGGCAACCACCATGTCTTGCCAAATTTAGAAAGCATAGTATCACTTTTTCCAGACCTTTCTCTCTCTGTCTCTCTCTCGGGGGTCTAACAACAATGAAGTACTGTCCACCTGCTCCCAATTTCTGTAGTCAAGTGGGAGCGTGTGGGAGGGAGTCACAGAGAAAGCAAGGGAGAGGCAGCCTGGTCCACGGGCGCCCTCCCTGTGCTCCAACACAGTGCTCCCCAGCCGCGATCTGCTACGCAGTCTTGGAAGAGGAACCCTGAATGTACGGATGTGCAATAAGCGTCCTCTTGCCACCGATTCAGATGAGGCCCTGTTGGCTAGCCCGTCCCTGCCTGCGACCTGGTGGGAAATAAAAAATGACAGCTTAGCGGCCACCTGCAACTCGTTGCCACAGGAGCTACCTCTGTGACCAGAAAGGCTTCGAAGAGCGAGGGAAAGGAGGGAACACAGGCTTTCCGAGAGGAGGGACATCTGTTTTCCCCTGGTCCCTCCGTTCTGTCCAAGCAGAGCCAGCCCTCCGGCTCGAACACATGATACACGTATTTCATCATGGTTTTCTCGCCATCTCTGGTGCCCGTCCCCCGCTTATAACCCTGTGCTGTATTAATCTCGATATATCGGGTGCCCAGTGAACCTTCTGGCTTTGCTCCCATGATCGCGCAGCTTCCGTCAGCGTGGTTGCTCAGGGCAACTCCCAGGGGAGATGGAGTAAGAAGGTAATCCCTGGTGTGATGGGAGAGAATCACAGTCTTTCCAGAAGGCTCTTATTAGAATAATTAAATTGCTGGGGGTGGGGGTGGGGGAGGAGAATGGCAGCCTTAAGCTGACACACTGGCAAGGAATATTCCATCAGGTTAAAGAGACCTCACTGAGGAAAGGAAGCCGCCCCCGGGTCCTCAGAGGATGTGACAGAGGAGAGTGTATTTTAATAGGGGGCAGGGTGGTAAGGTACAGGGCTGGGAGGAGGGAGGAGAGGGAACCAGAAAAGACAGGGTGAAAGGAGGACTATACAAGGGGGATGATGTGAGAACACAAGGATGAATTCTGGATGTTTTAAATTGGATCAACCTGGATTCATACTGCGGCCCAGCTCTCTTGGGAGCTCCTTGAAGAAACTTTTTTTTAAATATTTTATTTATTTATTTGATGGAGAGAGAGATCACAAGTAGGCAGAGAGGCTGATGGGGGTGGGGGTGGGGGGGAAACAGGCTCCCTGCTGAGCAGAGAGCCCGACTCAGGGCTCGATCCCAGGACCCTGAGACCGTGACCTGAGCCAAAGGCAGAGGCTTAACCCACTGAGCCACCCAGGCGCCCCTCCTTGAAGAAGCTTTATTTTCCTCATGGGTAGGAATGGTTATGGGGATCACATGAGATTATGTGTGTAAAGCCCACACCTTAGAAGACACACACACACACACACACACACACACACACATCACTTTTGTACAAGGTGGACCACCCTTCCTGCCTACAAAACAAGGTGACAGTAAAGCCTTGGTGTAGGTCTCTACTTGCCCAGAGAGGATCATGACGGTCTCAGTTTTTGTTGTTTAAGATTTGAGAGCGAGAGAGGGAAAGAGCGAGAGTTTGGGTGGGCAGAGCAAAGGGAGAGGGAGAAACGGACTCCCTGCTGAGCAGGGGGCCAGACTGGGGGCTCCAGCCCAGGACGTGGAGCTCATGACCTGAGCCGAGGGCAGTTGCTTAACCAGCAGGGCCAGCCGGATGCCCTATGGCGGCTCAGCTGTAATAGATCGCCTTAAGAGGTAGAAAGTCTCCCCGGCCCTACTTACAGAGAAGCTCAGAGAGGGGAGGGGCTGTGTAGATTCCAGGAGCTCTGTGGAACCTGGATGGGAACTTTTGTGTCTTCGGAGCTCTGAATCTGGTCTGGTTCTAATGGGCTTTTCTGATAAACCAGGCTCCCCCTTAAACGATGGAATGTTTAGTGCAATTAATTAGTTGGGCAGAGAATAACATATGCACATTTGAAAGACACTGATGATGTGTCGTTAATTAGGAGCTTGTCTAGGAGCCTGTTGTCTGCTCTGTGCTGTGAAAGGCAGTGTCTGCGCCGTTGGGGGAAAAAGCACTTGACACGGCTTTTTTTTTCCCGTGGTGCCAAGTCAGCCAGAAGGACTTTTGCCAGGTTGAGTGTTTCTGGGCCCAGCTTAGCTGACGAACAGACAGTAACCTGAAGTGCTCAGAGAATGTCCTTTGCAGATGAATGTGGGTTCAAATCTAGGCTGGCAGGAACAGAGCTTTAAGTGCCGGGTGTGAAGAAGAGCTCCAGACATTTTCAAAGAAGGGGCAAAATGTAGCAGGTGCCCAGTAAGGAAGCAGACTCCTCAGTTACTGCCACCATCTATTGCCCAATTACTACGGGCTAGGAACTATGCGATTTCTCATGCACGGTGTGTTAATCATATATTCTTAGTACCCCGTCTTGCAGGAAACCAAAGCTCTCTTAGCAATACTAAATAAGCAGCCTACTGGTAAATAATAGAGGCGTCATTTGAATTCAAGGATTTCCATTTTCAGATCATTTGCACCACCCCCCCACCGCTTTTTTTTTTTTTAAAGATCTGAGAGACAAAGGCAGATCGAGAGAATCTTAGACTCCCCATGGGGCACGATCCCTGCTCCCTCTCAGATTAAGAGTCCCAAGCTTAACCAGGTGCCCCAGATGATTTGCTTTTTACACCTGCACCACATTTTGTCGCCAAATAAGTGATAATTGACCTGGATCACCACATTGCTTGGCAAGGGTGGGGGAGGATATATTGTATGGTAGAGAGACTTTGTTCAATAGAGAGGGACTAGAGTCACAGAAAAAGCCAAGTGAACTCCCACCACTGAAAACAGCTCTACAAGGGTCTCTAGTCATCCTGTTTTCTTCCTAAATGCCCCTAACCAATGGAATACACAGCAAAAGCCCACAAGATTGGTTGCTATTGGTGCCGGAGTCGGGTTCTTGAACACGGCAAGAATAGAAACAGAGCAGGGGGCCGCCTGGGTGGCTTAGTCGGTTAGGCGTCTGCCTTTGGCTTGGGTCATGATCCCGGAGCCCTGGGATTGAGTCTCCATGGGGCTCCTCGCTCAGTGAGGAGCCTGCTTCCCCCTTCGCCCATCCCCCCTGCTTGTGCTGTTCTCTCTCGGACAGATAAATAAGATCTTAACCCTCCCCCCCAAACCTAGCCGGACCCAAGAGTCAAAGGCACAGACGAGAATCTTATCAGAGCTACAGTGTGAGCGGAACGGAGAGGGAACATCAACAGAGAGCAGCTGGGCTGACCTCCGCGAGAAGGGGGGGGCCTCGCTTATATACACCAGGTGGCTCCACCTGTTCCCACTTGGTCCAATATGCTAATAAGGGAAAGGGGGAAAAGGCGCTTCGTCCTGATTGGTCAGAAGGGCCTCGACCTGACTGGTCGATGTGAGCAGGCGGCTCACTGGTGCTCTTTGGAACCAGGGTCTTCTGTTTTAGTTCAAGCTCAAAGAGAGGCCGCGTGTTGGTTCTGCTCTGTTAGGAGAAGTGGTGTCACAGTAACAGCCACCAGAAACCGCCCCAGTGGTGCAAAGTTTTTCACTGGGGCTTGCTCCCAAGGTCCCTTAACTGACTCACTATTTAGATGACTTAGCTCAAGGCTCCCCAAGGATTTGGATGAGCACTGGGTCAGAGTCTAGTTAGGAAGAAGGTAGCTGTTGCCTTTAGGATAATAATACTATGAGCTATCAATGGAGGACTTACTATGCACCAAGCATCGTAGTCAGTGCCTTCCCTGTCTCAACAACCCTTGTAATAACCCAGGACGTGGTAGTATTGTGCACGTTTTTGATAAAACCTGAGGTTTGGAGAGTGCGAGTAGTCTGCCTGAACTCCCACAGGAAATGCTACAGCTGTGATTCAAACTCAGGTTAACGTGACGCCAAGCCCAGCCTCTTCACTCTCATGCTCTGCCATCAGCATTCTAGGCAGCAAATAAATCTTATTGGATCCATGTGAAAAATAATTATATATAATATATATTATGTGTAATAAATATATAAAATATAAATTATATATTATATAGAAAATAAATTATACATTATATAATATATACTATATATAATTAATTACATATTATATATAAAATATATAATAAATAAATAAAAATAGTTAAAACCACTACCCCTGTCCTCGATAGAATTTGTGGCCTCGTACATCCAAGGGTTTCCCGGTAGATCTGAATGGCTCACAGTCTTCCCAAGAGCTCTCACCTGGAGACAGGTCGGACAAAGCCCTCCCTAAAGCCCCAAGAGACCTCAGAGATCCCACGGTTCCGTCTCCTTTGGGGCTCGGCGAGGCAGGTTCAGACAGTCTGGAGAGCAATATTCGCAATTCTCAGAAAACCTTCTGAGGTTCTCTGAACTCTAAGAAGCACGTTTACAGCAAAACTCTGCGCTGTCCCTACCTACGCCTTATTGTCTTCTTTCTGAGACTAACAAGGAGCCGGGAGCCTCCGTGACCGGTGATTGCCCGTCCCCACCCTCTCCTGTCTGTGATCACAGCTTACCCTTCTAGAAAGAAGCCTCTCTTCCCACTTAACCTCACCTCAGCTCCATCCCCCCACCCAAGATTCCTTTCCTTCAACTGTGTCTTGAGATAAGAAAACTGAAAACACAGAAATTCAAAGTGGAAGCTTCCTTCACCCAGCACGTCCCAGAAGTGTTTAATACTTTGTGCCGAGAGATAAAAATAGATCATGAGGCAGCCGATAAGAATAACGTTTCTTGCCAAGAGAGCCTTTATGCAAAAAGAGGTCTGGCAAAAAAAAGAGAACCTCGGTGGCGGAGATAGAGAGAAGGAGAAACAGAGGTTCTAGGGACACCCATGGAAGTGGCAGCCGGTGGAAGGTGCTGGGAGTGGGGAGGGGATCACAGGTGGTAGAAGCAGCCAGTTTCAGGAGAGATCCTTGTCCCAGGGCAGCCTTGAAAATAATTACAGCTCATAGAAAATCAATCAGCAAGCTTTTATTGGGCGCTGGGGGCACAGTGGCAACGAGAAACTCAAAGACCAGGCGCTTTGCAAGGAGAGTGCAAAGTACTCGGGAGATAAAAATAGCACACTTGAAACAATTAGAAAGCAATTAATGCCAAACTGTCTGGTTCTGACTGGAGTACAACAGGACTTGCCCTGGAGAAGGCCTGGGGAGCTGGAACCGTCAGCCAGGCAGGGGCACGGAGAACTCCCTGGAGCCCCAAGGTTTAGGCATGGGATGCTTTGAGGGAAAGGGTCTCAGCCTGTGCCCTAGAGCACCAGCCATCCAGCCACATCCTTGCCCTTCCAGAAGTCTCCAGTGAATAAGCAGAACACAGCACTTGACCTGTGACAGCTTTGTTGAATAAATGAATGGAAGAACGAGTGATTGTGGCCTTTAGGCCTTGCTAGTGGACAACTGAAGAAAAGGGAGGACGGAGCAACATGGCTGCAGAAACTTGGCCTACTTATTTGGTCTACTGTATACTTCTTGAGGTCAGGGACTATGTCCTCCTTCCACAGCTGTTGAGTCCCCATGATATAAAAAAAATCCATACCAGCCCTGGGGACAAGGTCTGGAAATGAATGGAATCAGACGGAGTCTACGAGCTTCTTCTGAGGTCTGGAGTCTAATTATATACAGCTCACCTCAGATCAGGGAGGGTCCCTTCCCTAAACACACATCCACCAAGTCCACCATTGATTCTGTAAATAGTCTGCACCTACTATGGGCCAAGCAATGTGACAGGCACTGGATGTAAGCGTTAAAAGTCAACGTCTCTGCAGAGACGGCACATGGTATGACCTTCTGGAAAAGGCATAACTATGGAGACAGTAAAAAGATCAGTGGTTGACAGGGGTTCGTGGGGAGGGAGGGATGGACAGGCACAGCACAAAGGATTTTCTGGGCAGTCTGTATGATACTATCATGGAGGATGTATGTCATCACACACTTGTTCAAGGCCATAGATTGTACAACACCAAGAGCGATCTCTAATGGAAGCTACAGACTTCGGGTGATAATGATGTCAATGTAGTTTCGAGGTTTTAACGATGTCCCACTCTGGGGCAGGATGTTGATAATGGAGGAGACTCTGCATGTATGGGGCAAGGGGATATATGGGAAACCTCTGCACCTTCCCCTCTGCTTTGCCATGAACCTAAAACTGCTGTTAAAAAAAAAAAATATATATATATATATATATATATATATATATATATATATATGTTTTTAAAAACAACGTTTTCCTCTAAAGAGCTTATTGTCTAGTAGTAAGGTGAATAGTCAGAGACACTCAGTACAGTGTAATTGCATACTTGCTTTTGTGGTGTGTTGTGCAAAGTTTACGGGGAGTTTAAGGAAAGGGTCTCCTCGGCTCTCCAGAGGAGTGAAGGACAAACTTACAGAGGAAGAGCTAGGTGCGTGAGTGGATTTGGAGTGGGCTCTGTCAAGGGCAAGGTGTGGCAAGTGGGAATAATGTGTAGGTGGATGAAGTGGAATGTGCAGAATCTGGAAACATGAGCGAATATAGTAACATGTTCTGAGAGCTATAAATAATTGAGTATTACTAGAGCATACAGTTCCGGGGGGAGGGATAGGGAACAGTAGAAATGACATGGGACTGATCAGCAGGAGACCAATTATGAATGACTCTAGAAGCCAAACAACTGGGACAGGTTGTGTCTTGTTAACAACTGAGGGACCACTGATGAACGTTGAGTGCTGGGATAATGGGATCGGGACTGTGGATAAAAAAGAACATTCTGTCAGCTATGCGGAGGGTGGAGGGGGGTGGAGAGTGGGACATGGAGGGGAAGGGCCAAAATGGAGGCCACTGCTGTGGTCCACGAGAGCCTGTTTAGGGCTTGGGCAGTGGAAAGGGAAGGACAGGGAGGGGCCCAAGAGCTCCTTATGAATCTGAATCAGCAGGCTGTGGTTACCAGTTAGCTGCAGGGGTGAGGGGGAGAGACCAGGATGACTGTGAAGATGGCAGCGCCAGTCACAGACCCGAACAGCTCTCATACCACTCAGGCCTCCTCTCCTGTGATTCCTTCTCCTCCTACTCTAGGACTTCTGAACACAACAGCCCAGTACGTAAACTCTGCTCATCCTGGTTTGAGCTGAAAGTGGCCCTTGCATGAGGGCTCGGCTTCACCAACACTTGCCTCCTCTGGAAGAAACCCAGGGCCCACACCGATAAGCAAACTTGCATTTCCCAGTTCTGCTTCCAAACCATACTTTCTCAAGCCTCCTACCAACGTTGCTCCTTAGAAGTCCACACCCTTCCCTCTACCCACTTTTTTAGCTTTCATCTGCCTGCTCCACAGAAGACCTTAGTCCCTGGCTCAAGGTCCACCCTCTCCACTCCAAAGCTTGCCATCATCCTGACTTCTCTGTCTATAAGGAGGACCAGCAGTCCGGTAGACCAGTAGTCCGGTCCATTCCACTGGAGCTGCTCTCACAGATGGCCACACCCTGGAAAGGTTTCATCTCCAACCTTTACTCCAATACCCTCAAACCCACCACAGTTTCCTATCCTTCCATTTCTCAAACTCCTTTATTCCTGCTGCATCTAGTGTCTGACCTTACTGGCCCTTTGCCTCCATTTTCAGCCATTGATCAATCCTCTTTCTTCATTTCCTCTGCCAGCCAGTCTAGAAAACATGATATATTGCTTCATAAGCATCTTGCAATGATCCTTGCTTCCTCTCCTTTGTCATTTCGCTCTTCTCAATGAAATCCCAGTCTCTGGACCAATCCAGCCATCTACTGCCTTCTTCTGCATACCTGGCTGTGGGCCAGCATCATGAGCCTCACTCTCGATTTTCCTCTCTCCCTCACTCCAAGTGGTCACCAAGCCCTGCAAGTTCTTGTTCCTTCCCAAGTATCTCCCCATTGGTCCCCTCCCCACCATCCCCACCACCCTTACCTTCGTTCAGGGACTCGATAGTTTCCCCTATGTTAATTCCACTTAGTTCTTCCTGCCTACAGTTTCAGCACTGAAGTTCAAGAGCTCTTGGAACCATGCTCTGATCTTATCTCTGTATCCTGTCATGTGATCTCTGACCCTATCACTGTAGTCAGAGTGCCCTGTCCCAAGATCTCCTTCTTACTGGCTGTTTGAACTCTCTAGCATCACATAGAAGACCCATTGTAGTTACACACTTGTCATCCCTCCAGCTCCTCCCTTTCTCTTCTATCCTAAATGTTATCTCTTTCATTCTGTCCTAAGCATTATTGACTACTTGTAGGTTCTATGATGGTTCACACTTTCGCTCTGTTGCACGTTCCCTTCCGCTTACCTCCTCGTTTATATGACTACTCATTCTTCCTGACACAGCTGATACCCAGCCCAGAACCTGGCACTTTATTACATGCTCAATAAGATCTTGACAAAAAGGTCCCTGATATTTATTCTACCTCCCTGAGTGTTTGAGCTAGTTGCTCCTAAGTGATCCTTGAGAATCTCCATTATTATGCCTTTCCCATTTTGTCATAGTTTTGTGTTAACTTCCATCGGCCTGCTTCACAGAAGACCTTAGTGCCTGGCTCAAGGTCCACCTCTCCACCCCAAAGCCATCATCGTGACTTCCACACTAGGCTGTGACCTTATTGAAGGTGGGAACCTTACCTTTTTCACCTTGGCACACCCAGTACGCATCACTGTGGCCTGCCGCAAGCAGGCATTCAATGAGCAATTGTGAATGAATGGTTGGCTGAATGGATGGGCGGAGGCCTGAGCCTGAGGCGTCATCCACTGTCCCAGATCATGCTGCTCATCCTGCCTGTCCTGGGGGATGGCCCTGGACTGTTGTCCTATTCTGGAGACTTCTCAACTGTTGGAGACAACCATTTCTGTCTGCCCTGGAAATGTTGGTATCTCAGCTAGAGACACTTTCAAAAGTAAAGGATATGTTCAGAAATCCTCCCTTGCCTTTCAGTGCAGTGGAAACGGAGGTTGATGGTGCCACCAGCAGACTGCCTGGTCAGGGACCTGAGCGGATCAGGATGGATGTCATGGAGTGGGAGCTTTTTGAAGGACTGGATTCAGTTGCGTCCTTGAAATGCCCCTTTTCTTGCCTACTAACAAGGGCCCCCGTGGGTCCCAAAGGCAGGCGCACTACAGAGTAAATTAGAAGAACCTGGCTTTATGGCTTCACCCTTTGCCTGCTGCATTGTTCACACAGTCGCCAGAGGTAATGTCCTAAAACACAAATGTCACCTACTGAAAAGCCTTTATGTCTCCCCACTGCTTACAGGACAGAATCTAAAATCCATAGCTTGTCATGCAAAGCATCCCGCCCTCAGGTGTCACTCTCCTTCTCCAGATCCTCTGCCCCTTTAGTCCAGGTGGTCCAAGTCTTTTCCTGAAAGAAGCATGTCCCTTTCTACCTCCAAGCCATGGCTTCCTTAGCCCTAGCTGAAAAGGATGCCCTTTCCATGCCTTTCTAGCAGACGACCCCAAGGAGGCTCGTCTGAAACTCCTCTTCTGGAAAAGGCTTCCTACTTACTTTTGCCCTCCCTGAGGACCTTCTCAAGCCTCAGGAGAAGGAACCCTCCTCCTCCGCCTTCTTCCAGAAGCATGTTCTTGCTACACAGACTTTTTCATTCTAGTGTTCGGCTTACATACACACGTCTGTCTCCTGGGCTGGATTAGTTGCTCCGCTGCAGAGCTCTAACATGTGGGGCAATATTCTTGGGTCTATGGAGCTCATGATCTCCAGAATAACCAGATAGGTTTAGCTGGGGCTTTACTGGTTTGGAGTATAGAGAAAGGACCATTGGTATCAAAGTTAGACAGACACCAGCACCTCACTCAATGTTTGCATCTGGTCTCTCAGGTTCAGTTTCCTTATCTGTGAAATGGGAATAACAACAATCTCAGAGGGTCGCAATGGAGAGTAAATGTAATAATTAATGTAATAAAAAATGTAAAGACCCCAGTCTGGGATTTGGCATAGAGTAGGTTATGCCAAGAAAATATTAGTTCTCATTTCATAGCTCTTCAATTTTCATACTTGAAAACTGTTTAACAACATTCTTTGATTCAACCTTCCCATGCCAACCTTTCCTTCAAATCTTCAAAGTCTTATCATTATAATCACCGCCCTTCTTGGGACACCCGTTAACCTCGGCACTGGCTTTTCAAAATGTGGCGACCCTTCCTAGATGGAGGCTCTTAAAATCATCATAGCACAGTAGGAGCAAAACTAGTGATAATTAATGATGATAAGTGATAGTAATTGAGGGCTGACTCCACGGTCAGGAGCCATGTATTTGCGGCCATTCTGACATAGGTTTTGCATCTGTCTCACAAATGGGGAAGCCAAAGCTTAGAGTGTTGAAGAAACTTGTCCATGGCCAGATAGCTAGGAACTGGGAGAGCCCAGAGCACAAACACACGCACGTCTGAAATCCTTGCCCTTAGCCGCACAACCAATGCTCCTGGAGTCCCCCATTGCCACGTGGATGGCCACAGAGCAGTCACAGGCAGCACTCAGGCCAGCACGTGTGAGGCAAAATGGGCTTCCTGCGATGCCCCCTCGGTCCTTGAGTCTGGGCATTGTGGCATCACAGGATGAGTTTTCAACCCCACCAGGCTCATCCAGAATGTTCCCCAAGAGGCAGAGAGGGTCCAGGCTTTCTTGTCTCAACTTTCCCAAGTGCAAGCGCCTACATCGACACAGAGGTTGTCCTATTATAGGTAAGCCGGTGGCAGACGTGTGATCGAGGGCTCGGTGTCAGATACAAAGAAATCCAAACGAGGACAGGACTTCCCAGGAGTGAGTGACAGTGGTGTTCGGGGAGGAGGCATGCCAGGCTGAAGCTCTCCAGTGAGACTTCCTTTGACTCCTGCCAACTACGGAGAACATTTAGTATCCGGAACTCCTGCCAAATATCACACTCGGGGTCTGGCCCAGTTTCCCTAACGTCCTTCTCTGGGGCCCCACCGTCAGCACGGAGCTGTCACCAGCACAGGGTCTGGGCAGCTCTTCGGCTCCTGCTGGCTCTTCTCCAGGGTCCCAGGCTTGCTGGGAGCCACTGCTGCCCCCTCCCCTCACTCTCTCAGCCCCTCAGCCCCTCCACGCCATTCCTGTCACAGGGATTCTCTGTGAGGGTCTGTCGGTGTGAACTCTCTTCCCCAGACCCATGTGTGGCTGCCTCCCCCTCTCTAGTCAGCTCTGCACCGTGGTGTCCCTCCTCCCCTGGCCACACCTGCTGACCCCCACCCTGCTCACTATTACATTACCCTCTTCTATTGTATCAAGGTTCTTCTAGTTCCTATGATTATCTTCCTTATTTTTAAATTTACGTACTTATCATGGCCCTTGGGCTAGTAGAATATTAGCTTCCTACTCGTGGGTTTTTTACTTGTACGGCACTCTAACCCTAGCTCCTTCAAACAGTGCCTGGCACTTAATAGACTCTCCATACATATTTGTTATCTGGCCAAATGACCAGCGTAATGACCCACTGACGAGAAGTCTAGATGTGTAGGCAAAGGAAGATGGAAGGTAATAATGACAGCTTTCCCTTATTGGGACAGGACTTTACAGGCATTATCCTGAAGGTTTGACATGGTTTGTCCCATTTAATTAGTCCAATGACCCTATTATTCCCATTTAACAGATGAGCAAACTGAGGGTTAAGATTAAAAAAAAAAAAAAACTTGCTCAAGAAACATACCTGCCTTAGTACCCTGCATGATAGAACAGACCCAGACTTAGGGCTCTAGCATCAAAGCCAAATGCTTAACTATTTTCTTCAAGGAATCACCCACTTCAGCAAACTACCCCCTACTACCCCCCACCAGGGGAACGAAGAAACACCAAGCAGGACAATAACAAGCATAGACAAGGATGTTTCCACAACTGGAACTCCCGTACATCACTGGTGAGAATGTAAAATATCATTTTGGAACCCAGCTGAGAAATTCCTCAAAAAGTTATACGCAGAGTTACCATACCATCCAGCAACCCCACTCCTTGGCAGAACTGAAAGTGTGTACAGGAAAACTTGTACACAGATGCCCGTAGAACTCTTATGCATAATAGCCAAGAAGTAGAAGCAACCCAGACATCCAACTGGTGAACGTACAAACAAAATGTTTATTTACACGATGGACTATTAGGCAGCTGTAAACAGGAACAACGTACAGACTCATGTTATGATGGGGATGGTCTTTCACAAAGCCAGAAACAGAGAGAAGACAGTATGCAGACAAAGAAAGGACAAATAGTATATGATTGCATTTATACAAAGTGTCCAGAATGGGCAAATCCATGGTGATAGAAATGGGATTTGGCATAGGGTAGTGGTTGCCGGGGGTGGAGGGAGGGAGATGGAGAATGACCCGTGAGGAGTGTGGGGTTGTTTTTTTGGCTTTTGTTCTTTGGGTGGTTAAGCCTAAGCATTTGTGGTAGGTTTGGTGAAGACTGGAGAGTCGTGGGAAAATGCAAACATGCAAAAAGGACTCTGAGCTAAGGCAGTAAACTGGGGAAGACAGCGAGGCCTGCCCACTCAGATTCCTTTCAGTGTCTGTCTGTCCTCTTCAGAGGTAGGGATGCTCTTTCTTCCGAGGACAAAAAAGGAGCCTCTTACAGGAGGATCTTACCCCTGCTTCCGAAGAAAGTCAGAAAATTCCCCGGCCTGATATTCAGTATGCCAAGGTGCTGTCACTGAGGGTAGGACATTGGGCTGGCCTCTCGTCTCTCATGTATGACGCCGTACATAACCTGCCATGCCATGCTGAGCCCCGTCCCTTCCAGCCCTAACCCTTCCAGGCTTTTCAGGTTTAATGTCCCCTGGAGCTTCTTTATAAGGGGACTAAAATATTCTGGAATTAGTGGTGGTGGTTGCACAACCTTCTGGATATACTAAAAGCCCTTGAGCCATACACGCTAAGTGATGAAAATGGTGAATTTTATGCTACATGAGTTCATCTAGAAAGACGCAGGTGTGGCGAGTGGTCAGGAAAGCATCTAATCAAAAGGCCTGTTCAAGGTGGCAGAGGGCCAGCTCCTAGGGTCATCTAAGGAGCAATGCTCCTCTTTTGAGCTGGGAAAAGGGACTAGCAAGTGCGAGGCAGGGACCAGCCCATATACCAGAACTTGGAAGGTGTCAGAACAGAAGCCTAACCACATAAATCAAAGTGCATGGGGGGAATCTGGATTAAGAAGGCGAGGGCCAGTACTCCATTAGCAGGATAGAAGAATAGAAGAACCACATGAGGGGAAAAAAAAATGGGACAGCCACACAGGTGCTCAGGGGCCCCCCATTAGAGCTCTGGAAACTGGATTAGAACAAAGGCCTGAGTATCCCAAGACTTGGCCTTTATTTGGCACAGCTCAGCCTACTGAAACAGGCACACCTAACTCAGAACTGGTCAAGCATGCGGGAGGTGAAGTTGGTGACTCAACTGGGGGAGTGGCCTGGGGACATGGGGAAGGCAGCCGACTAGCAGGTTGAGATGGCACATTGTTCCCAATGAGAGTCATTTCCCAAGTTTAAGGCTTTGGGGCTTATTCCAATGCAATTGCCCCTGAAATGTTAGCTAATAGGCCCAAGATCACACAGCTAGAAAGTGACAGAACTGTTGTCATGGCCAGGTTTGCCTGACTCCAATGTCCTTGCTTTCAGCTGTACAGGTGAGAGGCAGTTGAATATGGTGGTTAAGAGCATGGGCCATGAGTTCAAATCCCACCATTGTGTGACCTTGGACAAATTATGTAGCCCCTCTGTGCTTCAGCTTTGTCCTCTACCAAATGTGGATGGCAATGACTGTCTACTTCATGTTGCATCAGTCAATGATGCAATACATACAAAGTATTCAGTCTGGCACCCACAGCCCAGTAAGAGCTAAGTGTCATTTGCAATGTGCTCTGCTCCAGCCAGAGAGACCAGACGTCCCATGTTTGTCTAACACCACCTCTGTTTGCTGCTTCCCCGTATCTTGTTCTAGAAAGACTTGCCCTTGTTTATGTGTTTCTCGAGGTGTCCGTCTGAATTGATAAAGTCACGAGAACGCCAGGCACTTGGCTGGCTCCGTAAGAAGAGAAATAAGACCGAAATCATCGGTTAGTTTTAGATAGGAGTCAACCTCTCCCAAGCTAATCCCCTGTTGGCGGCTGCAATACTTTCTCCCACAAACTGATTATGCTGGTCAGTCGAGACCTTTTTGTGGAATGAAGGGAAAAGCTTATGTTCATTCCGTTCACAGGAGTAATATCATTGGTCAGCGGAGCACAGCCGCTGTGTCGTTGAATATATTAGAATTATCTGCTGTCAAGAGACGGGACAGTTGACCCTTGAACAACGTGGGCAGTTAGGGCTGCTGACCATTTGTGTAGTGAAAAATTCACATGGGGCCCCTGGGGGGGCTCAGTCAGTTAAATGTCTGCCTTCAGCTCAGGTTACAATCCCAGGGGCCTGTTTCTCCCTCTGCCCTTCCCCCTACTTGTGCTCTCTCTCTCTCTCTCAAATAAATATAAAATCTTTAAAAAAAATCCACATGAAACTTTTGACTCCCCCAAAACTTAATTACTCACAGTCTACCACGGACCACAGAAGCCTTACAGACAGCATAAATAGTCAACCAATGTGCTTTGTAGGCTGTAGGTACTACACACTATATTCTTACAATAAAGGAAGCTAGATACAAGAAAATGTTCTTAAGAAAATATGAGGAAGAGAAAATACATTGAGTACTGAAGTATGAACAGTCCACCTGTAAGTGGACCCACATGGTACAAACTCGTCTGCTGTACTTGGTACTCATGGAGCCTCTGGTGAAAGTCTTTAGAAGGCCACCTGCACTTCAGCTAGTTAGCACTGGCCATCTTTCTTGGAAAGAGGACCAAGCGGCTGTTCCTCAGGTCTATCCATGAGGTCCTGTCTATCTTTCCAGGCTGAGATCCAAAGTTACCAATAAACCCTCTCCCCTCTTGCCCAAGATGGAATTAATCACTCCTCCTCTGTGCTCTGTATGCGCCTCTTGTCTCTATTCTAGCCAACAGCCTCATAGTACAGTTCTAGCCCCACGTCTTTCCCACATTTGAGAGTAAGTGTTTTGACGTCATGAACTGTCTGGTTCATCTCTCTATCACTTTCTGCCTGCTCACTCACTCACACACCCAACATGTGCCCCATCACCTTAGCTGGGGTTTTCTTTGTACTCTGAGCAAGACTCCCCCTTAAAATTCTGCTACCGCCCTCTACAGAAGGTACCCATTCCAGGTGAGAAGCACTTTTTCTTTTTTTTCCTAAGCTCTAGGCCCAAAGTGGGACTTGAACCCATGACCCCGAGATCGGAGTTGCATGCTCTACCAGCTGAGCCAGGCAGGCACTCTGAGAAGCAGTTTTCTAATAACACTTTGCACTTAGTAAGAATTCTACCTCTGTCTGCTGAAATAAATGGAAGAAACCCAAAGTTAGAGACTTTTGGCAATTTGACCAAGCCCCCACAAAACCAAGATGAACCCTGGAACTCTGCTGAGCTCCAGCTGTTACGTCAAGCAGGTACCAGTGCTGTGCACAGAAGCTGCCATATGGTGTCCCAGCATTTCAGAGGGAGACCTTGTTGTTTTACATCTTTCCCTCCTTCCTTTCTCCTTTCCCCACATGGTTATTGAGCAACTACTATACACCAGGTGTGGAGCTAGATGATGATGGAGCTAGATAGGTCAGTGATGGGCAAAAGTAAACATCATCTTTGTTTTTAAGAAGCTGAGAATCTGGGCAGTGCAGGAGCTAGTTGTTGGTCAAACAGAGCTTTGAAGGAATGCATGATTCCTAGCCGGTAGTAGTGTCCTGAAGGAAAAGAACACTGAACCGTGACAGCTTATTACAAAGGACACTGACCTAGCCTGGCTGGAATGTGGGAGATTAGGGAAGACTTTATGCAGGAAAACACAATTGTATCGAGAGATGAAGGAGAAATAAGAGTTGAACAGGAGAGGGTGTGATGGTGGGAAGGAGTGCCAGGGTGCACAAAGATTCTATGGTGGAAAGATCGGTGTGTCTCAGGAAGAGAAGAGTGGGCACATCTGGATGGAGCCCAGGGAAGATGCAGGATGTGGTTCCCTATGAGGCTTGAACAGTTACGCAGGTGCCAGAATGTAAGAGGGCCAAGGAGGACAAATTAGGAGGTTTTCTCTTTATCCTTCCACAGTAGGAAGTCATTCAGGGTTGAAACCAGGGTAGATTGATGATCTGGCAAATAGCCTGGCTGCTCTGTGGGGGATGGCCCCAGATGTGGGGGACGATGCAGGAAATAAGGATGGCAGTTAGAAGACTCCTGCAAGTAGTCGGAGGACAGTCAGAGGACAGATGGCAATGGCTATCCTCAGGGTAGTGGCAATGAGGATGGAGAAGGTTGAAGACATTTAGAATGTAAACCTCACCAGGGCTTGGTGAAGGAGTGAAAGTCAGGTCTACTTTCCCCAGCGGCCATGTCCACCCCGAGGCTCTGGGGGAGCAGATGGGCATTTAAGTTCTCTGAATGAGTAACTGTCAATGGTACAAAGGAAAGTGCCTCTGCCTTGAAGCTGTTTCTCCTCAGGGGTCACACTTGAAACACGTATCCGCAGAGAAAACACTCTCATGTGCCGAATGGGGAAGTGTGAATGGGTAGGGACAGAGCCTCCAGGCTTCCTGAAGTAAGAGGTTGTGTTGAACTTTCACGATACTTTCCAAAATGTTAAGGACCCTCAATTAAAATGTTGGCTTTTTGCCAGATGATTATGTCATGTCATGGCGATGTCATGTTAATTAAAAGTAAATGTTAGTGGGGCACCTGGGAGGCTTAGTTGCCTAAGCATCTAACTCTTGATTTTGGCTCGGGTCATGATCTCAGGGTCGTGAGATTGAGCCCTATGTCCGGCTCTGTGCTGAGCGTGGATCCTGCTTAGGATTCTCTCTCTGACCCTCCCCCTCTCCTCTCACATGTGTGCACATGCTCTCTCCCTCTCTCTCTATACAAACAAGTAAATGTTAGTGCTTCCATTCACTTATATATTAATTCACTTATTCATCTGATTTGTATTAAGCACAAATGATGCGTAGGGCATTTGAGTTGGATAGCATAAGTGATGGAAAGAGACCTAGGGATGTAGGGTTAAAAACAGATCTGGAGACTAACGATTTTGGTTTGAGACCCAGTTCATTGGTTAGTTTTCTTTCTGTTATGGCAATATATGCATAATACAGTATTTACCATTTTAAACTTATTCTTACATATGCAGTTCAATGGCATAGCCACAATATTGTGCAACCATCACCACCATCCATTTACAGAACTTTCCCATTTTCCCAAACCCTGTACTCATTAAATGCCAACTGCCCATTTCCCCCTCCCTCCCAATCCTTGGCAACCCCCATTCTACCTTCTGCCTTTATGAATTTTATGACCCCAGGAATCTTATGTAAGAAGAATCACAGAGTATTTGTAATTTCGTGACTAGCTTATTTCGCTGGCATGTCTTCATGGTTTACCCATGCTGTAGCCTGTGCACATTTTATGTATCCAGCCATCTGCGGTTTTTTGTGTGTTTGTTTTTTGCTTTTTTTAGAGAGTGTGCGAGGGGGGAAGGGCAGTGGGGGGGGGTGTAGAGGGACCAGGAGAGCATCTTAAGCAAGATCCACGTTCAGTACGGAGCCCAACACAGGCCTCAATCTTACCACCCTGATGAAATCCTGACCGGAGCTGAAATCAAGAATCAGATGCTTAACTGACCAAGCCACCCAGGCGCCCCTGTCCATTCCTCTGTTAATGGAGACTTGGGTGGCTCCCACGTTTTGGCTATTGTGAATAATGCTGCTATGAACAGGGTGTACCAGTATCTACTTGAAGTCCTGCTTTCATTCCTTTTGGATACATATCCAGAAGCAGAACGACGGGATCATGTGGTAATTGTTTTTATCTTTTTGAGGAATCATCATACCATTTTCCACAGCAGCTGCACCATTTTATATTCCTACCAGCCATGTGCAAGTGTTCCAATTTCTCCACAACCTCGTCAACATTACATCATTATTCCAATAATAGCCTGTTTTCTGTTTGTTTCTTCATAACAGCCATCCCAGTGGGTGTGAAGTAGTATCTCACTGTAGTCTGACTTGCATTTCCCTAAGGACTAGTGGTGTTCAGCATCTTCTTGTGTGCTTACTGACCGTTGGTCTATCTTTTTAGAGAAATGTCTATTTTAGTCCTTTCCCCATTTCTTAATTGGGCTGCTTGGTTTTTGTTGTGGAATGGTTAGGCTTCTTTTATTTATTTTACTCTTAAAGATTTTCTTTTTTTTTTTTTTTTTGAAGATTTTATTTATTTGACAGAGAGAGCTAGAGAGCACAAGCAGGGGGAGCAGCAGAGGGAGAGAGAGAAGCAGGCTCTCCGATGAGCAGGGAGCCCAATGAGAGACTGGCTCCCAGGACCCTAAGTTCATGAACTGAGCTAAGATAACTGCTCAACCAGGGCACCTGGGTGGCTCAGTGGGTTGAGGCCTCTGCCTTCTGCTCAGGTCATGGTCCCAGGGTCCTGGGATCGAGGCCCACATCGGGCTCTCTGCTCAGCGAGGAGCCTGCTTCCCTTCCTCTCTCTCTGCCTGCCTCTCTGCCTACTTGTGATCTCTGTCTGTCAAATAAATAAATAAAAATCTTAAAAAAAAAAAAAAAAAGACAACTGCTTAACCAACTGAGCCATGGTAAAGATTTTATTTTTAAGTAATTTCTACACCCAAAATGGGGCTCGAACTTACAGCCCCTAGATCAAGAGTCACATGTTCCACTGACGGAGCCTGCCAGGTGCCCCACGGTTAGGCTTCTTTTAAATGCAACTTCAGAAAGCGAAGTCAACCTGGCTTAAGGTATGACATAAACAGAAGAATTTATTGCTTTGTAAATAACTGAAGAGTTTAAGGCACATCCAGGGTCAAGGTGTTAGACGGAATTGTATCCTCCCCAAAATTCATATGACAAAGCCCTCATACCCAAAGTAACTTCTTTAGAAAAGGGCTTTTAGGAGGTAATTAAGGTTGCATGAGGTGAGAGAGGTGGAGTCCTAATCTGACAGGGTTGGTAGCTTAATGAGAAGAGGAAGAGAGACAGAGAGCTCTCCACCACACGGGCCCACACACCGAGCAAAGGCGGTACGAGGATTCGCGGACAAGATGGCCGTCTGCAGGCCAGGGGAGAGCTCAGCCGTGCTGGCACTCTGATCTTGGACTTCCAACCTCCAGAACTGTGAGAAAATAAATTTTTGCCATTTAAGCAATAATATTTTGTCATGGCAGCCCTCACAAACTAAAACACAGGGTTCAGACAAATGGAGCAGAAATATTTTTCTTTCCTCCCCCCGGCATTTGCTTTCTTTATGGTTTTTCTTCCTGGGTGGGTGCGGTTATCCCACTGGGTAACATTCATTCGTCAACACAGTGTGCACCAAACTCCTTCTTGGTCTCAGACGCAGTTCTCAGTCCTTAGAAGTCACTGTTCTAAGCAGTGAGTCAAATGGAAAAGGTCCCTTCCCTCACAAGGCTTACGTTCTAACAGGGAGAGACAGATGTGAAAGAAATAAGGAACTTGGCTAAGACAGTAAACCTCAAACATTCTCATCCCAACAAAGAAATGGTAATTACGTGACATGACGCAGGTGTCAGTGATGCTACGTGGTGATCATTCAGCAATCCAGAAGTGCATCAAGTAAACACTTGGTACACCTTAAGCTTATACAGTGTGACATGTCAATGCTATCTTAATAAGGTAGGGGCAGGGGGGAACAAGAAAAAAGCAATTGTATACATTCAGAACACAAATTCTATGGAAAATAGAAGTAGCAGGAAAAGGGGATAAGGACTATGAGGGCGGTGCCCGCGCCCCAATGCTCATGAAGTATGAGGATTAGCATCCTGGGAATGTGGGATGATCTCAGAGACCTGTACTCTAGCACAGACTCTCTCAGTCTCCAGATAATGCATATATTGGTAGGTCTTCGTGCCCTCAAGGCAGCATGGTGGTCGGTCAGTGACGGCTAGAAGGCAGGGAGGTGAGAGGCTTTTTCAGGCGCACACAGAGTTTACAGCCTATTTTACTCCTGTCAGTGATGCTTTGGAAGCTAGGGGTGGGGTGATCTTTTGCAGAGCTGGGGGGCTTCTAGGACACTCTTGTCACTTGCCTCTGGAAGTCTATAGAACAGGGAGGCTGGTCTAACCTGAAAGTGATCAACTTAATGCAAGAAGAGTTTCAGAAAAAGTCCTGGGACTGGTACTCATCAGCTCTGATTGGCCCAGCGTGGGTCACATATTCATGCAAACCAATTACTGAGGTTAGGGGTAATCTGAACTCTTACTGGACAGGCCAGAACTGAATTCCCATGGGATCAGCCTCATCCAAACCACAGGGGTGTGGGGGAAAGGGAAAGTTTCCCAAAGGGAAATGAACACCAGATGTCCTCCACCCCCAGTTCCACATTTAATGGCTGGCTGATCTCGGGATCAACCTCTCTGATTCTGTCTCCTCATCTGATAGAAAAATTTAGAAGAAGGTAAACAAATATAGTAAGCCCTACATCACGAAGTTCCGAGTACTACGTATGTACTAAGTACAGAGTACTCAGGGGTACACAGTGCTAAACAAATATTATTTCTACCGAAGTGTTCTAAGACATGGTAAGTTCCCTTAGGGAGCTTATAATTTGTAGGGAGATCGACATGCAGGCAAATCCTTGCCATATAGAAGATGTTTGTGTGATTTTCCAGTGCCTTCATCTAAGGCAGGAGCCACGCACTCATAGTCCACCCATAGCTGTGCCCCTAACACAGGAGAGGAGAGCAGGCTGAACTTTCCTGAAACCAGGGACCTGGGAGACCATGGCCATATTTAACAGGACAGCCACCATGTGGCTCCAGCGGATGGTTGCCAGGCTCGCAGGCAGGCCCACTGTGGCTAGATGGTCCTGCTGGTTTCCCAAAGAAGCTGATAATCTGGATTTTGACATAAACTTTTTTCTTAAATATTGGCAACGTCTTCAAGTGTTTTTAACAAATACCACGTGAACCATGCAAAACTTACTTCAGCTGCATTCCGTCTGTGAGCTTAAGCCTACCCACTCTCCGCAGTTGGTGTCCTCTGATTCAAGGTTCCTTCTGAAAATTCGACACCGTTGCCTTTCTCTCTTACTCCTCCATCATCCCCTCTCCACGCTGGATCGGGCTCACTTCATGCTCGCGTGGTAAGCTGCTTGGAGTACAAAATACGGTATCACTGCAAGATGAGGAAGTCTTGGGGTCCAACGCCAGCTATGAGTCCTAGGTCAAGTTGCTTTGTCCATCTGGTCTGAATTTCTCCGTATTTATAAATGAAGGGTATGGGACCAGATGATTTCACTTCCTAGCAGCTTCAGCATTGTATGACCTATAATTTTCAGAATGTCAGAGAAGGAGTCAAAGGAAAATTCCCATTCAGGGGATGAAAATTCATTTCCAATTGGAGGATCAGGGAGTGCTCCAAGGAGGAGATGATTCTGAGGGAACCACAGTGCCTGGACTGATAAGAGATTCTGGAGGAGTGGGCATGGTGAGAGCCATCAAATGAATACAAATAAGGACTTGACCTTAGGGAAGTACTCTATTGGAGCACAGAGGATATACAAATGACTGCGGTAAACTGTATCTAGGAGGAGCAGAAAAATCTCGCCCGTTCCACATGTCCTTTGGAATGTGACTTTGACACCCCCTCCCGAGGAGGCAGAGCTTTTTGCTTCTCCTGCCCTCTACCCTAGTCTGGGGACTTGCTTTGATCAATAGATCATGGCAGAAGTGACATTGTGTGACTTCTGGTTCTAAACCTTAAGAGGCTGTAAGGCTTCTCTTCTCTCCTTGAAGCCAGCCACTATGGGAAGAAGTCCAACCACTCCGCTTGAGAGAGAGGCTCCGCCAGCCGGTGGCCAGTCCAGCTTCTGGTCCCAGGCAAGCTGCCCTAAGTAACACCGGGTGTAGCAGAAACGAGGTGTCCCTGCTGAGACTTGCCCAAATTGCAGAATCATGAGCCAAAAAAGTGGTTGGTCTTGTGTTAAGCCATTATGTTTTGAGGTGATTCTTTCTATTATTCCTTACAATATGTATATATACACACGTATATACATGTATTATACATATGTATAATATGTATTCATACATATTATATACATATATTTTATTATGCCTTATAATACATATATATACATATACATATGTGTATATATACATATTATATATACATGTATATAATAACACGCCTTATTATGTGTAAAGTATATTATGTGTCAAAACCCAGGTATCTGGGGAGCAGACGAGGTAGGTGAAGAGAGTAATTCAGGTAGTACATCAGAGTTTATATTCCTCCTTGAAACTTTTTTTTTTTTTTTTTGGCCTTGCGTCCATTTCTCCTGCCTCCAATAGTTTCTTGGGCTCCAAAGAAAAGTGAAGGTGGAGGTGACCGGACACAGGGCGTGCACCCTGTCATATCCTGAACACCAAATAACCACAGCACTTTCAGTCTCCAAGACAAGCTCCCTCCTATCAACGGGACAAAGAGAAGGCAAGAGAGGAGCCAAAACTGCCTCAAAGCTTATCCGGGGGCTGCAGGTTTTAGGGAGTGTTGAAATGTTGCTGATGATTTCCCGAGATGAGTCAGAACTCCCTCCCTCATCTTACTCCCCTGAGAACTTGGTGACTTTCTCTGCTGACAGCCTACCTCTTCTTCCTCCTTCTGCAAATCGGGATCAGACCCAAGGATGTGGAGTGCTGTTTGATTTTTAAGAACGATATTCCTGTCCTCTGCCATTTAGTTTCTGCTCTGGTTAATCATCTGTCCAGTCCAGGACACTCAATCAATCAGTGAGCATTTAAGAATTTTTCATGTATTCATTCATTCATTCATTCATTCATTCAGCGAATAGTTATTAAGTGCCTACGATGTGCCAGACGCTGTTCCAGGTGTTGGCCCTACACCAGTGTTTTAGTCTGCTCGGGCTGCTATGACAAAGGACTCTCTACTGAGTGGCTTAAACAACAGCCACGGACTTCTCATAGTTCTGGAGGCTGAAAGTCCAGGGTCAGCAAGCCAGACAGGTGTGTTCGGGTGAGAACCCAGCAGGCTGCCCTCTCACTGTAGCCTCACATGGTGGGAAGAGGATGAGAGAGCTCTCTGGGGTTGCTTTTGGAAGGCACTAATCCCAATCACAGAGACCTCACGCTCATAACCTAATCCCCTCCCTAAAGGCCCCCCCTCCTAATACCATCATATTAGGGGTTAGGATTTCAACATACGAATTTAGCAAGGGGGGGGGGACACACAAACATTCAGTCCTTAACAATCAGTGGATAAAACAAAGTGAATTTTAAAACGTGGTCCATGTTTTGCTCTGAGTATAATACTTATGCATATAGTTTATAGTGAATAATACAAGACGAATGACCAGGAAGTTTTGCATGCATGAGGTGTAAGATGGGTCCTGCCCTATCAGCTTCTGAGGGATAAAAACATTCAGCAAAGTAGGAGATAATCCAAGTGGAGATAACATAGGAGGGCTGCATCCGGGAGGTAGTATTTGAGTTGGGTCTGGAAAGAAAGAGGGAATTTAAATGGGCAAGGGGAAGAGCATTTCAGATAGGGAACAGCATGAGAATGCGCAGAGCTGGAAGTGAACAGGCAGGAGATGTTTGGGATATATTAACAAGACCAGACAGACCCAAGGGATGGATGTCTGTTAGAGTGGAATGTAAAATAACCCCGAATGAATCCAATAGGAAAAGATGAGAAAAAGCCTTTAAAACCAAGCAGGGAAACAGATATATTCCATAACAAAAAGGAAGACATTGAAGGCTGGGGAGGTAGGAATGACATGAAGAGCACAAATGTCATGTGTAAATTAAATGAATATTGGGGTGCCTGGGTGGCTCAGTGGGTTGGGCCTCTGCCTTTGACTCAGGTCATGATCCCAGGGCTCTCTGCTCAGCAGGGAGCCGGCTTCCTCCTCTCTCTCTCTCTCTGCCTGCCTCTCTGCCTACTTGTGATCTCTGTCTGTTAAATAAATAAAATCTTTAAAAAATAAAATAAAAAAATAAATGAATGTTCTCTGGAGCGGCACAGAGTTGTTTAACCTCACACATGGGGAAAACCAACAGCTTCCTCCATGCCCTTCCCAGGACAGCCCAGGAATGGGAATTGTATTCTGTATCAGGGGAACGGTTTAGGAGAATGGAAAACAGTACATTCAGACGAGCAGCTGGGGCAGTGGAGGGCTTAGGGCCAAACTCATGAGTAGAAGCTGAAGGAAAAGAGAAGACTCAATCAATGAAACTACCTCCAAATATTTGGGACAACATTTGCTCTGAGTGGACAGACTTGGCAGAACTAGGACCAATAACAATACAGGAGCAGGGGCGTCCGGGTGGCTCAGTTGTTAAGCGTCCGCCTTCGGCTCAGGTCATGATCCCAGGGTCCTGGCATCAAGTCTTGCATCAGACTCCTTCCTTTAATGGGGAGTCTGCTTCTTCCTCTCCCACTACCCCTGCTTGTGTTCCCTCTCTCGCTCTCTCTTTCTCTGTCAAATAAATACATAAAATCTTAAAAAAAAATACAGAAGTATTGTCCTTACTTTAACTCCTTGTAAGGAAGAACTTACTAAGAGTCAGAGCTGTCGTCAGGAGCTAATGAATTCATTAGCAGAAATGTCACTTAGCAGAAATGCTGGGGGTGGTGGTGGATACATATACTGGACAGGGAGTTAGAGGAACTATAATTTGAAGTTCTTCAAGCATGAGAGTCTATGCTCTTCAACTCAACGACAAGTCCTCAATATCTACAGTAAGAAGAACCACACTGGGTTCTGATCATTACCATTTCATAAAAATATGCCCTTATTCAGGGGCCCCTGAATGATGCTCAGTTTGATGCTCAAACTGTGAGCATCTGGAAGGCAGAATGTACTTCCTCCTACCACCAGCCACCAAAACACAGGGTACCACGCTCACCCCATCTGCTAGGTGCTCTGAGTGTAGGGTTAATGACTTCATAATGAAAATAGAGCTCTTCTTCTTGCTGGTGAAGTGTGGTAGGCTTTTTTATCCTTTTTGTTTTGTTTTGTTCTGTATGAGTACCGCATTTTTATAGCCAAAGAGGGAGAAGGAAGGAAGAAAATAAATTTACAATGTGGTTCTAAGTGGCTTTACCACACATTTGATTAGCTCTCGAGGGAGAAGAATAAAACCTTAATCCGGTCATTTAGGAAGGTGCACACAAGAAAGGAGACTTGCTTAACTAATGATTAGAAAATGTCTCTGAGCTAAAAAGTATCCTCTTTGCCTTAAGTGGTGAGATAAGTACTATTATTATCGGGAAATTCACACTGTTACTGAGCCCATAACTGTAATATGACTGTGACTTGCGAAGCACGTCTCATTTTCCAAGACATTAAAGTCTTGGGAGCTTAATTTACTAAATGTGCAATATCTCTACACTGCCATTCATACACCAAGCATAACAAAAGTGCCCCCAAATGAGTCTTTGGGATAGAAAAGTCACCAGGAAGTTTCTCTGAGTGAGTACACCAACATCTCCCACTTTTTCTCCATCTGCTTGTTTCTGCACCCTCTGTAGCTGGACGGCAATTTCATTCTCAAAGGTCGTCAGTCACTCTCTAATTACGACATCCTGTGAGATTTCCTTTGTTCTTAATTCTACTGCTCTCTGTGGTGTTCTATTTTCTACACCTTGACAGCTCATGTTTCTCTGGCTTTTGAGCTGCTTTGCTCTTCTGATTTCTTTCTATTTCTCTGACCACACCCCTTCTCTAGTGCATCATGAAGCCAGAACTCCCAGGTGCTCCTGTGATCTCTTATCCATTTCAGACCCCAGTCATTAGGTACATCTTGAGCCATCATGTATGTGCAGATGATTCCGAGAAGTAAAGAGCATCTAATTTACTTCTGGTGTCTTCATATCCTAATGCACATCTCATTACATACAGGAGTCAAAAGACAACAAATTGTGCTCACAGATGGGGCACTAAGTTCTTTTTATTTTAGATCTCCATTTCTCACTTAAACTTGGATCTTCTCAACCCCCAAATTGCTAAATCCGAATTAAACATGTTTTAGTAAGTTCAACTGTCAGAAAGCTGCGCTGTTGTCATTACCTCCCAGCCGGGAGAAAAATCACTTGGCTCCCTTTTCTGACTTTATTTCTTTCATTCATATTCAGAGTCTTAGAGTCATCGTGGTCTTGCTTGAGACCCCACCCCCCAACCAGTTTCAGAGTCCTCTGTTCTACCACCCAGGGCCACTGGCATCACTAAGGTCGCTACTTGTTGCCCATTTGGTATCAGCTCCTCCTTCCCCTTTGCTAAAAAAGCTATAATTTGGTTCCAGTAGCTACCCCTGTCCCACCAGGCACAAGGGAATATATCCTGCCCAGATCCAGAGGAGAATCCTGACTCCTCTTAAGCCAGTCAACGCCTGGTTCCCCCAGCAGTGGTTACTCACTCCTGCTATCAGAGCTGACCCCAATCAGACTGGAGGTCTGTGAGGAGAGATGCCTCTCTCTGGTAGGATGTGAGCAAGGAAGCATGCAGACCTCAAACTGCCGCTGGTAGTCATTTTGGGTGTACGAGGGGAACCCATAGCAGAATAACTGTTACTGGAGCAGAGAGAAGGAAAGAGGCCAGGGCTTCAGATGAACCTGGGGCCTGCCAGAGCTCTGGACTTTCTGTTATGTGAGATAGTAAAAGTCCTTATTTAATAAAACAGTGATCTGTCCCACCTAGGCATGAGTGAACAGATGAACACCTAAGTTCAGCAGGTCTTTATTTCCTCTTGTCTGGATCTTTGTAATACTTTGTTTTTTAACTGACTTTCCTGTTTCTATTCTCTTTCTTGTCCCATCCATCCTATACACTGCCATCAGAGTGATTTCTTTCTTTCTTTTTTTTTTTTTTTTCAGGAGAGAGACAGAAGGCGTGCAAGCATGGGATGGAAGAGAGGCAAAGGGAGAGGGGGAGAGAGAGAGAATCTTAAGCAGACTCCAAGCCCAGTGAGGGACTCAATCTTGCAACCCTGAGATCATGGCCTAAGCCGGAATCAAGAGTCAGATGCTTAACTGATTTAGTCATCCAGGTGCCCCAGACTGACTTTTTTTTTTTCTTTTTATCTTTAAACACCTCCTTAACAATCTTTCAGAAATTCCCACAACTTATAGAATAAAATCCACGCTCCCTGGCTTTGGTACTACATGTTCTGCAAACTCTGTCCCTCACCTACATTTGCAGTCATCTCTTAAAAACCCCCAGTTCAGGAAAAGCAGTGTGAGACATGAACTAAAAGCACCGGGACCTAAGTTCACAGCTGACTTCCCCGTTTACCAGCTTTGTGATCTTAGGCAAGTTACTTAACCTCTCTGAGCCTTTATTTTCTCGCCTGTCATCTTCAGGCAACGCTATGTCCTCGAAGGGCCACCGTATAAGTTATAAGTGCAGGTTAAAAAATGTAGCATTTAGGGGTCATTCAAAAAAATAGCTCTAGTTGTTAATGTTGTTGTTCAAGCTTACATAGCAGCATTTCTAGGCTACTCGCCTTTGTGTGAATGTGCAAATCCATTGCAACCACCTGGGATGCCCCCCCCCCCCCATTTCTACTCTTTTCTCCTCCTTCTCCTGTCTGGAGAACTTCTACTTTTGACTCAAAACTACCCAAATGGCACGTGCACTATGCACTCGGCACAAGTTCACCCTCTGTGCTCCCATATCGACTGTGACGATTTATGTACCTTTTACTAGTCCATGGAGGTCTGGATGGCTGGAATCTCATTCATCTGTCATTTTCGAAGCTCCATGACGAAGAATGGTGCCTGATAAGTTGAAGGAATGAGAAGAACGAGCACAGATTACTGCATGTGGAAAACCCACCCAGGGCATATCTTGGAGAAACATTGTGCCTTACAGCAGCCCCAGTGGTAATTACCCCTGACCTTTGTGTATTTCCTCCCAGTTCATGAAGCACTTTATGTAGTCTATCTTAAACAATAAAATCTTTAACCAATGCTACAAGGTGCTTTTGTGGTTCTTTCTATGTTAGAAATGATTTAAATTGAGGTCTGAAAGGGTGAAGGGTCAGCCCTTGATCGACAACTGAAAAGTGTCACAGTCAGAACACAAAGCCAACATTTCCCAAAAGAATTCTGTGGATGGTTCGGGGACCAAGCCAGTGTTGGAGAGACAATGGAGTCCAATGTGGACTTTATGTATTGGGGCTTACCAAGAATACTTCTCCAACCCCTCATACTACCAGAGTACCACACTGAATGGTGCAGCTGAAAGACTGTTTAGATGAAACACTCTTGAGTGAGAGATCGGGGTTGTACGCTTTTTTCCTGTTCGGGGCCCATTTATGTAACTTTTCTGGGCACTGAAGAAGTTTCAAGATGATCTCTAAGTCTCCTTCTGGTTTTAAAAATATTTAGTTAGTTGGGGCGCCTGGGTGGCTCAGTCGGTTAAGCCTCTGACTCTTGATTTCGCCTCAGGTCGACCATCTCAGGTTGTGAGATTGAGCCCCCCCACCCCCCGCCCCCATTGGGCCCTGCGTTGAGCATGGAGTCGGCCGAAGATTCTCCATCCTCCTCTCCCTCTGTCCACCCCCACCCCCTTGGGCACACTCACTCTCTTTCTAAAAATGAATGAATGAATGAATGAAATCTTTAGTTAGCAGGTAGCTGAGTATGATTGGCTTAGAGGAACCACATACAGGTCAGTAGTGTTCCCCAGCTTTGGACAGAAGTCAAGGTGCAATTTTACGCAAAGGAAGCGATGGCAGGGAAGGAGAGAAGCAGGGCATTCTAATCCTACAGACGATGCTGGCCATGGTCATTTGCCTCAGTCTGGCTCCAGAGATTTCTTGAGAAATGAAAATGAAGCCCCTTTCTCTCCCGATCCAGTGAGATAAAACGCCGTTGTCTCTTCTAATTCCTTTAGAAACAGAATAAATTGATTTGATAACTTTGATCAAGGAGGATGCATCCTTTTCCCTCCACAGACCTCTCAACTTCCAGGTTCAAAGAGGAAATCAGAGAAAAATTGGTTTTGAACTCTGCTTTTTAGAGCGGCTGAGACTGCATTTTAATTTAATTTGTTAGAAATTCACCTTTTGCCTTTGGTGGACTGATTAGATGAAATAAAATTAAATCGGGGGATCTATGTTGCAAAGATTGTTTAATTCTTCCTTCTGAAGTTGAACTGTCAAGGCCACAGACTGTCCTCGGGTAACTTCCCAGATTGCCTCCTGCAGTGATGGCTTCTGAGTGTGTGTGTCTCTGATGTAAAAATAGACCCAGAGCTTTCTTAATAGCAGAGCTAGACCGCCTGCTAAGATATTTCTGCACTGTGTGCATTTGCGGCAGTGGGAACTCGTCTGTCCCCAGCCTTTTTGGCTGGTTATTGGAATCCTACAAACCTTGGGGCCTAGGGCAGAGCCTGGGACACAACAGCTGCCAACAAACGTTTGTTAACTAAACTAACCTAGTCTAGTCTTCTTTTTAATGCAGGAACCCTTCCGCGGGATCCTTGACATGGCCGTCAAGCTTTAGATCAAACACTTGACTGACCAGAATCGTCATGAGATAGCTTGCTTATTCTAATATTTTCCGACATTTTATCGAATCTGATATAAATATAGACTATTTAGTAAATATCTGTTTCTAATATTATTCTAACATTTCCCTCCCTGCCCCCATGAATCCCTGTTCTGGACTCAGAGAACAGTAACATTTGATAAAACTCCTCCTGTTGGCAAACTGTCAGCTCTCACTGACATCTGTTGTTTGTAATCTGTCTGGTTTTTCTCCCCCTACCCCTCCTATTTAGAACATCTTGGTTCTCCTTTAGGGAACCCATAACTTCTCCCTCTCCTGTTTCAAGCTTTTGCAGACCCAGGAACAAGAATTAAAACGGAGGCAGCCCATCCCATATACCTAAGTATTATGAAGCTGTAAGTTGAGCGAATTGTTACATAAAATATGCTCTATGGTTTTACTTTTTAGAATGCCCCAACTTTTAATTTTGTGTAAAATTGTGGGTTTTAAAAAAAAGATTTATTTTTATTTATTCTTCGGTGGGGGGAGGGGTAGAGGACAAAGGAGAGAGAGTCTTAAGTAGATTCCATGCTGCTCCTGGAACCTGATGGGGGGTGGGGGGAGGGCTTGATCTCACAACCCTGAGATCACCACCTGAGCTGAAACCCAGAGTCCCATGCTTAACGACTGAGCCACCCCGGTGCACCCAAAACTGTGGTTTATAAAAGACTAAAAGTCAGCAAAAATATCAAATGCAATCAAATTTAATTATATTTACGCATGTCTGGGTGTGATGTTGAAGGACTGGCAATGTCCAGATGCACAGTAAATTACATATTTCCTAAATTATTACATGTTTATTCCACAAAATATATTTGTCCTGTTTTCATCCTAGCACAATCACTAATTATGTTAACATAATTAATGTTTTCATATAATTTGTGTCCCATTGACAATAATCTAAAGCAGGGATCGGCAAAGTTTTTCTTAAAGGACAAGACAGTAAATATTTTGGCCTTATGAGTTGTTTCTGTCTTAATAACTGTACTCTGCTATTGTAAAGTGAATGCAACTCTAGACAACGCATAAATTAATGAGCATGGATGTGTGCCAATAAAACTTTATATACAAACATAGCCAGGCAGTAGTCTGTAGCTTGTCAACCCTTGTTCTAAAGTAATCAAAAATAAAATAGGATTTGAGTAAAAATGTATGAAACTTAAATGTCTATCCAGAAACTACAAATAAAATATGTAACAAGATAAAATTATTTTTTTTTCACAAGTGTTAGTTTTTCTTCTAAAATAATCAAAATTGGGGCACCTGAGTGGCTCAGTTGTTGAGTGTCTGCCTTTAGCTCAGGTCAAAATCCTGGGATCGAGCCGCGATGGGCTCCCTGCTCTGTGGGAATCCTGCTTCTCCCTCTTCCACTCCCCTGCCTGTGTTCCCTCTCTTGCTGTCTCTCTGCCAAATAAACAAGAAAAATCTTAAAAAAAAATCTATAAAATAATCAAAATCATGGAACACTACCTCAAAAACTAATGATGTACTGTATGGTGACTAACATAACACAATAAACAAAATAAAAATAAATAAAATTAAAACAAAAAATAACAACAAAATTATCTTAAAATGAAAAGACCAGGGGTGCCTGGGTGGTTCAGTTGGTTAAGTATCTGCTTTTGTCTCAGGTCATCATCTCAGGGTCCTGGGATGGAGCCCGAGCCCCCAGGGACTCCCTGCTCAGCAGGGAGTCTACTTCTCCCTCTCCCTCTGTCCATCCCCTCACCCGCACTCCCCTCATGTTCTCTTTCACTCTCTCAAATAAATAAAATCTTTAAAAAAAATTAAAAGACCAAACATAGATCCTAATTTTAAGTAAAAACTGTTTAAACAAAGCTGAAATTTTAACTTGGGGGGGCGATCTTACATACATCTTACTAGGATTTCTTACAAGAAATAAAAATACCCGAAACTCTAGTGTTCAATGACCATGCAGCTGTCTATGTAAAGATTTAATATCATACTTTATGCGTGCTACATTTATATTTATATCTCTATCCAAGGCTATATAAATATTAAGAGTAGTATGAATCACTTCGTATTATAAAATGTTCAGCCACAGGCATGTGGTTGTGAAGCTCGTTTGTGAGTTATCTATGGAACCATAAAAAGAAAGACAAAGAGAAATAAGAAAGTGGGTAATTAGTGCTAGTGGGAAAAATATCTCAGAATTCATACTATATAAGAGGAAGAACATGACGAGTCATAAAATAATAAAACATGGAATTACCTAAGTGCTTGTCCTATTACCTAAGTAATTTTGCCACCGAAATCCTCTGCTTACTCCACAGTATTAACTATCTCCAATGTCAGGGGCAATATAACCTACAAAATTTAGCATTCTTTTAATTTTTTAATTTTCATATTTTTAAAAGATTTTATATTTACTCATTTGACAAAGAGCGAGAGAGAGCACAAGTACGGCAGGGAGAAGTGTAGGTAGTAGGCAGAGGGAGAGGGAGAAGCACGTTCCCCACTGAGCAGGGATCCCCTCCCACCCACCCACTATGCAGCGTTCAATCCCAGGACCCTGAGATCATGACCTGGACTGAAGTCAGACGCCCAAATGACTAAACCACATAGGCGCCCCCCAAACTTAGCATTCTTAACGAGGTTTTTCTTTTGTTTTAAGGACACAGGTTAAGATACGTGAGAAAATATCCTTGTGCCCGACTGGAGTTAGTCACAGAAATGGATGTTTAGGTTTATGGGTTGTGCAGTGACAGCGTTGAGAACTGTTCCCACATGACGGAGTGTTCTTGGGCAACACCCATTTTCCATTCCCTGGCATTAGGTAATAGATTCAGGGTCGGGGAGGTCATACGAGTCAGAATAATGAGGTCAACTGTAGAGCTTTAATGGAATTAGAAGGGAAATGGAGCCCTTTTCACATGTTGTTGTTACAGTGGGGGCCATAATCTTCGAGCTGCTGGCAGCCATCACACGGAGAGACCTTGCCTGAGAATGAAGACAGAGATCATCGGAGCCCAGAGATAGAGACTGAGTCACAATGTCATTATTTGAGGATTCGGCTCCTGCTGTGTCTGAAATCTGACATATTCCCAGAGTTTCCTGTTATGGAAGCTATAAAGTTTCTTTTCTGTTTAAACCAGTTTTGCTTGGATTTCTGTCATCTGCAACCAGGGAGATTCCAATTAATATAGGATATTCTGGACACTGGAGTTGATTTACTTAATGACTCCCTCAGGATTGCCTGGTCTCCTCTGCCTTTGAAGATTTACCAAAAATTAGATCTAACGGTCCACACAGTGCCTACTCCTCACGCTCTACTCTTAAGAACTTCTCAGATCTTGCACAGCAATTTGGGAATGGATTACCAGTAGGGTTTACTGGTCACTCTATCAGAGGAGGTAAAATACAAATGTTAACTGCTTCAGGGCCAAGACACGTGGTATTGCCTTGCCATCGTGGACTAACCCCTTGGCTCTAACATTAATGACTGTAATAATGGTTCCAATTCTTCAGGCCTCCCTGTATCTATGTCCTTCCTCATGGGACTCCATAGAGTCCTCCCCCTCTGACTCTGGGTCTGGCATGGCTTTGACCAATGCGGTATGAGCAAACTTTTCAAAGGCTTGAAAGGTGCTTGTGCATTTCCATTTATTACTCTTGCCTTCTGTCATTACCATGAGAAGATTATGACCTGGCTAGCCTGGTAGAGGGTAAAGAGACAGGTAGAACCCAGTTTATTCACCCCACTCATGTCAACAGAGCCCTAGATCAGCCAGCAGTCAGCCAACACCATGCAGAAGAGGGTGCCCAGCCAAGATAAGAACGGCGACCACGCCAGCCTGCTGTTGACACGTGAATGAACCCAGCCTAGATTAGGTAAACCCCACAGACTCATGAGCTACGTGTTTGTTCTCATATGCTACTGAGATTTTGAGATTTTTTTTTTCCCCACAGACTATTGTTAAAACAGTAGATAACTGATATGCCAGCCTAAAAGTGCTACCTCTGGTAGGTTCTGTCAGCTTTGTTAGACTCTCAGTTTGGGTTTTTCAGGTGCTAAAAAAAAAGACTTGAGGGTTGCCTGGTTGGCTCAATTGGTTGGCCATCTGCCTTGAGCTCAGGTCATGATCCTGGAGTCCTAGAATCAAGCCCCACATCCACGGGGAGCCTGCTTCTCCCTCTCCCTCAGCCTGCCGCTCCCCTGCTTGTGCTGTCTGTCTGTCTCTGTCAGATAAATAAATAAGGTCTTAAAAAAAGAGAAACTTGAAATATTACCTCTCTAGAATTCGGATGCATCGGTACAATTAGGAGTTATACTAAGAGTGACCAAAGGTTTCCTGAAGCACAAGAAAAAAAGAAGCATCTAGATAAAAAAGGAAGAACTAAAACGGTCTATATTCACAGAAGACATTGCGTATGTAGATAACCCTCGTATTTGCATAACTGCTCTATATTCTATATCTGACAGATCTCATATCTTAATCCAAAGGATTCTAAATTCATTGTACGTTATATCTGCCAACTTTCAGTGGCTTGCATTTTATGTTTAGTAATGTTTGTGAGCTCATTGTCATAATAGGTGGAACATTGGGGAGCTTAAATTGGGGATGGAGACGTTTCCTTGCAGAGATTTGCTTTTGCTTTTGACAGTGACTAGAGGGGGCATCTGATCTGGGACCATGTCAGTGAACTTGCCCCACCTCTTGTACTCTCCTTGCTCTCCTTTGAGGGCTTCAATTCATGGTGAAGCCCCAGACTTCCTTTCCTCCCCCTAAAGGCTGGCCCAAAACTCAGCATCCAGGCCGTAGCACTATCCACCCTCCGATCGATCTGGGTTGACCTCTCTCTTTCTCGTTCATGCCCTCTCTCTTTTTGCTTATGTCTTTCCTCTGGTGAGACTGGTATTGTCTCAACATATCCTACCAGGCTTTGCTGCTTTGTAGCAGGTGACCCTGGGAGCACACGGTCAGATACTGTCAGAAAAGGAGGAAATCTGCCTTGTCCCCTTTCCCCCTCCTTTTCTCATCCCTGACACAGGGTATTGCCTGCAGATACCAAAGGCCTAGTGCCTGCTCAGGGCAGAAAAGAGTCAGAAGCTCACTCTTACCATCTGGTGAGGCTTGGCACCGAGACGTTTTACTACACAGAAATGAGTATCTGATGTGAGCAGGCTGGGTTTGGATGCTGGCTTCTCTGAGTAATAGCTTTTTGGATTCCCCACTTTGTTTCAGGCCCCAGAATGCGGCTCTAGCTTTGGACCCACCCCCAGTTCTGAAGCTGGTCTATTAGCCTGCATCGTTCCCAGGATCTCTTCAGGGTTAGAATGTCGGGCCCCAACCCTGCCAACCAGACAGGGACTCTTACCACGTTCAGCTCTTCCCAACTCTCTCCCCTCACAGATGGGATTCTAATTCCTATAACCCTGATTATTTTCTGGAAATGAAGAGGTCTCTTAGAATCATAATGCAGCTTACTTTCCCCCAACATTCTTAGCGGTGGCCTAGAATTTCACACTTCTGCGTCAAGGAAAAAGAATACTTTCCTGGTGTAAGTACTTTTTTCTGAATTACAGCTAAGTTTTTTTGATCTGTAGACACCAGGTGGGACTGCCCAGGTGTCCTTAAACGGCTCACGCTCTATAGCTAAGACAGTTTCTCCAGTTCCATCTGGGGTCCATTCATTCACCCAGCCTTCTGCTACTGCTCCCTGACTCAAATGATCTCCTAAGACTCACCTCAAATACCATCAACTTCAGGAAGACTCCCCTGACCTTTCTCTTCTCTCCAAGCAGGATGGGTTTGTTCACCGCCCGTGGATCCCTTGTTTTCATTCCATTTATTTCATACTTGCCCTATAATCCCGTGTCCATCTCCCCCTTCTTACTGGATCGCAGATTCCTTCAGGGAGCTGTCTGACATCTTGTCACTCTTGAGGCTTATGAATGGAAAAGAGAATTGAATTAAAAAGAAAACCGTATTCTTAACATCATCATTTTTTATAATTGTATTCCCCACCCCAGCCCTCAGACAGGAGAGGGCTTAATAGTTCAATGAACACAGATGCAATTATTTAAGCCTTCCTGGAAAGAACGTTCTGTTTCTCTCTATAGCGAAAAGACCAGACAATCTTGGTTTAGGAGAGAATGGAGGAGGAAATGGGTATCAGGAATCGGGGACTTTGGGAATTCAGAGAGAGCAAGCTTTGTGTTTCTGGTGTCAGGGAAAAATGCTTGCGCTGGGCGCAGACTCCAACAGCATACTAAATGGCAGTAATAAAGCAAGGGCCAGACACTCGGGCTTTGACACCTGTAACTAAAAGATATTTTTGCAGCTCAGCCAAGGAATCATGTTATCATTTCCTTTATTATTAAGCAGCTGGCACTTCTGAGATGCCCCAAGCTTTTACTTCCTTTCTGTTCTTTTAGCAGTGATATTTATTATTGCTGTCTTTTCCCATTTGTCTGCTGGGATTATCATCCTACATGACTCTACGTCTCTAGAGTAAACTGCTCCTTTGGAGGGTGTAAAATATGCTAGATCCTCAGCAAGAGAAATCAGTTTCTAGCATGGAGTCAGGGACTGGAGCTCCGATAAAATTAGAAGCCAGTCTCTTGGCAGAAGCCGGGCCATTTCAATAATCTTTGGACTTCAAAGTTTTTTCTTCCTCCCTGTAAAAACTCTCTTTTCTCTCTTTCACAGGCATATTCAAAGAAAAAGGATCCCCTTAGAATCTTCTGGAAGCCCTTCTACTCATTGTAGCAACTGGCTCCACTCCGTGTGGGCCTAGTGATTGGCACATTTTCTGTGCTCAGTTAACGAGTCACATGCATCCCTGCTGCTTTTGTGGGTAGTGCAGGGAAAAAGAGAAACACCGTATGTGAATGGTACATGGCCTAGAAAGGAGTGAGCCAACTGAAGATGGTAAGTTAGACCATAAGCATGGTCTAATAGGCCAGAGACCTAAATCTTGGTGCTAGAGTTCCCTCACCCACAGTCCTTATACACTCGGCCTCCTGAGCCCCCATCACCCTGGCCAGAGGTGGTTGGAGACTGGCTACGAAGGATGTGTGCTGCAATCCATCAGAGATGCCTGAGAAGGCAGCTCACAAAAACGGGAGCCAAATGAGATCCTAGGGGGAAGGCTATTACGGAGATACTAAATCAGAAGGGATTGTCTTAAGTCATACCCTAAAGAGAGACATATGGTATCAACAAATAGGAGAAGGCCGAGGCCAAAGGCCTAGCAGGGCTCCTTTGGAATTTGGTCCCAGGGAGCTCCAGTGTTTTGTTTTTTATAAACATAAAAATTAAAAATAAATTATATTTGCTTGAAAACTGAAGGTATCACCGGTCTCTCCAAAATGGATCGTGAATCTGATGCATGGAACCTTCTCTCCTGGGGCCACCCTTGCAGAAGCCACTATGTTTGCTCCCCTGAACACATGAGTGCTGGGTCTCTAACTGGTTTTCCCTTGTCAACTCCTCCACTCCCTAACTGCTCTCCACACAGAGGCCAGGGCCATCTTCCTAAGAAGTAATTGGAATCCTGACGTTCTGCTGCTCAAATTCTTCAACTGCTTCCCATTTTACTGGAGACGAAATCTGAAATCCGAACTCCTGCCCCCAGTCTACGAAGCTCTGCAAAGCTGCCCGCTTCCCCAGCTCCGTCCCCCGACTCTCCCTTCCCTCCCTGCTTTAAGTCAGACACTGCAGCCTCCTTTCGGTTTCTGAAACTGGCCAAACCCCTCAAGCTCTTCAACTTTGCACTTGCATTTTCTCTTCCTCAAACAACTTCCCCTGGATCCCCACAGGCTGGCCCCTCCTACCAGCTCAGCTCAGACCTTGAGAGGAGCTTTCCCCATCCTTCTGGCAAGTTCGCGGCTGTGCTTTATTTTCTTCTTAACACTTGTCCTTACCTGAAATTGTTCATATGTTAATTTTCAGATTCTTCCCAGTAGACTAGGAAAGAGAAGATGTTTATTAATTTACAAGAGAGTGCACGCACTCTCACGAGAGAGAGCATGAGTGGCGGGTGGGGGAAGGATGGAGGGAGAGGGAGAAGCAGGCTCCCCGCTGAGCAGGGAGCCCGATGTGGGGCTCGATCCCAGGACCCTGGAATCATGACCTGAGCCGAAGGCAGATGCTTCACCAACTGAACCCCCCAGGCCCCCCTGAGAGGGAAGATATTTAATTGTCTTGTTAGCTCATGTTATCCCAAGTGTCAGACTCTCAATGTTTGTTGAATGAATGAAAGATGTACACAAGGATTTAATAAGTATACTTTGATGTCCATGGTAAGCCTATCCGAACAGTAAGTTCATGTTGGCACAACTGGTTCTTAGGGACTCCAGTAGGACTCTGCTTTGGGAGCGTCCAGTTATGTATTTAATTGTCTCTCCAGTCTCTGCTTTTCTGGAAACTACAGTGAAATTCAGGACTTTGGTCTTTCGCTCTCCCACGATTTCCCAGAATCACCAGTGTGGGTCTGAGATAGCTTCCAGTATTTATTGCAGCACTCTGGGATGGCTCTGTCTGAGCCTCGACATGTGACCTGCAGAAGGGTGACTGCAGGTTCTCCCTAAGGGCCTCTTCCCTGGACTGGGGTTTCTCTTCCTGGTTCTTCTCCTGTGCCTCCCAAGTCGGTAGGACCCGCAGGAGAGGCCCTTCCCGTGGTGGTTTCTAGTCAGTCGGTAAGCAATTTCCTGGACCGACTCTGCAATGACCTCCAGGGTTCCTGCCAGGACTCTTTCCTGCCTGAACAGGCAAATGGAGCCTAGCGCTGGGAGGAAACTGGTGTTGAGACCTGGATCCTGGGGCACCTGAGGGGCTCAATTGGTTAAGCACCTGCCTTCGGCTCAGGTCATAATCCCTAGGTGCTGAGATCGAACCTCGCATTGGGCTCCCTGCTCAGTGGGGAGCCTGCTTCTCCCTTTCCCTCTGCTTCTTCCCCGTTCATGCTTGCTCATGCACACTCTCAAATAAATAAATAAATAAAATCTTAAAAACAAAAACAAAACAAAACACCTGGAGCCTGGCCACTTGAGTTTGCATCCCAGCTATGCCACATGCTGGTGATGTAAACTTGATCTTGGGTTTTCTCATCGATAAGTGGTCCTGACCTTGCAACCTGTCCAGTACCCAGCTCCTTAGGGACAGGACCCCTCTTTGTTCTCACCAGTCCATGCGGGAGTGGGATCCAGAAGCTGGGCATCCCCACAGACCTCCCTGTTGCTGACTGCACACCGCCACGTTGCCTGTATCATCATACTCCACCTATCATCTCCTGTTTGGGGACCTCCCTGCTTGGATCGCTGCCTAGTGCCTGTCACCGTCCTCTCTACATGCCATGTGCCATCTGCCTGGATGGGCTTTTCTCATCATGTGCCTCTCCCCACGCACAGGCCCCATTCCTGGCAGAAGACTTAACCTTCGGGTTCTAGACTTTGTTTGGAGTGTCCTGCAGCCAAACCAATTCTGCTAGTCCCTAACTCTAGGTGGAGTGACTGGTGGCAGGGGACTTTGACAAAGGACAAGGCATTTCCACGTCAGTCGTCACTGCTGAACGGCCTCAGTGATTGCTTGTGCGTGCGTGTGCTGTACTCAGTGCTGTTCAAAGCCATCTAATCAAGACTCAGCACCCACTTCTCAGATTTATAGTACAACCCAAGATCCCAAGTTGGCCTCTTAATTCCGTTTTTCCCTCACGTGTTCCGACCTGGTTTCTTTTTTGGTCTTGTCTTATTTCTTTCACACTAGGGAAAATTAGAGCCAGGGAAAGCCTTTTAAAAATAAAGTCTCTAACCTGCTGTGTTCTTGGTAGCCACTGCCTGTCAGGAATAGAGCCTGACATGGTTGAAAAGTTAGATAGATTTTCTCTGTGAGACACTTCATGTTCTAAAGCTTATTAACCATATTTCTGATTAGCTAATTGCCTGGCACCCCATGCAGGTTCATTAAGGTTTTTTTTTCCCTTTGTATTAATTAAAAGAGGAAAGCAGAGTCAGAAGCAAATAAAGAGCTAATCCCAAGATTGGCAGTCAGTGGCAGCTGAGAGAAGATGTGTGCCCAGGACAGGATACTTCTTAGAACCCAGACTTTGAGTACTTGCTCTGAGCCAAAGGGGAGCTCAGGAGTCACCTCTCCAGGGTCAGAGACTTTGGCCCAGCAGCCTGCACAAGTGCCCAGTGTGTTACCCCAAGGGGTGGAGTCCTGGAGAATGGGAGTTCTATATTTTAGAGACATGAGGAGGTATTCCAGGGAAGGAATATAGGGGATAGGGAGCCACTTTGGGCTCTTCCTTGGAAAAGCACCTCTCGGAGCAGTCTTTCCATTTCAAGCAATATAGAAGAAATCGCCTAGGGTCCATCTAATCCAACGCTCTCATTTTATAGATGAGGAAAGCGAGGCCTAAAGAAGGGAAATAATGAAACCAAGTTCAAATAGCTTATTTCCAGTGAACTTTGAACTTGAGTTTGGGCTTCCTGAGGTCTAGGCTTGTATCCATCTACCACCTCAGGCTGCTACTCATCCACATCCCATCCATATCTTTTTGCTGCTATTTCACAACAACGTGTCACAACACCCAGTGGGGAAGGGGTAGAGGAAGCCATTCTAATCCCTGAGGTCAAATGTGCTCTCTGAAAGAAAGGCCTGGAAGCTCTGTCTGGACTCCTGGTAGAGCCCTGTTTCAATGCCAATAATAGATCCTGCAGGGTTGGGTGATGCCCACAGTCAGGGGAAAAGTCCCTACTGGATTAACAGGCATGGTTCCAGGGACTGAATCCCCACTGCCCTCACCTGAAAGCAGGCTTCTCTAAGCACAAATCAGTAGGTCATACAGACCAGATGGGTGTTCCCAGGAGGAGGGGGGCGGGAAGAGAAGTCCCCTGCTTGGCAGCCCTCCCCCAGCCAATCTGTCTTCTCTTTGTGCTGGGCTGACAAGGGGCAGCTGGTGACGCTGGCAGGGAGATAAGCAGGGAAATGAGCTAAGGGCCTGTGGGCAAAGGCCAAATTGGGGGAGGGGAGAAGACGGTCCCAGAACACCCTTCCCTCAGATGCAGGCGCCTACCCTGGGGTCTAACTATTCAGTAAGCTGGTGCCCACAGACCTTGCCAAGGAAGGCAACAATACCCTGGCTAGCCACAAGCTCATTCGCAATTGGACTCTGGCCGCAGTGTCCCTGGGTTTAACTCCTTTTTCTGCCCTTACTAGCTAGGTCATCTTGGGCACATTACTTCACCTCTTGGCACCCCGTTCTCCTTACCTACCAAAGGTGATAATGGTCCCTATCTCACTGCATGACTGCTAATTAAATGAGTAAATAAAAAGAAACTACGTCTGTTACCAGTGACCAGTTCCTAGGCCAGACAAAGAGAGGAACAGGTAGAACCCAAAAGCCAAAGGCACGGATACAACCTGAACTAAGAGCGACCCGGCACCGCCACAGGTTGGACTTGAACTGACGGGAGCCCCTGCTTGGACGGAGTTCCAGCTCAGGTTCCCACTCAGGCCCAAAGTGCTAATGAGGGGAGTGCTTCATCCTGATTGGCTGAAAGGGCCTCATTCTGATTGGTTAGAATGGCCTCATCCCGATTGGTCCATATTGGCGGGCAACACAGGCTCTCATTGGCGCTTTTTGGAGCCAGGGTCCTCCGTTTTAAGTCCCGCTTTTAGACGGGCTTATCCTGACCGCCTCCTGGTTCTGATTTATAAGGAGAGCTGCTTAGCAATGGTAGCCACAGGTAAGCGCCCCTGGTCTGTCATGTTTTTCACTTGGAGCTTGTTCACATGGTCCCTTGTCACACTTCTAACGGTGCCTGGAACCTGTAACCATTAACTACAGCAAACCTCCTTTTATGATGCTTTTTTAGAAATTGAAGGTTTTGTGGCCACGTTTCGCCAAGTAAATCTGTGGGTGCCATTTTCCAGAGGTATTTGCTCACTGTCTCTGTGTCACATTTTGGTAATTCTCTCAATATTTCAAGCTTTTTTGTAATATTGTACTTGTTATGGCGATCCGGGGTCCGTGCTTAGGGCTCCCTGGAACTCGGGTGATGGTCAGTAAATTTTTTTTTTTCGGCAGTTTTTTTTTTTTTTAAAGAAATGAAGCGTTTTTAAATTAAGGTATGGGCATTATTATTATTTTTTTAAAGATACAATGCTATTGCATTGTAGTGTGAGTACAACTTTTATATGCGCTGGGAAACCAGAAAATTCATTTGACTCACTTGATTGCAATTTTTGCTTTACTGCAGTGGTCTGAAGCGGAGGCTGCCTGGGAGGTGTGCCTGGGAGGTTCTGCTTTTATTATTATCATCATTAAACTTTAATAGGTTTTCTACACAGGAAAAACTAAACATTTCGCTTGAAATCTATGAGGCAGAGGCAGAGGGACTCCAGCTCCTGGAACTCCTGCACAATGACTGGCAGCCCCAGGGACTCTTCTGGCCTTTCTGTGGGTTTTTGTGTTTTGTTTTGTTTTCTTTTTTGTTTTCCCCCAGCCTTTGCCCTTTACAGGGACTGGTTTGGTCATGGGAATTTTTCAGGGTCATTTTTAAAAGAGTGATAGGTTTTCTGACTCTTGAAAGCATCAGGATTTCAAAATTTGGAGAGTGCCTATCTTACTAGAGTGACTGAGTGGTAGAGTAAGGCTTTGATTCTAGACCTGTCATTTTCTACGTGTGTGGGTTACCTCTGAGCCTTAGTTTTCTCGTGCAAATTGGGAGAAGTGTTTTCTCTCTCACAGGACTGTTTGCAATCCAAAAAGAATATGCTTGAAATGTTACATTCAGTTGTGAGACCATTGGGATTAGTATTTGTCACAGATAAAAGATCAGGTTCCCACATTTAATATTTAACTGTGTGGCTTTGGACAAGTTACTGAAGCTTTGTTAAGACTTAGCTATCTCGGGTGCCTGGGTGGCTCAGTGGGTTCAGCGTCTGCCTTTGGCTCAGGTCATGATCTCAGGGTCCTGGGACTGAGTCCCTCATCGGGCTCTCTGCTCAGCGGGGAGCCTCCTTACCTCTCTCTCTCTCTCTCTCTGCCTGCCTCTCTGCCTACTTGTGATCTCGCTCTGTCAAATAAATAAAATTAAAAAAAAAAAAGACTTAGCTATCTTGAATGCCTGGGTGGCTCAGTTAGTTAAGCATCTGCCTCCAGCTCAGGTCATGATCTCTCAGGTCATGATTTCGGGGTCCTGGGATTGAGTGCCACATCAATGCATTGGGCTCCTGCTCAGTGGGGAGTCTGCTTCTCCCTCTGCCCCCCCCCCCCCGCTCCTCCTCTCTCTCTAGCTCTCTCTCTCCCAAATAAGTAAATAAAATCTTAAAAAAAAAAAAATCCTCTTCCTCTTCCACTGACCCTCTCCCCACTTGCATGCAATCTCTCTCAAGAAACAAAAACAAAAACTTAGGTTTCTCTTCTATAAAGTGGGGGGTGTGTGTGTGTGAGACTGAACCTAACTTCATCAGGTTAGTGTGAGAATTACAGGAAATTTTGAATTGCTAGCACTCCCTATACCTGACACATTGTAATAGTTGTTAAACAATACTGATGTTTTACCCAACACCCCCACCTCAGCCCCTTAATACATACACAGCTGCACACCTGCACAGTCACACTGCAGATGTTTCTGAGGACAAACACAGTAGAATCCCCTGATAACCAAACCACCCAAATGTCCACCTTCTCTCTTCTCCAGTATCCGTTCTACAAATATAATTTGTATCACAGAAGCTTCTTGGTATATTTTGCCTGGGGGAAATAACAAAGCTTTGCTCTCCTTTCCTCTTGCCTTTACTCTTGATCGCTTTGTTTCATTCCAGATCCCCTTGGGGGGAGAGGGGAAAGAGCTTCACTGTGTTTCTGGACAGGAGGTACAGGTGCCTTTAGGGTTCTGACCTCTTGGAGGGGACAAGTCAGACCTTTCCTCATCTGTGTTTGATGGTTTGACTTGACCCTGAGTGAACTATAGTTATTGGGAAAGTTTAGTTTGGAAGTTGGTCCCCGGTGTGGCTTTCTTGCTCGGGATGAATGGTGGGCTGAGTGTGGAGTCCAAAAGGTTATGTTATCCTTAAAAATAAAATTGCCAGTTATTTTACCAGCAAAATGTGTTCGTTCAGGAATAACAGATCATTGTAATTCATAACAAGCAAGCTACTGCAAAAACCATAGGCAAGCCCAGCAAAAGAGAGGAACATTATTTTATGGAAGAGGAGGAGGAAGCTGGGAGGGGTTGTTCTGAAGGAAAGTTCACTGGAGAAAAGCAAGAGGTCCGGGAGATGATGGTTTCTCACTAGCTGAGTTGCATGGATACTGGATCTCTTGTGGAAGATGTAATGTACATCTTCCCTTCTTGGGGCTTGTAACTGATGATTCTTTTCTGTTGACCTTTCTTCTGCTGGGGTCTGTAATTGACAGTTCTTCTTGTAATTGACATCAGTGAAGTATCCCTTTATTAATTTTCAGATATTTTGGATGAGAGGGAGAAAAACAATTAAATCACTGTCCTGGTTCCACATGCCTGAGTTCCTACTAGAGCTGGGGAGAAAAATTATGTCTTCATTTTACTGTGTACACGAAGTGTCCTCTCTGATCAGTTGATACCATAGCTCCTTTCATTTATTTTTCTAGTTTTACTGATATGAAATCGACATCTAGCACTGTATAAATTTAAGGGTTATAGCATAATGACTTGACTTCATATACTGTGAGATGATCACCACAATAAACGTGGCTCCCTTTCAAGCACTAACATGACTCCTGTATCCTTCACATACTCTAGCTGATGGGCAGAGTCCAGTGTGTGGACCCCTGGGGGAGACAATTGAGAAAGGAATTTTCTTGTCATCATTTCTTACTTAATTGGGTACTAATCAACATTTGTTCTATAATTGCCTCTCCAGTGGAAGAGAGAACTTGTCCTATAAAGTGTGTTCTAGTACACAATCTGCCTATGCTCCCCTAGGACTGAAATGACTATAGGGAAACTAGAAGTTGTCATTTTGTCATTGAATTATTTTGGCCTCTTGCCCCATAAACTTTTTGAGCCTTAGCTTTTTTATTTTCAAAATGGAGGGGTGGCTATTTTCCTCTTCAAGTGGTTATAAGGATATAGACGGAATATAGATAGATAATGAGTATAAACACAAACATATATCACCTAGCACAGTGCTCAGCAGTTAGCAGCTGCTCAATTAAAGTTTTAAAAAATTTTTTTAAATTTTTATTTTTTTTAGAAGGTTTTATTTATTCGTTTGACAGACAGAGATCACAAGTAGGCAGAGAGGCAGGCAGAGAGGGTGGGGGGAAGCAGGCTCCCTGCTAAGCAGAGAGCCCAATGCGGGGCTCGATCCCAGGACCCTGAGACCATGACCTGAGCCAAAGGCAAAGGCTTTAACCCACTGAGCCACCCAGGCACCCCTCAATTAAAGTTTTTTTTTAATATTAATGATTAATATCCTTTTTTTGCTCCCTTCTGAGCTTGCTTAAAGAGTATTTACTATTCGTTTCCTCCCAGCTCTGAGGGAGCAGAGCAGTGGTGGGGATGACTGTCACAGACTTAACACTGCATGAGGAGAGAGGAAGGAAGGATCGGAATTGTGGATTCAACCAAACTCTGCTGTATCACCAAAGCTATCCGTCGACAACTAAGTGCTATGACTACACTGCCACCACCACTATTATAGCTTTAAGGGGACTCACTGAATGCCTGTCATGAGTTATGACTTTTCCAGGGGTCATACAAACTGAGTAGGCACGTTACTTGCTTGCATTTCCAGGGTATAGCACCATTGTTCCCTAAATCTGCATCTTAGATCAGTAGGTTCCCAAACGTTCTATGAGAAAAGATTTCCTGATTGAACGCATTTAACAAGTGAGGTGTGCTGTATCCCTCTCTTGTAAATTCACACTGTTCATAAACATAAGAAAGGCTCTGGAAAGTCTTGCAGTAAAAACAAAAACTAAAATCAAACATGCTTTACTTTGCTTAACCCATTTTTTGTCAAACACACTTAGCTGTAGAACCCTTTGTTGGAGTGCCACCTGGGAACATTCCAAGAAACTAGTGTTCCACGGAACAGGTGGCAAGAAACGTTTGCGTAGTTCAAAGAACAATGGATAAGGACGCAAGAAATCACCACCATTTTAGCTTAAGCAATGAGTGCAAATCGATTTTCCTCTCTGGGCTGTAAAATGAAACATTGTCTGATAGACTGTCTGGGCCTCCTTCCAGCTCAGTGAACCTGTGGCTATGCCTACGTTTATAGGAGGCGGTGAAAACTTAAAACACATGGACAACCAGGGGTGCATGGCTGCCTCTGTTGATAGAGCATGCAACTCTTGATCTCAGGGTTGTGAGTTTGAATCCAGTGTTGGACATGGAACCTACTTACACACACACACACACACACACACCCCATATTCCTAGCTTCTGGGGATGGAACATCAATATAAAAGAAATACATTCACGTCAGAATAGAGCAGCACAGTGCCTGACAGCACATAATAAGTATTTAATATATTCTTGCTAAATGAATGAAGGAATAGGAAAAAGATGTAAATACATGCAAATGGAACAGACTGGTATTACAGGATCTTAAGTAAAGGATGAATGAGATCGTGAGTGATTGAGATATGGTGGGAACACTTTCAGGTAAAAATAAATTTTGAGCAGTTTCGAAAGGGATGGAAGGTAATTAGTATATATTCACTTTCACTGTGTGCCAGATAATTTACAGATGTTATGTTAATCTTTGCAACCCTGTGGGGCTTAGAAGAGATAAGTAACTTTCTCACACATCTGGTAACTGGAGACGAAGAAGTTGGGACTAACATATTTTGTTGGTTCATTTTGTATTGTGTACCATGCTAGCTGTTTCACATGTATTATTTTAGTTAATCCTCTCAACAGTCCTATGAAGGACGTATTATGATCCCCATTTTCGAGATTAAGGTAGGTTGGATTATGAGAGAAGAGGGGAGGGATTAAGCAACTTGGCCAGGGTTGGCCAGCCAGTAAGTGTAAGTACGGGGTCTCTAAGAGGACACCCTGGCCCAGAGAGCAGTGTGAACAGTGTGAGTAACAGCTAAAATGTTTCGGGTTCCACGTTCCAAGCAGTCTGCCTTTGGATCTCACTGATACCTGGGCAGGGCCAATTACTTTCTCCATTTTTCATTCAGCGACACTAAGGGTTAGAGAGTTTGAATACATGTTCAAGTTGACAGAGCTGGTGAAGGGTGGGGATGGGGTGCCTACTTCAGGGTTCAAACTCCTACTCTGTTACCTGCTTTTCGATGGCCACATTGGACAAAGGAACTGTTCCTGACTTATAGTGTAACTCCAGGGTAGGTCTCATCAGTCTCTGTCACTTCAAGCATATGGTGTGAAGTAGGGATCATAACTTCCCTAAAGAGAGTATATGAGTGCACAATGTTGGAACCCACCAACAGGAAGGGGTCCTTGATACCATTGTCCTGAGGAGCAGTTTGCAGTGAGCTCTGTCATTAGGGTCATGAAATGCTCTGGGGCGCCTGGGTGGCTCAGACGGTTAAGCATCTGCCTTTGGCTCAGGTCATGATCTCAGGTTCTTGGGATCCATTCCCACATCGGCTCCCTGCTCATTGGGGAGCCTGCTTCTCCCTTTGCCCCTCCCCTTCACTCGTGCTTTCTCTCTCTCTCTCTCTCTCTCACGAAAATAAAGAAATAGAAGCCTTAAGAAGAAATGAAATGCACAAAGCCAGACACTTGTGAATGAGAAGACTCTGCCAGTGATAATAACATCTTTTGGGCAGGATTGCTAAGACAATCCTGCCCCCTCCTCCCCACCCCCCAAGGTCTTCTGGTGGGAAAGCCCTTTTGATATAGGTTGATATTACCAGGTAGGATTTTAGTTTCAATGTAAGAAGCACGTGGGGGAAGATGTATTCTCTTTTGTGGGTACCATGAAAATACCTGTGTCAGAGAGTGGTCAGAATGCTGGGAAGGACAGAGAGGTAGGAGGAGTATGAGAAGTGGAAAATGGGAATTTTGTAAAGCACTTCCTGTTAGCTGGATTTCTGAAAGATAGCAATAAGCAAGGATTTGTTCCTCCCCCTTTGGTTGGCCTCAGCATTGCTGTGCCTTTGGAGTTTTCCGTTCTTCACAGCCTTCCTGGAAGCAGGGAGAGCTTAAGAAGTGGTTCTGGGTAGAGTAGACTGGTCAACTTGTAAACCAGCTGGTTATTTTTCCTTGGTGGGCTCGGGTGACCTCCCAGGAACACAGGTGCGGGAGGGGAGAGTGAATGAATGAAGGCTGACGGGCTGTCTCTTGGGCCACTCCAGGTAGAGTGTTCTTCTCTAGGCCTGGAAACTTGGGTGTTCTGACAACTGGATAACTCAGGTCTCCTTCCCAGCTAGCTGTGTGACCCTGGACCAGTCAATGCACCTCTCTGAGCACCAGTTTTCTCTGCAAAATGAGCACTTTAAACCAAATGACTCCTCAGGTTCTACCCTGCTTTGTAAGTGCTGGGATTTGGACACTCCCAACGCAGGATTCCACCCCAGCCTGAAGACCCAGCAGGTCACCTGTGGGCTCCCGCTGATCTATGCCATTTGCCTTCCTGGCATCCCTTTTCACAGCTCTGCTGAAACGGGGAGATCTGGTTTCCAGATGGGCCAATATCCTCTCCTAGCCGCCAGGCAGCCGCCTTTCTCGTGCTGGTTTCCGCACTAAACTTGAGGGTCTGATTTTAAAGGAGTGGTTGGTTTTAAAGGACCTGGCTGGTTGTGTGTCCCCGAGTTGCACCGCAGTGCTAAATATCTGAGCGAGGCAACACCGGGAGAATCCAGGCAGCAGGCTGCACCCGGAGAGGGAGGGGGAGGGGAGGAGGGGGAGGAGGGGGGGGACGCGAGGGAGAGGGGACTGAGCCTCGAGCGGAAACCACAGAGGTACAGTCCGGAGGACGCGGGGAGGAGTACAGAGACAGGGAGGGGGCAATGCATATATAGACCGTGGGGACACGCTGCGGTGATAGCAGGCGCGGAGCCAGCGGGAGCCTCGGAGCCCTGCGAGGCATCCGCCTCTCCCCATCCCCGCCCCCGTACCTCCCACCCCGCCCCTCCGGGGTACAGACCGCCGTCCCGGTCCCGCCCACGGTGCCAGAGCCCCGAGACCCTTGGGGAACTGCGCCGCGACCCCCACCGGGGCTCGGCTCCTCTGCTCTTCTCGTCCTTGGGCTCCACTCCTCCTCCCTGCTCCAGATGGGACTGGCTCTTGTCTTTGCAAAACCGGGCTCCCCGGGAGATGCGGTGAGCAGCAGCCAGCAGCCGGGGCGCCCCGACCGGCGGGCCCCATGAGTGCCTCTCCCAGAAGACCCAGGTAAGAACTTCTCTCGACCTTCCTCAGCCCTGAGAGGAACACGTCTGGGTGCCGGGGTGAGGATGGGGACGCCCCGGGGAACCTGGAGGCTGTGGAAGCATTGGGGTGGCGGTGAGGGTGCTGTTGGTTCTGAATCTTGAGTGCAGCCTCCAAGTTACCAGAGGGCACCAGAAAGCTATTAACATGGATTGTGGCCTGGCTGTAGTGTCCCCTCCTGAGAGCTGGTGTCCCCAGGAAACCACTGGGATAGACCGTCTCTCTCAGGAATTTCCAGAGGTGGCTAAGCTGGCTTCTTTCTCCGTTCAGTTTGGAGATGTGCTCAGGCGAGTGCCGAGGGCAGGGCTGTGGGTAGGGAGATCAAGTCTCCTTCTCTCTAGCTTTCTTGCAAAAGTTGATACTGGGGACACTGGCTTTCCCTGTTCAGGGTGGTGCTCCCCTCCCCCCTCCGCGCTACCCCCATCAATTTTATGCCTATTTCCCTTCTGCTGTAGAAGTCCGAGATTTGGGAGAAAGACAAGTGGACATCATGGGGTTTATCTGAAGATGTCTACCTAGTGAGATTAGGGAGAGGTTCTGCTTTTCCTGATTTCCTCCTAGAGTGGAGATGGAAGGTCTAGTAACAGGAGAAACTCTTGCTTTGGACCTAGGGGTGCATGGAGTCCCATTCCAGAAGAAATGGCTTTATTCCATTTCCAGGAGATGAGAAGTGGTGGCCATTAGAATGAAGTTGTTAGAGCCCAAACAACTTGTTTGCAGCGGTCAGCCGACCTCCTGCCTGGAGAAACTTCATTCCTCCGGGAGTCCCTTAGCAGGCCACATTGCCCCAGGGCCACGTATGAACAGACGCCTGATAACAGGCTCCCAGGCTGAGTTCTGGTGGGCCTGGAGCAGTGGTGGGGGGTGAGCAGCACTGAGAGGAGAGTATAGATTGTGCACATCGCATCCACTTGGAAGATCCCTAGCTTTATCCAAGGAAGTTAAAAAAAAAAAAAAAGACTTGTAAAAAAATAATAAAATGTTTTCATGACAGTAGCAGATGTAAAACTCCCACCACTCTGGGAGACGATAAAGAAATTTGTGCAGGGGGCTGAGCTGTCTCCTGTGCCAGTGCTTATGTGGGCACATTACCTCTCGCAGATACAAAGAGTGATTTCTGGGGGAGGAGCTCTCTGCCTGGGGGGCTTTTCAAGAGGGGCGTATTTCAGCTAGGGCTCTCTCTTGGAGCTCAGGTAGCCAGTATGGGAAACAGGTAGGAAATGCTGCCTTTCTATCTCCCACCCAAAAGTCCTCCTTTGCTCCTAGTCTGAGCTTGAGGCTTGCCGTAGAGCAGGTACTCCAGAGAGACGCACCCGGGCCGCTGGTCTGGTGTGACCTGACCTTTTCATTCAACAGCATTTAGGAGGTCAGAGGGCAACCTATAAACCTCTGTCTCCTGTGTGAGCCCTTCAGTCTCATGCTCTGAGTGAGGTTAGCATTTATTCTTTCCATCATTACCTCTATTCGCAGTGCCTCTGCCTTTGTTCCTTCCTTGCAGATCCCGTCTCTCTTGCTTATATCCGGTGTCCCTGGTCATGTCCCTTTCCCAGCTGCTCAAAATGAACTGCCTGCCTTTGATGGTGTGCAGTGAGGCTGCTGGAGAGGTCACCTGTGTTTGTCTGAGCTCCCCCTCCCCCTCACCCCTTGGCCCACTGACTTTGCAACTTGCTCAGAAGATCTTGTCCTCAACTTGCAGCTTGGGCCAAGAGCTCCACTGGGCTTCCTCATCATCAGTATGTGGGAGACCCAGTCCCCAAGGGGCATGTGGAAGCTCTGGTTTCCCTGGTCCACACTCAATGGCTTTTGGGTGTGGAGATTTGGGGCTGGGCTTCGGTGTTAGTGTTGGAAAGAAACTGGTATTAGCAACAGATCCATATGGAGCCAAACTGGGGTATTGCTGTCGCACCCCAATTTGATGCTGACACCAAATGTGAGTGCCTTGCTTGGTTTCTTGTCCAGATGTATTCAAGGGTCACAGGCCTTGAATGAAATCACATCTCTAGGGCGCCTGGGTGGTTCAGTCGGTTGAGTGTCTGTCTTTGGCTCAGGTCATGATCCCAGGGTCCCAGGAATGAGTCCCGTGCCGGGGTTCCTGCTTAGCGGGGAGTCTGCTTCTCCCTTTTACTCTGTGTGCTCGCTCTCTCTAAAATAAATCTTAAAAAAAAAAAAAAATAAGAAGAAATCACACCTTTACGAGGCGATTGCTCTGTAAAGGTGGTTCCCGCCACCACCTTATTCCAGCCTTTGCTTTGGGACCTTAGCAGTCCTTTGATGTCTTTGCGGATGAGCTCACTATTGGTTCGCTGTCAGGGTATCCCCACCAGACACATCTGTAGTCTGTACACTTGTACCTGAGCCGCCAGCCCCGGGCTGCAGGTGCGCTCGGGAGGGGTTGTCACGGCTCTGCTCCCACAGCCTGCTGCTTGCGCACAGGTGGCGTGGGGCTCTTCGGGCTGTTATTTAATATTCTGTGATGAATAATCACCCGTTGCACTTGCCCTGCCAAGAGCTTGCTGTCTCTTAGGGTGCCTGCTACAGTTGATACTGCTTTGATTTTCATTGTTCTTTTAGCTTGATCAGGATCTTTTCTTTCTCCCTCTCCTTTCCCCCTTTTCCATCTGTGGATTGGTACATTTCATTTTCTGTCTAGGCATGATTATTCTTCAAACTGTGCTAAAATCATCATTTCCTTGATTTGATCCAAAACCCTAATGTGCCCAAAGCAGAAACACTGCATATATCTTTTAGATGCCGGGGTTCCATGCATACAGGGCTCTGGCTTCTAAGAGATGTTTCCGTCTCCACTGTGCTTTGTACCTGGTGGATACGCATCGCCCATCTGCACAAGGAATGGACGTTGCCATTAAGAGGCAGGAGGGTGGAAACAGTGTGATAGCAAAGGGGTGTGTGTGTGTGTGTGTGTGTGTGTGTGTTGTAGGAAATGGGATTCTGAGTAGGCTTATGCTGTTAGGAGGGTCACCTTCATTTATTGAAACCTTTTTGGTGTGGGTGGCAATCGAGTTCTTTGAAGAGGGGAATGCTTGGCAGTGGACTCAGGTATAGGTCTATAAGGTAGGAATGATAATGGGAATGTAAGTTCTTGTCTAGAGTGGATTGACGTTGATGAATCTGTGAGTTAGTGGTCTGCTAACCACCTTTCCCTTTAGTCTTTCCTCAAGCCAGCCGTGAAGCTCTGTCTTCAGAGAAAGTCACAGGTGATCCACAGTAGGGGAGAAGGACAGCTCCTGTCATTTCAGGGACACCACCGGCCAGGAGCCCATTGTAGGCACAGTGAATGAGCTGGATGGGTCGTTCCATCAGCACATTAATGACCAATCTTAATAGAAACAACCCGAATGCTTTGGTTTGAAACTAGGTCAAATCGTGGGACCTTTCTGAGACCCCGACAGGCATGAAGCAGGAAGCATTTTTCCACCCTCAGCTCCCACGTGGGCTTTTGGCACAGCTCTAGAACCCCTGGTGAAAGGAATTTTCCCTTTCTGAGCCTGAATTGTAGTAAGTCCAATGCGGAGGTGGCTGAGGGCTTCAAAGATCAGACATGGAGAGTGCAATGTGAGCATTTATTTTTTTTTCTAAACTTCAAGAAATTAAATATTGATTTATCCAAAACACAAAACCGGGCAGGTACCACCTGCCTGCCCACTCTGACCCCGACCAGGAGTTGTAGAGCTCAATGAGTAATAAACGTATATTGGCTAGATGAAGGGGCATGAAGAAAGGCAGCCCCTACAGCTCCTCTCCCATTTAACCTAACGGATCCCGGAAATCCCACTGTCACATTCTCAGGGTCTGGGACCTGGGGAAGGAGTAGGGGATAGAAATGGGAATGGAAAAGAAGAGCGATTCCTGGAAAAGTTTGTGAGACCTGGAATCTAGCTGTCCCAGAAGTTCAGCATGGTCCGGGTGAGGCTGTTGGGACAAACAGGGTCCCTGGGAAGGAGAAAAAGAATAAAAATGATGCAGGAGGGGACGGGGGGTCAGCCGAGAGAGGAAGCCAGTGGACCAGAAGGGGGGTGCAGACACTAGGTGCAAGAAAAGGTGAAAGAGGGGGAGAGAGAGGGTAAGTGAAGGCAGTACCGTGCTTGCAGGTTCATTCTCTTCCCCTTTTCCTGTGGACGAGGGAGAAAGCCAGCCTTTCCAGCCGAGCAGCATGGTTTTTGTGCTCCTGGAGTCTTCTCATTGAAGCTGTCAAGCCTCAACCCTACACGGCAGCTCCTTCTATTTTTACATTTTGCAGAATTGAAATTAAACAAATGACCCTGTGATGGTGTGTTCATGAAGATTTTATCTAGCACACCCACACAGCCAGTGCCGGGGGTGGCTGAATATTTAGCATAATATTCCACTTAATCAGATAAGAAGGCATCCTCCAGAGAAGCCGGGGCTTTGATAATAGCCTATGAAGAGCTGCTTTGATGAGGGTGGGCAGAAGCCAGAAAGGAACCTTGTTCTCTGGCTTGGTTGGGCTTGTTAGCGGGAAGAGTTCCAGTTTCTGGAGAAGCTTCGCATTTCCCCTCCCATACTTTTTTTTGGCACTGGATTTGATTCCAGCCTTTGTGAACCTTCTTGGTCCATTTCTCCTTGGAGATCTCACTAAATGCAAAAGAAAGTGTTCCCTTTGGCTGAACTTGCCCCAAGGGGAAGCCCTGTTTAGAATCTGGGCGCTCGCCCTCTTTGTTGGCCTGCCCAGGGAGGTTCACCTGTACCGTGCTGGTGTTACCGTGCTTAGACAGCAAGAATAAGGATGCTGCACAACTTGTACTGGGTTAGAACTCAGTGCAGATAATGTTTTGTTGGTTTAGACATGGACTTAGTTCCTAAGTCCCAGGAGATTTAGTAGCAATTAAATGCATGCCCCTGGCACATAACCATTCTTTTGGAGGAAAGAAAAACAACAATGCCTGTTAAGGGGACCAATTAATAAGACAGGGTTGGTTGGGTAGATGTAAAAACGCAGGACTCTTCAAAAGGCTTGCCACTCTTGTGCGCGTGTAGGGGTTTAATAGGAGATCTGTGGGCTCTTTTGCCATAAACATTTAATGTTTATCTGCTTCCCCACCTGTTAACCTCTAAAGTGGTGTTCTGACAAATCCAGCAGCAGAGGCTGGATAGCAAGACTGCTGTTGAATCAGTCCTGACCTCAAAAAGAGCAACAGATCGGACAGAGTGACTCAGAAGGAGGTCTTCTTTCTGCTGGCTGGCCTTGCAGAGGCTGATCTTTCCCTCCAGAACCAAACAGGCTTACTTGTCTATTACTAGAATATTCCCAGCAGTGACTATAAAAAGGTGTCTCCGCCTCTGACGCAGAGAGCGATGGAAAGCATTGACACAAGCCATATGGGTGTATGTTCAAAGGCCCAAGGAAATGAAGGATTGACAGTCCATTAAGACAGAAACAGAAGCCGGTTTCCTTCCCTTCCCTCCAGTTGAGCATCCGTGTGTGTTTTCTCTCTGTGCTCTTTCTTCCTGGCTATCTGGTTCAGGCAGTTTGTCTGGCATGCCTTTTTAGCCGAGGAAACTTCTTCTGTATCTTGGAGAAAAAGGGAAAAAAGATAAACCCAAGTCAGAACTTACCTTTACCACTGTCAAGTTCAAAGGATGGCCTCCTAGGTGTAAAGCCTTTGTTCATCCCTCAGCCCAGTGGTGCACGATTGCAGTGTCCATCCTACAGCCACCAGAGCCAAAAACGAATGTCCCCGTCATTTCTTGGCCATACGTTGTCCCCAGACTTCTATACTTGGACTCTGAGTCTCTTCGTGCTCAAGTCTTTATTTAAGTGAATCCCCAGGTGCTGGTGTCTGGGTGGTAGGATCCTGGGATCCAGCCCTGCATCGGGCTCCCTGCACTTGAGGGAGCCTGCTTCTCCCTCTCCCACTCCCCCTGCTTGTGTTCCCTCTCTTGCTGTCTCTCTCTCTGTCAAATAAATAAGTAAAATCTTAAAAAAAAAAAAAAAAAGAATGAATGAATGAATCCCCAGAATGAGCTTCTCAACTTGTTTGGAAGTAGAAAGCTTACACAGAGTCTTATCCAAAAGTTTCCCCTTTCCTGGTGAGGATGACATAGCCATCTCATAATAGTATGGACAGTTAAAGAAAAAGCATCTTGAACCCTTCATTATTACTATTTTATTACTGCTGAAATACCATTGGTATTACATGCTACTGAGCATAGAGCTCTTTGTTATGCAGAATCATTATTAACTGCCTTTTAGAGTTGCAATGTACAGACACAATGCCCAAGATCACATAGGCAGGAAGTGGTAGAGTTAGGACCTAAACCAATGTTCTATTTTTAAATACTGTGATCTGTTCTTAAATACTGTTCTCGAATACTATGATACCATTCTTTCTCTTGTGGATTCTGCTCTAAATTTTCAGTGTCCTCTTCTTTTTTTCTTTAAAGATTTTATTTATTTATTTGACAGAGAGAGAGATCACAAGATCACAAGTAGGCAGAGAGAGGGGGGGAAGCAGGATCCCCGCTGAGCAGAGAGCCTGATGCAGGGCTCGATCCCAGGACCCTGAGATCATGACCTGAGCCGAAGGCAGAGGCTTAACCCACTGAGCCATCCATGCACCCCCTCTTTTTTTTTTTTTTTTTTCTTATCCTCTCCCATGAGCTGTCATTAGTTCTTTTTCTCTGCAGGTTAGGGGTATACAAGCATCTCCTTGTAGCTGGGACACAAAGGGATTTCTTAAAATATAGATACCTATGCAGACCTAATTAAAGGACTTTAAAACAAAGAGATGGACTATTACTTTCTTTGGCACTTCCTGCCTTCCTTTCATGTTTTGGTGTGTTAATCGCTGCCAAATTTTCTTGACATTTAAGTCAAGGAAAATGCTGAATGAAAGTTGGCATTATATCTACTCCTTGTAACTGCGATATCCCTCCTTCCCTTGTAGATTACTGTGAAGGAAGAGTCTTTCCCCTAGCCTGTTGCAGTGGAACCAGTGGCTAAATAAATGTCTGTAAGGCACAGAAAGTATAGGAGAATTGAGGGAAACTGCCACTTCCAAAAGAGAGCAAGTCCCTTAGGATTCAAATCTCTGTCAGTCTGTCTTTTGAGGTCTTTCTTTAACTTGGCTGAGGCCATTCCCTCCATTAGAACTCAGTTGGCAACAGTCAATAGAGAGTGTTAATTTCTGGTCCTGGCTGGTGTTTTGCATGCATGAGCTTCCTGCTATTTGTCTGAAAAAGCACCAACCCAGGTAAATAAGACTGTGCTGAGGGCTTTATTTAGCAGTTAGACCAACCCAAGCTGAATGATATATTTTGGCAGGAACAAGTTAGCAGGGACTGCCGGTCTGTGTTCTTAGAGCGTTTGCCCAACCATGGATAAGACAAGAGGATTTATAAAGCCAGGTTTAAAAATTAGTTTCATCTATTCTTTTTTTTTCTCCTGAAATATGATCATTCTTAACACATCTAGATACCACAGGAACGGGAGTCCAATGCTAGTGCTAGGTTTCAACTCTTCTACCTGAAGCCTGATCTCTCTCAGCAACAGCCGAATTTAATTTAGGGATTGAGTTTTGGGGCTGTCTTGTATACCAGCACTAAAATCATGGTGCTGCGATCAACTTTTGAGAACTGATTTTGGGACAGGATTAAAAGCGGTGCAAACAAGACCAAAATAGGAGAGTAAGGAATCCAGACATTTGCACTTTTTGTGGCGTTTATTCCTTTGTGAGCAGTGGAGAGAAATGAGTTGATGGGTCGGAATCTAGGTTTTCCAGAGCACTGGTGAAATGTCCTCATCTCTTGTTCTTTGCTACGGCGTCTCTACCAACTGTGGACAGGATGTAACATATCCTTACCTCTATTTTATTCTGTTCTTATTTCTGTCATTTTTTTTTTTTTTACCACATCCTCTCTTTATATTCTTGCAACAAATGCCTGTTAAACAAGACACCAGATGAGTATTGGGGATGCGGAGTTAGAATAAGATGATTCTCTCTTCAAAGAGCTCATGGCTTCTAGTAAAGAGGACAAAGTAGCAAAGGCAACTTGTTAATGGCTCTAAAGAGGTAAGAATAAGGTGGCGTGGGAACACTAAGTCCAGAGCAGTGAGCAGAACAGCCCAGATCAAACTGAGAAAGCCTGTTCAGAGGTTTATATAAGGTTGTATTTGAGCTGGATTTTAATGGGCGAGTAGGCATGTTCCAGATGGAGAAGGACAGAACCTTCTAGAAGGTGAGGCAGTGAGCCTGGAGCAGCATGCTGGAGTATGATCGTTAAGGTCCACTTATCTAGCTTGTACTTAACAAAGGCGATGGGGAGCAGGAGGACAAGAACAGATTCATTTTTTTTATGAAAGTAGGCGGCAGCCATGTGGAGGGTAAACAGAAACAGGGAGAGTCCAAAGACCAGGTTGCCATTAAGGGGCTGCTGAGTAGTCCAGGTGAGATTTGATGGGGGGTCTGAAATCGGGCAGGAAAGTTTGGAAGGGAATATCCAGCTTTGAGAATTAGGCTAAAAAGGAGTCCTCAAGATGGAGTAGCAAGCGGATGATGGAGGCTGAGGGAAGGAAGAGGAGGAGCCATACATTATAGTAACGTTCTTGCTCCATGTTCTCTGAACGGGGCCATTAGCCGTAGACGGAGATGTGAAGTACCAGAAAAGAAGCATAGTTGAAAGAGAAAGTAAAGGGAGGAAAATTTGGGCAGAATGAGGATTGAAAAGAAGCTAGTGGAGTAGGGATGTAATGAGTCCTTTGTAAAGTTAGCAAAAACAGGTTTAGTGAAATTGTGATGGAAGATGGGATGGGAGCAAGCCAGTGACATTGGCCAGAGCTTTGGAATTGAAGGCAACAGAGAGTTCTGGAACACTACTCTCAATATTTGAGGAGGAGGACATGACAACCTAGAAGTGAGAATGAGAAGGTCTTTAAGAGGGGAATCTCTGAGCCTCTGCCTTCGGCTCAGGTCATGATCTCAGGGTCTTGGGATCGAGCCCCGCATCGGGCTCTTTGCTCGGCGGGAGCCTGCTTCCCCCTCTCTCTCTGCCTATCTGTCAGCTTGTGATCTTTATCTGTCAAATAAATAAATAAAATCTTAAAAAAAAAAGAGAGAGAGAGGGGAATCTCTTGAATATGCTTTTCAATAAAAAGGAAACCCCTGAATAGAAAGGGAGGGATTGAAGAGAACAGGAAAAAGAAGAGACAGCTAAGAGAGCAGAGTTCTTAAGAACACAGAAGGTGTTTAAAAAAAAAAAAAAAAAAGAACTCAGAAGGTAACAGAATCTAGCAAAAAAACAAGGGCAGGGGTTTAATTTGTAGACGGAGGAATGGAAGGGTACCAGTATTTATGGCGTGCCAAGCATCGTACTAGGTATTTTATGTATTTTGTTGATTTAGTCCATTTTCATTAAAACCGTACAAGGAGACAAAAGGAATGCCCCTTTCTTTGGAGGAGGTGGGAAAACAGCAAAAGGTGTGACTTTCACAAATGCAGCTGTGAAGAGCCATCGAGAGTAGCTTCAAGTAGTAACTTCTACTTCCTCCGTGAAGAAGAGGTGAAATCATCTTCTGAGATTGTCCCACCCAGACACAATATCCGTTAACAGCCATGTAGTCATCCATGTTAACAGCTTCTGCGAGTAGAGCAGCAAGTGAGGTAAAGAAGAATGCAAAATTTTCAGTGTCAAAATTATTGATTTCGGACAAGCAGAAAGATTTCCATATAGAGTTGACACCTGTTGGAGCTGGAAAACATACCCTGTGACAGCACTATTGTCTCCATCCTCCCCCTCCCTGGGAGCTGGGCAGAGCCAGCCACTGGTTGGATTTCTCCTGGGGAACAGATGCATCCCATAGGTTTGGCAAAACCACAAGTCATTGAGAGTGATGTTGAGACTATTGAGGAAAGGGACTTCGAGGAAAGTAGAGCCAGAACGATGCAGAGGACCTTTGAGAAGACAGTGAAGGGATCTAAAGGAGGAACGGAATGAGAAATCTCAGAGGACTGGAGGTTGAGACTGTGAAGATCTTAGAGATACTGTGAGATTCTGGGGTTGACATCTGGATAAAAAGTTGTTTCAAGCAGGATGCTTGTCAGTGACCCCCTACCTTGAATTGGCATCATCTTACTTGTATTATCAAACGATGGAGTTGTTTATTTCTGGATGGGTGACCAAGAAGGGCTGTGAAATTCCTCATTGTTTGGTCCCCATCCGTCTGCTGGGGTGAGGTAGGTGTGGCTTCTCTGGGAACAGAGTGCTGTGCCAGATGCAGGTGCAGAGTGCGGAGTGCAGGTGCAGAGCCCAATGAGCAGGTATTTTGAAGACTATCTAAAACACGTGACTGCAGGCTTTTTCCACCTGGGCCTTTTGAAAGTCCAAGCCACACTTCTGTTTTGTTTTTAGTGGGCTTTATTATTTTCTCTTATTTTATGTCATCAGTGGCTTAAAATAAACGTGTCCCTTCCAGAGAACATTTTCTGTTTCTCAGTTCATGAACTTTTAGGTTCAAAAAGTGAATTTTCTGGGCCATTCCCCACACACCATTCCCGCCAGGTAACATAATGGCTTCCATTTTCATCCAACCTGGCATATCAGAGGGGTTGACTCACCACTGGGCCACATGCTTCCGACCAGCATTGTCACCAGAAGCTGAGCCTATGATGGGCCTGCTGAGGCCGACAAAGGATCTTTTTGTCATTGAGAGAACAATTCCAGCAGGCGATGAGCGCTGTCTTTGTGGCCCTTTCTGACTTGTTCTGTTAGCACTTATGGTTTGTCTACCTGGATGCTCCGTCTCCCCCGGCCCCCGCCTCCCACCCCCAGACTCAGCCTCGGGCTCCCTGTTTCTAGATGTTGTTGTCTGGATCATTGCAACCTCCGTAGTTTGGTGCAGCTGCACGTCTCTGTTCTGCACACAAAAACCAAAAGAGCACAATCTGTAGGTATCTGTGAACAATTGGTGTCAACCTTCCCTCCTCCTTCCCCCCAAAAGCTTTAGAAGTCAGGAAAAAATGTTTCAGCCGTGTTTTATCTGCCTGTTTGTTTGTTCACCTCAATTTCAGAACACTGGAGCAAGGTTCTAAAACATCCTTTCTAGGTCAGTCTGCTGTCCTTCCTGACAGCCGGTTCTGGTTTCTTCCAGGGTTTCCAAGGCTGTTACAGCGGTGGGTTGAAGGCAGGGCTTCAGGGTAGACGGTGTAGACAGCAGACACAATTCCCCAGGCAGTGATCTGCCCATGTGTCCTCCTAATGACTCAATCATTACTTAGCTCTGTAATGAGCTCTGGATGAGAAAGAGTAAGAATTAAGTTGTCTGTTGCCTTCTGTAGCTTCACTTCTATGGATTCTTAGCCATTAAGGGGCCTAGAATGATCTCATTTAACTTTTTACGGATGAGGAAAAGGAAGCCCAGAGAAAAATCAATCATCAATTTGGTTGGTGGCAGATCTGGGACTGGTACTCTCACTTCTTGACATAGAATTTAGTGTTAGCAATTTAATCTCCAGTTGCTGGAGGAGGATATTTTGAGGTAATATTTTGAGTAGAAGGGTGTTCCACTTAGGTGACAGCTTGTGGGGGCAGCACATAAAGTTTTCTGGTCCTCAGTTTGCCCTATATACGGATTATCCTGTGAGGTTTTCATCCTGCACCTGACGGGTGAACGAGGGGGCTGAATCTGTTGCCCCCTTTCCTTCTTGTATGGAGGGTGTGTGTGTGAAGGAGAGTAATTTGAATGTGTAAACGTTGTTTTACCACTACACGTTTAAAACTTGTGTATAAGGGGTGCCTGGGTGGCTCAGTGGGTTAAAGCCTCTGCCTTCAGCTCAGGTCATGATCCCAGGGTCCTGGGATCGAGCCCTGCATTGGGCTCTCTGCTCAGCAGTGAGCCTGCTTCCGCCCTCTCTCTGCCTGCCTCTCTGCCTACTTGTGATCTCTGCCTGTCAAATAAATAAATAAAACCTTAAAAAAAAAAAAAAAACAACTTGTGTGTAAGACTAGCAAATAGAAACTGATCTTCTGGTTGTTCATAACATGTCGTTCCTCTGTTAACAGGCAAATATTGTTTTTTTAAAAGATTTTATTTATTTTTATTGTAGAGAGAGAGCGAGAGCACATGTGCGCACGTGAGTGGGGAGGAACAGAGGGACAGAATCCCAAGCAGACTCTGCACTGAGTGTAGAGCCTGACCTGGGTCTTGATCTTATGACCCCAAGATCATGACCTGAGCTGAAGCCAAGAGTTGGACTGTTAACTGTCTGAGCCACCAGGTGCCCCTAAGAGGCAAAGGTTTTGTGTTGATATTGGGAACTGACCCTTTCTAAAACAATATTGGTCTCTTATACATCTGAGAGGATAGAACCATGTAAGTGCAAAAGTAGGGTTTACTTGGTCTTACAGGTAGAAAGTTTGATGGTGTGGATGAATTTGCCATAAGGTGGGCATGGATTTCCCTGACTGCCAGTCACTGGTCACCTGCCTTCTGGCCTGCAAAGGTATGGCACCAACTCTGTGTGTGACCTGCCCTAGTGGGGAAACCCAGGTCAGTATTTGTCCTTTCAGAAGAAGTGGAGGTGCTCCCAGGTCACTGCTCTGGGCCTTGTTGGTCAGTTTGGTGGATTAGATGCCTAGGATTACAGAAGCTGGTACTAAGCAAGTGTCCCTAACTTGGGGGTGCAAGACAGGACAGGCATATTAGAAAAGGGTTAAAAAAAATCATGCTGGGACGCCTGGGTGGCTCAGTTGGTTAAGCAGCTGCCTTCGGCTCAGGTCATGATCCCAGCGTCCTGGGATTGAGTTCCACATCGGGCTCCTTGCTCGGCAGGGAGCCTGCTTCTCCCTCTGCCTCTGTCTGCCAGTGCTTGCTCTCTCTCTCTCTCTCTTTCTCTCTCTGACAAATAAATAAATAAAATCTTTAAAAAAAAAAAAATCATGCTTAGGAACAAAGGAATCTCCACCTCTTTCCTGTGTAGGTGGGATATCATTTGACCATCCACAAGAAAATGACTGGGAACCAATGAAGCTTGCTCATAAGAATATTACAGAAGTTGGTGCGCCTGGGTGGCTCAGTTGGTGAAGAATCCGACTCTTGATTTCGATGCGAGTCATGATCTCAGAGTCATGAAATCGAGCCCCATGTCGGACTCCACACTGAGTGTGAAGTCTGCTTGTCCCTCTCCCTCTGCCCTTCCCCCCACCTCACTTGCTTGCTCTCTCTCAAATAAATAAATAAAATAAAATTAAAAAAGAAAAGAAAATTATGGCAGTCCTCTGAGAAAGTTTCCTGTCTCTGCCTCTGTGAAACATGAGTTAATAAATTATATTGCAGAGCCCAGACAGAAGCCATACAGGCTCTTTTTGCCAGAGCTTGAGGTCCCTGAGAATTGAGCTGTACAGAATTCACGGTCATTGTGGAGATTATTTGCCGGTTATTTTGCTCTCTGATTTTGCTTTCCCCAGGGAGAATCCCATCTGGACAAAATACCAGTTAACAGCCATGTAGTCCTCCATGTTAATAGCTTTACTGAGGGTGTGCTCAGCCGTGCGAGCCACGAAGAGAAGTGGGGGATCTGTAGGTGTCTCGCTGTGTCAGTGGTCCCTATGCTAAGACTGTTTTCCTGGTCTGTTCAAATGTTACAGCTGCTTCCAAAATGTTGAACTGTGTTGTCATTTGGATTGTCCCTATGTTATCTGTGGTATTGTTTCTGTCTGTTCTTAAATTATCATTCAGTAATTCTGTGTTTTGTCTGTCTGATTCTCCCCTGCCAAACCACATCTTCCAAGGTAGGCCATTTTGTTGTTGAGTCTTGGAGATAAGAAATGGTATGCAAAATAAACATACTACTTACAGCTACCTTCCTCTCCCACAATCAACCACTGTCTCTGTTGAACTTTTAACTGAAACCACAGTCCAGAGTTTCAAGGAGCCATCTCTCAAACATGGGTATCATTAAGGTCCAGAGATTTCTTACCGCAGATTTACTATCTTTGGCATAAAAGCTGGAGAGCAGCCTAGCTCACGTCTCATGCAGGAAGGGCAAGTTAAAAACAGTCTTGGCATTCTTCAGATCACTGACCCTACAGGCATTACAACCTTCCTGTTTTGTTTTGCTACTAGCCTCCTGTGCACTTATCCGCCATTTGGTTAAATTATTGCGAAACAACAGACAGTGACCCTCTACTCTTATTTCCAGATCACCCCAGCGTAGAGCTAATGGGCTCACTCTGTGCTCACTGCTCAGATCATGAGATGACAGATGTGGAAGAAGCAATCCTAAGAATGACCTATATTAAAACATAATTTAAGGTTCTGTTGCTGGGTGGCTATAACTCAGGTAGGGGGTGATGGCGTCTGTCTTCCCCAAAGTCCTTTAGAGTAGGAAGGTATCTTTCCATGAGTGAGCTTCCTTCGGATTAGTCATAGGGTTCCAGTAATAGATAGTCATTTCACCTTGGCATTGATTCAGGCCTAATCCATATCTGAAGAACCATCCTCTTCATCATCGTTATCTGCTCTCGTTTATTGAAACTTCTACCATGTGCTGAATGCTGGGCTAAGCACAGTACATTCATGATCTCACTTAGCTCATACCACAATGAGTCAGTACTAGTCATTTCTCAATTTTACAGATAAGGAAACCAAGACTTGGGAAACAGTGGCCTTCCAATGTTATCTTACTAGGGTTAAGAGCTCTGATTTCAAGCCTGATCTTCCAATACAGCTATGTCATGTGAAACCAAGCTGTCAGAAACTATTCACCAGGCATCTCCTTATGTAAGGTACTCTACTAGGTTTAGGGGTATGAGGATACAAAGAGGCATAAGACACTTCCCATTCTTTCGTGGCTTTAAATGCTGTTGGACAAGAAGTCATTTTAAAAATATTTAACACTACACTAAATTCTCAATATGTGAACACAATAAGCAATATATTAATAAGGAAGGTGTCTTGAAGAAGGTGAGATTCACACTGGGCCTTGAACAGTGGACAAGATTTACATAGATGGAAAATCAAGAGGAAAAGCATTTTACACAAGGGAGTTGATGTGAACAAACCCTAAAAATGGGCAAGTTCAAGGCGCGTTTTATTGTTGAAGGGTGAAGAGCGATGGGGGTGGGTCGAGTTATCCGGGCGGAGGTATTTGTGTACTCATCTGTTTGGTCAACAGATACTTGTTGAATGTGCCTACTACCTGGAGGTATTCCCTAGGGGAAGAATGAGAGAGGAGGTTGAAAAGGTAGAGTAGAGCCTTATTGATAACCAAGTTCAGGAGCTGGAACTTTGTCTTGTAGACACAATCACTAGTTTGGGAGCTACAGGTAGATTTTAAACCCTTCTCTGAAAAAGTTCCAAACTAGTTATCTCTGTCCTGTCCCCTTTCCCCTGGTTTTTCTGGACTTCACGTTGAACGGTGGGCACTCCTCTGATGAAGACATCTATCTATCTGTATGGAGAATGCCCATGTTTGGGGAACAGGGGAAGAAGGAAAGTCAAAAGAAGGACAGACTGGGGAATTAGGTCCCTGTCATGTCACCGATGCTCAGAAGGAGAGTTTGAAGAAAGTACAGAGGGAAAGGGGTCATGGGTGTTAAAGAGAAGATGAGATTACAGAGCAAGAGAGATTGGATGCTTTTGAATGTGGTGATTAAATTTGATGACTGGTCTGTCGGTGATGGTGGAGAGCACATTTCAGTGGTGTGCTGGGAACAATAACCTTATTGCAGGAGATTACTAAGTAAAAGGAGAGGTGATCATCACAGCAGTAGAGAATGCTCATTTTACAAGTTCAGCAGCCAAAGGAGAAGAAAACGAAGATAATGACAGCAGGGCCACAGAATTGATCAAAGTTGGGTTTTTTTTCCTCCCCTCAAAATGGGCAAAACCGTATTTGAAGCTCTAGGATATGGACAGAGGAAGAGACTGAAGAAATTGGAAATGAAGGATGTAACAGAGGGAACTCTTCTGGTCCTCAGGGATTTTTTTGTAGCACGGTGTTCTAATGGTAACTGGACGGGTAGAACTTTCAAACACTGGATGGTTGTATTGGCACAATTATGTTCTTTTCATATCCCCCCCCCACTGATTTCTCTATCCTTGAACCATAAGTCTGTATCATCCTTATACCTATCTGCTACTGGATGATAACTGGGCGTCGATGATTGTCAATACACTGTTGGAGCCATCTCTTTTCTCAAACATATTGGGTTTCTGGTTGAGTGTGTTTACAATCCCTTACATTTCTGTCTATTTGGCTGTTTTTCTTTTGTTTTCCATCCTTGTGATGTAGGACTTTTGGACTACTGAAGCTTTTCTGTTTTGTATGAATGAATGAATGGATGAGTGAATGAATGAAGGAAATTTGACACCAAAATTCATCCACCCAGGAACGTGTGTGTGTACGTATATTGAATTTTATTTTAATTTATTTTTTTAAATTTTATTTATTTATTTGAGGAGAGAGAGTGAGAGAGAACGGGAATTGGGGGGGAGGGGCAGAGGGAGAGACTTTGCCCCTCGGAGCAAGTGTGTGGAGGACAGCATCCATGGGCAGGAAGAGCTGCTATATAGACAGATTAAAACACAGCGTATTTCAACATTTACCTACAGAGCAGCTACCGTGTACCAGAGACTTTGTAAGTGTTAGGGTTGCAGAGAAGAGTGAGGTTCATTGCCTTGCTGTCAGAGATGTTCACTTTTTGGGGAAGAAGTCCGATCAGCAAATGGACACTTTATGTCTCACATGATTAGGGCAAAGAGAGAAGTATGGCCAGGTGCTGTTGTAATAAAAGAGGGGCACTCAGCCCTGCCTGGGAATGCGGAGAAAAGTTTCCTGGAGGAGGTGATGCTTAAGCAATTATATTTTGATGGGTAAGTGAGAGCAGGCAGAGAAAGCCTACGCAAAGTCATGGCCAAAGAAAGCATGGTTTTTACAGAAAACATTAAGTTATTTCACAGTTTTCAGAGTATAAAGTAAGAGGGATGGTTTGAAGGACATGTGCCTGGGTAGGGGCCCTAGGGGAGGGTATCAGGACCTTACCTGCTATGCTGAGACCCTTACACTTTGTTTCAAAGGCAGTGGGAAGCTGTGAGGGATTTAAGCAGAGTAATGTATAATCATATTTATGTGCAGCTCTAGTATGGTTGCAAATGATTGATTCAAGAGAGTGATTCCATTAAAAATGTTTTTGGCTTCAATTTGGCAGAAACCAAACTAATAGCAGCTTAAATATGTGATGACAGGCGCCTGGGTGGCTCAGTGGGTTAAAGCCTCTGCCTTCGGCTCAGGTCATGATCCCAGGGTGCTGGGATCGAGCCCCACATCGGGCTCTCTGCTCAGCAGGGAGCCTGCTTCCTCCTCTCTCTCTACCTGCCTCTCTGCCTACTTGTGATCTCTGTCTGCCAAATAAATAAATAAAATCTTTTAAAAAAATAAATAAATATGTGATGACATTTTTCATGCAAGAAGGAGCCCAGAGAAAGCTGGTATCTGGCATTGGTTTAGATACCCGACCATACAGTCAAGGACCCAGGCTCATTCTCCTGTACCATCCTCACCATTTTTGCTTTCGATCCTCATGCTGTTACTTCGTGGTCATGAGAAGGCTGTTACTGCTCAAATATCATGATCATGTTCAAGGTGGACAGAAGTGGAAGGTGGTGGTACTAACAGTGTCTGCCCCCTTTCAAGAAAGCACAGGTGCTCCCAGAAGCTTTCCAGTATGCATTCCTTCATAGCTCATGGGCCAGACGTAGAAGGAGTTGTCACTGGCTGCAAAGGAAGCTAGAACAAAATATTTGTTCTTTCGAGCTTCCATAATAAGGAAGGGCAAAGGGAAAAAAAGGCATGCGAACTGAGCGTTGAGTTAGCCAACCAATAGTATATGTCACTCATTTATCTTTAGCAGGCGTAGGGATTGGACTGCCTTCTGGTAAATAATATCCTATGCCAGGCAGAGAAGGAGGCAAAGTACCCAGCTCAAAGCAGAACAGTCAACATGTGTTGTAGCTTTTAGAAGAGAAAAGGCCAGAGCAGGAAGAGCGAGGGGGCTTGGGTGCCATTGGCATCGTTTGTTGCTTGGGTATCAGAGGGGCCTTCTCCCTGCTGAACCAGTAGATGTCTGGCTCATCCTCAGATTGGTTGGTGAAAATTGACAAGATCCACCTTTCTGCCGTGGAACTGACTTCTCTTTTACCTCTTTACAGGTCTCATAATCAACCAATCAATCCATTATGATTTATTCCAATGATGGAATTATGCTAGCCATTGTTGGGGGATATCCAGGATGGAGTTTAGGAGGGGACAGTAGAAGAATAAGAACCATGTCATTCCTCAAGTAGCTTATGTTCTCTACACAGAACAGGTTACAACAGTATAAGGTAAGACAGGTGCACATGCTTCTAGCTTGGTGTAAAGTGTCAACAACCCAGGCCTGGGCCACAAGGCTCCTTTAGATTGGGTTTTACAAATTCAAGGTCAATTGTCACCACTCTGCTTCTCTCAGCACTGTTTTGCAGAGTTGTCCGGCTGGTCTGCCTCATGCATACATGTCAGGAATCCGTGTTTGGCCTAGAGCCAACCCCTACTCCCCCCCCACCCCCCCCCCACCGCATGCCTTCACAGGTGCATACACTCTTGCTGGAGTATGTTCTATCCATCTCCAGCCCCTCTCTTCTAGCCAGCATGCCAGAAGGAACGAGAACAGCTCTGCCATATCCGTCTGACTGCTTTATTTCTAAATTTGAAAAAATAACAAAGCACTATGGTGGCATTACAAAAAGGTTTAGAGAAAAATGGACAATCACCTACAATCCTACCTCCCTAATAGAACCAGGGTATAATCTCTTGCAGTTTTAGCATGGAAATAGTGCTTTCTTTTGCATGCTTGGAATCAGGGAGTGTGTACAATTTTGCATTCTGCTTTATTTACAGAGTTAGAGCTCACAAAAATGTGTTGAGTAAATGAATATTGATGAGTAGTCCTCACAAGAACAAGATGTACCACCTCTTTCCCATTGTTGTTCCTATATATTGTTTTCCATTTTCTCTATTTGAATAGAGATGGGGGCCCTGGAGGCTTTCCAGAGTGCCACTTTTATGGTGTGACCTTTGAGTCCTGATATAGACAATAGGAAAATTCTTAGCATGGGATCAGAACCTCGAGAAGAATTGGAATTCTGGTGGGCAGGAGATAAGGATCATTGTAGTCCCATTCTTTCCCCGCAGGAAGCATCTTAAGTGAAAAGACCATCTCTCTTGTTCATGACCACGGAGACAATTCTCTTTTTATCCAAACCTTGCCCTTTTATCTAGAGGCTGTTCAAGGGACGGAACTTTCTTGGTTAAGGGAATGGGGGAGGGGGGCACTTGGACCAAGTCCTTGGAATCTGAATTCTTTCCTCTCACAGGGATTATGTCTGGGTTGCCATCCCTGCTCACTCTCAGATTCCAAGTGGTTGCCATGTTTTAGAACTACCATGGAATTTTGGAAACTCAGTAATAGCTAGTTAACTAGAGAACACATGTTGAATTGTAGTTCATGATTCTTCTGGTTCAGTTCTGCAAGTCTTAATTAAACCAACAGAGTTTACAAGGGATTCATTTACATTCATCAGCGTTACCTTTTCATCCATTCCTACCTTCTTAAATTATTTCCAAGAACTGCTCTAAAAGAACAAAGTGCCTGCTTTGACAAAAAAGTTCTACCCCCCTTCAACCATTCCTCCTCAGCTCCCGAAGTCCTCTGACAGTCAAATAAATAGATCCAGTAAGACAAGATTATTGCATTCATTTCCTTTAGGTTTATTTATCCTGGGAAGCATCGCCTCTGTCTTGTCTGTACACCTCGCACCAGGATGATAGCTGTTATAAAAATCCAAAGATAAATGCCTCAAAACATTGGCAGCCAAATTAATTCCAGAATTTCTCTCCCTCGTGCTATGGAATGAGCAACCTCCAGATCTGATGAGATGTTCTGGGTCCACAAAACTTTAGACTAAGAGGGCAGAGTCTGTGCCTGGCATGGGAAAAAGGGAAGTTTCCCATGAAGGAAGGAGCTGAGTCAAGGCATGTCTCATGTGTGACATCTCAGAAGTAATGCCATCAAGAAAGAGGCCAGGGGACTGTGCTTGCAAGTAAGCTGGAGCCAGATCTGGGGAACATGTAAGGCAGCAGACGAAGAGGTAAGGAAGCAAGCTTTTCCTTGGGAAGAGGTGAATGGTCACCATGCTCTGTTCATTCGCTCCTGGCTTCTAGGAAGCTCCCACAGTGACCAGCCTGTGAACCGGACGTGCTCCCTTGCCCTCTGCCCTCAAGCACCATCCAGGAGAGCTGAGAGATAATAATACACTTAGAAGTGCCAGGGGCCCTCTGGTGTTCTCTAGCTGGAAGGCCCCAAAGCAGGAACCTGAGAAAGTTTCTAGATCTCCAAAGAAAAGACTCACAAAAGATATTCAAGTCCAATGAAATGGACTGCCTTGTGTGGTCACGTCCTCTCAGCAGAAAGGGGGCATCTGCACGAACGACAGTTCTGTCCCTTTGTATGTGGGTCCTGTGGGTTTTAGACTGAGTGTGGAAAAGTGCTTAGCACGTGGCGGGCGGACCCTCAGTGTTGGTCCCCATCCCCTGGCCCCATTAGCGTGGATATGTTTCGTTTCCTACAGACACACAGAGCCAAGGACCCATGTGTTGTAGTGGGCAGAGCACTGGTCTTGGCAGTAATTCTCAAAATTATCACTTAGTGAGCATGTCCTCCGTGCTAGTGATGTGGTTGGAGATACGATCTTTCCCATTTACTTCTGAAGACACTAAGGCTTGGAGACACTGATTAACTTGCCCCAGATCATGGAGTTAGTAAGAGGAAGACTTGGCATTAGAACCTGGTTTCATTTGACTCCAAAATCTTTGGTTTTTTGTTTTTGTTTTTTTTATTCCTGTGACATTCTGTCTCCTAAGAAACCGGAAGCACTGGTTTTGATTCCCAGCGCGTTTGCTTCCTAACTGAATATTTCATTACTCTGGGCCTCAGTTTACTCACCTGCCTAGTAGAGGGGTTAGGCTAGGTGTTTTCTGACCTCTCTGTTGTGCGTTGTCTAATGCTCGGTCTTAAGCATTTTATCAGCAGGATCTTCATCAGTCTGGGATATACGGGGGAAGGATATGGGAAATTCTTATTCATTTAATTACTATTCATTCATTACTGTCTCTTGAGTGCCCCTGTGGGGGTACAGCAGAGACCAGGCTGTCATGGTCTGGCCTTTGGAACTTACAGGTAGAGCAGGGAAAAGGGACCCTGCATATGTTGTAAGCACTGAGTGTCATGCGGTGCGTGTAGACGCTTCTGAGGCTAATTCACGTGAACTGAGTTCAGTCCGTTCAGTGAACATGCCTCTGTCCCAGAACAAGCAGGCAATGGGACTTGAACGTCAGAACGTTAACAGACACAACCTGCTTCCCGAGTTCAGTCTTTCCTATTACTCTCTTCTTTGTTCCTACTACTCTTTCTCTCACATAACCCAGTCGTGGAGGAGATCATGGAAAGAGCATAAAGCAGTGTACCGTGGCAGCCTGCAGAGGAACGAGGGAAGGTGGCGACGAGGAAGAAGGGCGGGAGGAAGGCAGGCTGGGGAGCGGGGTTAGAGGAGGGACCGCGTACGGAAAAACAGTGGGTTATTGTTAAGGCTTATTGTTGAGGGTTAAGCACATCTTCCAAGTACTCACCACAGAAAGGGGATAAAATACTAGGCTGGAGAAAAGAGAAGGAACACACATTCACAGTTATGTCTACTTTGGAAGGAACCCATAAGCCAACAACTCCAGTCGCATCTGATTATTTAACACAAGGCAGCCCCCTTGACTGTGGGACAGCCGTTAGAAGGGGCCTTTCGTTAAGCTGATTTTTTTTTTTTTTTTTTGGTAATAACTTCTATTGACTGGCTTTAATTCTGTCCTTCTGGGTTACATTAAGTTACTAAGTTTTTCCTCTTTCTCTCTCTCTTGGTTTCTTGCTTTCCTGCCTTCCTTCCAGTATTTCAAAGTGCTCATCATGTCCATCATGTTTCCCTTATGCTTTTACCACTGTATGCTAAATTTCCAGTCTTGACTTTTTCATGATCTTGTGTCATCTTTTGATTCTCTTCTTCCAGCCTCACTGTTCTCCTCTGTAAGTACTTCAGCGGATTAGAGTCCCCTTGGAAAGGGAAAGCCCCAGAACTGCAGTCAGTTGAAAAGTAGTCCAGCCCTCTGTTCAGACATGTGAATTTGGTTGTAGCCCAAGATCATTTTAGATTTTTTTTTTTTTACAGCTGCTTTACTCTGTTGATATATATTGAGCTTATAGCAAACTAAATTTGTGTATCACCAATCAGAGACTACAGCTTTTCCTAATATGCCATCGTTGTGCCTACATTTCTTTATCCTGTTCACAATAATAGAAAGATAACGCTGGATGCATTGCTATACTCAAGATGTTCACTGTGTTTAGCAATTCTCTTATCTTTAACATAGTCTAAGAACCATCCAAAAAGGTGGTGAAATTCCTTTGACATTCCTTGGTTCTAGTGAAACTTTGCTGGCTGCTGCTGGTAACCGCTTTGCTTCCCGAATGTTCATAAAATCATCTTGTGAAGTAATAAAGTTCTGTTAATTCCACTAGAGATCCGTTTCCGTTCACTGGACTGTCATTTGTAGAATATGCTTTCTTTCCTTCTCATTCGTTTGAAAATTGGAATAGTTGCTCACTGTTAGTTTTACATCGTCTTTTTTATTCATAATTACACACTCGTACACATGTGGTCTCCCACACGCGCACGCCCGCACACGTGAAGCCAGTGGGAGGAAGTGTGTGCGAAGGAGCAGCAGAACAGCATCAGAGAGTTCACGAAGCGTGCAGCTAACAGCTCAGGTTGGCTAGAGAGGAGGAGGGAACTGAGGAATGTGGGAGGATGCCTCCAACCCATCGCTGGGGGAGGGGAGGATCACTTAAGGCTCTTTATATTTTCTTTTAATTTTTTATTATTTTTTTATATTTTTATTTTTTTAATTTAATTTTATTTTTTCAGTGTTCCAAGAGTCATTGTTTATGCACCACACCCAGCGCTCCATGCAATACGTGCCCTCCTTAATACCAACCATCAGGCTCACCCAGTCTCCCGTCCCCCTTCCCTCCAAAACCCTCAGCTTGTTTCTCAGAGTCCACAGTCTCTCATGGTTCGTCTCCCTCTCTGATTTCCCCCAACTCCCTTCTTCTCTCCTTTCAATGAGGACTTCTTTGTTACCAAGCCCACCATGGGGGGGGGGGCCTCCCCCTCCCCCTCCCCCTCCCCCTCCCCCTCCCTAGGGTAAGGTCACTGAAGCACTTGCCTCAGGCACAAAATCTCAGGAGGTGGCCCATAACTCCGTAATGAAGGTAAATAATATATTAATGCAATATATATTTTTGAAATGGTAGCAACGTGAAAAAGTCCACGGTGAACAAAATAGCAAGATTTTGAATAAAGGCAGGATTAGCATGTTATAGGCTTTATTTTATTTCATTTTTAAAAAATATTTTTATCTATTTATGAGAGAGAGAATGAGCGCTGGTGAGGGGCAGAGGGAGAGAGAGAAAGAGAGGGAAAAGCAGACTCCCTGCTGAGCAGGAAGCCTGATGCGGTGCTGGATCCCAGGACGCAGAGATCATGACCTGAGCTAAAGGCATGCCAACAGCCACCCAGGCACCTCTAGGCTGGCTTTATTTATTTATTTTATTTTTTGAAAAGATTTTATTTATTTATTTGACAGACAGAGATCACAAGTAGGCAGAGAGGCAGGCAGAGAGAGGGAAGCAGGCTCCCCGCTGAGCAGAGAGCCCAATTCGGGGCTTGATCCCGGGACCCTGGGATCATGACCTGAGCCGAAGGCAGAGGCTTTAACCCACTGAGCCACCCAAGCGCCCCAGGCTTTTTTTTAAAAAAAGATTTTATTTGGGATGCCTGGGTGGCTCAGTCGGTTAAGCAGCTACCTTCAGCTCAGGTCATGATCCTGGGGGCCTCGGATCAAGCCCCACATTGGGCTCCCTGCTCAATGGGCAGTGTGATTCTCCTTCTCCACTGCTTGTTCTTTCTCACTCTCTCTCTCTCTCTCTCTCTCTCTCTCTCTCTCTCTCAAGATTTTATTTATTTATTTGACAGAGCGAGAGTACACATGCAAGAAAACACCAGTGGAGGAGGGGGACAGAGGGAGAAGCAGGCTTCCCACTTAACCCATTTAAAGTATAGAATCTGGTGTTTTTTTTAACCTAGCCCTGAGTTGTGCAGCCGGCATCCCACTCCGTTTTAGACCATTTTATCACCCCAGAAAGAAGCCCTGTACCCATTAACAGTAATTTCCTGATTCCCGCCAATCTTCCCAGCCCTACACAACCACTAATTTTCTTTCCTTCTCTATGGATATGCTTATTCTGGACATTTCTTATCGGTGGAATCACACGATATGTTTCCTTTTGTGATAGCTTCTTTCTTTCATTTTTCACAGTGTTTTCAAGGTTTGTGCATGCTGTAGCGTGTCTGTACTTCATTCCTTTTTATGGCTGGATAATCTTCCTTTGTGTGCTTATGCCACATTTCATTCGTGTCACCATGAGTTGATGAACATTTGGGTCGTTCCTACTTTTTGGCCATCGTGAGTAGTGTGGCTCTGAGGGCAAGTGTCTGTGTGGATGCCTGTTTTCATTTCTCGTGGGTGTATCCCTGGGAGTGTAATTGCTGGATCCTATGGGTACTTTATACAAGCTCTGGAGGAAATGCTAGACTCTTCCCCAAGGTGGCTATGCCTTTCCGTATCCCCACCGGCACTGTAGAAGCATTCCAGTTCCTCCACACCCATACTGATACTTGCTATCATCATTTTTCACTCTTACATTCTCCTGGGTGCAAAGTGGTGTCTCATTGTGTGTTGACTTATATTTCTCTGATTGGTAATGATGTTAATTTTTAATGTACTTTCTGGCCACTTGTGTGTCATTTTTGGAGAAACGTCTATTCAGATCCATTTCCCATTTCTTTTGTCTTGTTATTATTTGTGGTGTCTCCCCCCATCGGATGGGGATCACCAAATGTGGCCAAATGTGGCGTGTCCCTGTTGAGTGGAAACCCCGACTTGGGCAGTGAAAGGATTTGCCTGAGGCAGAACAAAGGAGATAGAAGTTTGTTGAGTACACCACAAGGGAGCAGCGGACAGGATGGCAGAGCAGAGATTGTCCTCGATGAGGCAGTGGGTGGGGCCATATTTAAAGGGGGAAGGTAAGGAAGTATGGAAATAGATGGAATTACCCTTTCTTTTTCTTCTTTTTTGTTTTTTGGGTTTTTTTGGCAGCTGTGCCTGATTGTAAGTAGTGCATCGGTTAGTTAGGGCCTGCCAATGTTTAGAGGTGGGCTGCTTACTTGGCCTCTTTGTATTCTGGCAGGGGTCAGAGTCACTCTGCGCCCTATTGCCATGATCAAGTTTCCACTGCCCTAGTCTGTTGCCTAAAAGCGGCATCTACATTATTGGGTTGTAGAAGCTCTTTATATATTCTAAATATAAGTTCCTTACCAGACATACAATTTGCAAAAATTTCCTCCGGTTCTCTGGGTTGTCGTTTAAAGCACAGAAGTCTTTCATTTTGATGATGTCCAATTTATTTGTCTTTTATCGCTTGTGCTTTTGGTGTCATGTCTAAGAAGCCATTGTTTAACCCAAGGACACAAAGATTTATGTCTGTGTTTTATAGCTCTAGCTCTTACATTTAGTTCTTTGATCCTCATGGTCTATTTTTAAAAAGCAAATTGCATGACATTTAAGACTCAGAAACTCCCTCCTGACTCAAACTTCGTCTTGAAATCAAGATTAGGAGAAAAAGAGTTTAACAGAGCCTTTCCTTACAGGGGACCCAAAGCGGTGCAGCTTTATAAGACAAGGATGTACTAGATCTCTCTAGAGACTTTATTATTATCTGAAGACTTGATTTTTGAGGGGCTCAGGCATAGCAGTATGAGTGACAGGCTGATTGATTCTTTGCAGGTAGCCTGAGGTGAAAGAATCTTTGGCCTGAAATCCTTTCATGAGTTGACTTGAGGTCCCCCCTTTCCCTTATAGTTGCTTCCACGTGCATGCATGACCACCTCAGAACCCCTTATACCTCATACCTGCCGGTCCACCCCACCTCTGTCCTGATTCTGTGGCTGAAGGCAGCTGGGTTTTCACCAGGTCTTTTCTACATATCAGGGTAATGATCGGCTCTTGTTTCTTCTCACATGAGCCCCCCCACTCCCTCCTCCTCTGCCTGCCTGCCTTGGAGCTAATTCATACATACCTCAGGATGCTTCTTTTTAATTTTTTTCTCTTCCTATAGATAGAACTTATGAGGTTTCCATGGAAACTCCTGGCCAGAGGTAGGGGACTTTTGAACAGGGGTGAGATGATCAAGCTTTGCTCATTTCTGTGGGGGCTCTGGGAGTGTCTGTCTCTCCCCACTCCCTCCCCAGCCCTTCCCTGGGTAACTCTTGGATCTGTTTTTGTAAGATGCTTTAGGAGACCCAGAGTCTGTGTCTTAGGACTGAACAGATGGTGGTGACAATGGCCCCGAGAGTTACAGTTCAGGGTGGGGGGGAGGGTGCTGCTGGGTGGTTGTCTGGCAGCTTCAGAGAAAACTTGAGTCTGGTGTGTTTCGCGTGTTGTCTTGAGGCAAGTCCTGGCTAGGAGAGTAGGGTTCCAGATCACCACCCTCGTGCTTGTGGTATTGGACAGAGATGGAAGGGCTTCTGTAGGTGATCACAGCCATCCCTGTGCCTCTGGATGGCACTGTGTTTAACACTTAAGCTAACTGACCTAGGTATCTTTCCTTTTGGTCAACAAAGCTGTTCTGGAAATCCCAAAGAAGATTTCAGGCTTTGGGACACCTGGATGGACCATAGCTTGAACTGTGATTAAGAATCTAGTCCCATAAAATAGGGATTTTTTTGGTAAAGATTTTTATTTATTTGTTTGACAGAGAGAGATCACAAGTAGGCAGAGAGGCAGGCAGAGAGAGAGGAAGGGAAGCAGGCTTCCTGCTGAGAAGAGAGCCCGATGCGGGGCTCGATCCCAGGACCCTGAGATCATGACCAGAACTGAGAGGCAGAGCTTAACCCACTGAGCCACCCAGGCACCCCAATAGGGATTTTTTTAAAGTGAGATATTTTAAGTGAGAGCTATTTAGGTAGATCCTTAGTATCTGCTGACCTCCCAGAGATCTAGGGCAAATCCGGGGGTGGATATGTGAACTGTGACCTGTGATGGGACTCCTTCTTTGATACCAGATAAAATTTGCCTACAGAGCCTCTTTAGGGCTCCCCTCTAGAATCTTTGCCTTGGGATTCAAATCTGAGCTTTGGTTAGATCTGAGGTCCGAAGTGGGAAAACCTGACCCCTGATTCTTGAGTAGATTAGGTCTTGGTTCTAGGTAAGTATTTACACCTTTAAGAGTTCAGGTCTGGGCCAACTGAGAGTTGGTCTGGGCCAACTCCAGGGTGGGAAGATGTTGAGATTCTCACATGCCAGGTCTTTATATGAATACAAAGTCTTCCACATTCGCACGACAACCAACATTCTGGAACTCAAGGGGATATCCGGGTCCCGAGGGGCTAACACTTGGTTAATGTGTCTTAAACATGTAGTAAATGTTCCCAGGGGGCTATGGAGTTACTGCAAAGCCTCCAAGAAGCCACATGTACACTGAACACTCCCTGTGGACTGGATTTATATAAACATAGCCACCAACCCTCGGGACTACACTGTTTCTTTAATGCAACCCCCATAGCTGAAAAAAATCGCAAACTATTGCTCCATTTCCAACCCATTATCTTACAAACTAAGTGAACAGGAGCCCAGGTAGAAAGAAAGAATGAGGTGGTGACTGGCTTGGGGTCTTAAGGAAGGGTGGGCGACTTCCAGTAGGTGGACTATTAGTGTCAGGACTCCGCACTCCCTGCTCTGCTTACCCACGATGCAGAGGGTGCTGTCCCCAGGGCAAAGTTGTCTGATCAACGCCTAGCAGTGCTAGCTCAGAGCCCGAGGACGAAGCTGCATATTAACATGAAAACTTAGGAGGTTTCACCTTCCCAGAGTAAGTGAATGATACTGATGAAAGACTTAAGGTGAAGGAATGAGAAGACAGGGAAGCAGCAATTCTGAGGGCATGCATTTTTTTCACCACCCTTTGGAAAACCAAATTAATATTTTAAATTAAGTTTTTAATCACAGAGTGTGAATCAGAACAGAAAGCTTGGCTTATCTTCTCTTCCAAGACCAGAATTGGGAAGAGCTTTGAACTTGAACTGAATTGTAGCTTCAGTTGCAGTGCGTTTCTCTCCGCTTCTGAACCTGGGTCAGTCAAATCCAGCATTTGTTTCATTAGGGTATTTTTAGAAGAGTCGAGAATATTGAGGTTCATGATTAAGCATCATTGATTCTTAAGTTATTTTGGGTTTGAGGATTAAATTGATACTGAACTTCAAGGTTCAGCTTAGAACTCTCTCATGTTGTGAAAAATGCCTCGATTTTTTTCATTCTGAAGACCTTGCAGTTGGTTGACGTACATAAGTGAATGTGCTATTTAATTTTGTGGGGAAATGCATGCTTGTGGGAATGACTATGTTAATGTATTGTGAAAAACAATCCCAGAACATATGGGACTATGTAGCCTGTTGGGGCTTGGGCAGGACACAGATGGCGCACTCAGACAGGGTAGCAGGAGGGAGTTTAATGGCGGTGTGGGTGAGCTAGGGGAAACCAGAAAACATGTTGGCAACAGTTGTAGGAAAGGGCTGCCTGACTGGAGCTGTGGCCTTTGGTGCAAGGGTGTAATCAGTCTACGTTGATGTTGCCAGGAGACCCCCTGCCATCAGTCTGTGTCCCATTCTCCTTTTGCCCTCCCATCTCCAGCCACTGCCTCCCTCAGCAGGACCCAGCCAGAGGCCAGAGGGCAAATGAGCCAGTTACATTGTTTATGAGGGTCAGCCTTATAAGCAAGATCGAGAGAATGGAGACCAGATGTGGTGGGCAAATGGAAAATACCCAACACGTGGCCACTGTTGAGTGTATAACTGCAGGTAAGATTGTTTTCTCAGAATGCTCAGGGATTAGCTCAGGCTCACCTGGATTTGCCCTTAACAATGCTTTCTACTTCAGCATCTCTCTTTTTTTCCCCCAACATTCTTTTTCTTTCTCTCTTCAGCAAGGAGGAACCTTCCAAGTTGTGATGTCTTGATTAAGTGGAAAGTACATGGGCTCTGGAACTAAATAATATTAGTTTGAACTCCCAGCCCTGCTACTTATCAAATGTGGGACTTGGACAAGTTAGTAAACTCCCAAGTTCTTAAAGGTAGGTTGTATTAAATGTTCATGGCTGATATGAGAATGAAAGCTTCCTTGTCTCTGTCTGTCTATAGAAGTCCTGTATCTCTGAGTAGAGGGTTGGCTTCTGCTCGGTGCCGAATAAATCCTCTCTCTACCTCTGGGTAATGAATTACTTCCTCTCTCCTAACTTTTCCATCTCTTGCTCTCTAGTGGTTCTTTCCTCCTTATGAGAATACTTACATCTTCCTGATGTTAAAAAAGAAATCTCTCTCTCTCAACCTTAATAGCCCTCTGATCTGCCACATCTTGGCTGTTGTTCCCCTATTCTGATTTTCTGTAAAAATCAGGGTACAATCATTTTCCCAAGTTGTTCACTGCCCCTTGATTTCTTAACTCCTGAAAACTAGTTTATTTTCCACCATTGTGCCAAAAATTATCTCCAAAGTCTCTGACTCCCAAATGCCAGCGGCTTCTTTCTACATCTCACCCTACTTCACAGTGTTGGACATTCCCAGTTGTGTCTGTCTCGGTTTCCGCACTGGGTTCCTGTACTTCACCTTTGGTTTCTGGACTGGGGTGCTCTTTCTTGGTTTTCTGTTGGCCTAGCTCAGTATTCCTGCCCAGGATTTCCCCCTGCCCTTCACTTCTCCTTGCTTTCTCACTCTCAAAATATAGATGTTGCTAGTAATTGGTTGTTATCTGACTGTTTCCTCCTGTTGCTTCTCTTGTGAAGTTCAGGAGGGTGGGGACCTTGTCTGTCTTACTTGCTGTGTTATTCCCACCAAAGAACCTCGTGTTCCAGTGCTTGATGTAGGGTGAGTGGTGAACAAATACTAGTTGAATGCAGAATAGATTACAATATTCCCCCAGTGTTAATTTTTTAGCCTTCTTCTCAACTATCTATTCACCAGATAAACATTTCTGACTGCTGTTTTCAGACTGTAGATCAAGGGCCAGCAAATTTTTTCTTAAAGAGCTTGATAGTAAAAAAAAATTTAAAAATAAAAGAGAGCTCGATAGTAACTATTCTAAGCTTTCAGCCTATGTGGTCTCATTACAAGGACTTGACTCTGCCATTCCAGAGCGAAAGCAGCCATAGACAATAAACTTACAGATGTAGCTCTGTCCCAATAAAACTTTATTTATAAAAACATGCTGCTCCGGGTCATAATTTGCAGACTGCTTTATTGGCTCATGTTTCCAGTGGGTGCATATTGTCACGTGGTTGACTTAATGGCACCTCAGATTCAGTTTGACCTGAAATGATTATCATCTTTCTTCATTCTCCAAAAGCTTCTTCATTTGCTGTGATTTTTAGCTCAGTTTATATTACCTCTCTGTTCCAGTCGTCCAGAAAAGAAACCTGAGTTAGCTTCATCTTTACCTTTCCTTCTCCCCATTCATTCAGTGACCAATTTTTTTATTTTTTATTTATTTATTTTTAAAGATTTTATTTATTTATTTAACAGACAGAGATCACAAGTAGGCAGAGAGGCAGGCAGAGAGAGAGGAGGAAGCAGGCTCTCCGCTGAGCAGAGAGCTCAAGGCAGGACTCAATCCCAGGACCCTGGGATCATGACCTGAGCTGAAGGCAGAGGCTTTAACCCACTGAGCCACCCAGGCCCCCCCCCAATTTTTTTTAAATGAACATATAAGGTATTATTAGCCCCAGGGGTACAAGTCTGTGAATCGCCAGGTTTACACACTTCACAGCACTCACCATAGCACATACCCTCCCCAATGTCTATAACCCAACCACCCTCTACCTACCCTCCTCCCCCCGCCCCGGCAACCCTCAGTTTGTTTTGTGAGATTAAAAGTCTCTTATGGTTTGTCTCCCTCCCGATCCCATCTTGTTTCATTTATTCTTTCCCTACCCCCCAGACCCCCCACGTTGCATCTCCACTTCCTCATATCAGGGAAATCATATGATAGTTGTCTTTCTCCGATTGACTTATTTCGCTAAGCATAATACCCTCTAGTTCCATCCACGTCATTGCAAATGGCAAGATTTCATTTCTTTTGATGGCTGCATAGTATTCCAATGTATATATGTATGTGTGTGTGTGTGTGTGTGTGTGTGTGTGTGTGTATACACACACATACCACATTTTCTTTATCCATTCATCTGTTGATGGACATCTAGGTTCTTTCCATAGTTTGGTTATTGTGGACATTGCTGCTATAAACATTCAGGTGCACGTGCCCCTTCAGATCACTACATTTGTATCTTTAGGATAAATACCCAGCAGTGCAATTGCTGGGTCATAGGGTAGCTCTATTTTCAACTTTTTGAAGAAACTCCTTGCTGTTTTCCAGAGTGGCTGCACTAGCTTGCATTCCCATCAACATTGTAGGAGGGTTCCCCTTTCTCTGCATCCTCGCCAGCATCTGTCCTTTCCTGACTGGTGAATTTTAGCCATTCTGACTGGTGTGAGGTGTTATCTCACTGTGGTTTTGATTTGTATTTCCCTGATGCCGAGTGATGTGGAGCACTTCTTCATGTGTCTGTTGGCCATCTGGATGTCGTCTTTGCAGAAATGTCTGTTCGTGTCGGTGACCAAATTTTCAAATTTTCATTGCAAAGTTTCATTTCTGCAATGATTCTCACTCAGTTGCTGCTGTAGCTCAAGCTCTCATTTCCTTTATCTTGATCGCTGCATTTGCCTCCTCCTCACTGATCCCTCTTGTTCTTCACCTGGGCCACTCAACCCACACCCCCCTCACACCTTTCTTGGTTTTCTGTTGCCTACCAAACGCAGTTTAAATTCTTCATCATGGTTTCCGGCTTCTTCACCCTCTTCTTGGCTCCCACTCATCCCTTCATGCCTTTGTTCTTCTGTTCCTTCTTTCTGGAGTAGCCTTCCTTCCTCCACTGCCCAAGGAAAACTTTATGCTTCAGGACCCAGATCTGTCCACCTGGAGGCCCTCCCCAGCTTCCCAAGCCTGGGTGAATCAGGTATCCTGCTCTACTCCCATTCTGCCTCCTAGTGTGGTCGCTTGGTCATTTATACCTCTCTTTCCTTCCTTAGATTGCAAGCTTCTAGAAGGCAAGGGCCTTGCCAGCTTCATTCTCATAGAGTCAAATTTAATTTTAAGCCTTTCACAGTTGAATTTAAGTACATCTTTAACCAAAAAACCCCTTACTTGGGGTTGTGGGATGAGTCTCATTGGATGGTAGAGATCATAGGTCCTTGGCTATATCACTGTACGTGTATGTACATGTGCAATTATAGTACACTTCTTCCAGCATCTGCCTTTTTTCGTTTCTTCCTGGTCTTCACCATTATGCTTTGTAGAGTGGCCAGAGTGGGTCTGGGAACATATTATCTCAGTGTCTTTATCTGATTCTGTCAGAGACATCCTGGAATATCAGAAAATTATATAGGCTTTGAAATTTGACAGATCTGAGTTGGAATTCTAGTTTTTGACCTAGTTGTTGACCTTAAGCAAGTTATTAAACCCCTCTATATCTAAGTTTTCCCATCTGTTGCGTGAGATCCTAATGCCAACTTCGTAAGGTTGTTATAAGGATGAAATTAAGTTTAACATACATATTTTTCCTTCTTTATCTGCCTTCCTTCTGTCACAGTTTCTCCATTATTCCCAAAGATTTTTCTGACTCGTTTGTAGGGATGACTTCAGCACTCTATACAGGAGATCCCCGGTTGGAATCAAGGAGCCTCCTATCCCAAAGGAAATCCCTCTCTGCGGTTTCAGGCACTCAGTTTCTTCCAACTCCAGATTCTTAGGATTTTACTTTTAATGTGACTCAGAATGTACTTCTGTTTCAGGAAATAGAAAGCTGCCCAGTTTCTGCTGGCCTCAGTGGTTGGGAGATAGGAGCAGCTAGCCAGAGCCTGTTCACTAGACAAAACCCTTTCGTTGGCTGGTAATCAGCAGATCTGAGCCCCCTGATTCAGCAAGAGGGTGATCACATCAGCCCGTCTTGAGTTTGTGTGGGAGAAATAGGAAAGACTGCCTGGTCTCTTGTGCATACATTGAATGAGTGCACCACGCACTGTTGAGTTCCTATTGGGCCAAGATTGTAACCATTGGTTGAATGGTCGAAGGGTCTTTTGGTAGGGGTGTTTAGTGTTTGGGTTCCTTTTGGGAAGCAAGTGGAGTAAGAAAGTTTGCAGTGGCCAGAGCTAGTCTCTGAGCCTCCTGAGAATTACAGACCACCCTAGTTGGGGTATGCAAAGCTGTTGAGTTCCAAGGTGCTGGCATTTTAAGAAGCATCATCTGGTTTTATGAGTAATGGCTCTGGATGTAAAGTATCCCCAGGAAGATTTTTCAGAAAAGGACTAATTTGGCACAATCTTCTTGTGGAGTCATGGCTCACAGTGGATTGTCACACATTCCAGAAAGGCAGCGTGTTTTCTGACACACAGGCCTACACACATATACGTGAGGCCTACTGTTTGTCATCACAGACAGACTGCATTTAGAAGGAAAGGAGGAACAAGAACTCCCAAAAGTCACTGAATTAGCATTCTTTGCGTAGCAATGAAAGAATCCTGGAAGCAGGGGCTCTTGTGTGACAGGTTTTGAAGGCTTCTCAAAGGACACACCACCCAGTCCACTTTCTGACTTCCACTCACAGTTCCACAAAACAAGGGAGGTAACGGATTCCTGGACTTCTTGGATTTAGACCCTGGCATCCCCAGAGGCCTCCGAGTTTTGGTTTTCTGGCCCCCGTGTGGTTATAAACAAGGATCAGCTTGCTCCTGCTCCCCGAGTACCCTGTGTGGCCTGGTGCCATAGACTATTTGTGTCCTCCCCAAACTCATATGTTGAAACCGAATCTCCGGGGTAATGGAGGTAGGATCTTATGGAAGAAGGTGGATCATAAAAGCAAAGCCTTCATGAATGGGATTAAAAGAGCCCTAGAGAGCTCCCTTACTCTTTCCAACATGGGGGACGCGGGGAGAAGAGAGCCAGCCATCTGCGAACCAGCAAGTGGGCCCTCCCTAGACACTGAATCTGCAGGTGCCTTCATCTTGGACTTCGCAGCCTCCAGAATTATGAGAAATAAATTTCTGTTGTTTATAAGCCACTCAGTCCATGGTAATTTGGTTAGAGAGGCCTAAACGAATTAAGACAAATTATTACCAGGACAGGGCATGTTGAGACCTCTCTTTGAAGGCAAAGCGTAGGTTGTTTGCGTCAGGCTCCTGCTACAAGAAAGAGGCACATGTCTCATGGGCTTCTTTGGATTTTGTAGATATCCCTCATTTGGCTGTGCTATTTTGGCCCATTTACCGAGTGACCTGAAAAGCTGCTAGTTTTGACCGGGGCCGAACAAAAGAAAGGCTCTGCGGCAGTTCCAGGCTTCTGGGCCAGCTGCTCTGCCCCGGGGCCATCCGATCAGCACATCCAGCGGTACACAAGGTGGCAGTGGCAGATGGGGACCATGTCTGGAGCCCCTGGCAGGCACCTACAGGTCAAGTGGAGCACAGCCCTCCTAGAACTTCGGAGCAAGGCCCGGCCATCCTCTACAGATAACTGCCCTCCTTTTGAGAACAGCCCTTGGCCTGCTGCTGGACCTTAGTAAAACTAAACACTTAACCGTGGGCCACCAAGGTTCTGTGAGGTCTGAGCTGCCCAGTATGTACTGGGTGTTATCTGACCCACCAAGCCTTAAAGTTGGATGTGCCAGCAGCATTCGTCATCAAATGGAAGTAGTGGTATATATGGGATCGGGCCCAAGCGGCCCTAAGACACAAGCAAGTTACATGAAGAAGTGACCCGAATGCCTGTGGTCCCCGTTGCTGTCTTTTCTCTCCTAGTCTGCATCTATAACCTTGCAGAGTTCCCTATACTGATTTGACAGAGGAAGAGAAGACTCAGGCTTGGTCTGCAGATAGTTCTGCCATCTACAAGCTGGAGAACCAGGAAAGCCTTTGGTGTAATTCAGTCCTAGTCTGAAGGCATCAAAAGCAGGGGGCCAGTGGCATAAGTCCCAGTCCAAGTTCAAAGACCTGAGAACCAGGTATGCCAATGTCCAAGGGCAGTTGAAGGTGGATGCTTCAGTTCAGGTGGAGAGCGAATTCCCCCTTATTGTGTATGCCTTTTTGTTCTCTTCAGGCCATCAGTGGATCGGAACTTGCCCACCCACATCGGAGAGGGTGATTTTAACTTGGTCTACCGATTGCAATGCTGACTTCTTCCAGAAGCAGCCTCGCACCCAGAAATATGTTTGACCAGCTATTTGGGCCCCATTAGTTCAGTCAGGTTGGCAGTGCGTAACCTTTTTTCTTTGAAATATCAGCCCCAGAAATGGGAACTACACATGGAACAAAAACAAAGTCTATAGTTAGTATGGAAAGGGGAAAAATGGTAACTTTACCATGGAGAGATCTGACAACTACTACATTGACCAGTGATCAGGGTCAGCATCAACAGTGGTAAGTCATGCTGGTGGCATGTATTCTTGCTGGGATGTGTTGAGAATGGTACTTCCTCTGTGGTCTTCCTCCTTCAAACCCATAACAACCAGTCTAATCAGGAGAAAAATCTCAGAAAAAGATCCCAGTGGAGAGACATTCTATAAGATACCTTATAGACATATAGAATATATATGTCTATATATATGTGTGTGTGTGTGTGTGTATATATGTCTATATATATATAGAATAGATTCTATAAGATTACTGTCAAGGTCATCAAAAATAAGGAGTGTCTAAGAAACTGTCAGTCACGGAACATCTAAGAACCTAGGGAGACGTAATGAATAAATGTAAAATGGTAGCCTGTCCTGTAATAGGAAAAGGATATTAGATAAAAATTAAGGAAACTTAAATGAAAGTTGGATTTTAGTTAATCAAAACGTATTAATCTTGGTTCAATAATTATGACAGATATACCATATAGATGTACAAGGTTGATAGGGGAAAGTGGGTATAAATATATGAATATATATGGTGTATATGTAGATATGTATTTATGCATGTATAATGCATGTAAGAATTCTGTGTACTATCTTTAAAAGTTTATTTTAAGAATAGCTATTTTGGGGGCGCCTGGGTAGCTCAGTCAGTTAAGTGTCTGACTCTTGATTTTGGCTCAGGTCATGATCTCGGGGTCATGGGATGAAGCCTGCTTAGGATTCTTTCCCTCTCCCTCAGCTTCCCCCTTAGCCCCCACCTCTCACTCTCTCCCTCTCTAAAATAAATAAATGAATAAATAAGTAAAATAAAAATAGCTGTGTTCAAATCAACTCATTAAAAAAAATAAGCCCTCCAGCTTGGAAGGAACCTTAAGAACCACCTAGTCATTGGTTTTTAATATTTATTTCTTTATGCAGAAACACTGTAAACAAAATGTTAAGCGGAAGTCCAATCACATACAAATAAATGCAGATTTGCTCTGGATGAAGTGGAAAGAGCTCCCGGGCTCCGTCTGTTTGGCCCCTTCCTCACCTCCTGCCTGTCTCGGGGGCAATACTGGAATGCCGAGGAGTGCCCAGCCTCCTGGAGGCACCACCTGCTCTCCTTGGGTCCTCCCATCCCTGTAATATCCTGGTCTGTCCTCCAACACTGTTAGAAATGGGTAATCTCAGGGCGCTTGAGTGGCTCAGTCATTATGCGTCTGCCTTCGGCTCAGGTCCTGATCCCAGGGTCCCAGGATCGAGCCCTGCATCGAGCCCCATATCGGGCTCCCTGCTCGGCGGGAGGCCTGCTTCTCCCTCTCCCACTCCCCCTGCTTGTGTTCCCTCTCTTGCTGTGTCTCTCTCTGTCAAATAAACAAACTCTTAAAAAAAAAAAAAAGAAATGGGTAATTTCTTCCCTAAAGATGACTTTTATCTTTTTATGACTGCTGTGAGTCTTAGCATTTTGAGGGGGTTCATAATTTCTGCCTCTTGGCTTTAATCTCATACAGAATACATGTCCAATACAGTTTTTCTATGGTGATTTTTTTGAAGGCAGATACTTAGTTCTCTCCCTGACCTCCATGACCCATTTCTTGTGTAGGATAGGGTTCCCTGTTCCCTCTAACTGGTTGTTGGTGGCAAGGTGGTGTGCCATTGTTCTTAGACTCCGTATAGGCCAGTCTCGTGACTGCCCACTGTGACCCCATCCAGAAGCTCCCTCTTGGCTTTCTTCTCTATCCCCCTTCATTCTAGGAGCCTCTACTCCAGCCACTTTGTTCCCAATACCTTAGCTCCCACTCTGCAACCTGGCTTTTTTTTTTGGAAATGTAGCTAGCCTTGGTCTGAATCCTTTTTTTTTTTTTAAAGATTTTATTTATTTATTTGACAGGTAGAGATCACAAGTAGACAGAGGCAGCAGAGAGAGAGGGAGAAGCAGGCTTCCCGCTGACCAGAGAGCCCAATGTGGGGCTCGATCCCAGGACCCTGAAATCATGCCCTGAGCTGCAGGCCGAGGCTTAACCTACTGAGCCACCCAGGAGCCCGCTCGGTCTGTATCTTGGTCATTGCTTTGGCTCTAACGCCTAGCACAGTGCCTGGGTGGTTGCTGACTGAATTCATGAATCCAGTTTTGGGTTTTTTTTTTTTAAGATTTTATTTGTTTTTCTGACAGACAGAGATCACAAGTAGGCAGAGAGGCAGGCAGAGAGGCAGAGAGAGAGAGAGAGGAAGCAGTCTCTCTGCCGAGCAGAGAGCCCGATGCGGGGCTCAATCCCAGGACCCCGGGATCATGACCTGAGCCAAAGGCGGAGGCCTCAACCCACTGAGCCACCCAGGCGCCCCATGAATCCAGTTGAAGAAAGGCAGAATTCATTCCTTGGCAACCAGTTCCCATTACTGAACAATCGTGAAAATTCTACCACACACGCTTATGCTCCTAGAGATAAATTTTTAGACCTTCACAGGCTCTGAGTCTATTATATTTTGTCCTATTACACTTGGCTCATTGTTCCAGAATTTCCAGATTTTTAAGCATTTTGCTTCAGCCATTGTGATTGCTTTCCCTGTAAGTTCTACATCCTCTTCAGTTTTGACAAGAATGCTTTTTGTATCTTCAAGTCAGTCATTGATAAGATCACTGAACAGGATGAGGCCAGAAATGCAGAGAGCCCACCAGATAATTGATAATTTCTAAACTCTGCTTTACGACTAAGAAGTGTGCTTTTAGAAAATGGAATCATTTAATGCAGGTGCTACAAAGGACATCAAAGATCATTAGCCAGACCTGTGTATTTTGCAGATGAGGGAACCAAGACTCCTATATTAAGTAATTTCACCAAAATTACACAGTTAATTAGGGGAGGAACTGGGAGGTGGACCCACACACCAGTTACTCTGATTTCCATACGCTATTCATTTTTATCTTTTCCTTTTTATTTCTATGGCCTACTGTTTGTTGCTGTGTAACAAATTTCCCAAAACCTAGCAGTTAAAAACAATAATAAGCATTTTTATCTCCCACAGTGTCTGTAGGTCAGGGATTCAAGACAAGCTTGCTGGATGGTTCTGGCTTAGGATCTCTCATGAGATTGTGCTCAGATGGCAGCTGGGGCTGCCGACATCGGGGGCTGCTGACATCCCGACGTTGACTGGGACTGGAGGACTCAGTTCCAAGATGGCGCACTCATAGGGCTGGCACATTTGTGTTGGAGGTGACAGGTCTCAGTTCCTTACCACATCCTTCTTTCCTTGGGGCTGTTTGAAGGTCCTTAAAACACATCAGCTGGCTTCTCCCAGACCAAGTGATCCAAAAAAAGAGGAAGGAGGAAGCCACAGCATCTTTTATGAGTTCGCCTCAGAAGTCACACCCTGCCTTTTCTGTAATATCTTACTGGGTGCACGTAGGTCAGCCTCTTCAGTGTGGGAGGGGACTACACGGGGTTGAATACCACGAGATGGGGTACACGGGCTTGGCTCACAGGCTGCCTACCACATCTGGTTAGCACCTCAGTGTTGGCTCTTTTTCACTTTTGCCCAGAGCAGAGCTATGGCATCTGAAAGATCTTCCCATCTCTCATTTCTTTCCTTATGGGGGCAGGTCCCATAGAACTGCCTGACGAGTCTTGGTAAAAGGCAACTCGGTAATGTCAACCTTATTATATTTCCCCCTCCTCTGATTTTTAAGAAGAGTTTAAAGGTTTCTTCCTACTAAGATTATCATATAATTTATTATCCAAACCGTAGCACCGTTGAGAGTGAAAAAGCGTGTTCTTAGCAATTATGCATGAACCAAAGATGTAAATTAATACCGTCATGAGAAAAACCGGAATTATGGTCATCCAGTTGCCTGCCAATTAAGAATTAAGGTATTATTCTGTCATTTTTCTTATACTGGCAACAACATTCTCTTTTATCATTTCTCTTTTATTTTTTTTAAAGATTTTATTTATTTATTTGACAGACAGAGATCACAAGTAGGCAGAGAGGCAGGCAGAGAAAGAGGAGGAAGCAGGCTCCCCGCACTGAGCGGAGAGCCCGATGCAGGGCTCGATCCCAGGGACCCTGGGATCATGACCTGAGCCGAAGGCAGAGGCTTTAACCCACTGAGCCACCCAGGCGCCCCTCATTTCTCTTTTATTATCAACATTGTTATTCCTTCTGCTCCGTCCAATGATACCATTTCATGTTTCCCAGACATAGTCAGGATTTCACACGTTCCTCTGTGTATACTGTTCCCTCCAAATGGAATTGCCTTTCCACTTCCGAGTTGTTCTTCAAGGCTACAATTGCAACCTCCTCCCAGCACATTGGATCTTTCATCTCGAACCCTTCCCCATAGTTCTTTCTTGTTTACCTTTTCCATCCTTCCCTTTTTTTCTTCCTACCTCTCTTCTTGTCTTCTTCTTTCCCCGTGTAATTATTGAGTGCCTTCTGTGTGCTAAGAACTGTTCAAAGTAGTTCCAAGCACTTAGCATAATTTTTTTCTTCTTGGTATTTGTGTACCTTTCCTATCCCCTCTACAAGTTTATAATCCCTTGAGTATAGGGCTATGTTATACTTGTTTAGCAAAATCTCAATAAACGTTGCATGAACCATTGAATATTGTAGGTCCTTAATAAATTTTAGTTTAATGAAATCAAACAAGTTCATGAGGAGAAACTTTTTGGAAAGATAATCTTGATTTTCATACTAAAGAAGAGTTTTTATATTCAAAGTGGTTTTCCTTCTCAGCTAAAACACAACAAGATTAAACAATAAAATTTTGGAAGTGTATGGAGGAAATAGTGGACCCTTCTCCCTTTGGATTCTTCAGATATATCTCCCCCAACCCCCCTGCTCCGGCAAAAAGCCAAATGACATCTGGACTGTTTTCTCAAGGAGAGGGTTGGTCTTTACACTTTTTCTTTCCCTTATTTATGTGCTTTACTCAGAAGGACAGGGAAATATCAGAGTTTCCCTAGGTGAAATGTGTGTTTTACTTATTATTCAAGAAGTCAAATATGTTCAAGGAGTGATTTTCAACCTCGGCTGCAGAGTAGAGCCAGCTAAAGATTGTTTGGAAATCCCCATGTCCAGGCTGCACCTTCAACCAAATGAATCAGAGTCTCTGTCGGTGAATCCAGGCATTAGTGCTTTTTAAGTGTGCATGGGTGATTCCAATAAGTAGCCAAGGGTGAGGAGCCCTGGTTGGGTGGTGAAGAGACCCACGTTGACCCAAGTTACTCATGACCTTGGGTAAGTTTCTTTAGCTCTTCTGGCTGAAGTCCCTCTGTGAAATAGGGCTTCTCATCCAAAATGTTTGTATCCCAAAATGTTTGTATACAAATGTTTTATTTGTATACAAATGTTTGTATACAATGTTTGTATACAACTGTTTGTATTGATTGTTGAGACAATCAAATGAAGTGTCAGAGAGAAAGGACAACCAGAAGCAAAACCTCTGGGAATCCTGTTAGGCAGTGGGCTCTGGGCTGCTCTTTCTCAGTTCTAATGGCTTGGTCATTCTTTGGAAAAGTGAGGCTGGCTTGATGAATACACCTAGTTACGGTGGAGAGGAAAGCTTTTCTCCTCTTTGCTGCTCCTTCATTCTCTCTTTCTTTATCCTCCTTTTTTATTCATCTTGATTTCCTGTGGCTTGAAAGTGCCATGCCACACACTCCACTGCTCTGCTGCCCCCTAAGATGTGATGGATTTGGAGAAAGCTGCCTGTCCTTGACCCCAAGGGTGGGGTCTACAAGAATGGTCTGCTTCACTGTCTACCAAAGTGTCTCAGTGCCTGGAGACAAGGACTGTGTTTCAGAGGATGTCTACCCGGTATCCTGCTGGAATATTCTGTGCATTTTCCTCTCCTTTGGACGGAGGGGAAGGAAACAAAACTTTACGCCTTATCTGGTGCTTTGGGGGTAATAATAGCCAGTGTTTGTTAAATATTTTGTTTGAGCCAGGATCTTTACTTGCCTTACCCTGTTTCATATCCCTGCCAATCCAACGAGGGTACTCTTATTATCCCCATTTTATAGAGGAAGAGGCAGTGATGTTGAGAGGCAAAAGACACTTCTCCAGGGCTGCTGAACTAATAAATGGGAAGGAGCTAGTGTTTGAACCCAGAAGGTCTGAAGACAGAGCTTTTTTTAAAACAGACAACTTGCCAGGCATCGTTGAAAACAAATTTGTATTTTTTAACTCGTTTAATCTCCATGACAACCATATGAAGTAGATTCTCTTATCATCATTTTGTAGATGAAGGAATGAGGGCACAGTGAAGTTAAGTGACCTGCCCAAAGTCACATAGATACGATGAAACTGTTTGAATAAGAACCTGAAGGAAGACTGACACTAAACTGTGGCCCCAAATGTCACAGGATTCCTCGACTTCCCCTGCCCTCCCAAGAAGTTAAAGTAAAAAAAAGCAATGAACATCTGACCATTCTGCTAGAGACATCCCAGTGACTCCTGACACGGGTGTGGTCCTTTGCAGGTTCCAAAGGCTGTTTGTGTCCATTCAGAACCTCAACCTTATGGCCACCACGGGGCAGGTATTGGTCATCGACCTTGTGCAGAGTTCATGTTCTTAGCCACTGGGCTCTCCTGCTTTCCATGGGCATTTCCTCATCTTGGTGGCTTCCTCAAAGAGTGGCTCCACTGATCAGTGGAAATAGTCAGTGGCATCCTGAGGTTCCCTCCATCTGGAGACCAGAACCAAAGACATGCACCAGACTAACTGGATGAGAATGATCTTTGATGAGAAAGGCTTAAGGTGGAAACCTGGTTTAGTGCTTAATGAGGAGGAAGAAGAGTGAATGGAGAAGGCACATGTCCACCGGGTCTCACACACAGGGGAGAGCCAGTCAGAAGGCTTCTGAAACTATGCCTTCTACAAGCACCCCAGTCACGTGTGTCCCAAAGGGGCCACGTTCTCATGTTCCTGTTTTGAAGGAGACATCTGCCTTCTGGTTTACTTCTGTCCACATTAAGTGTGTCCTAATAATAGTAATGATAGATAATCATCACTGTTGTTATTCAGATTATAATAAATTCAATAAATATGAAATGTAGAAGCATAAAATTATCAATACCAAAATATAATAATGATTACTATTATTAAGCAACTTGTGGTGAGTCCTTACTGTGGGCTAGATAGTACGCTGAGAACTCTGACGAGTTATTTTACTTAATCATCACAGGAACAAGGCAGGAGCTCTGATCTCTGCTTAGTAGATGGGGACAACGGGATGAGAGAGGTTAACTGAATTTACCAATGTCTTAGTAAGTGGCAGTCAGGACTCAAGGCCAAGCAGCCAGAACAGTCTTAGACTTTCTGCCCTCCCCTCTCCAGCCACAGAAGGGTCTCACGATCAACCAACCAACCTCACCATGACAGTCCTTGTAGCTTTCCAGATTTAGAGCCAGAACCAAATCTTCTAGGTCTGTGAGGAATTTAACACGGTTTTTTCTCTTCTCTTCTCTTTGAAAAAAACAAAAAGCCCATCTTATTATAAAATGAAATACAGGTACAGGGAATGACAAAGAAGCAATGAGACTCTGCTGGTTGTTCCAGACTCTCTGTACCCTGATCCCCTCAAAGACTCTCCCCTCCCCAAAGGAATCACTCCCCTGGCTCATGTTGTAAGTGCCGCCTTTCATCTCCTTGTCATTTATCATCTGGCTGCAGCTCTCCCAACATCTAGTGTGGTCTTTTGTGCTTAAAAAAATCAACATGTTGGGGCGCCTGGGTGGCTCAGTGGGTTAAAGCCTCTGCCTTTGGTTCAGGTCATGATCCCAGGGTCCTGGGATCGAGCCCCAAGTCGGGCTCTCTGCTCGGCAGGGAGCCTGCTTTCCCCCTCTCTCTTTGCCTGCCTCTCTGTCTACTTGTGATCTCTGTCAAATAAACAAATGAAATATTTAAAAAAAAATCAACATGTCTTACAAGTCTCTGTTCTTCTCCATATTCACCCTTCATCAGTTTCTTTCCCTCGAACTTGATTTTTTGAAGAGCTCAGGACATGTGACCTATAGTTTCTCGTGGGCTGGATTGTGCTGCTTGCACACTCGTAATGCAGGTCTCCAGGTCCCACGAACTCTTTAGTTCCTGCAGGCTGGTTGCTGGACCCAGAAGTTTGCTCTGAACAGGACCGATCTGAATAGATCTCTCTGGCAAGATGGCGGGGTGGTGTTGTGTTCTCCCTTCAGGAAGCACATGATGTCGGATTGTCTCTCTCCTTGTGATGTGTTGATGCTCAGAGTCTCAATTCGTCGGTTCCTTGGGTGTTACAGAATGGTGATATCCCTTCATTTCTCTTTCATTTGTTTCTTTGAATACTTTTCGAAAGAGGCGCTTCCCTTTGGCAACTCTTTGATTATTTGGTGGTGTAGCTGATATAGGAGAAAAAAGACTTTTTCTTTATTTTCTTTGTTTTTTTCTTTATTTGCCAGTTTTCAAGACAAATGATTTAATTATTCCCTGAACGATTGAAGGAACTATTGAGGATGAGCAATTAATTTTTGTTCAGGGGCACCTGGGTGGCTCGGTCAGTTAACTGTCCTACCCCTGATTTTGGCTCAGGTCCTGATCTCAGGGTCGTTAGCTTGAGCCCCACACTGGGCTCTGCACTGGGCGTGGAGCCTGTCTGGGATTCCCCCCTCCTTGCTTGTACTCACTCTCCCTAAAAAATTAAAAAAAAAAAAAAAGTAAAAAACAAAATTTTGTCCAATTTTAAATCTCTGGCCTCATTTTTGAAATGAGGTAACTGAGAGCCAGAGAGGTTAAGTAACTGACCGAACATCACACAGCCCGTGGGTGGGAGGGCTAGGGTGAGGGAGTGCTCTCCTGCTTCCCGAGGGCGTTGTTACAGGCACAAGATTGTAGAAGTGGAACCCTAGGCTCAAAAGCTGTCTCTAAGACTATCTGACATGGCCTGTAAGCGCTTGAAGCATCGTCTGAACTGCCTCCTGGCTTCTTGCCTTTACTACTGTGCCCTGCAGCCAGGTTGGGGCTCATTGGCAAGGGAGGGGGCAGCCTGCAGTTTCAGAACTGCTTCTGAGTGGGAAGAATTGCCAACCCTGGCGATCCCGCCGGGTGTCAGAGAGCCGTGGGAATGTGCCCAGGTTGCTATAGAGAAGTTTTGAGCCTGGGCTGCCGCAAGGCGCACCGCCCCCCCTCCCCCCAACGCCAAATCAGGTCCTGCTGATTCTCAGGAGGAAAATGGGAAGTCAGAGGATAAAGTCCCAACCTGTCTGTTAGGAGGGACGTTGTGGAGAAGCCATCTCCGCACTGTGTTCACTTAGAGGATGTGGGGTGGGGGGGATGATGTAGGAAAGGATCAAAGGGGGTTCGGAGGAAGGAAATTATTTTGCAGCTGGGTGTGTGTGAGTGAGGGGGTGGAAAGATTGCCTACCTCCTAACGTCTAGTCTAGTCAGCGGTCCATCTGTTCACACCTACTTACATAGCTGATGACCTTCTCGGACCCACCTACTTGTCCTCCTCTCCCCGCTTCCCTGCTTCTCTTCTTCCTGCTGCCGCCTCCCCTGCCTCCTTCCCCCCAAGCTGGGGGAAGGCCAAGAGAGGTTAGTGAGAGATAAGAACGTGCTCCTTTATGTAAGGATGGAAATCCTTACTAACTTGTGGATAGAGAGTCAGGCAAGGACAAGTACAAGGCTGCTGCCAATGACCCTGGTCTGTGTTCTGAAGCACAGTGTTGTGGTTAGCCTGGTTGGAAAGGAGAGTTGCTTGGACAGCACTCTTGGAAGCAAAATGAAACTTGACAGTGGGAGATACGCCTGGAGTGTTATGAAATGGGGGATCTTTGGGCCAAGGAGTCCCAAGAAGCTGATCACTCTAGTCCTCTTCCTTGGCGGAAGATTCTGGAGGACTTCAGCTTTCTACAGAGCAGAGGGGACAGTAGCCAAGATGCTATTGTGGAATGTTTTTAAAACTTTAAGTTGTGAAATTAATTTGGTGAATTGTGATCAGTATTTAATAAAAAATGAAATAGACTCTAGAAACCCTAGTGGGGTGTGTGTGTGTGTGTGTGTGCGTGCGCGCGTGCATGGGTGTGTTCTGGCTCGCTGTAAGTCACAGCTCAAAACATTGAATATCATTGCTCTTTTAGTGTTAGGAGTGAAGGTTTGGATTCGCTGTAGGCTTTGCTATGAAATTGCTGTGTGACCTATGGTGAATTGCTTAACCTCTCTGACCTTCATTTTCCTCATCTATGAAGTGAATGGATGAAACCAAAAGAGGAGGTCAGACCGATGATCTCAAAGGAATTCAAGGGAGGAGATGACATCCTCTCCAATATGCAACGGTTTCCACTAAAAAGCACCTCTTTCTCTCTAGGCTTAGTTCATTCATTCACTCATCAAGTATGTATTCATGTGTCAGATGCTGTTCCAGGAGCTGGAGGATCAACAGTGGGATGAAACACAAAAACCCCTGACCCTGTGGTACTTACCTTAGAAATCTCTGCGGCAGTTTACAGGCTCTTTTTCCATTTGCCATACATTTAAAACAAAAGAAAATAAGATCGAAAACCTTCTGTAGGCTTCTGAAGATAGTTACCATTTTTTTTAGTCATTGGTTTGGATCCTCAGTCTGTCTTCCTGTAAGCAGAAAGGGAATCATGACATAGGGGCAATGTAAGGTTTGAAAGGGCTTTTTTTTTTTTTTTTAGTGTTCAGAAGGGTAACCTAACCCAATGACCCCAAAATGGAAATCTGAATGTTCCAGGCTGGAAATTATTATTTTCCTTGAATGGTCTTCCCTTCTAAGAGCTCTTGAGAGCACAGCGCATTCACTGAAAGGCAGTTCACTTCAAAAGCTTCAGTGTTAGGTTCTTGACATATTTTTCTGTTCTCGGTACAGAGACGAGAGGTCTCCCTGGAGGACTTTGGGAACAGGGTGGCATCTTTCTGGCCCAGAGGCCATGGAGCCCATTGTTTGGGGGAGGGGATGGGTCCATGAAACCTGCATGCTCTTGGCTACCCGGACACTTCAATTCAAAGCTTTGGGATGGCTGTGGGGACTTCGGAATCCGAAATCATCTCGGCCACCAGAGGGCATTAAGAACCTGTTGTCACCTATTGATGTCCCATTTCTCTTTAGTTCTAGCCTGTTTTAAACAGGGCTGGTAAAATGACCTTTCTTAGGCAAGTAGAGCCGAGTCCCAGCTCCTGAATGCCAATGCTACAAGCAATTGGGAGAGATAAGCTGACGCTTGTCTCTCTCATCTCCCAAAATTAAACCTGCAGCTGCATCCAGTGAATCAACAGGTCTCTCATCTACTGACTGCGGTTTCTGTACCAAGCCCTGCGCTAGACTGTGGAGTCCAACCTTCATCAAGGCAGAGCTTCCGCTCTCCACGGGCTCCTGATCTACATTTTCCGGAGACAATGAGCAAACGGCTTGTTGCCCCCGGGTGGTTCCACATGGTCCTGAATCCAAGAAAACATCAGGCTGTTTCCTTACAGTGCAAGTGAAGTCTGTACATACTAAGATCATAATGTTGATTTCAAAGGAGAGAATATAGATCTTAGGAGGCTGGCCTTTGGATGCCTTTGGTATACACTTTGGCTAAATTTTAGGACACCAACGTAGAGCTGATGATACAGTTTCATGGTGAGTCCTAAACCAGGAGTCACTGTTTTGCTATGTAAATTTGCAGGAAAGATTAGTCTTTCTGGACTGGTGTTTTCCCAGCTGCCCTCAGAAAAGGCCTGGATGCTAAGACTGTTGCCAGTAGAAAGCTAAGTGAAATGGAAGAGAATAACATTGTGAGGCCTCACACCAGGGTGGAAACCCAGCTGGGATTTTGCTAGCTGCTTCTTTAAGTCTTCACAGCTAGGTGTGTGTTTGCACGGCTACCAGCAACCCGGCCCCCTCTCTTATTTTTTTATGGAGACACAGAGTCTAGGTTATGTTAAAACTAGTCCTGGAACCCAGATGGGAATAATTTTCCGACGGAGGGATCAAAGTTTGTTTTTCACAATGGTTGGAATGAATTGAGCTTGTAAATGGATGACACGGTACAGCTCACTGCTTGCTAAGAAGATAGTGTGGAATGAGGGAAGGATTCTGGGCCCAGCTCTTCCCACTCCACAATCTCGGAGCCAGGGGTGTTTGTCCAGAGGGCAAATTTGACAAGTTTGGCGGAATGACCTGTGCTCTAAGGCGCTGGGGGGTAGTGGGGTTTGTTAACTCATTGGAAAAACTGGGACATACAGGGAGTCTGCTAGAATGATTTGAAATGTCTCTTAATTGTTGGGTGTGAATGCATGCACACAACTTGCCTCCTGACACTGGTGCTGGCCCAGACCGTCAGTTTTTAGTTTCTTGTGCTCTGACTTGGAAGACGAGAAGTACTTTCTGCTCAGAAGACCACTGCAGCTGCAAGTTGACCGGTGCCTCCATAATCTGCCGTTAAATTACGGTATTTATTGTTTCAGAAGACTAGAAGTAACAGGATAAGTACCGAGGGAGTCTATAACATTTGTCCTCTTCTTAATTTTATCTAGTATTTGCCCAGAGGCAGCACTGATTAGAGTCATCTTTACCAAGAGCCAGAGAAAAAGAAATTCGATTACATGATTGGGTTATGGAGGGACTTTTCATGGTGGAACGACCTTAGGACTGGGGTTAAAAAGACATGGACCCCTGCTCTTGCCACTGTCTTACCATGTAACTACCAGGCAAGCACTTTTGGTAATTACGGTAATTTGGAAAGGGCATACCTGGCTGAAAATCCTGCCTTTGCTTCTTCCTTTGGGACCTGTGCAAGTTGTATAACTTCTCTGACCGTACTCTGTCCTCGATAAAGTACTATTATATGCATCCTACTCTCCTTATGGAAGCACTGTAATAATCGTACCAGGCATACTCGGGGGAGTGTTTGAATGGCAAGGGCTCTGCTGATGCAGGGTTTTATTTGGGCAGCCGTGACTCTGTCATCTCATCTGATCTCAGAAATCTCCCCTCTGTCCCCCCAAACACTGCTGAGCACTTGTATTTCTCAGCTGGCGCCACTACTGGGCTTATCTGTCTTCCCTGCCCTGACACTCAGGAGATTCTGAGAACAGGGTGACCCCTGTCCCTCAGTTGCCTTCGGTTATAAAAATATGCCCATTGTCCAGACCTCTTGGTGCTGAGTTACAATAACACAGCCTAATCACTCGGCAGATATAGGAAACCTGCCGGCTTGAAACTCACCAACATTTGCCTGCAGCGGACGTGGCTTCCCAGAAACACGGACCTGTAAGAAGGAGGCCTTGTTTCCGCTCTCAGAGTTGGGGCCTGAAAATCTAGTTCACCAAGAACAAACTAACAACCACAACAAAACCCACAACAAAGAGCGAAAGCGAGAGGCTTCAGAACAATTTACAACCTCCTTCTTCCAAAGGTAGTGGGTGTCCTCTTCACCTCCCTACAGTGATCAAGAACCGGTGCCTGACTTACCCTCACTAAGTTCCTGTTCGTTTCGAACTGGGGGGTTAGAATTACGGACTCATAAGATCAGATTTTAGAGATGGGTTCTCCATCCCTACCTTTCCCTCTTTGACCCCCTCCTGGATAGCTCTGATTCTAATAAATGCCAGAAGGTCAGCGGGCAGGCAGAGGTGGAGGGCTGTGGTTAGGATGTCTTGAACCAGGCCCTCAGGACTCACAGGACAGATGCTTTAGGGACAAGAAAAAGGTGTTTAAAGAAGCAGAAGAAATGGGTGGGTAGGTTGCTTGGCGGGCTCTGTTGGTGGAGCACACGACTCTTGATCTTGGGGTTGTGGGTTTGAGCCCCATGCTGGGTGTAGAGATTACTTTTAAAAAATATCTTAAAAAAAGAAGAAGAAATGGGGGAAAAAATTAATTGGGGGGAATCTTAGAAAAAGAGGAGAGAAAGAAGTGGGGGAGGAAAAGAGAGTGAACAAGTCAGAGTACTGCAGAGGGAGGAGGACACGGTGTAAGACCTTTCCACTCCAGCCTCCTACTGAGACAGAGTAGAAACAGGTATTTCAGAGGAAATTAGCTGTGCCCAAATGTCCCTTAGCTGCTGCCTGTGCGGCTGTCAGGCTGCTGGGGATTCAAGCCTCTGGGTCCCCAGCAATCTGCTGACACAGGCGCCCCATGCTGCTGGCCTTAGTTCTGAGGGCAGAGGCCACTGTACCCATCCCTGTGACAAGCAGTGTAACCGTCTCCTCCTCCTCCTCTTCTTCTTTTTTATTTTTTTAAGATTTTATTTATTTATTTGTCAGAGAGAGAGAGAGAGAGAGAAAGCACACAAGCAGGGAGAGGGGCAGGCAGAGGGAGGAGCAGGTTCCCTACTGAGCAGGGAGCCAGATGTGGGACTCGATCTCAGGACCCAAGGATCATGACCTGAGCTAAAGGAAGATGCTTAACTGACTGAGCCCACCCGGGCGTCCCAGCTATCACCTCTTCTTGACAGCTGGGACCTCAAATACTTACTCAGGGTTTGAGGAGGGACAAGGAAGATGCAGAAAGAAGATGCTGGCCAACAAAACTTCCAGATCACTTTATGTAGGGAGGCAGTGATGGAGGGAAGAAATCAGAGAAGATGTCCTCAGAGGGCATTTCCAGGTGTCCCTGCTCTGCCACTTCTCTGCTGAGTGGCTTCCATGCAAGGTCTAAGTTTTTTACCTACGCGCCCGTCTCCATTCTCAAACCTCCCTGTGGTTTGCTGACATACGGAGGCGGTCCCTGAAGTGTCTTGTGTGCCTTCTATCGCGTGTCCCACTACCTTCTGTGGAGATAGGCAAACGGTTTGTCGTCTTCTTAAGTTTTATTTTATTTACTTATTTTTTAAGTAAACTCTCTCCCCAGCGTGGGACTTGAACTCACGACTCTGAGATCAAGAGTCACATTATCTTCATTTAGTAGGTTGTGGGCTCGTCCAGGGCAAGATCCTTACAGACTTCTCACGTAGGCTGGCGTCCGGTTTGTAGCAGCTGTAACAAGTATCCCCCACGGATTTCATAATCAAATAAACAAGGAAGATGGTGGTTTTCCTTTAGCGATCCCAGGAAGCAGGTCTTTAGAAGTGGTAACATCAGCGCTGGAACCATCTGCTACTCTTTAGGCTGGATGTATCGGGTGGGGAGGGGGAGGGGATCGGTGTTACTGGCTTGCCTCCTATTTCCCCAGAGACTCAAAAGGGACCATTTACGCATCTCTATAGCTTTTTTTTTCCATTTTAAATTAAGGAATGAGTTTAATTTCTACTTTTTTTAATTAAAAATCTAATCTCTTAAAAGCAGCTATTATGAGCAAATAACATCTATACGAATGCCACTTAGTACAACACAGAAAGTTACCCACAAACACACACACACAAGTGTTGTAATTTTGCTGTATATGTAAAATCATTCCACTACCAGCAAATGTATACAAATTTACACAAATGTGTACAGAAGTGGGTGGCTGCCTCAGTCAGTAGAGCATGTGATTCTTGATCTCAGGGTGGTAAATTCAAGCCCTGTGTTGGGTGTAGAGATTACTTGAAAAAAACAAGGGGCACCTCGGTGGCTCAGTCAGTTGGACAGCTGCCTTCTGCTCAGATCATGATCCCAGGGTCCTGGGATCGAGCCCCACATTGGGCTCCCTGCTCGGCAGGGGGTCTGTTTCTCCCTTTCCCTCTGCCTACTTGTGCTCTTTACCTATCAAATAAACAAATGAAATCTTTAAAAATAATTTAAATGTATAGTAGGTGTATGTTTATATTTTTAAATAGTTGCTTTTCTCCTTTGAGTGAAAAATACCATGATTTCCTTAGTCTTGCTAACTTTTCACTGTTAAATAATCTCTGTTGTAAAAGAAATAGTTATTACTTTTTAAAAGAAGAAACAAAACCTAAGCAGTGTGTTGAGTACCTGTTACTAGCCCTGCGCTTTACTTGTAATGTATCACTTAATTTTCACAACCTCTGAAGTGTGTAGTGTTTTTCCTCTTTGTACAGAAAGAAATGGAACCCTAGAGAAGTAAGTAGCTTGGCTAAGTCACACAGTGGTGACGACAGAGCTAAGATTTGTACTCAGATCTGCTCAGCAATCAAAAGCCTTCCTCCTCCAAAACACAAAAGTTGTAGGATTGTACGGTTAAAAGGTTTCTAACATAGAACTCTCACTACATTTAAACATGTTGCTTTCCAATAGCTCTGTGCTTTTGTATGAAAGCCGTGCTCCCTGAAGATGCTGTTTTCCCCATAACTTTGAGTATGTTTTGTAAGCTAAGAAACTCAAAGACCCACATCCACTCTCTTTTTTCCCTTATAAGTAGGGTTTTTAGATAGAATCCTTCTTTTTAAAAAGGACTTATTTATTTGAAGCAGAGAGAGTGCGTGTGCACAAGCATGAGCGTAGCAGAGCAAGAGTCAGAGGGAGAGGGGGAATCTTAAGCAGACTCCCTGCTGAGCCCGATGCGGGGCTCAATCTTATGACCCTGAGATCGTGATCTGAGCGAAAATCCAGAGTCAGGTGCTCAACCAGGGGCCTCTAGATTGGATCCATCTTGAGCTTGCATATTACCTTCTAGAATGGAGCATGGAGCACTTCACTGTCTGCCCTGAGATCACCTAGACCTGGGCTCTCACCCCTACTGGAAGGGGGGGGGCACACATTGTTTCCTGCCATCCAAACCAGCAAAGGAGAAAAATGGCATTTCCCTATTTATTATTACTCCTTTTTATTCCCGTCATCCCTCTGAAAAATGTAGCAAAGCATATTCTGTCACAATGAGAGCTATGGGGCACTCTACTTTGATCTTTCCTGCATTTCTCTCATTGCATTAATGGCAGTACTGGGGTAACATGTCTTGAATAGAGAGCGGATCAACAAACATCAGGAAACGTAATCATGGGCACGGGACATTGGAAACTTCCCCAAGAACTCAGGGACTATTTGCATATCCTGTTCTTTTCTTCAGAAATTCAGAGCAGATTCAGTGTTCCATTAAGCACATGGGAAGGGATCCGAGAGAAAATGTGGAGTTCCCCTCTTTTCTTGTTAGTCACCATTTAACCACTGACTTCTGTCATATGCTTTGTTGGTAAAACAGTGACTTTGTGGCCGGCTTCTAGTGTTTCTTATTAAGACTTTTAAAAAGTGATCTCTATACCCAACACGGGGTTTGAACTCACAACCCCAAGATCCGGGTTGCATACTCTACCAATTGAGCCAGCCAGGCACCCAGTGTTCCTTATTAAAATAGCCTCTTATTTCTTGGCCTCCTGATGCCATCGAGGGTTCTAGATGTCATGCATACCCCATCGCCTTGGTGCAAAACCCACATAGCTGCCATTGCTCTAGCTCCGCCAAGGGTTAAATTGGTATTTTATTATTGACTTTCGTTGGTTTTCCCCCTCCTCCGGCACCAGGCTCTTGCAAATTTTAGAAATAAATAAAAATGGTTTTTATCTGTTTCAAAGAGGATTTTCCCCTGCAGCTGATTTTACTATAACATATAGCTTAATATAAAACCTAGCATCCTGACTACAGTTAGTCTTCAAAGTGGATTAGCGATGTTGTGCTTTGGGCATCTCAGAGGCATTAGTTACAACACACCGCATCAGCTTTCCCGGTTGCTTCTCCCGTAATGAAAGGGATGCAGAGATCCCCTGCTTGAATGGTAGACCCAGATGGTAGCTTTTAACTCTGTTGAGTGAGATGGAGATGATAATTGAATGGCAAAACCACTCCTGTTGTCAGGAAGCAATGGAGCGTTCTCTGGTCCCTTTAGAAACGGCAAGTCCAGACATGGGAGAACCCGGGAGCCGGGTTCTCTTCATACCGGTTACAACAGTGATCAGAGCAGTACCAATCATTCCTCTTTTCCACCTCGCCCCTTCACCAGAGGCCTTAAAATAAGCCTGTATTTTAAGCTCTCCAGGTGGTCTTAGTCTTAACCAATCTCTGTGTGTGCGTGTTATATGTGTGTTTGTGTGTGAGTGAGAAGCTGCTGAAATGATCCGTGGATCTCATACACGCAGTGTGGGTAATGCTCTGTAGATACAGTGGGTTTTCATAGTTCTCGGTGGTGTGTGTTTGATGTGCGTGTGCAACCAATCCCTTGTTGCCTGATGTCCATGACTACATCAGTGATGAACGTGCAATGCTGATACGTGTGACTACAGGCATAAAAATAATACCATCATGGATTTCACTTAGCATTTGCTACGTGCTAGGGACTGTGCTAAGTGCTTTATGTGTATCATTTTATCTCTCTAACAAGCCCTTGAGATAGTACTCCGTCTGATTCTGCACATGGGTCCACTGAGGCATGGATAGATTAACTTGTTAGTACATGGTGCATCCAGGATTTGAACACATTCTAGTTCCAGAACCCTTCTACTTATTTGCACTTAATTGCTAGGTTATACTGTGTCCCATAAGTGAGGAAATAAATGAGTATTACATGCTCGATAATAATTGAAAAATCTGCTGTCCGTGTCAAGGATATGCCAGTATGTCTGCCAGCTTTGGGAATTCCTATGTCCAAGATTTATATCTGCACATACTGAATTTTTATTTATTTCAAACCAATCATGGGATGGTATTCAGAATTTGTGTGGTATTTTGTACAAGATACATATAATCACTGGGTAGTCTAGGTGTATGAATGAGTTATCAAGTCATATACCAACTTAGGACCATGATGCTGACTTTCAAGACTTAGACCCTTCCATACCACAGAGGGGACCAAGTGAATGATGGGACGGTGTAAACTCTGGCATCAGATCGTCTAGTTTGAACTCCAGCCCAGCTGCTGATAGCTGTGTGCCTTTTTCTTTTTTTTTTTTGAAGAAATTTATTTATGTATTTTTTAAGTAATCTCTACACCCAACACGGAGCTCAAACTCATGACCCTGAGATCAAGAGTCAGGTACTCCACCCACTGAGCCAGCCAGGTGCCCCTAGCTGTGTGTGTGTGTGTGTGTGTGTGTGTGTGTGTGTTTTAAAAGATTTTATTTATTTGTCAGAGAGAGAGAGCATGTACAAGCAGGCAGGGAGGCAGAGAAGCAGGCTCCCGCCTGAGCAAGGAGCCCGAAGTGGGACTCGATCCCAGGACCCTAGGACGGTGACCTGAGCCGAAGGCAGCAGCTTAACCCACTGAGCCACTCAGGCATCCCTAGCTGTGTGTCTTTGAAGGACCTCTCCATGCTTCATTTTTTTCTCACTTGGAACCAAGGATAACAGCTAATTCATTGGGTCGATTGGAGGATTCAAGGGATGGTGCCTGATTCTTAGTCAGTGTGCAGTAAATATTAACAAGTCTTACCATGATTGTACTCGGCTATTGATCTAATTTAAATCAAATTCTCTTCCCACCTTCAGCGTAGAACCTGGGTTTGTAAGTTCTTTATATCATCTCCCCTCAGAAAACAAGCAAATTGTTTCTGGAACCTGGGCCAACCACTTACCCGTAGAAAGTATTTAGTGCCAACAAAATGGAAAACGAAATATTTTGACAATGTGCTCTAGTCCTGAAGTAAGACGTAAGAGGGTGCTGTTAGTAAAACAGTAACAGGAAGGGTGAAGTAGTTTAGCTTTTAGAAGTGTGTGTGATGACTTCTGCAAATCTAAAACGATTCTTGAAACAAAGTTCTGTTCTTTTTTTTCAAAAGCGTGGCAATGCGTTTCTGCACTCAGCTCTCCTGCAATTAATGGACTGACTTCATCTTTTGTATCTTAGCAAACAAGCGAACAAAGGCAGTCCCAGGGTAGGCCCTTGAACCTAGTGTCTTACTTTCAAAATGTGGGGCTTGGCTTCCTCTAAGGCATTTGTCTGGTTTGGAACTCAAATGAAATAAACAGACATTTGGGGAAGAATAAATTATGGCTTCGTGTCAGCCTTATAATCAGGATTGGCAGGCGTCCTCTGGGCAGGGAACGATGGAAGGGGATGGTTCTGTTCTTGGGTGTGGGGAGCACCTGAACTTAAGTCAGCCTGGGTTTTCTTTTCTTTTCTTTTAAGATTTTATTTATTCGACAGACAGAGATCACAAGTAGGCAGAGAGGCAGGCAGAGGGGGCGGAGCAGGCTCCCCACTGAGCAGAGAGCCCTATGCGGGGCTCGATCCCAGGACCCTGAGATCATGACCTGAGCCCAAAGCATAGGCTTTAACCCACTGAGCCACCCAGGTACCCCGCCTGGGTTTTCTGAGGGAAGTTGGGAGTTCTTTTTTTTTTTTTTTTTAAAGATTTTATTTATTTATTTATTTGACAGAGAGAGAGAGAGATCACAAGTAGGCAGAGAGGCAGGCAGAGAGAGAGAGAGAGGAGGAGAAGCAGGCTCCCCACCAAGCAGAGAGCCTGATGCGGGGCTCGATCCCAGGACCCTGAGATCACGACCTGAGCTGAAGGCAGAGGCTTAACCCACTGAGCCACCCAGGCGCCCCTGGGAGTTCTTCAAAAGAGCGTAGGACGAATTCCCTTCTCTCAGGAATGGTTAAACTGAGGCCATCACCAACGAGAGAAAGAGGATTGATTAAGCTCCAATTCAGGGCACTAAGAGTGGATAGATAAGCAGCCGTTTCCAAATGCATTCTTGTTCTGTTCTTTCATTGCTCCCCAAAGATCCATAGTCCAAATACTCTTACCTAAGAAACCTGAGCTTTTAGTTAATCAGGAATGAATGTTCTGGGCAAAGAGCAATGTAGTTCCAGGTGACTTCTCCCAAGGGCTCCTCTATGATGTAGTGAGTGTGACGTGATAATCTAAGGGAAATTATGACCGTATTCAGAGCTGTCCCTAGGGGTCCTGCGGGGCTGAGACCGACAGGGTTCTTCAGCCTTCACCTTTCCAGGAGGTTTTGTGGTGGAGGAACAATTCTCCAGAGAGTTGGAAGCTGGGAAACTAATTGCCCTGGGTTTCTTCAAACCTCCTGTGCTGCCCTCCGCACTCACACCCTCCCCCCATCATTTATTCATTCACACATGTTTACGGAGCCCGTACCCTGTGTGAGGCAGTAAGCTCTGTAACAGGCTGACAGAGATAAATGGGACATAAATCTTGCCCAGATGGTAGCTACAGTCTGAGGGGAGGTAGGAAATGCACATCAATAATTGTGATACAAGACGATAATGATGTGTTGAAAGGCAGTGTGGGTAAACTGCTCCAAGGTTTTTTGTTTGTTTGTTTTTGTTTTTCTTAAAGATTTATTTATTTTTGAGAGAGCGATGGGTGGGGGGAAGGGGCAGGGAGAGGAGAGAGGGAGAGAGAGGATCCCCCCTCCCGCGCAGGCTCCATCCTACAACCCCGAGATCACGACCCTCAGATCACAGCGTGAGCCAAAACCAAGAGTTGGCCCCTTAACGCACTGCACCACCCAGGCACCCTGCAAGGTTTTTTAAAGACCACTAAGGATTGATTTAAATGAATATGGAGGACATTCTCAAAGGAGAAAACAAAGAGAAGATGCCACGAAAGGAGAATAGAGAGAGCAGGAGTCTGGAAACACTTGCGATAGGACCTAGGAACCTGGTTGAACTTGAGAGCTGGAAATGCCCTCTAAGGTCATCAGGTCTCTACCTCAATGTGAGATTGTCCCCGGCAGGTTCCGTCTCTGCTTGAACATCTCCACAGGTGGGTACCCACCATTTAGTTTTGGATTAATGGTGTCTGGTCACTGAAGGAAGTAGGGGAATCTTTAAGAATGGGGTGTGTGTTGGGGGTGGGTAGGTTGGTTGTGGGGGGAGGGACAGGAGGGAGAAAGAGGCAGGTCACTAACCAAATTTTGGTATCCCAGCGGGGCTCTGCCTGAAGGACAGTGGGACCAGCAAGTGCTGACTGGCTGTTCCTTGAGTTAAGCTGGGAAGATATTATTATGCTGAAGATAGAGCTCAATGTCCTGGTGCCATGGTCCAAGGATGCAAGGGTGAACTTGCGCAGAAGGAGATCACGTGAGCAAGCCTTCAAGAACGGAGACTTTGCTCTGCCTGGCAAGATTTAAGCCAGTGCCTTACTGCACCCTGAAAACAAGTTAGATTTACCTCTGGAAGCTAAATTAGAACCTGAGGACCACAGAGAAGTGACTTGTAAAGGTGTTTTAGTAAGCTACTGTTTCAGCAAGGGGTGGAAAGCTCCTGGACGTTAGCAAACCAATTTAGTGGAGCCTCAGGCTGCCCCATTCGTAAGAGACCCACGGTCTCCTCTGTGTGCCTGGAGGACATAGGAGCATTGTGGAGACAATCCTCTATCATAGAACCTCTAGGCACCAGCACTTGGAGAACTCTGTCGACTCACCTCAGATCTACAGGTAGACTTCTTAACAGGTAAGAGGCATTAGAGACATTTGGGTACAAATGAGGAAGTAGCGGTATGCTGATGTTAGGAGTTCCAAATGAGAAACTGCTTCTGTGGCCTGAACATGCCATAAAAAGTATTTCTTGCCTGTCTGGCTCAGTCCAAAGAGTTTGCGACTCTTGATTTCAGGGTTGTGAGTTTGAGTCCCACGTTGGATATAGAGATTACTAAATAAACTTTAAACTACGTGTCTTTCTAGAAAGTGAGTTCCACTTGATATTTGGGATAATATTTCTTTTAAAAATACTTAGAATTCAACAGGAACTCCCAAGGAAACCGGTATTGACTTTGTGGTGTGTTTTAGCTAGGGAACAAATAGAAACTGATTGGATTAAACAGGGAAACGGCAGAATGGCATTCCCAAATATTAATTTGTTGACCAAATTGCAAATCAAATTAAAGGCTTCATTAAAAAATGACAGAACCAGTTTGAATGGTGGCTAGAAAAATATATCTTACAAGAAGTCGAAATGGTGTGGGGCACCTGGGTGGCTCAGTTGGTTAAGCGTCTGCCTTCCACTCAGGTCATGATCCCAGGGTTCCGGAATAGAGCCTAGCATGGGGCTCCCTGCTCAGAGGGGAAACTGCCTCTCCCTTCCCTCTGCCACTCCCCCTGCTTGTGCTTGCGCACGCTCTCTCTCTGTCAAATAAATAAGTAAATAAATGTCTAAAAAATAAAATAAAACAATTCTTAAAAAAAAAAAGTCAGAATGGAGTAATACAGTAGAGTGGAAAAAACACTGGTTTTGGATTCAGAATACCTGAGTTTGAATCACATCTTGACACTTCAAGTTCTTAATGTCTCTGGGCCTCAGTGTCCTTATTGCTAACATAGAAAAAAGCGCAATCAACTCATTGGATTTTTAGGAGACCTAAGTGAGAAAAGACCGTGCCTGGCTCAAGAAATCCTAGGTGAATCAGAAAATTTTTAGGACACTGAAACACTTGTAACTTATGCCTGACTGATTCTGCATTTGGTTCAAGTCCTTGTTATCATATGTTTGCTTTGAACCAAAAGGGTGTGAATCTATTGATTGATTTTTTACAGATACACTTTTATTACGTGGTGTGTTGCAAAGTTGTGTATAAATCAAGTGATATTTAAAGTGCAATCAGGGGGGCGCCTGGGTGGCTCAGTGGGTTAAGCCTCTGCCTTCGGCTCAGGTCATGATCTCAGTCCTGGGATCGAGTCCCGCATCGGGTTCTCTGCTCAGCAGGGAGCCTGCTCCCCCCACCCCCGCTTTCTCTACCTGCCTCTCTGCCTACTTGTGCTCTCTCTCTGTCAAATAAATAAATAAAATCTTAAAAAAAAATAAGATGCAATCAGGGAACTCCCCACGTAAAGGAATTCTATTTGTGTAAAGCTAAGAGGCCTTTCCAAAAGCAAGTAACTGTTTTATTACACCTTTTGTGCAGATCTGCATGTTTACATGTTGGGATTAGTTCTATTAAGGTATTTATTAACTTCTTGCCATGTGCGGGCTTTTGAGGGAATTAAATCACAGACAGAATGTGTGGAGACAAAAGCAGGATGAGTATATGGGCTTCTGAGTGCGATTTGTTTTTTAATTTTTCTTAGAGGTAAAAACGCTAACTCCAAAATCTACACCAGAAGTAATAAAGGTAGAATCTGACCGAAAGATGTTTGATTTGCAAAAAGCAGTTTTAATTCTAGCCTTGTGACCTTGTCTGAGATTTATCTTGTCAGAGCCTCAGTTTCTTATCTGGGAACCTGGGTGGGACGGTTTGGAGGACAGGCGGACCACATATCTAATGAAATTGGACTAAATACTTCATGTTTATTGTATGCCTATAATTCTGTCACCTCAGAAAGCTTTATTGGTCATACATTTTCCAACTGTCAGATGGAGTTAATACATGTCTTCCAAAAGTACCAGATTACTTCAAGGGAGTGGTTGAGGATATGGGAAATGGGGCTCGTTCTTTTCCTGGAAATAGGGAGAAACGGTCACTCAACATTAAGTGACATGTTTTATGTTTATTTGGACACTTAAGTTATTCATCAGGTGGCTTCCTCATAGTGTGCCTTACTCGTTTATTAATTGAATAAAAATATTCATACACATAAAGAAACTATCTATAAAAAAAGAACAATCCATTTTAATGGATTCCTTTTGCAAGGCAAATGATTTGTATGACATGAATGATCATTTTGACGTGTACATTTTAAAGATCTGTGTTTTCATACACTAGGATTGCTTAAAGCCAAGTAGAGCTTTCTAGTTCATGGACTCGGGAAGCTACGCTAGACGTAACCAATGTGGTTACACCCAGCGTAACCAATCCCCAAATCCCAATTTCAGGGCATTTAAAATACTATGCAGTCACTGAATTGAGGCGAATGATGCGGGCAGTGGTGCAGAGTGTCAGCAATTTAGAAGGAGGGTAGGGGGGATACAAGCCCAGGGGACGCCTGTCCCTAGGAACAGCCAGGGAAGCCAAGGGGCCATTCCTGAAAAGTGGGGACATCTGACAGTGTGACTTTCATTAAAGGCCAGAGCTCACAGTAAACGCAGAATTTTACAGGAATTAATTATTTACAGTTAACTCCCTCCAGATGCATTCCTTGCGGAAAGATAAACAGCTCGGGGCCCAGTGGGAATGGTTGTCCAAAACCGGATGACAGGGGCTGCCACTGAAAACCCTCCGGTGAGCCCAGCCTTCTGCAGCTCCTTTTCTGAGTCATAACAAAACGATTCCAATTTTTTGTACGAAATGCTCTGTAAAGGCTAGCATCCTCCTGACGCTTGGCAAACACGCTGTTGTTTCCCATCAGAGCTAAGCAATCTTTACAATTTCAGCATTTGTATCTCAAGGTAATTAGTTCTCACAGTTCTGTTCAACCCTGGAAGCCATGCGGAGCACAAGGCTCAAACATTCCTAGCTCTCTGGATCTCGGTTTGCTGGTCTGTAAAAGGGGGCTATTTTCTGATTTAGGGCAGGTGGAATGGCCAGAGTTCGTGTCAGAAATAAAAGCCTTCTGTGGTGGCTTTAGCACTAGAAAGGCACCATTTCCTAGAGCCTTGGAGCCCTTCTTTTTGAGTGAGTTAAGCTTCTAGCTCTTCTGAGTCTGGGTCTCTGTTTGCAAAGCCATTTATTATCTGTGAGGCTTTGCCTTTCTGATCTGCAATTTCAGTAAAAATCTGTAACCTCCTTGTGCTTTTCCGAATATCTAGATCAGAATAAACAGTGGAGATGCAGGGATGGATTAGTTCTTGGAAGTCTCCGTTCCATCATTCCGGAATTTTGTGATCCCCAGGGCATAAGCTCCTTCCGGGCACAGACTTCCTTTCATGCGCCCCTGTTTTCCAGCACCTAGAACATTGTGTGCTCGATAAACACGAAGGACTGGGTGAATGGAGGAAGATTTATAGTAGATACACTCTCTTGCTCTCATCCCTCACCCAAGTGAACATTAGGACCCAAACTGTTTTTTTGTTTTTTTGTAATTTCAAGAATATACCATGCTCTCGGGAACCTGGGTGGCTCAGTGGGTTAAAGCCTCTGCTTTCAGCTCAGGTCATGATCCCAAGGTCCTGGGATCGAGTCCCACATCGGGCTCGCTGCTCAGCAGGGAGCCTGCTTCCTCCTCTCTCTCTGCCTGCCTCTCTGCCTGCTTGTGATCTCTGTCTGTCAAATAAATAAATAAAATCTTTTAAAAAAAAAAAAAAGAATATACCATGCTCTCAGGGCACCTGGGTAGCTTGGTTGCTTATGCGTCCCACTGTTGATTTCAGCTCAGGTCCTGGTCTTGGGGTCATGGGATCAAGCCCTGCGTTGGGCTCACACTCAGCACAGACTCTGCTTGTCATTCTCTCTCTCTCTCTCTCTGTGTGTCTCTCTCTCTCTCACACACACACACAAATAGATAGATAAATTAATAAATTTTAAAAGATATATATATACCATACTCTCTTTTATACCTCAGTGTCTTTGCATGTATGACCCATCTGTCCAGAAGCATACTTCCTTCCTCTACCTGGAAAAGTCCTCTGCTGACCTTCAACCTTGGGTAGGCACTGTCTCCTCCATGAAGATCTCTCTGGATCAAGATCTCTCTCCTCTGGGCTCACACAGCATTAGACACATGCCTCCACTCAAGTGTAATTTGTTACCAAATCGTAGTTCTTGGATTGGTTTTCTGTTCTCCCCTCCCCTTCCAAGGTTTGAAGCAACAGAGGCCAGGGTCATCTTTGATAGGCATTCAAAATTATTTTAGGAATAAATGAATAGTTTCACAGAAACTTTAAAGAAGCCTTCACCATACCTAGTATTATGGTATGCTTAGAGTCTGAGAATATTAAATACTTTTTGATTGATTTGCTAGATTACCAGCTACACCACCAAGCTTCAGTTTTCTTCGCAGATACAGGCGGAACTCCGTTTTAAATGGCATAATCATGGTCACGTTTTGTTCCTCTGAAACGTAACATCTACCAACAAGAAAACACAAATACAAATTAAAAGGAAAAAAACTTGCTATCCCTATGCCCTACGTGTCCTCCACCCCACCTCTCTCCCTCTCACAAACACACGCACTGCTTTTCACAGCCCAGCTGTAGGTCCTAGAGGAGTGTTTAATACAGTAGATGCTCAATGACTATTTAAAAATGAATAGATTTCAGGGCACCTAGGTGATTCAGTCAGTTAGACAAGTGTCTGACTCTTGATTTTGGCTCAGGTCGTGATCTCAGGGTGTGAGATCGAGCCTTGCATCCGGCTCCACGGTCATGAGTTTCTCTCTCCTCTCTCACTCTGCCCCTCTCTCTTCGTGACCTTGCTCTCTCAAAAAAAATTAAAAAATTTTTTTAAAGTCATTAAAAAAAAATAGAGGGATGTCTGGGTGGCTTGTCGGGTTATGCATCTGCCTTCGGCTCAGGTCATGATCCCAGGGTGCTGGGATGGAGTCCCGCATAGGGCTCCCCGTTCAGTGGGGATCCTGCTTCTCCCCCTGCTGTGCTCCCTCTCTCTGACAAATAAGTAAATAAAATCTTAAAAAAAACAAACAAACAGATGTCACTCACTCTTTAAACTGCCTAATACCTGGAAGATGTGGTGTAACCTTGCAGCCTGCATGGATTCCTTCTCTGCTTGCTCTTGAACTTCTGACCGTAGCCTTTTCCTCTTTTGCCTCTCCACCGCAGTTGTTCTCTTGGAGGTCGCCGGTGACCCAATTACAAAATCTAATGGAATTATCTCCATCTTCCTCCTGCCTGACTTCATTATAGCGTTTGGCATCATTTATCTTTCTCAAATGTGGTGTAATTGAAAAAGCATGAGTTTTAAAGTAAAGAGAACCTAGTGAAATATGTGTCCATCTTCCCCTTGCTAGCTGTGTGAACGTGGGCAAGTCACCTTTTAAAATCTCGCATCAGGGGCGCTTGGGTGGCTCAGTGGGTTAAAGCCTCTGCCTTTGGCTCGGGTCATGGTCTCAGGGTCCTGGGATCGAGCCCTGCATCGGGTTCTCTTATCGGCGGGGGGCCTGCTTCCCTCTCTCTCTCTGCCTGCCTCTCTGCCTGCTTGTGATCTCTGTCTGTCAAGTGAATAAATAAAATCTTAAAAGAAAAAAAAATTAAAATCCCGCATCATCCTGGACGCCTGGGTGGCTCAGTTGGTTGAGCAACTGCCTTTGGCTCAGGTCATGATCCCAGAGTCCCGGGATCAAGTCCTGCATCGGGCTCCCTGCTCCACGGGGAGTCTGCTTCTCCCTCTGACCTTCTCCCCTCTCATGCTCTCTCTCACAAAAAAATAAAATCTTTAAAAAAATAAAATCTCTCATCATCCTAAAACTTGATATCTGTTTCTCAGGGTGGCTGGGACGGTTAGATGGGATTTTGTGCATAAACACTTAGCCCAGTGCCTGGTTTGCAGTAGGCATTCAGTAAACGTTGGCTCCTTTCCGGACTTCTGAATCATCCCTCATTCTTGGTTTTCTTCCCATCTATGTCTCTGAATCGATCTTCATAGGGCTTTTCCTTTCCTTGCCCCCTCTTCTTATTCCACATTTTTTTCCTGTCCTATTTCAGAATTTTCCCCATCTTTTACCTGAATGTTTTGCCATGCCTATAGTCGATATTCTGGAAATGTGGAATGTTGACCATGATCTCCCGATGGCCTCTGTGTAACCATATTTTGTTCCTCCAGTATGTATTTCCTAGTCACTAGAATGGAGGTGCCTCAAGTACAGGTAGATAATAGCACCCCCCCCCAAAAAAAACTTGAAGAGCATCTCTTTATTTAAAGAATAAAATCTGGACGTTGAACACTTACCAACCTGATTCTTATTTGTCCTCATCTCCTCTGTGTCCTTCCATATGCCCTGACTTATCTCTCCCTATCATCAAAAACCCTTCATGAGTTTTGACTCCTCAGTGCCTTCACTACAACTGTTTCTTTATTCCAGAATGTCGTATTCTTCTTTCCTGTTGGAATTCATACTTCGCCTTAAGTACCAATACCTCCACAGAGCCTGCCTGGACCACCTCTTTCCCTCTAGTTAGAATTTATCAATCCTCCCTCTCACACCTTGTTTGCACTTAGATTTGCACAAAGTTAACTCGGCCTTGCTCTGTACAAGCCATGTTTTATTTGTCTTGCTGTATTCCTGGCACTAAGTAAGGGACCTCACATAGTGCTCTAGCTTAACAAGTACTTATAAGGGGACTTAATTCAGCATAACAAAGACTAACATTTATAGATCGCTTCCCATGGGCCAAGCACTGTTCTGAGTGTCCTAGACTGTTCCAGTGCTCACAACCCAAGAGGGAGATGCTATCAAGTACCTTTATTTTGCAGGTGAGGAAGTCGAGATGGAGAAACTAAGTAACCGACCCCCGAATCAAAGAGCTAGTCAGTGAGGAAATGGGGTCTAAAGCTGAGATCGCACGCCCTGGGCCTGTGCACTTAATCACTAAGTTATATTGCCAATAGTTTTTGTTGCCTCCAAGGAAAGTAGTGGAATCCCCAGATCATACCACCTGCAAGGACAGCAAGGAAACAGGGTGACGTCAGGAAGTTTCTTCCGGCCTTGGTTTGCACACAGACTGTCCTTGTAAGGCTTAGAGGACAAGAGATGATGTCTTTGCCTTGGTATCCTGGTGTCAAGAACACAGGGCAGCCAAATGTTGTGCAAAATATTCTTCTTTGACTCCTAAGCCTTTTGATGAGCAATTAAACCAGGGAGGCTTATCTGGTGGCAGTCCTTCTCCCGAGGTGACGTCATTGTTCACCCTGGCCCCTGCCAAAGGCTAGCGGAAGCGCTTTGTGCATTCCCCGTGGCTGAGAGGCCTCACCAGCGCTCTGTCCTCAGCAACTAGACTCCATACAAGCCTTGTGGCATTTTCTTCCTTTCCTCGGGAGATGCTGGACAAGGTGGCTGGCCAGCTGTGGTTTTAGTGAGACTGTTCGTTCAGCCAGCACGCTCTGCCCTCCCCTGACCGCACAGATCCCATGCGGTTTCCTCTGACTTCTTCAGTAGCTCACACCTTCACAGGGAAATGAGGTAGGGATTAGTAAAAGGAACGGAACTGAGATACCAGGAGGGGTTGACGCCTATTCTTTCCAGTCCTTTCTCTTGCTCTTGTCTGCCCACTCCCGGCTCCTGGTCCCATCCCCACCCTATTGATTGCTCCCTGATTTTCTATTTCACCATGCAAGATACAAAAGCGGTTTGTAGGTTTCAGGGAGGTGTTTAGTATCCAGTAATCAAGATGCCTGGGGCCAGACGTGCATCTGTTCAGATGGACTTTGTTTTATGCTTTTTTTAAAAAAAGAGAGTGAATCTGGGGCCTCACAGACCCCTGGTGATGGGGTGGGGACTGGGCCTTTAAGACGTCATCGCTTTCCTGCTGCTGCCTCCCACTGAGCTCCAGTTACCTGAGATGTTCAGAGAAAGCCAGGCTATCCACCCTAGGTCATACATCCCAGTCCCTAACTGGATTTAGCCTCAGTAGATCCTTATCATCCAACCTGAATCCCCCACACGGAGCTCTACACTCCCCTCCTCTTGCTCATCTGCAGAAGGAGAGCTAGAGAGTGAGGTCTGCCACCCTTCACTTTGTATTTGAAGACAGGTAATAACCCTGTGCAGCAGCACCCTTCACATTTCTGTCAGACTTCCAGCTTCTCCCGTAGTAACGAGGTCCACTCCGTGGAGGCCTGCTGCTTGCTTCCCTTTCTGCGTGGGCGAGCCCTGGGGTTTACTTGTTCTCATGTTGTGCAGGAGACAGACCCCACATCCTAAGCTGGAGGGCAAGGACTTCCTGGCGTGTGTGGCAGCTGTGTTGGAGGGTGCAGTCTTGCCTTGGCTCTTGGGATTGCCTGTCTTTGGCATCCCTGGGGCAGGTGGGATGGGTGGCCGTGGGGGACCTGCCCCTTGTAGCTCACACTCACTTGGATGTGCACCCAGGAGAAATGTAGCTTCATGGTGCATTCCCGTATCGTTCACTTAGGCTCCCTCCCGAAGTCTGGCTGCAAACCAGACTGTAGTTAGTGGGTCTGCAGAAGTAATAGACAGGTGCTGGGTGTCTTGTGTCTGCAGGAAAAGGGAGCCTGAACAGCTGAGCATAAACAACAGTTGCTTGGTAATACGATCTCCTTTCATTTAAAGTCAGAGGGCTGTGAGTGGGGGAAGGGAGGCCAGGTTGTTCTGGCTTTCCACCTGTCTGGGAGGCCAGAGGTGAGGTCAGCTCCCCAGGGAACACAGGGTCTGCTGGGGCCAAATGTGGGACTGAGGTGGGGGGGGGCGGGGAGGAATGCAGGGACTGAGATTCTGAAGTCCCGGGTGGAAACCCTAGTCCTGAAACCCTGACACCAGCTGCTTTGGGAATTGCTTTTTTTTTTTTTTTTTTTTTTTTTTAAGATTTCCTGCTTCCATTTCCCCACTTGTAAAATGACTAATGGGATCGAATAGCGCATATAGCTTTGTGATATCCCCAGCCGAGGTGAAGGTTGGTAGAATTCGGGTGCTTCCAGGGACCTGCTGTTTTCCTGAGCTGATACACCTGGTGAGATTCTGGGGGCCTCCAACGGGCCTCAGAAGACCTGGGTTCAAGTTCTGGTTTTGTCTTTGACTTTTTTTTTTTTTTTTTTTTAATCTATGACCTTGGATAAAGTTCTATCTCACTCCTGGGTCACTGGGAAGATAAAATATTATGTATGAAAGTCCTTTACAAAAGTGTAAAGGTTACTGTACAACAAAAACACGCAGGATACTGAAGAGAATCTAAGGGAGGAGAGACTTGGTTCTTCCCTCAACAGGCTTGTTGTCTTAATAGTAATGATGGCTCGTCGTCGTCGAAGGGGCTTTCCTTTCTCAAAGCAGTCCCCCTTCATCATCTCACTCGATGGTGCCATGGTAAAAAAAAAAAAAAAGAATAAATAAAAACAAAAATAATAATAATAAAACAGAAATAGCTGCGGGAGGATGGGAGGGTGTATTTTGAACAGGGTTTAGTAGATAACGGCTTGAAGGGGAGAAGGGGCCACGATGGAAGTAAGCAAGGACAGTGCTGGGGGCCTTGATGTCCTCTGGATATCTGCTTCTCAGCCTAGTGAAACCATTTCAGATTTCATTTGGAGGAGGTTTTCCCTCAGGCCAGGTAAAATGTAAATGATCGTTCTCAACTACTGCGGTGCCCAAGGCTTAAATTAAATCTCCTAGGATTTTCGATTTTAGGTCCAGAATCCTATTGTGGGTGGGAAAAGCAGCTGCAGTGTGTTGGAAGAGGGAGATTGGTGACTTTTATTCCTTTTAAGACACATCCTTTGAAATTCAGAGTGCTGATGATCAACTTCAAGGCGCCTGCTACCCTCCTGAATCTCTCTTTCCCCCACCCCAGTACACATCAAATGGGTTAGCCCTGTGTTGTGAATCCTCACGCCTCTTCGTACTTCAGCAGGCCCCTCAAAAAGCAGGTTCCTTGCAATGGGAAGTTATCCGATCCCCTGCAAAGCCCTTGTCCTTGGAGGAAGTCCAAGGCAGTGAGCATCCTTGGGGGAAGTCCAAGGCAATGAGCAACTCTGGTGCCTTGACTTTACTCCATATCCTGAAGTTTGGAGTTGCCTGTCCCGGGCCCACAGCATTCCTGGGGCCGGAAGGACTGTTCTGCTCCTTGCCAGGCCTGACACCTGAAGGGGTTTCTCCTTTCTGTGTCATGTCCGGGAGTTAAAATAGAGTGATACCAAAACCACCTTTGAGTGAGCCAGTGGCCGGATGTGTAGAGTCAGAAATAAGACCAGCTGATGATCTGGGCAGTCATTTACAGGTGGGCCTGGCCTTGGCCTTTTGGCCACAGTATCTCTGTCCCAGTGCAAAACTGACTTCCCTCAGTTGTCTGGCCTCTTGGACATTGGTACCTTGAGCTCCCCTCCATGGGTCATTCTGGGGCGTGATGGACCCATGGCCAGTTGTCATGCTTGATGTTTTGCTGACCTGTAGGGATGGATTTTCTTCCTGTGAGTTCTTGCAGCTTCGGGACACTGTGTCCTTCATCCTGGTAGGGAAGCTGGGGCATCAGCTCTTAACTGGGAATTGGACCCCTAGAGAGGGGCAGAGAAGAACAGGTGAGTTGAATTGTGGATTTAACGGTGCATTCTTCTGTGCTCCTCCCGGTCTGTTTGAAACCAACTGTCCTTGCTTTGTGGAGAAGCAAATAGTGGAGAGGCATTTGTGCTGGGCTGGAAGGGAGGAAAATGGACCTTACAGCCTCTGCCCTACAAGCTGGGCTGGTTTATGCTCAGTCCTAATGGCAGATGCCTCACTGAAGTGGATCAGGTCTCCGGCCAGGCTCTTAGGGCTGTAGGTACGTGGGTCTAGGGAGGTAGTGGGTCAGCATACCTTCAGACACTGCCAGGGCTGCTTCACTTTCTAGGTTCCACGACCTAGAAGATTTTTTTTTGTGACCCAGTCCATACCCCTTGCAAGTAGAAGCAGAATTGAATCGTCCCCCCAGGAACGTAACTCCCAGGAAGGCTTTGCTGGATGCTTTGCCTTCTGGGGGCTCAACCCTCCAGTACCTTCATTTTGTGCTTTGGGATGGGGCTATGGTATTGACGGGGTCGCTCAAGATGGAGAGGAATCAGTCCTTTTTGCTTACTGGTCCTGTGTGTCCTGTGTCTCTCGCGTCCTGTTTTCTGTCGTTCCTTGGTATGTCCTGTCTGCTGTCCTCAACTGATTCCACAGGAGAACTGTTCTGTCTTCTCAACTTGTCATTTTGAAAGCAGCCTCCCGGAACCTTGCTGTCACCCTCTGACTATGCCCAGCCTTCCTGTGCCCCTACCCGCACTCCCACATAATTTAAAGAAAGCACTTTTCTTAGAAAACATCCTGCTGAAAAGCCCCCTAGTTTTCCCCCAACCCTGTCTTGGGTGGCCTTGGGGAATGAGGACTGAATTCCTGATTCCTCCGTTCTCCTTTCCCCCTCCCCTGCTTGCCCCAGAGAAAAAGCTGGGCATTAGACTAATGAGAGCTGCCTGGCCAATCGCTGCTTTGAGAAAGTTTGGTTTGTGATCCTGTTTCATTAGGCTGATTGGAGCAGCCTTTACTCGGAGGTAGAGTCCCTCCCCAAGGGATTTTGCCTACAGTTACCCTAGCTGTCGCTGCCTGTGCATGCCCCTTCTGGACAGAAATGACCTCCCCTCCCCTCCCTCTTAGCTCCCCCCTCCTCCTTTTTTTGTTTTTATCCAGTGTCTCGCTTCCTCTCTCTCTCTTTCTCTCCCCATCTCCCTCCTGCTCTCCGCCTGCCTACAGCGCCACGCCGGCTCCCCAGCCTGGTCGGCCGATCGCCAGCCGCTGAGAGTTTGCCGAGCCGCCCCCTGGGGCCCCGCGCCGCCGAGTCCCGCTAAGGCGAAGACGCAAGCAGGCCGGGGAGAGCGCGGAAGAAAAACAAGCGGGCGCGCCGCGGGAGCCCCAGGAGGGCGGCCGGGTGGCGGCGGGCGGCGGACGGGGCGGGCCGGCGCCGACAGCCTGGGGGAGCGCGCACCGGAAAGTTCGGCCCCGGCGGCGGCGCGCGCCTGCCTCTCGGCGCTCCGGGAGACGAACTTGCCCTCTCCGCTCGGCTCGAGCGGCGAGCGTTTCCCAACGAGAGCGGGCCGAGCGCGCCGCGGCCAAGGGTGGGGAGCGAGGCGGCTGGCGGAGGGCGCCGAGGGAGCGCGGCCGCCACGGGCCCCCATGCCGGCGGCCAACATGCTGGAGAACCTGCAGCCGCCCGCCCTGCAGGTGCCCGAGCCCCAGGGCGCGCCCGAGGGCAGCCCGCTCTGGTCCAGCTCGTCGACCCCCACGCTCCGCCGCCGGCGCTTCAAGATGCGCCGCATGAAGAACGTGCAGGAGCAGAGCCTGGAGGCCGGGCTGACCCGGGACCTGCCGGGCGTCCTGGCCCCGGGCAAGGAGTTCCTACAGCTGCCGTCCATCGAGATCACGCCCTCCAGCGACGAGGACACCCCCTGGTCCAACTGCTCCACACCCAGCGCTTCTCCGCGCCGAAAGCGCTTCCTCCTCCGCAAGTGGCTCAGGGTGAGGGAGCGAAAGGAGTGCAGTGAAAGCAGGTACGTCCCTGCGCCGCCCCCCTGCCTGCTTCCCCTTCCCCTCCCCTGCCCTCCCCGGGGGGCGTCCTGGCTGACACCTCGCGGAGGAAAGCGGGGAGGGGGGGCTCGCCAGAATGGGCTTCGGGCACCGCTGCTCCCAGCTTGAGGGCCGGGAGTACTTCGGCTTCCACGCGTGTCGCCCCAAGGCGGGGCCTGGGGCCTGCGACTTCCTCCTGTGTCACACACCTGGGGGGTGGGGGGTTCCCGCCGCATTCCATGTCATTCCATCTTCATAGCAAAGTGAATGGTAAATCCATGGCAGCTAATATCTATTGAGTCCTTATCACGTGCAGGTCATGACGGTGAGCACATTGTATCGTGAAAACTCTGCGTTAGGTACTACCGTTATTGCCATTTAAGACATGGAGGTAACCGAAGGTGCGAGAAGTTAAGGGGAGCCTCCCCTTAGACTCCCATTGCTGACCTCCATTTCAATTTTTATGATGTATTTTGGCCACACCAGCTTGCCTGTCCTGGCCCACACGTGTAGCCGATGTGCTGGAGTTTTCATTTTCTGCTAGAGAGAGTCTTCCGACCTCTAGAGCTGCTCTATGCTACTCTGGTTTGTGCTGGCTACTTTTTTGCCTGGATTAATGTGGCATTAAGAGTAGTGGGAGAAGTTGGGTTTGTCCTATCCATGTAGAAAACCATAGGGCAGCTTGGTTGGACCTTGGTTAGGAGTGTGTTGGAGGCAAGCCCACCGCCTGGTTTGGGGAGGTGAGGGATCCTCACTGGCTCTTTGGTACCATGGACTCTGCTCATTTACTTCCAGACTCTAGGGTCCTGTCTCTAGGGTTGTCTCCTGTGGGGGAGCTGAAGGATTGGCCACCTTCCCCAGGACTCCTCCTCCCAGCCTGTTCAATTTCACTCACTTCAATTCAACAAGTATTTACTGAATGTTCTGGAACGTGGTCTGGTACCAGCTGATGTCCATGGGGTCCTGGAAGGAGAGGTGGAAGGGAGAAAAGGGAATGCCAGCTTTGAGAAGGAGAGTGGGCAGAGACTTGTATAAGCAATTAAGATTAAGACCTGGGAGTTTCACGCCTGTGGAGGAGGTAGAACCATTGGAAGACATAATGATTTCTGGAAGGGGGAGCCTTGAACTGGGGCAAACACAGATGGGTGGTAGAAAAACAGCAGGAAAAGTGTGACGTCAGGGACATGAGATCAGGAAAGGAGAACAATATGGACAAAGGCAAAAAGAGCAGGGTGGTGGCCCCAGGCTGGTTCAGCTGGAAGAGTCTGCCACTCTTGATCTCTTCGGGTTACGGGTTCGAGCACCATGTTGGGTGCAGAGATTACAAAAAATAAAATAATAGTAATAATAATAAAAAACATTAGAAGAAGAAAGAAGTAGGATGAACCTTGTGTTTTTGAGGGACACTGAGGAATCAGTGGGGTTATGCCAAGCTTTCCAGGATCTCTTTTCTGTTGACTGAAAGTGGTTATCCTTGTAGAGCTTTTTGTGGACCTGAGGATAACAATTCTTTCTGTCTGGTACCTCATCACGGTGCCCTTTCCTCAGAGTAGAGGGGAGGAGGCCAAGCTTGGAGGGAGCTAATCTTTTTTTATTTCTTCTTCTTCTCCTCTTCCGTTTTCTTCTTCTTCTCCTTTTTCTTCTGCTTCTTTCTCTTCTTCTTCTTTTTTTTTTTTTTTTTAAGTAATCTCTATGCCCAATGTGGGGCTTGAAGTCACAACCCTGCTCTACCAACTGAGCCAACAAGGAGCTAATCTTGAATGAAAATAGTTCATCACGGTTTGTCAGCTTTCCCCTCGGATGTGAGAGACCCTAATAGAGACCCCGTTTTGATTTTGGGATTTGCCACACCTATTGAGGACAAAATATGGGGGAAAGAGGCTTGCATTGCGGGCCAGCGTGAGGATGGAAGTGGATTTGGTTGGAATTAAGGAAGGCTTTCTTGGTTTTAGAGTTGTCTAAGGGTGCCGTGGAATCTTCAGTATTCCTAAAATCAGGAATTATTTTCACCTTTTAGGTGTAGATGAAGGCAGGTCTTTTAAGTAATGGCTTGCCGGATTAAAAGAACATGCGTGAACGTGTAGAATAAAGGCAAACTCTGGATTCGAACCCAAATTGGTTGGACTCGGATCTCTACTCTTAACCACCACTGTACACTGCCTCGTGTTGGCATCTCTCGATCTTGGTAAACACAAAACCCCGTCATGTGTAGGTCTTAAAAATGGAAGGCTTCTTGGAGAGAAAAGAAGCAATCGACTGAGTAGAAGCTTGTAGATAGATGCCCAGCAAGATTACCAGAGGAAAGGAGCTGGTGTTTGAGGGCAGTAGAGCAGAAAGAATATTGGACTGGAAGCCAGAAGATTTCAGGGCTTTTTAAAAGAAAAATTTTTATTTTTAAAGATTTTATCTATTTATTTGAGAGAGAGCATGAGTGGGGGAGGTGGTCTGGGAGAGGGAGAAGCAGGCTCTATGCTGAGCAGGGAGCCTGATGCAGGGCTCAATCCCAGGACCCTGGGATCGTGACCTGAACTGAAAGCAGACCTTTAACCCACTGAGCCACCCAGGCATCTTCGGGAGATCTCAGTTTAAATTTCAGTTCTTTGGGACCTCGGATACCCCACTTCATTCACTGCTCTGTGCGTCTCCCCTTCTCCATCCATGGAAGGGGAGACACGTCTTGGGAGTCATACACGTGAGAACGTTTTCCACATGTGAAAATGCCGTGTCAGGGTGAAGGATTATTGTCTGTATTCTGTGAGTGTTTTGCGTGGACTGGATATGCTTGAGGGTATAAGCTTCCACACTCAAGTGTCCCGGAGCAGCACCCAGGACCCCTCATCCATTCCAGGATTGGAAAATTGCTCTGCTCTGGCCTGGTTCAGCCAGGGGGGGATTAGCATACCAGGCCCAGCGTGACATCTTCTTCCCATTCCCCCTCCAGAATCTACCTCTCCTTGGACCAGAAAAGCACCTTGCAGGCTGCCCTGAAGTCTGATGCAGCAGAAGGCAAGGGGCTGTGGATTTTAACTGCACAAGTTAAACACAGAAAGAGGATTGGGAGACACCCCCCCCCCGCCTCCCCCCCCGCCCCTTTAACCTTAGGAAGAAAGAAGTGGAGAAGATGGTAAAGTCAGTGTGGTTTGGGGAGCCCAGGACCTTGGGGTACAGTAGTGCAGTAACCCACGCCCAGTTTGGTCTGGTTCATCTTCGTATCCTCAGTGTCTAGCACTGTACTGGGCCTTTTATGGTGATCAATACATGTTTGTTGGCGAATAAATTAAAAAGGAGAGAAAGAAGGGTTCTTTTTTTTCTCTACTGTTCGGAAGGGAATGATCTTTATTCATAAGTCAGGGAGAATTTCCTGGAGGAGATGGGTTCAGAGCTGAGTTTTTTTTCCCCATGACAGCTTTATTGAGATATAATTTATGTACCGTACCATTCCCTCATTTTTAAAGTCTACAGCTCAGTGGTTTTTAGCATATTCCCAATATGCACAACCCTCAGCACAGTCCATTTTAGAGCATTGTCTGACCCCAGAAGGAAACCCGTGCCCTTTATATATATCACCCTCAGTATGCCTATCCCTCTTCTCCGGCCTGAGGCAGCCACGCATCTACTTACTTGTGGAGAGCAGAGGGTTTGCTTTGCTTTGTTTTGTTTTAAAGGTTTATGTATTCATTTGAGAGAGAGAGCATGGGGTTGGGCAGAGGGAGACAGAGACAGAGAATCCCACGTAGACTTCCTGCTGAGCATGGAGGAGCCCGAAGCAGGGCTCAATCCCAGGATCATGAGACCATGACCCCAGCCGAAATCAGGAGTCGGCCATTCAACTGACTGAGCCACCCAGGCGCCCTGAGAGCAGGGTTTGGAACGGAGACCAGGTTCTTGGTGGCGGAAGCAGTTTGGGGGGATTGGCTTGAAGACGGGAATGGATGACCACGAGTGGCCTTGATGAGGGATGTGGAAAATAGGGTGGTGGACGGATGGGCTGACTGACTTGATTTCTGTTGAAGAGTTGGAACTTCAGTTTATCAGTCAACAAAGATGCATTGAGATCCCCAAGACAGTGTGCTCTGTACACAGAGGGGACTCAGCTCACTGGGGAGCGGCTATAGGTTCTAGAACCTGGGAGAGACATGCAGAGCGGTATTTGAGGCAGCTAATTCTGGAGCCTTCTGCTGTTCTTCCAGCACTTGGTCTGGGAATTGGTGTCTTTTTTTTTTTTTTTTTTAAAGATTTTATTTATTTATTTGACAGAGAGAGATTACAAGTAGTCAGAGAGGCAGGCAGGGAGAGAGGAGGAAGCAGGCCCCCACTGAGCAGAAAGCCCGATGTGGGGCTCGATCCCAGGACCCTGAGACCATGACCTGAGCCAAAGGCAGAGGCTCCAACCAACTGAGCCACCCAGGCGCCCTGGGAATTGGTGTCTTAACCATCATTTAACATAAGATGGCACTTTTTTTTTTTTTTCCTTTTTTCTGCTGGCCATGTTGCCCTCTGAGTTCCCTAAAAAGCAGAGTCTGAAGTTGATGGGTCAAGCTTTTGGAATTAGTACCTGCACGTCTCCCTAAATTCCTTGGCCATAACTGGTTATGGTGATTGTTCAAAACTCTGTGACCTCCCGGAATCTGGTGAAAAGTCAGAAATTGGGTGGCACCATGTCTGGTGGGATGGCATCCTGTCCTCGTTCCTTGGAGGGAGAGAGGAAAGCTGACAAGGGCCCAGTGAGCAGTTGTGGATGGCTCCCTGTAGGCTGTCTTTCAAGGGGACATAGTGCGTCTCTCCTTCTCTACCCCCCAGGAATCCCCAGTATTGTCATTACTTGCACCACCATGACCCCCTGGCGGTTCTGTCCCCTCGTCTGTATGATATCCTCAAGCTGCTTAGAGTCCTGTCAGTTTGGAGTCTCGGGGTTTCTGCTCTGCGACCCACATCTGACCTCAGGCCTCTCACTGATTCTGCCCGGCCTGGTGGGCCAGGCTCTCCATCTGGGGATGCCAGCGGGTTGGCAGGTTACGGTATCAGTGGTGCATTTATCTTGATTCTTCAGCCTTCGGCGAGAGTCTCATTTCCGGATTCAGCTCCATTTCCAAGGGAGCAGGGTGAGCTGTGCCTCCAGATGCCCCGTGCATCACCTCTGTGCACACCCTGCCATGTATGAGAGGCACAGGGAGGCTGGGAGGGAGAAATGTCATTCTTTCTTTTTTTTTTTTTTTCCTTTTTAAAGATTTTATTTATTTGAGAGAGAGAGAGAGAGAGAGCGCGCGCACGCTCAGAAGCAGTTGGAGTGGCAGAGGGAGAGGGGGAAGCAGACAGCCCATGAGCAAGGAGCCCGATGTGGGACTCGATCCCAGGACCCCGGGATTGTCTCCTGAGCCAAAGGCAGATGCTTAACCGCTTACCTACTGAGCCCCTGGGCACCTGAGAAAACTGTCATTCTTTCTTAACACAAAATAACAAAAACAAATGCAGAGGAGACCTGTGATCTGTCCATAGATTAAGTAAGTAACTGGTGCTGGGTAAGGTGAAACTAGAGAAAGCCTTTACCGGACTGGACCCCTAAATCCTTGAGGGCGGGGACAACGTCTCACTATGTGCCAAGTTTCCTGCCAAGCACCTTCAATACACAATCCCATTTAATCCTCCCAAGAAACCCCCCAGGCAGGTTTTATGGCTGTGAAACCGAAGTTCAGAGATTAACTCGCTCCTGGTCCCACAGAAGCAAGGGGGGGATTTGAACCGTTGCAGAGCCTGAGCTCTCCACCGGGACACTGTTACCATCGCTCCAGGCTCTGGAAATCGTTGGCTCTCATGCATGTTTGAGAAAGCATACACGTGGAGGGGAAGGGTGTGAGAGAAGGTAGGAATGAGGTCAGCAGGATGGGAAGGGCTCCGGGGAGCAAGCTATAGGGCTTGGGGGCAAGCACTGCCGTGGGCAGGGCGACCCATGCTGACCGGCCTGGGCAGACTGCTCCGTGAGAAGCAGCCAGCCTTTGGCTGGAAATGTGGTTTCCAGATTCTAACAATTTGTACAAACTATGGAGGTCAAGAGGGAGTCCCATGGGCTGATTCGCACTGGCCTGGCTCCTCTGTGGGAGTTGGTATTTTAAGAGTTTCCATGGTGGTTATTCGCTCAGGGGGTGCCCATTCCGTGTCAGGCAGGAGCCCGGCGTGATCCCGGGGCAGATTAGCAGGTGACGATTCTGCCCTGTGCGGTTAGTTTCTCCTGGGTCCTCTCCATCCACCAGTTGCTAGGCTGGTCACTGATAATTGCTTCTAGGGTAACACTATTTTCCATTAAGGCGTCTGAATGGCTAAGCTGCCGGCGGGGAATTTCCTGCCTGACCTCCGTGCATGAGCCACTGGGCCCCGGAGCGGGAGCAAGTGTTCAGACACCGAACCAAGCTGGCCTGAGAGCCCGGGGACGGTTGCTGGGTTGCGGTGTGTACAAGAGCTTTCTGCAGCCTGAGGGCTCTTTCTGGAGCTTTTGCCCTCTTGGGTTCTTGCCTCCGTAGCCCACATTGGTGTGGTGATGGGCCAAGGGGCTGTCGTGTCTGGTGTGAAGGAAGATACAGCTTTTACACATCTCCTGGGGGGTGGGGAGGGGGGTCTGCTAGCTCTTGTCCTGGGACTTCGACCCCTGAGCCATCTTCCTACTCTCAGAGGAGATGGCAAAGCTTCCATCCAGGATGCAAAACTGAAAATCAAATGTGGGTAGGACGGAGATGTTTCCAGCTGTGATAAAGTCAAGTCAGGTGGTGGCTGGTTCTGGCATCCCCGCCCCCCGGCCCCCTGCAACTCTGAGCGGCCATGTGCCACCTTCTAAAAATAGTCCTGGTGTCAAATCTTCTCCTCTGTTTCCCAGACACTGTGTGTCTGGATTTTCAATTCAAATAATATAGTTCAGAATCATCAACCAGCGGTGGCTGTGGCTCCGCTAAGATCAGTGGGTGGAGGAGGGGAGGAGTAAGGAAATCTGGGGTTCTCCCACTGGAGCCCCCCCCATACGTCGTTTTGGGTCCGATGGTATGAAGCCCTTGGTTCTGCCTCCTTCATACATACTCGTGTTGAGATTCTGGTTGTTCAACTCTGATTTGTTGATGAGATAAAGAAATAAGGCCACAGGCACGTCGCGGTGGCAGATCTGGGTTATGGCCCAGAACTCAGGCCTCTGACCTCAAGTCTGGGCCAGTTTCTAACTGTCTGTTCTCCGGAGCTTCCTGGGGCTTCGTGAGGTCTCCCGTGTCAGCACAATGCTGCAGTCATGCCTCTTCCCTGCCTGCTGCCTCGTACCTACTTGGTTTGACCACAGAGGGTTTTAGTCTTGCTGCTTTTTGGTTGGCAAATTTAGTCAGGAAGTGAGGGGGTTGAGTGAGGGAAATTAAAAAAAAATAAATAAATAAATAAAAAACCCCAACTAACCCACTTGGTTTTTCCCCCTTTTTTTCCACAACTATGGAAAAAGAATTTGCCTTGGAGGCCCAGTGGGGGAAAGGAGGGTATGGTAACCCTTGCGTGATTTGACTCAACGATTAGGAAAATAAAGAAAAATAAATAAATAAAAACATAGTGGACTGTAAAACATAGTGACATCTTTTTGAGGCTCAGCAAGGATCTTCCAGCCTTTTTTTTTTTTTTTTTAATATTTTATTTATTTATTTGACAGAGAGATCACAGGTAGGCACAGAGGCAGGCAGAGAGAGAGGGGGAGGCAGGCTCCCCGCTGAGCAGAGAGCCTGATGTGGGGCTCGATCCCAGGACCCTGGGATCATGAACTGAGCCGAAGGCAGAGGCTTTTAACCCACTGAGACACCCAGGCGCCCCAAGGATCTTCCAGCTTCTTAACAGAAGTTTTTGCGTCCTAAAAACCAGTGGATATTGTGTGTGTAATAAAATAGCTAGTCACCATAAAATTTGGGGTAGTAGGGGAAAGGAAGATAGAGCTCATCATTTTGTGATGCCGTTGGCAACATCTTTGGGTATTATCACCTACTATGTTTTCTCGTTCAGGTTTCCTGTTTATTTCTTATTTATTTTAAAAATATTATTTACTCGGGCACCTGGGTGGCTCAGTGGGTTGGGCTCGGGTCATGATCTTAGGGTCCTGGGATCGAGTCCCACGTCGGGCTCTCTGCTTGGCGGGGAGCCTGCTTCCTCCTCTCTTTCTCTGCCTGCCTCTCTGCCTACTTGTGATCTCTCTGTCAAATAAATAAATAAAATCTTTAAAAAAATATTATTTACTCATTTATTTGACATGCAGAGAGCACACAAGCAGGGGGAGAGGGAGAAGCAGGCTTTCCTAATGAGCTGGGAGCCTGATGCGGGGCTTGATCCCTGGAACCCAAGACCAGGACGTGACCCGAAGGCAGACGCCCAACCGACTGAGCCATCCATCATTCACGTTTCCTTTTTAAGTGATAGACATTTTGATTCATTGGCTCTTCTGTTACCTTGTCTCTGTCGAAGGTAGGGCAGGAGATCTGTCCCTAGGTTGAGGACAGGTGAGTCTGTGAAATAAGGGGGAAAAAAAAAGAATTTCTGCGGCACTGTTTTTGGAGGAGCCATCAAGATGAGATGCTTCTCCAAAGTGGGGGGATGAGCCCGCTCATCAGAGATGCTACTTAGCCTCGTCCTTGTGGTTCCCATAACCAAGCTTATGCGTTCATGCCAGTCTGACTCCACAAAGCCATCTGCGTTGATCTGGCAAGTGTTTGCCTTTTGGCTGGGCCATTACACTCCGGAGCTCTTCCTGACCTTTTGTTTGCCTCTCAGGGTTGGATGGAATGGCAGTAATAAAGGTTACTCTGAACAGGGTGGAGCCTTTCCAGGGAACAGTTTGCCCTTAGCATGGGTGACAACATGTGTTTTCTCTCTCTTTGTCTCTGATGAACCACATTTTCCTGACGGGTGAAGACCTCATAAAAAAATTTAAAAAAGACTTCAGAAAGAGGGTTGCACCACCCCTGTTGGTTACCTCTTTCTGTGTTTCAAGGCCTCCTACCGAGCAAGTTCTTCCTCAGATCTGACTGAAATCCCCCGTGGTAAGGTTCAAACACATTTTCTCTAGTTGTGTCTTCAGTGAGGATGAGAGACGGGTCGTCATCCTTTGAGAACATTCCTTCAGAGACTTCTTCTTACTAGTAACATATGCTCTGGCTTGTGGATCCTGAGGGAAGCCCTAGGTTTGTGCTAGTCATTACTTGGGCCTCATGGGTGTCGTGGGGCTCTGCGGACTTACTGGGGGGATTGGTGGCCCACCTGTGTCGGAAGACCAGAGTAGAAAGTGGCCCACCGATTTGGAAAGTTCCGAGGGACCCTGAAAGAGTCCTCTCTCTCAAATGCCTTCTCCGTGCTTGGGTTGCTTCTCTGTGAGTTGACATGCTTTTTGTTTGTAGTTAGAGACATCTGGCTGACAAATCAAGAGAACTCAGGAGAGCTGATTCTCACGGTTGAAACATTTATTGGACACGTACTGGGCTGTGCTGGGTGCTTGTGCTACAGGGCTGGACATCAATGGTCCCTTCCATAGAAGAGCTTCTGGCCTGTGTGGAGAGCAACGTGAAAAAGATCATTATTTCAGGAGAATAAGCACATCACACTACAGCATTTAAAAAAAAAAAAATAGGTCTGAGGAAAAACTCAGCTGCAAGGGAGAGGGGAGGAGGGTCCTGGGACCTAAATGACACCATTACGTTGTCTTCCTTCTCTGTACTCAGCTGCCACCTGTTAGTCCCGACATTCCAGCTCTGCATCTCTCCCGGAGAATCCAGTCTTAATGGTGGATGGGATTTGTGGGGTCATGTCAACTTGGAACAGACAGAAGTCCAAGGCTGTGGAGTCGGTCAGCGGCAGGGGGGCTCCGGAGTCCGGGCACCCTGACGTCAGCTCGGCGTTCAGCTCACCCCGTGTGTGGGGAGCCTGTTCTGTGCGGGATGGAGCCCTGTCTTCATCAGTGAACTCAGGAAGCTCACACAGGCCTTGTCTGTGGATGGTCTTTCCGAGGACCAAGGCCCTAGCGCCAGTCCGGGGGACCATCTGAGGCAGCAGGAGCTGTTGTCCGGGGTTGAGCTCATTTTCTTGCTGTGTGGTCCTGCACGGGTGACTCCGTCTCTCCGGGTGTCGGTGTCTTTCTCCTCTGTCAAGTAGAGAGTATCCGTTTCTTCTTCCTGTAAGACAGTTTAAGGAGACGAATCTGAAGAGTTCTGCTAATGTGATTATTAGTAAAAGTGACTTTTTTTGGTGGTCTGCGAGGCCTCCGAGTCTGCTCCTTGGGCCAGCGCAAGCTGGAATAGTGGTTTATTACATCTTTGATTAATTATGAGATGTCGCTTTTGTGATCTACCGATGGGTGCTGACAATGAGCTCTTACAATTCATGGGCTGCTCTTGTCCGTCTGTCTCTTTGGTGTCCATCTGCTTAAGGTTCTGACTCCGGGTTTCTTATTTCTCCCTCTCTTTTCCCCTTCGCCGCCTCCTCCTAGATCTCCACACTATCCTAGGGCTGTTTCATCCACCTGAGTGGCTTTCATTACTTCTGTATGATGATGGCGCGCCCAGACCTCAGACCTCCTCTCTTCCCTCCCCTGGGAGGGTGTTCTTCAAGCCCGTCTTCCCAACTCTACCACCGTTGCTCCTCTCTGGGCCACCATCTCCCCCGCGTGTGTTCCTCAAGTGCCCTCCTCGCTCGTCTCCCTGCCTCCCATGAAGGCCCATGGGAGGGGCTGCAGCCAGCGTGGTCTTCACAGATGCTGTTCCTTCAGCCGAAATTCCCCATTGGTAACACCGCCCCACCTTGCCACCCTGCCCTTCTTTTCTTCTCCTTTGGATCTTTCCTCCAGGAAGTATTTCCAGACTCTGGTGTTTTTTTACTTGATTTTATTTTTATTTTATTTTAGATTTTGTTGATTTGTCAGAGAGGGAGAGAGCACAAGCAGGGGGAGCAGCAGGCAGAGGGAGAGGGGGAAGCCGGCTCCCCACTGAGCAGGGAGCCTGATGTGGGGCTCAACCCCAGGACCCTGGGATCATGACCTGAGCCGAAGGCAGATGCTTAACCGACTGAGCCCCCCAGGAGTCCCCAGACTCTGGTGTTTATTACGTGTCCTAATTTGTGACTTTGTTCCTCAGTTGTGTTTATTTGGTCACAGTGCATCCTTTACTGGATCATAAGCTGTGAGGGCAGAGTTTATTTTATTCAGTGTTTGAATTATTCAGTGCCTGCTGAACTCTTTGCATGGAACATCGTAGAAGCTCAGTAAATAGGTATTTGGGGAAGGAGTAAATCAAGTGAATGAAGGACTGCACAGAAACTTGATTTTCATGGAATTCTAGTGTAAATCATTTAATCCCCCCCCTCCCCGGCCAATATCCCATTTATGTAAATCTGGATGATTACATAAGGGCTTGTTTGCTTTGAGCCTGTTGGTTTCTTTCGTGTTTTTATTTCGTTGTGCCGTCTGCATCTTCCATCGGACTCTAGATGCCCAGAGAGCAGAGACCGCTGTTCTTCTAAGGGTGGTCTCTATTCAGGGAGTTTAACTTGGCATCTCTAGGTGGAGAGTGGTTGACGTTTCCTAAAACGAGGCTCCAGAAAGCAAGAACAGGTCGGAAGCAATATTTTGGCCAGTGGTCGACCCAGAGCCCGGGTACGGTCTGCAGAGAGGAGTAACAAACCCTTTTCCCACCGAAGACCTGTGGCAGTTTTGAAAGATGTTTTGAATTTGGGAGCTGTGGTTGCCATGGCAACCATACTTTTTTCTGGCCTTCCCATTCCAGGTCAGGGCAACAGTTGTCCCTCTTGCAGGGGAGAAGGATTGGGGAATACATGTAGCCTTCCCTTCTACCCTCCCCCCTCCCCAGTTAATCCACCAAATATTTATTGACCACATGTGACGGGGCAGGTGCCGTTCTAGACGCCAGGAACTACAGTGAACGACATAGTTTCTGCCCTAGGAGAGCTTGCATCCTAGAGAGGGGAGAGAGAGAGTGAGGAAATGAATGACGCCACCGTGATCCCTGTTTGTTTAAAAACGAGTTCCTTGGGCATATCCCCAAAAGAGAATTCGCCTATGTTCTAACACTTAGAACTCGGGGATTGTGAAAGCAAGGTCTTCCGCCCTGCTCTGCAGAGGGAGGGCAACGGGGGTGCCGCCGAGGGCTGACCGTGGGAGCGGACTCCCTCCCACTGGCAGGAGGACTTCACTGGTTCGGGTGTGGGCATCTCGGAATGCAGACGCGTCTGCCGCTCTGAAGTTTTCCAAGACCTCGGGAGTCGGCGGTGCGAAGCCGGTTGTCTCTCTGCAGCTGTCGGACGTCAGGGCATTTGTTCTCCTGGCGTTTTCCTCTCGGCTCTGGCGGAAGCCAGGAGCTGAAGGGCGTGCAGGAGAAACAGGCCTTCTTCATGCAACGTAGTGACAGCCTGAAGACAGGCCTTGAAGGCCGGGACCAGGGCATCACAGGGTGTGGGGTCTGAACTCTTGAACTGGGAGCCCGAGGTGGTGGGGGGCAGGCGGGGAGGGGTGGGTTACAGAGGAAAGAGGGGCCACAGACACTGACCCTTGCCATGGGAGCTTCCGGTCAGAGCAGCAGAGAATGGTGCCCGCGTGGACGGCACTTAATCAGAATCTCTGAATCTGTGCGTGCTTTATCCTTTTCAGAGTGACTTCCCAGGCCATGGGCTCCAGGAAGGCGGCGCAGAGGGTAATGACTTTTTGAGTTTGCTCCAGCACCTACCGTGCTTCCCGGCACACACGGAGCCTCCAGGCACGTGCTTAGGGCTTGGCTGTCCATTGCTTCATTCACTCCGGCAGCCTGTGGGGCAGGTGGAACTAAGCAGTCTATGTCTGCTTGGTCCTTAAGGAAACTGAAACTCTGCACCGTGCCCTCATCCATACAACTCAGTAATGATGGAATCTCACTCCAGAAGAAGTGGTCCTGACTCTTTTAATTCAGGCCTTGTTTGATACTGTGCAAAGAATACATCTGCCCATGTAACACTGTACTGAGGTTTATGTGCGTGTGCTGACGATGTAGGTGATGAAAATCCACAGGAAATGGAAAATAGAGACCAAACACTGTAAGACACTCCTTTCAGCGGGACTCTGCTCTGTTAAAGCAGCAGCTCCAGTGGAAAGCTCTGGCTGGATTTTTACCTCCCCTGCGGGACATATGAAACATTCAGGCTGCCCCAGCGAGGAACATTCAAATTCTGCCCACCTGTAGGGCTTTGGCTGCTCTGCGCCAGCCACTGAGCTCTGGCTGGCCTCTGGTCTGGAAGGATTTAGTCTAGTTTATTTATTGTCCATTTATTCGTTTGTTCGCCTGCAAGTTTTTATTGAGCATCTTTCAGGCGGTCAGTGCAAATCATACAAATAAGTGTAAAATCTGGAAATGCGGCAGGTGCCTCCAAGGAGAGGGCAGCAGAAACTGTTGCATTTGGTCATTTTGGTAGCTGGCCACATCTTACTCTGAAGGACATCCTCTCTAGCAGGAGACCTTCCTTTGTAAATGGAGCTGGATGGGCATGTTGTCTTATGAGAACAGAAACAGGTTACTGTCATTCATTTCATTCTAGGGCCCGGCTCATTCATTTCACAGAGTAGACAAAGATGGCTTAGGCTTTGCTGAATGGGGAACCCCAGCCATGGGCCTGGCATAACCTGGCCCACTTCACTTCTCTCTTTTCTGCGGAACACAGGACCGCCGAACTTCCCTTTGGCTTTCTCTAGCAGAGGATGGGCAGGGGAAATAAAAGTTCTGTTTTGTTTCTCATTCCTTTGATGCAAACGATTCCAAAGTGGGGCACTTTTGAATTATTATGTGCCTGTTTCTGACCTTTGTCCTCATAGCCACGAAGAGTCGAGAGTCCTAGAGCATCTGTCCCCAGTTGCCTACCAGCTTAGGGCCCCTCTGAGTGACAGGTGCTGTTTGGAAATAATTCACTTTCACTGTCTTAATCAGCTCAATAGTGTCCCGGGAGGGTTAGTAAGAAAGAGTTGAACACGTGCAGATAAACTCAGACATACTTGTCCAGGTTCAGTGGATGGGTATCAGAGAATGAATGAAGTAATAAGTAAATAGACCTTTAAAAACACATGTCTTGTGAGGGACTCCTGGGTGACTCCATCGTTTAAGCATCTGCCTTTGGCTTAGGTCATGATCCCAGAGTCCTAAGATCGAGTCCGCATCAGACTCCTTGTTCGGCGGCGAGCCTGGTTTTCCTTCTGCCTGCTGCTCCCCCTGCTTGTGTGTGTGTGCTCCCCCCGCCTCTTTCTCTGGCAAATAAGTAAAATCTTAAAAAGAAACAAAAAATAAATATATTGTGGATCTAATATGAATATATTATATAAGTATCTGTGTGTATGAGTATTATGTATTTTTTAACTCTGGATATCCCTAGGGCAGGTGAGGTGGTCTTTGGCCATCAGCAAAACATTTTAATTTGCTGATTGAATAGGATACTTGTCTTGATGTTTGCTGTTGGGTTAGATCCATCCAACCCTCAGGGGGACCGAGAGAGTTGGCCCGCCCCGTTCTAGATGAGTCCAGGCTAAGCCCAGCTGGAGCTGAGGGATGGGGCATCCGGAATCACAGGCGGCTACTGATGGTGAATTTGAGAGGGACGGGGGACAGCTGAGACATAGAATGTGTTTCTACCCCTTCCAAGGCTCTTCATCCTTGTTGAATACCGTTGATAATGCCCAGGCTGACACCGTTCCTTACCAGCATAGAGGGCTCCCCAGGGGCTGAGTTTGACTTTTATTCCAGTAGCAATTTCCAGCCTGCTTCTATAGAGTAAAATTCCAGCCTGGAGTGAACTTTCTCCCCTCTGGCCACTTCGGATCATCAGTTTCCTCCTGCAGAAAGAGGGCACCGTGCTAATACCGACCTTGTAGGTTGGCATGGCATTGAAATAAAGGCGAGGCATCTCTCCAAGTGCCTGATGCGTGGTAGGTGCTCTCTTTCTCATGACTTCTTTCTCATCCCTTTACATTTAAGGGAAAGAAGTGTTTCCACATTGGTGTCATTTTCCGATCGGTGCTGAGCTTATCTGATGCGAAGGACAGGCCATGGGGCTTGTGGTTGTCTGTCATTGCAGTACCTTTGCTGAGTCACTTGGGGTTGGCAGACCTGGAAAAAATTAGTGGTCCAGAGGGCGGTTAGGGCTGTGTGTGATCAGGGAAGGCAGCCTGTGTCGTCTGCTTCACATTTCCTGGTGCGCTTCTGGATCCTGGTCCCCCTTCTCATGGGAGAGGGACAGGGACATGGAAGCCACCGGGGGGAAGTTGCGCCTCCATTGCCCGGAGCTGGGCTTCCCCGATGTGGCTTTATGAATCTTTGATTTCAGCTAGATCAGTATTTCATAAGGCCTGGCGGAGAGCGCTACATGAATGGATTGTCTCCAAGGTTTGAAAGGAGTGACGTTCTTTGATATGAGGTGTAATTAGGAGAGAAGATGCTGTTGGTGCTGGGGAGAAGATGCCGAGGGAGAACTTTTAAAAAAATGAGAAGATCTTATAGAAAAGAGCCGAGGTAAGATGGAAAGACTGCCTTTGAGATGTGAGGCATTTGTGAGATTCGGGTGGTTCTGTGTGTACTATACAATGCTGCGTCCATCTTTCATGAGACTCTGACTGTGGAAGTAGCTACACGCCATTCTTGTATTTAGAGACTATTTTAACTTGCTTTATCTGCGTATTTTATGAAGACTTAGCCTTATGTTAGTAAGAGGATTGTGATAGGTTATATCCCCGGCGACATCCTCGATAAATGTGGTTTTGAGTATGTACTGGGGAGGAGCTCTCTTTACTGTCCAGGGAAGTAGGAAAGCAGATGTTTACGTCTGGGTTGTCACAGTACCCAGATATAGAATGAAAGGAAAAATATTTGATTAAACTATAATCTATGTTTCCATTAGGACAAGCTAGAGATTCACTAGGGTACATGAAAATCAAAACAAAATTCCCTAGAATCTTCTTCTGAATTCCCTTCCAAATTAAAAATACTTCAAGTTAAAAATGCCCAAGAGACCCTTCTGATTATATGTATTCCCCTTCAGTTGGTCATTGGTCCTGCGTGCCGTTGTCACGCAAACTGCTGCCTGAGTCACCCGGTCTGACCCAGTTGGTGAAGTCGTGTGCTGTGTGGTGAGCTGGGTGGATTCGAGTCCATATTCTGCCCCTTTTTATCGATGTGAATTTTAGCATCTTTATTTTTTTTGCTTCCTTGAGACTCCTCAGTTCCCGATTTTATTACCTTTAAAATACTTTTTTTTTAAGCCTTTATTATTTATTTGACAGAGACACAGCAAGAGAGGGAACACAAGCAGGGGGAGTGGGAGAGGGAGAAGCAGGCTTCCCACAGAGCAGGGAGCCCAATGCGGGGCTTGATCCCAGGACCCAGGGATCATGACCCGAGCTGAAGGCAGACACTCAACCAACTGAGCCACCCAGGCGCCCCACCTTTGTAATACTTTCAACTTACCATGGGTTTTGGTTTTGTTTCATTTTCGTCAGTGTTGATGACGGGTCTCTTCCCTCTGCATCCCTGCTGCGAAACCACAAGAATCTGAGGGTTTTGTTTTTTTTTAAAGAATATGTGCTGCCGAAGCGAGCACAGAATTTGAGGTTCTTTAAGCGCTTAAGCGCTGGGGCCCTTAAGCACTGGGGCCCAGCCTGCGACCATGTCTCCAGTGGTCAGAACCCTTACAGAAACCCTCACAACAGCCCGTGATGTGGACATTCGCTGGAATGAACAACTGGTCGTAGTTCTCCTTGTCATGAGCGGTGGCACCGAAGGTCAGAGAAAGGAAAGAAGGTTCCTGTAGCTGAAGGGCAGCCTGGGGTTGTAGGCAGAACTCTTGCTCTCAGGGTAGGGCCAACTCGAGTTTTATTTTTTGCAGTGCTCTCAAATACCCTTGTGGCTTTATACATGTCTCTTCTTTCTTTAGTTTCCTGTTCTGGAAGGGAAAGAGTGAGACAAGATCATCTTTTAGGCCCCTTCTTATATGTGGGTTGGTCCACGATTTTATTACAAGAATTATAGACTCTGATCAAGGCGATAAGCTGGGAACAGTCACAATAAAAGGAAGCAGGAATCCAGAATCGCGAGCGCAGGAAGTGAGCCAGGAAGTCCCATGTGTCTCTGCGCCTGTGAATTGCCTTTCTGGGGACCTGAGCTGCAGGATGCTGTTCTTTCTTGCCCCCCACTGCCCAGCCGGGGCCACCTCACCCTTCTAGTTCAGACCACACAGCGCCCTTCTCTGCCAATCGCTTAGCTTTCAAACCAGTTTTCCTAGAAATCGTCCTTAAAATCTTACTGAGCTTCATTGCCCGTTGAAAAGGCCAAGAGGGGCCTTTGTGGTGGTCGGGCTTGCTTGGTTTGTTCTACCCAGAGGCAGACTGAGGTCCAGAATGGTGAGGCTCCTTGCTCTGTGTCCTGCCCCATCAGTGGCGGAACCAGAGCCGGACCTAGACTTCTGAACCTGGCCCCAGTGCTACTGAGCTTGTGCTCTGTTTTCCATGTTTTTATTTTTAATTACATGAGAGTGTGACTGTGTGCATGACTCCAGGAGCAGAGCATATGGATGGTACATAGAACCCAGCTAGGGTGCGCTGAGATCTTCCCGTAGCCCACTGTAGTGGCCTCCCGCTCTCACTCTGGGTACAAAGCCCACAGAAGAGTCCCGCTGTAGACTTTCTTACCATTGGGTGAGCATGGTGGGAGTATGGAACAAGTCAGCACGGATTTATACCTTGCCTCGCATGTGTTTTGCACAATGCTTGGAGTGGATCAGGTGGGGAGAAGACAGACCTGTCTTCAGGTGTGAGCAAGCAGAGGTAGTAGGGGATTCTAGATATCTCCCTTGCCTTCTCCTACCACCTGTAGTCAGGCACCTCCTCAAATCTCTCCCTCAGGGGTTCCCCTCCCTTTGTTTGAGCCTTCACCCGCTCTGCCTCCACTTCCTCCTAGAGGCCTCCCTCTTAATCCTCTGCTTTCTTCAGATCAACAAACAATGCTGCTTCCAGAATCTTCAGTACCTCCCTGATCACCTACAGGATGAAATTTAATCCCACTCCTGGGACCCACGGGCCCTTTGTCATGCAGATTTTGCTTTCTTGCCTGTGTTCCTCTCTTGCCATAAAGGGCCTAGTCTTCGCCCCCAGCAGGGTGAGCCTGAGGCCCTTGACTGAGCTGGCAAACAACTCTCCGGCCAAGTCATCGCGAGCGTTTGCCGATTTCCCCACTTAGAATATGCTGTCTCAGCTGCTTCCTCCTCCGTGAAGCTCTGTCCGGAGTCCCATGGAACCCCAGTTGTTCGGTCTTGTGCGTGGGTAGTGTGCTTTGTAGAGACAACTTTTCCCACCCACCCTCCATGAAGAGGTTCTCTTATTGTGTGTAATCTCATTACTCGATGGAAGGACTCTCCATTGGAGAGTGAACTCCTTCAGGACGGAATGTATTTTCTTTTGCCTCTTCCTCTTGGTGTTCCCTCAAATGGAGCTTGGCACATAGTAGGTGCTTGAAATGCTTGTTGAATGAGAGACGTGATCTCACTAAGAAATACTAAAATTAGGTCAAGGGTAGAGTACTGTTATTTTTTTTATCCCCCAAGGAGGTGTCATTTCAAATGCTGTAGAAATGTCAGAAAGAATTGAGGTAGGAAAAAGGCCCCTGGGCCGTCGTGGGTGACGTTTGATAATCGGATAGTTTACGTAAAGCACTCGAGATGCGAGCTCGAGTGAGGAAGTGAGCAGAGGGGTATCGATGGAGCTAGTGGACAACACCAGTTTGAGGAGTGGGGAAATGAAAAGAAAGCGGATGAGGTGGGTAACCTCAGCACTCAAAGAGTTTGATGAAACCGAAAATGATCTGAGCCCACGTTGGTTGACTGTTTGCCCTCTTGGGGCAACTGGGCATCATCAGTTCCGACTTACCTCCTCAAAATGGGGCTGTCTGCCAGCCGAGCTCCAGAATGGAGGCCGCCCATTGTGTTCCGTGTCCCTCACATCACCCTGAGAAGCCAACGGACATAAAGAAGAGCTTGAAGCAGATCCGTTTCTTGAATCTTTAGGTTCATGGCGTCCCAGGCAAGAGAGCATTGAGAGGCCATGGGTTTTCCCTACTCCTCATAGTGCACCCCACCCCCATTGTGCTACGGAATGTGAGTAAAGAGCAGAAAAGACAGGACAGCAGCACACCGAGTGATGAGAACACGTGGGGCAGGTCTGTATGGGTGGGATCCTCTAAGGCTCAGCTCTGCAGATGCGCCGTTACCGAATGGGAGTGGTGCTGGCTCCTCGACTTCCCCCAGCCCGGAGTCGGTTCTCCTTAGTCCGTGAGGCATGGGAATAACCACCTCATGCTCTCAGCCCAGCAGAGTTGCACAGAGGACTCATACCGCACACTTGCGGGCTTCAGGCATCACAGCCCAATTGCCAGCCTAGCCATGAGCTTGGAAAAGCACGTATAGGAAGTTGCGGTAGGGGGCGCTGTATAGGTCAGAAAGAACCCCACATGGTAGAAGGGTTATAGTTATAGCGATTAGCTCTTGAAGTCAGGGCGAGTCGGGTATTTGGTAACAGAAAATGGCACAGTGTTATTCTCCATGTAAAGAAATGGGGAAATCAAGAACAGACAGAATGGAATTGGGATACAAAAGAGGCATGTTGTTTTCCTCGAATACTGACTTTTAAGTGAGATCATATGTGAAAAAGGGTTATTGTAGGCATTCAGTGCATGTCTGTTGCCCTTCCTCTGTGATACAGCGTTTTGGTGATTCATACTTACGTTTATATTTCAGGCTTCATTTCTAAACATACTTTAAGATTCTTTTTTTTTTTTTTAAGATTTTATTGATTTATTTGACAGAGAGAGAGAGATCACAAGAAGGCAGAGAGGCAGGCAGAGAGAGAGTGGAGGAAGCAGGCTCCCTGCTGAGCAGAGAGCCCCACGTGGGGCTCTATCCCAGGACCCTGAGATCATGACCTGAGCTGAAGGCAGAGGCTTAACCCACTGAGCCACCCAGGTGCCCCACACTTTAAGATTCTTGAGAGTAGGGCTAGGTCTTAGGGTACTTTGCCCCTACTGCCTTCTAGCACGGAACTTGGGGCACCCAAAGCTTGCTTTCTCATCTTTTCTCTGTTGGCAGGTTGCTGTTCGAAGTGTTCTTTGAATGAGTCTTGAATGAGTGGATCATCTACTTTGTGGATCATGAAAATCTTTTTTGTGCCCTTTTCCATGTGGGTGGATCCTACATTTGAACTTGAAGGGGCAAAATGGATATAGGTCAGGGCTGTGTGTGTGTGTGTGTGTGTGTGCATGTGTGTTTCATTAACATTCTCAAAAAAAAAATAAATGACTTGTGGATTATTCAGCTTCTGTTTCCTTTTGTTCCGTTAGCTAAATTACACGTATCTGTTGCCTTCTTGCTAATGAAATGTGCCCAGGAGTGTGTACCTTATCAGAACATTGTCCAAGTGCTTGGCCCGGAAGATATGGTGTCGAGCTGTTAACTCACAGGTCCTGACTCCAGGTCCATTCAGTGCTCTTTCTTCCCCTGGACCCTCAGGGGCTCTCTGTGAGTGCTAAATGACCAGAGTTCTCTGTTAGGACTGTTTGTTATTTCTTCTAATTGGAAAAAAAACCAAGATAATGGTTTTACCATAAACCAGTTTTTCCAGAGGCCAAGGGCAAATGAAGTTGGATGTGGGGTGGGGCTAGATGTGAGGCAGGGAAGGGGGAGGTAGGGAAGCTGAAGGGACTCTTTCTGGAACACAACACAGTCTGCAGTCCGTCTTTGATCTGCACAGGCCCTCCATGTATCTGGCAGTTTGTGATAGAGTTTCTGGGTCAGTACCCCTCCCCCGCCACGTGTCCTTTGCCATTTAGGACACAAGAATTCCTCCTGCTTTCCAGATGCACCAGCCCCTTCTCTCCCCTTGGCTTTTTGGGGCAGGATATAAGGCTATTTTTTTTTTTTTTAATTTTATTTGAGGGACACCTGGATGGCTCAGTTGGTTAAATGTCTGCCTTCCACCCAGGTTAAGAGCCAGGGTCCTGGGAGCCATCCAGGCATTGGGCTCTCTGCTCAGCGGGGAGCCTGCTTCTCCCTCTCCCTCCATCTCTCCTTTCTGACTACTTGTGCTGTAGGATTTTTTCTCCGACGGTGCCCACGGTTCTTGGTCACACCGCTTCAAAGAATGAAGACATAGACCGGACAAAGTGGTGGACAGCAAAGAGAGGCTTAAGAGAGATGGCCAAGGGATAGTACAAAACTCTTCAGGAGGGAGGGACCCCAGGGGGTTGCCTCTGGTGTTTCTAAGTCTGCTTGTTGGCGCTGTTTTAATCTGATTAATCTCCCTGCACCTGTCATCCAATCAGGCTTTTGTCATCTGCTTGTCACGTGGAAAAGGGTGGAGGGCTCCTTCCAGGGTGGGTGAAACATCCTTTCAAGGGTAGTTTCCTCTTGGGGGGCATCTTTGTCCCCACCTGTCTTTCTTCCAATTATCCTTCGTCACTTGTGCACTCTCTCAGTCTCTCTGTCAAACAAATGAGTAAAATCTTTAAAAGAAAAAAAAAAAGATTTTATTTGAGAGAAAGGGAGAGCCCTCACGAGCAGGGGGAGGAGCAGAGGGAGAGGGAGAAGCAGACTCCCCGCTGAGCGCAGAGCCCCGATGAACAGGACCCCGGGATCAGTGACCCGTGCCCAAGGCAGCCACTTAACAGACTGAGCCCCCCAGGCACCCCAACACAAGGCTTTCTATATCCTCCCTGCTTTGTTATCTCCAGCACTCCCACACTTTCAGCTGAAGAGGTTTGATTCTGGTTAACTAGAGGGAAACAGGTGGTGACAAAATTAGCTACCAGTTGGGAAGCTGTAGTCATAAAACATCTTGAAAACATATTTATTCTTCACTGGGCTTGGGCTTTAAAGAAGTAACACAGACTCCTGCCACTTTTTCCTGGGCTTTGCAAATGGCTGTTGCGGGAGTTCGCCAGCCGTTTCTGGGGAACCAGGTGCCCCGAGCTATTCTGAGCTCTTCCAAGCCCTCCATCAGGCTGCTTCTGCTTCCACGGGCGGTAGACCGGCCACCAGCATGGCTCCCCACACTTAACTTCTGCGCGGAGGCACTCAGGACACTGGCATTCTTGCCCTGTGGCCTGCCCGCCCCTCCCCAGTCCTGCCCTCACGCCTCCAGGGGATGGTGCTCACCTCTCTGGTTCCCAGACGCTCCCTGTGGACTTCAGGCCAGCCCTTCCCAGGCCTGGCTTTAGCTGGAGGAAGTCCTCTCCTACCCCGGACACACTGCTCTGTCTCACTTGGCTTTCAGCCGCCGATTGTCCTCGAGACAGCTCTGCTCTTCTGCAGAAGTTGTTCGAGAACTTGTTTATTTCTGTGGTTTCACTTGTGGCCTCGTGACCTCATGGCAGGTGCCATTACCTGGAGAACTGTCCCGTTTCACATCAGCCCCTGTTGACTGGTCAGAGCAACTCTCGTCACGTCTTTTTTTCTTTTTTAAATTAATTTTTTAATTAATTAAATTAATTTTTAAAAATTTAGTCGGCACACAATGTTACATTAAGTTTCATGTGTACACCGTAGTTCCATAACCCTGCACATCATACTCTTGTCCCTTCACTTTCGTGGCATCAGACTTCCCGGATGCTCTTGTCTTGTGGCCGAGGGCGGCCTCCTGCAAAGACAGTTGGCAGTTGCAGCACGATGAACATTTCCACTCCTCCCAGGCTCCCTTCCCCACCCCGAACTTCAGATCTCTCCCACTCTCATCTCTGAGGTTGGTGGTTCCTGCCACTCACCCCTTCCTAGCTTTAGGTGAATGCCACGGCCAGCGTTGTCCTGTACTCAAGGTCACAGAATGGGAAATTCAGGGACGGAACCCCTGTACTGAAACCCTGTTTTCCTTAGCTTTCCACTGCTTTGCTCTTTGACCCTGTAAACCCTTTTTTTTTTCATCTTTAAAAACAGGAATCAGAGACTCTATTCTTACCTGCTTTATGAGGTTGGAAAGATCAGATGGAAGAGTGTGCCAGGAAGCGCTTTGTAGATGGGAAAACACTGTTTACTGTTAGTATTAAATATGACATATTAGAATGCAGTCTCTTGAATACACTGAAAAAAGTAGCCAGTGTTTGCCCTAGAAGAGGTTTTTTTCTCAGGCAGCCAACAGGTTGTCCCCAAGTCACCGTGTTCAGGCTTGGATCATCGGAGCTCTGTGGCTCAAAGGCCATTGAGCTCTGAGTACAGGAGGGAAAAAATGAATGAGTTAGGCCTTGACTATGTCAGAGGGAAGAGGCAGCCAGACTTCTGTGGGCAATGGGGGCTCAGTAGGCCAAGGGGGCAATGCAGTTATTGAGATGTGAGGTCATATAGAGGAATAGAGGGACAACGTGAATAAAGTTTGGAGGAATGAGTGTGCATGGTTTCTTTGGGGGGAGCATAAGCAAGTCTACATGAGCCAGACATGAGGGGCTTAGGCAGAGCTTTGTGTAGGGGAAGTTGAGAAGAGGAAACTGCTTTCATGTTATAAGGCAAAGCACCTTGGACTGTATTGGGGGGCATCAGAGGAAAACTCCAAAGGATTTTAACTTGGGAAAAGGCACGTTTAGACCCATTTTAGAAGAGAACACTGGATGGTCTGAGCATTTTCATGTGCTGGGTCCAGTTCGCATCAGCCAATCATGTGCATGGTTCCCCGGCTGTGATGTTAGCTTGATACTGACTATGCTGGGGGGATCCACACAGCAGAAACCTGCCAGTGAAGCACATCTGTTTCCTCCTCCCCAAAGCTGCTGGTTAAACACTATCAGCTCAGTCAAGGGCTGTTTCAAATATTTAGTTATGTATTTACTTTAAGAGAGAGACTGTGTGTGTGGTGGGGGGTAGATTGGGGCAGAAGGTGAGGGAGAGAGAATCGTAAGCAGGCTCCATGCCCAACACCGAGTCAGATGCTGGGATTGACCTCACGATGCTGAGATCATCACCTGAGCTGAAATCAAGAGTTGGACACTTAACCCAGGGAGCCACCCAGGCGCCTCTAGGGGCCATTTCAATAGGGTAGGGACTTCAGTAATTTGCACACCTGGGACATGTGTGAAAATCCTTCAGGCCCCCGCCTGGACCCTCGGGATCAGAATCCAAGGAAAGAGATGGGTGGGAGCCTGTCTTTAAAAAAGTTGCCTGGCGATTCTTACACAGTCAGTCCGGCACCGGTGGTTGGTCCAGGGCCAGGACAGTAGAGAAAGGGGAGGGGTTCGTATAAAAGATGTGTCCGAGGTAGGAGCTGCGGAACTCAGTGGCTGATTAGAGGTGGGGAGTGGAGGAGAGGGAACTGCCTAAGCTGCTTCTGTGTTTCCTTGTTTGGACAACTAGGTGAATTGATGGAGGTGCAGGTAGGCGAGCTAAGGAAGGCAGGTGAGAGTGACTTGGTGGGAGAGAGGAGAGTGGGGAGAAGAGCAGAGCTGGTTTTGCATAATGCTGTCTGGGAAGCCCCTAGGGACGCAGGGTTTTGGTGATGTCTTCTATGCATTTGGAATCTGGGAACGTAGTGCTCGGTAGAACAGTCAGGTTTGGGACAACATGTGGGTTGTTGAAGGCATGGATTTGGATGAGATTCTTGGGGAAGAATGTGTAGAGAAGAGAAGGTGGGCAGAACTCTAGCAGCAACTTTTCAGAGAATGGTAGAAGAGAGACCAAGAAGAGGTCAAGCAAACAGCACTTTGTGTATTGATTTCTGAAGTCCGTGGTTTCTTGGAGGGAGGGGGTTCCTCTAAGTGTTTCCAGCATTTCCGAAAGTCTGGTAGAAACCACGTAGCATGCTTTTGCAGTAGCCTAAAATATTGTTTAGACTGTTTTAGGTTAAGAGTGACTGAAGAGAGTTTGAGGCATGTTATTAGATGCTGACCTGAGGTTCTGAATGGTAGTTATGTACCTTTGATTAAAACACACTCACTCACACACACAAAGGGGCACCTGGGTGGTTCAGTCGGTTAGGCGCCCGACTCTTGATTTCGACTCAGATCTTGATATCAGGGTCATGAGAACAAGCCCCATGTCGGGCTCCGTGCTCAGTGTGGAGCCAGCTTGGGAGTCTCTGTCTCCCTCTCTCTCCACCCTCTACTTGCACAACCATGCTTCCGCGCTCTCTCTCTAAAAAAAAGAAAAAGAAAAAAAAAAAAGATACACAAATTAATTGGGAGACCGCTGTTTAGTTAGACATCAGAAAGGTATCTTCCAAAACATGATAGCTGTGGATTTGGTTTAAAGGTTCTTGGTGTGGGGCTCTCTGCGTGTCCTGGGAATGTCTCTCCACGTGTCCCTGTGAGAGGAAATCAGGGGAGAAGGGATTTTAACTCATTTGGAACAGTTTAAATGAAGGATCAAGATGACTGTCAAAAAGAAGGTTCTGGGGGTTTTACCTGGCTATGACTGCCTCAGTTAGGAGAGCATGTGACTCTTGAGTTGGAGGTCCACATTGGGTGGTGTAGAGACTACTAAAATTAATTAATTAATTAATTACTCTATTTATGTGAGAGAGAGCAGGCATAAGCAGGGGAAGGGGCAGAGTGAGAAGCAGTTTCCCTGCTGAGCAGGGAGCCCAATGAGGGACTCCATACCAGGACCCCGAGACCATAACCTGAGCTGAAGGCAGATGCTTAACTGACTGAGCCACTCAGGTGACCTACTAAAATTTTTTTAAAATAAGGTTTTGGGGTTATCTGTGGACAGAATGGGTTCTGGCTTGTGTTAGGTTGAGAAATCTATGCTTTTCCTACTTCGTTCCCCAGTATGAAGGCCCGGGATTAAGAAGCAAAGGATGTCCTAAAGGCAGGGAGGTGGCACAGGTTGCTGAGAGGGTGGGGAAGGCTGGCTTGGGAGACTCCCTGGCCCAGGGTCTTGACAATTGTCACAAGTTCTGGGAAGCATTTTTGGTTGGTCACATTACTACTGATTGAGGTTTACCACTAAGTGACCTGGTTAATTTGTTTGTATTCTCTTTAGAGGGCCCAAGATTTTTGCCTGTGAAGCAAAGTAGTGCTTGAGGCCAAGGAAGTAGTAGGGTGTGGGAACTAGAGAAAAGTGCAGTGTTCCTTAAGAACCAAAGTTGAAAAGTGTCCCTTAAGACCAGAGGCCTTTAAACCGACACAAGTTCTCTTGCCCCCTTTCTTCAGAAGCCGTTTGAGGAATATAATGGGGTAAGTGTAATTATTTTAATTGTGTGCAGTGAAAGGGCTGAAATTTTATTGTAGATCAGGGAACCTTTTTCTTTGTGGAAAATATCATAGAACAGGGCATTAGAGAAAATATTTTTTTTTTCCCCCAGCCAACGCTTGATTATCTGTATTCACGAGAGCCAAGGACGGGCGTGAATATTTGATTGAAACACATAGGCAGTTCGGAAAGAAAGAAACAAAAAATTTGTAGCGTTGGGCTTCCGAATCTTTTTTGACTTTGTCCTCCTGCTGTCTAACTGGAGAGCTACATGCTTTCCTGCCCCACCCCGCTAAGATGGAGAGACTGTTTGAAGCATGAAGTACATATTCCTCAGGTTGGGTCACTGGGAGTTGGAGCCTAACAGGCAGGGTGGGGGGTGTGTGGGGCAGAGGAGGGCTGGCATCAGGAAAGCTTTCTTCACAGTAGCTGCTCTCTTTGGAAGGTTCACGTCTGTTTAATTCAATTTGGTATCCGACGGACTGAAACACAGTCCGTTGGAAACTCCTTGAGGTCACAGACCATGCTTTATATGCTGAACAGGGCCTAGGGTACTTTCGACACAGGCATTTAGACCATCTGGGAACTGGGTGGCAATCTGCAGAGAGAGTGGCATCTGTGTGGATTTGAGAGTACTTGCCCAGCGGAAGATCGTTCTGGAGTGGCAGGAGTGTCCAGTGGAAATGAAACATAAGATAGGATCTTCAGTCTTAAATAAGTGACAGTGTGCCAGACGATCCAGGGAACCGAATCCTTCATCACTCGATCCCAGGGAGTATGCTGATTTTTGTAATAAAGGGTAGGGTGATGTAGGACCCATGTGGGCCGAGGTCGCCAAGGAAGATTTCCTTAAGAAGGTGCTGCTTTCGAGGGTTGGTAATAGCTGTAATAGTGAGTAGCCCAAGGCCAGATCCCTCTCTGAGTATTTGTGGGTATTAATTTTCACAATGCCCCAATGAAGAAGGTACCCTTGTCATCCTCATTTTATAGAGGTTGAAACTGAGTAGGTAGAGCAGTTAAGATTGGGATGCTGGCAGTCTAAAACTCCAGTCCTCAGACCTCGTTCCGGATGGGATGAGTGAAACGAAGAAGGGAGCGCAGGAAAGGATATTAACCAGGCCCAGAGAGGCGCCTGTCAGAGCTTGGGGGTTGAGGGGGGCAGGTGGGATCGCTGGAGTGGGCGTGGGCCATGAGCAGGTAGCTTTGTTAGGTTTTTTTTTTTTTTTTTTACAAAGGAGTTTGAACTTGGTTCTGAAACGATGGGAAGTCTGTAGGACTTTAAAGCCTAAGGAAGAGAAAGGATCTAGTTCGCATTTCAGGAGGACCATCCGTGTCCAGGATGGACTGGAGCCCGGGCCAGATTGGCAACAGGAAAAGCAGTTAGGAGCCTGTTACGGTAATCCCCACGAGGAGTGATGAGAGCCCGACTTTCAGCAGTGGCGGGAGGAGTGATGAATGGAGAGCCGGATGGACTGGGGGATATCAGGGGGGAGAATCTCTAGCACTTGCTGTGAGGTCGCTGTGGGGGTTCCTCTCTGGTGTTAAACACCGACCCAGTGCTCCCTTGTGCGGCATATGTACTGAACAAGGACAGCCGAAACCTGGCTGTCTTGTTGGCTTTACGAGCCCAGTCCTGAACCCGCAGCATTCTACCCAGCAGGTCGGTGGAGCCCTGAGGATCTGTACAAAATGCAAGGTTTCCTTGGAAGGAGGGAGAGGTGAGAAATCATTAGCAAAAGAAAACAGGATTGTTGGAGGCCTGGTCCCCTTCCCTGAGGGGAAGGGGGAGGGGCGTCTTATGCAGATTTGGGGGCTGGAGAGGTCCTGGTGACCCATTCCCTCATTGGTGCCACTGGGAGAATTCCTGACTGAGCCGCTGGGATTCCCATTTCCAGGGGAGGTTGGAACGTGGTTTAAGTGATGCCATTTTGGACCTGTGTTTTGTTTTCTGTGGTTTTTTTTTTTCCTTTTTAACACTAAGCTTGAATGAATCCTTACTTTTCGGGTACCAGGAGAGGGGGGAAAAATTTGGTGAATTTAGGATTGGCTGTGTTCAGCGTGAGATTCCTGTTGGACTCCAGAGAGTTCTTACCAATGCAAACGTATGATAGTATTTTTAACATTTCTTGGGGGCCTGTTATTTGCCCAGCCTTCTGTTAAGTGCTTTATTTTTATTTCTTTCTTTATTTTTTAAAGATTTTATTTATTTGACAGACAGAGATCACAAGTAAGCTGAGAGGCAGGCAGAGAGATGGGGAAGCAGACTCCCTGCTGAGCAGAGACCCTGATGCGGGGCTCCATCCCAGGACCTTGAGATCATGACCCAAGCTGCAGGCAGAGGCTTTAACCCACTGAGCCACCCAGGCACCCCTGCTAAGTGCTTTATATTAGTAAACTTGCTCCGTCCTCGAAACAGTTGTCTGGAGTTAAACAACTTAACAGGTGAGGTGACGGGAGGATAGACAGGGAAATAGGCTGCTCTGGTGACTCAGATGAGTTTAGTCTGGAAACCTCTGTGCTGTCTAGTACAGCTTTCTGTAATGATGGGCATGTTCTATATCTGCATTATCTAATACGGAAGCAAATGGCCACATGTAGTTATTGAGTACTTGAAATATAGCTAGATGACTAAGGAACTGAATTTTTAAAAGATTTAAATTTAAATAGCCACCTCTGACTAGTGACAGCCCAGTCCCCTGCCCTGCTATCTTTGGGAGCCATCAGTGTATCTGTCATAACTGAAGGCTTGCATATGGCTAAGATTCCCCAGAGACGTATTGCGGTGGATTCTTCTGTGGGTCACAGGCCTATTTGAGATTCTGGGGAGAGTTTATAAATCATCTCCTATGAGTATATACTATTCTTGCGCAGTATTTTGATAAGTAGAGGTTCACGAAACTCAGGTCTCCTGGCATGAAGCTGGAAGAGGAAGGAACCCGACAGAATGTAAACTTGAGAATGGAAATCTCGTCTGCTTTGTTTACTACTCTGTACTCGGTATCGAGATGCGCATTGCCTGGTACATAGTGGGTACTTGGTAATTTATTAAATGGGTGGCTGAAACAGAAGAGTCCACGAAGCTTCCTCAAAGAGAAGAGAAAAAGGCAGGACAAAACCCAAGAACCAGGAGAAGGTGGTGCCATAGAAGGCAGGAAGGGTGAGGTTTGGAGAATGGAACTAATCATCAATGTCAGACCTGCCCGGGTGGTCAAATGAGATGAGAACACGACAGCTGTCCTTGACCTCTTAGTAACGGAGGGCCTGGTGGATAAAAGCAAAGAGGGGTGGGGATGGTGTTGCCCATGGCAGTGGACTAATTCACGAGTCAGTGAGTGTGGATCCAGTGGGTCTCAATGCTGGTTGCCCACCAGCATCCCTGGGAAGCTTTTAAAAAGTCCACATTCCTGGGGGCACCTGGATGGCTCATTCGGTTGGGTGGCTGCCTTCGGCTCAGGTCATGATCCCAGGCTCCTGGGATCGAGCCCCGCATCGGGCTCCCTGCTCAGTGGAGAGCCTGCTTCTCCTTCACCCTCTGCCTGTTGCTCTGCCTACTTGTGCTCTCTCTCTGTCAAATAAAGAAATAAAAGTTTAAAAAAAAAAAAAGTCCACATTCCTGGGGGCGGCCTGGCTGGCTCAGTCGAAGAGCAGGCAACTCTTGATCTCAGGGTCATGAGTTCGAGCCCCACGTTGGGTATAGAGATTACTTAAATAAATAAATAAAAGTAAACTTAAAAAATACAAAATACACATTCCTGGACAGGTTCAGACTCTGACATGGCAAGTTTGGGGAAAGAGCCAAGGAATCAGCATAATGAAGCTCCCAGCTCATGCTGACGCGGCTTTGATGAAAGTTTGGCGCACACTGAGTCAAGTGGTCTTTTAGTAAAATATGGCCCTGGAGGAAAGGAAGGAAACATAAAGGGGTTGAGGGAGAGCCTTATTTTTTTTGTACGTGTGAAGACAGCCAGGGGCATGTTTAGAGGCGAAAGAACTCAGTAGAGTAGGATTCGCGTGTTGGTGACAAGTTAAAGGATGTTTAGCTCAGTTCTGAACCCCTCAGTCTTTGACCCGCTCCCCACCCTGCTGCAGGGTTCCGTGGGAGCCGTTCCCCGGGTGCCGTCCCGCTAACTTTGTAGACAAATGATCCGGCTTCCCCCAGACAGTGTTGTTTCCTAAGTAGTATCTGAGACTACTCAGGTATGTTGGGTTACGAAGCTGGCTGCCGTTGGCCGTGCCCCAAATCACATCTGTTGACTTACTTTCTATTATTAGACTTTCCCGTGCTCATTTGCCAGATGACAGACTATTCTGCGTCCTCGGCTGCTTTGCCACCTGCCTCTCTTGCCCCCAGTACACCTTTCCTCCTTAAGCTGAAACGGTAAATGCCAAAGCCATTTCACAGGTGGCTGTAATTCAGCATGAACACGCAGCCGCCTTCTCTTCCGTCAGTGACCCGGCTTTTTCAGGTCAGCGGCTGTCAGAACTCTCCCAAGTGTCTCTCCTCTTCCTCCCATGCACTGGACATTTCAAAATCTCTATCTGCCAAACTCACTGAAGGTTGGATCCAATCGATGTCCACCACGAATGGTAGACCCACCAAAGCTACTGGCTGGGACACGTTCTGTGATGATCTCTGCTGTGTCTAGTGCTCGCTGCCTTCATTTAAGGTATGCGGTATACCCATGCCTGACACTGAGAAAAGTTAATTTTTTACTCAGTATCATCCTGCTAAGTGGCAGAGTCCGGGCTAGGACTTGTGGGGTCCTGACTCTAAGTCCTGAGTTCATATACTGTGATGCGATTACTCGCAACGTAATCCTCAGCACCGCTCTGTAATTTGGAGGTGGGGGTGGGGCATAGGCTAAAAGAGGGGAAGGGACTTGGCCAAAGTAGAGAGTGGATAAGAAACAAAGCCAGTCCACAACCAGGTTGGTCTGTGTTGTGCCGTTTCTGCTGCGTCCACGGCCTAAACTAATTTCTTTCCCCATTTTTATTAATCAAAGATCTGTATCAATCAAAGGCACTCTGAGCCTTTTGAAGCTTCCAGTTATTATAAGTCAACACTCTAGATTGCTCTGGTGACCACCAAAAGCAAAGAAATTCAGTCAGTAGCCTGCACAGCCGTAGTGTGGGTAAATGGACGGTTTCCATTAGGTTCTAGAAATAACAGCTTGCCCATCCACATACCTGCTTGGAATCCTCTGAATCGCTCAACACCCCCCCTACCCCCATATGGGGGTTAGGAGGCCGTGACCCCTTTAGTGTTGTCTGGGGGAGAAAGAGCTATTTCGACGTACAATGCACCCACTCGGGAAAAGTACCAAAGGCAGTCTCCCTCCAGGGAAGCTGTACTTTCCAGAGGACAAAAGGACACCTTTCTGGTGGCTTGTGGGTTCAGCCTGTACTTTCTGAAAGTGTCCCGGGTTGGGGGAGGGAGGAAGGGCGATCAGGGGAATTATGGGAATTACCAGCCTGGAGCTTCCTGGTCATAGTCTATGATTTTCTGTCTTCCGAGGTGTGCTTTGGCTCCGATTACAAAGTATTTTTCCCAGCTTGTGCCAGTGTTACTGGTTTAATATGACCTTCGAGGGTAAGCTCCCAGGACTCGTTTGCTGGTGGAGAAGAAAACCAGGATTACGGATCTGATTTGCTTGAGCTGGTTTTCCTTTGGAATATTCCGGAATTGAAAGACGCTGCTTCCCTACCTTATTTAGTAACACACTCTAGTGTTTCAAAATTTAATTCATACAGTGATTTTTATGCGAAGCTTGCATTTACAGTAGAAGGGATTTACTTCTTTAGTCATCTTGGGGGGAACAGCAAACAATTGCCTGTACAAAGCCCCTTCCTTGAGGCGTTCAGCAGACTTTCCGTTATCTAGTGCCCAGATCCAAATCCTTGCTCAGAGTTGGTTTTTTTAAAAAAGGTTTTTCTAACAGACATTATTATCTGTTAGTGCCCTCTGCTGGACTTCCTCCAAGTTCTTCTTGACTTGAAGCTGGAGAGCCCAGAGTGGACACCCAGGCCGACCAAGGCCTTCATGAAAACGGAGTGGTTGGGAGGTGGCCCTTGACCTTCTGGCATTCCATATCCATAAACACCCTAGTCTGGTGGTTGCTTTTTTCATGACCTCAGAAGACAGGTGGATGCATTTAGGGAGCAGAACGAGCTTCCCCGGGGGCCTGCATCATTTAAAAAGGCTCATTTAAATGCACCTGAGTGGCTCAGTCCTTAAGCATCTGCTTTTGGCTCAGGTCATGATCCTGGGATCAAGCCCCATGTCAGGCTGCCTGCTCAGCGGGAAGCCTGCTTCTCCCTCTCCTGCTCCCCGTGCTTGTGTTCCCTCTCCCTCTGTGTGTCCCTCTCTGTCAAATAAGTAAATAAAATCTTAAAAAAAAAATAATAAGGAAAAGGCTCATTTAAGAGAAGAGTTGAAAGAGTTGATGTGAGAGGGTGAGCCAGCTCCTGAATCTCTGGAAATTATGCTCAACAACATTATCTCCCGGGGATGGAGTGGAGCAGTGCGTGGGTGGCCATTTCACTTTTTAAGACTGTTGAAAAACAAGTTCCAAACATGGGAGGACAGGGGACAAGCCCCATCCCGGGAGCTGTAAGGGAGGGGTCCTGTGTGCCTAGGGCCGTTGCCACCAGGGATTCCTGGCGTGTTCCCTGCTCACCCCCAACAGGAGTGTCTGCCCCCCTGCACCCCGTCTGTCTTACAGTGTTGCGGCGCCGCCGTGTGTGGCCAATACTAGAGCTTTCTCTGGGCCTCCTTTATGTCCCCGTCTCCCAGCACAGTGTCTAGTACATAAGTGTTTGGTAAACGGAGCTAAAATAGAATGTCTTCCCTTTTTTTTTTTTTTAAGATTGTATTTATTTGAGATAGAGTGAGCGAGAGAGAGGGAAGAGTGTGAGCAAGTACATGAGCAGGGGCACCCGGAGAAGCAGGCTCTGCTGAGCAGGGAGCCCAGTGCGGGGCTGGATCCCAGGACGCTGGGACCGTGACCTGAGCCAAAGGCAGACGCTTAACTGACTGAGCCACCCAGGCATTCCTAGAATGTCTTGTCTTAGTTCTGTCTGTCCTGAATCCCTCTGAATTTGAAGTGTCCCCACTAAAAGTCTTGTTGTCAGGACAGTCTTTCTTATTCTTTCTCTTACTGACCCCCCGGTATTTTATGTTTCTGGAACATCTGGTATTTCCTTCTAAGAGTTAGGATTTTCTACCTTTTTGTTTTTTTAATCCGGGGGTTGGGGGGCGCGCAGCAGGTAGAGGGAGAAACAGGCTCACTGCTGAGCAAGGAGCCCAATGTGGGACTCGATGTGGAACTCAATCCTAGGACCTTAGGATCTTGACCTGTGCTGAAGGCAGCTGTTTAACTGGCTGAGCACCCCCACCCCGGGCGCCCCTGATTTCCTACTCTTAAATGTAAAGTACATTGACTCTTTCTTTCCGGATTGTAAACACTGAGCACAGGACCCTTCCCTGACTCATGTCTTTATGGTCCATGACCCACAAAATGATGCCTTACACCGAATAAGAACAAGAGTGACAGTAACACACACACAGCAGTTCATAGGCAGCACACACTGTTCTCCATGCTTCCCATATGTTCATTCTTTAATCTTTGCAACAGCTCTGTAAGGTCAGAACTGTCACCACTAACATGGACCTTCCATTTTGTAGGTAAGGAAAATGGCATTAAATCATTTGCTTGGGGTCAGGTAACGCGGGCGCAGAGGAGTGTGGATTCAGTCCCAGGCAGTGTGTTCTGGAGCCTAGACTTAAAACCGTTGCCTGATGCCGCCTCCTGTTGGCATATGTGCCCACGGACCGCAATACATAAATATTTGTCAAGTGCATGCAGGTTAATGTTTCTTGGTGATTTAGAACCAATAAAACGTCTGGAGGAGAGCCATTGGCACGTTCATCTCCACCATCTGAACTGCTTCCTGAGCAAGGGGCAGGCCAAAAGGGGGCACCAGAAGGTTGCTTCTAGTTTGGGTTTTGGAAGCGAGGGACGGCTTTGGTTCTGGTTTGGAGGTCAGCAGTGCCACCTAGTGGGGCAGCTTGCGAACAGCCACTCAGAATTATTTTTCTGAAACCCTGGTACATTGTCATTTAATTCTGGGAGCCCCTTGATTAGCTTAAAGTGTTGTTGTTGTTGTTGTTTTTTAATTTAATTTATTTATTTATTTGTCATAGAGAGAGAGAACAGCAGGCAGAATGAGAAGCAGACTTCCTTTTGAGCAGGGAGCCCGATACAGGACTTGATCCCAAGACTCCAGGATCATGACCTGAGCAGAAAGCAGACGCCCGACCGACTGTGCCATCCAGGCATCCCTACCTTAAAGTTTTGATTGCCAGAGAGAGGGTAGGGTGAGGAGGAGGAACCAGGTGAAATGGAGTCTAGCCAAGTCTCTTCTTTGAAGAGAATGTAATGCTGATCTTGGTCCTCTGGGTTGGTTGACTGCCGTTGGCTGTCCCACACTGCCTCACACGTGCTGCTGGTGGTGTAGACCGGCATTCCTCTCGTAATGCTTGCCCGGTCTGCTTTGGAATTTGAGTTCCAATCTGCTGTGGGTGGCCTACCCTAGTACAACACGTATCCCGGGTTCCGTAGGAGATTCCGTGCCCGATACATTATGACAAGTTAGTCCCAGTGTAAGAAATCCCACGGGTCAACAACACCATGGCACAATTTTGTGAGGAGGAGTTTTTTTTTTTTTTTTTTAAGATATTATTTATTTATTTGACAGAGAGATCACAAGTAGGCAGAGAGGCAGGCAGAGAGAGAGGGGGAAGCAGGCTCCCTGCCGAGCAGAGAGCCAGATGTGGGGCACGATCCCAGGACCCCGAGATCATGACCCAAGCTGAAGGCAGAGGCCTAACCCACTGAGCCACCCGCTTGCCCCTGAGGAGGAGTTTTTAATGGGCGAGTCTTTGAGACCCCACGAAGGGGTGGGGGGAAGGAGGAGGAACCACTCCACGGGGAACAAGTAGGAACAAAAGTGGTCCGTGTAGAGTAAATGAGAGAGAAAGGAGTTGTGTACACACTTGGGTTCCGCCAGGCAATTGGAGGCTGTCTGTGTTTGGTGCTCTTCTGATTTCCAGTGTGTGTATGTGCTTGAAAATTTGGTATAAGTTGCTTCCAAGTTCGTTTACTTCTTGCTGAAAGAACAGAGCCTAAGAGCATAGTGATAAGTGTGACCACAAAAAAATCACGTCCCACTTTGGGGGAGAGCGCACAGGGACAGGGGCAAGCTCTCACCCTGCCGGACTGCAGAGTTTCAGCCAACCTGGGGTGTCATCTGAGGAATGCAGTCCCTGGAGATCAGGGATTTCTTTTGTCCTGAGCCGTCCATCAGAACAAGGAAACAATTGGGTTCTACTGGAGCCTGGGTTACAGTGACATTTATGGTAATAGGAATTTATTAATAGACTCTCTGCAAAGCAGGGGGTTTGCTAGCTTTTTCTGTAAGGGTCCTGATAATAAATATTTGAGATTTTGCAGGTCTAATGAACTCATGACTTGCTTATTCAGCTCTGCCTTAGCTATTCCCTTGACAGGGCAGCCCCAGAGGATATGTAAATGCATGGGTGTGGCCATGTTCCAATAAAACTTTATTCATGACTCTGAAGTTTGAATTTCCTAACAATTCTCCTGTGTCTGTGAGAGTTATTCTTGTTTTGACTTTTCCCCCTAACCATTTAAAAAAACAAACATCATTCTCAAAGGGCAGTAGAAAGAAACAATGGGCAGCTTCAGGTTTGGCCTGGAGGGCTAGAGTTTATTGACTTCTGATCAGATGCTTGGATTAGTTAATGAATAACAATAAAAATCTGTGTTTAGTTAGCAGTCATAAGGTGCCTGGACAGCTTTTTTTCCCCCTCTCAAGTAAGATGGAAGAGGGGCAAATTCCACATAACTCCCATGAAAGCATTTTAAAGAGCAGAGCTCTGCACATTGAAGGCCTGGCTAGAATCATCTTGCCTGCCGGGTGTTGAGGAGTGGAGGGACTAACCCTCTAATCCCGCCTTTATCCTTACCTTGCTGTGCCTTCCCGGGAGGCAGAGACGCCGCCTGCTGACCTCTGCCCCCACCAGGTGTTGCTCCCGGCTACAGTTCTCCCCTCCCTCCCAGTCTGTACCTGTCTCTGGAGTCTCCAGGGACGTTGAAGAAGAACGGGCTTGTTACCCTGCTCTACAGATTAAGAGGCCCGAGTCTGGAAAATGCTGGAGGCATTTGCTCCCCAAGACTGTGTAGACGAGGAAGAACCAGGAACGTCAGGATCTTCCTCCTAGGCCCCAGATGTGATGGGTGGGGTTTGTACCAAATTGTGTCATTCCTCCCGCCTCTGGCCTGTCAGTACATCCTGCCTAAAGGCACATATGGGGGAACTTGTATCTTTGAAATTTTGTAACGTGGTTTCTTTGTCTAGATGACCTCCCCCAGTGTTGAGAAAGAAGCTAACGGTTCCTATCCTGTGTCTGTCTTCAGCAGCCAACAGAGCAGCCAGCAGAGCAGCCACGACGATGATTCCAGCAGGTTCCTGAGTCCCAGAGCGCGGGAGGAAAGGTAAGGCCAAGGGAGGAGGGAGGGGATGGGCTGAAACATGGGAGTGCAGTCGCCCTCCTAGCACTGGGGGAGAACCGTGGGCGAGGGGCGGAGGAGGGATGAGGGAGGAGGCCGCCAGGCCTCTGTGCTCAGATCGGCCAGAGAGACGGGATGTTCACCCAGGAAGGGAGAGGGGGCCGCGGAGAAAGACGGCTTCTAAAGGCTTCTGCTGTTCAGCTAGGACCAAGGTCAGCCTGTGGCGAACCCGAGATCCTGGGAAGACCCGCGAGCGGGCTTGGCTTGAGGCGTGTATTAGTGGCTACGTGCAGTGCTGCGGACGCTTCCGATGTGTGACAGCGGCTGACAGCGGAATAGCAGGATAGAGGTGGACTGTGGGTGTTAGAGGTCAAGGAGGGTGGACAGGCGAGGGGCAGTGAGCATGAGGCCCCGACGTGCGACGAAATAAACGCTTAGGATGTGAGGACCAGCCCCTGCTCTGTGGAGGGCCTGCGCGGTGGACGGAGGGGTCTGTTGTGGCGGGGAAGCTTCGGTGCCCGCGAAGGTTGACTGGACTGATGTTAACTAATGAGAAAGAGGTGTCCATCGGGATGCCACAGGGCTCTCCTTTTGGTCGCGCTCTGTCTACTGCTTTAGTCAACGTGCTGGATGAGGAAGGAGAACGTACTTCTACATCATTTATCAGACTTAGGGCAGACACTGAGCGGGGATCGAGAGAGAAGACTGAGGCTGACCGACTCAGGATTGAGTATTTCAGATGGAACAATGAGTGCAGACGACGAATTTTTTTTTTTTTTAAAGGAAAGGTGCTAGTATATTTATATTTAGCACTTAAAAATCTATATTAGAATAGTTTCTTTTTTAAATTTTATTTATTTATTTGACAGAGCACAGGCAGGGGGAGCGGGACAAGGAGAAGCAGGCTCCCTGCTCTGAGCAGAGAGCCCGATGCGGGGCTCGATCCCAGGACCCTGAGATCATGACCTGAGCCGAAGGCAGAGGCTTCACTGACTGAGCCACCCAGGAGCCCCCTAGAATAGTTTCTTAAATGTAGGACTTAGGATTATCTTTGAAAGTCCGGATTTGCTCATTAAAAAGAGAAAAAGACCTCACTGGTCTATACTACTTGGATTATAACTGGTGTATCATGTCCAGTTCTTTGGAAGTCGATACTGATAAATGAAGAGTCCAGAAGGAATGGTCGGGATGATAATGTATTATAAGGACCGGTAGAAGGGAGAGTGGCTTAGCCTGGAAAGCAGAAAGTTCACACTGAGTATAACACCACTCTTAAAGTACCTGAAAATCTAAGAAATAGAGCGAGAGGCAGAGAGATCCTAGTGAGAAGGATTCCAGATCAGGATAAGGACGAACGCTGTGATTACAGTGGATCCCTTGGGTTCCAGCAAAAGCTGCATGGTGTGTCATAAGGGGAGCCCCTCTGGCCAAGTGCGTGGGGCTTGGGGAACCCTTGTACTTATCTCTTTACATTATAAAATTGTGTAATTCTTGGGGTGCCTGGGTGGCTCAGTTGTTAAGCGTCTGCCTTCGGCTCAGGTCATGATCCTGGGGTCCTGGGATCAAACCCCACATTGGGCTCCCTGCTCTATGGGAAGCCTGCTTCTCCCTCTCCACTCCCTCTGCTGTGTTCCCTCTCTCGCTGTGTCTCTCTCTGTCAAATAAATAAATAAAATCTTTTTTAAAAGTTGTGTAGGGGACGCCTGGGTGGCTCAGTTGGTTGGGCAGCTGCCTTCGGCTCAGGTCATGATCCCAGCGTCCTGGGATCGAGTCCCGCATCGGGCTCCTTGCTCAGCAGGGAGCCTGCTTCTCCCTCTGCCTCTGCCTGCCACTCTGCCTGCCTGTGCTCGTTCGCTCTCTCTCCCTCTCTCTCTCTGACAAATAAATAAATAAAATCTTTAAAAAAAAAAAAAAAAAAAAAAAAAAGTTGTGTAGTTCTACCCCAGTTCTCAAGTATCAGTCCAGCTTATCAACTCAAACAGAGCAGATAGAAGGCAAAGGGCCACCAGGGGCAAAACTAATCATTCTTGTCAAGATGCTTAATCAGTGACAATCTCACGGCAATTCTGTCTGTCTCTTGAGTGGCCTACCCTCCCTTTCCATTGCTTTCTGGAATTCATCCACCATACTCGCAAAATTAGCAGGGACCCGTGAGTTCCCTTGGCCCCGCTCCCTTCCCTGTGCTTGGGCGTCACACATCTCCTGAAGCGTCCTGCCCGTTTCTGGTCGTAGTGTCTTCCGTTGGTCCAGTTGGTCCTTGTCCAGCAACATTCTGACTGGCAGCTCCTCGACTCCTTTTATCTCGGCTGCTTGGGGGCCTTCCTCGGAGAGAGGGAACAGGTGGTGAGTTGTAGACTCTACGTTTTTTCCCAAGGCAACTTCAGCTCTTCCTCTAGGACATGACAGCTTGCCAACTAGAGAGAGCCCTGCCTTTTGTTTGATCTTTGGGATTGTATATTGCCATAAGTTCTGTTATAGCTCCTTCTCTGCCCACTTCCTCAACCAAATGAAATGTTACAGAAGGTCTCCAGTCCAAACCTCTGCCCAGAAAAGTCCTCTAGACGTCTTCCCTGGTCCTTCCCATTCCCGGCCCCCTGGTGGCTCCCTAACTCTTCATGGTGGACAGTGGATATAATTTTGCATCATCTCACCTTGGGCAGTACAGGAAACAAAGTCTGATCAGAAGTACGCTTCCCATGATGGTCCCTGTAGACCCTTTGCCTCAGAAACTCAGGACTGGAATGCGTTCACCATGGACGTTCTGAATGAAGTCTTTTTTCTCCTCGAAATCAAGTGGTTCTCCTGGAGAGAACAGGTCCCCGGAGTGCTAATTAATCACCAGCCTCGGTTCACAGCAAACCCTCAACACTCTGCCCCTAATCCTTCCTCTAATATGTTTTTACCCAATTAAGAGACTCTCTAGGGCATTTCGGATGCTGCTCTGTGTTCTCCTGGCCTGGGTCAAGCATGAGATCCAAACCCCGGGGAGATTGTCAGCAGTGGCAAGGGTCTGGCTCCTTGCTCCGGGCCCCCATTTGATGGACAGTGCATCCTGCTGGTTGTGGTGGCATTTCCAACGGAGGCGAGGCCGTTGTGTGATCTCATGTATTCTCACGACTCCTCTGGGAGGCCGCCGAGCAGGTATTAGGGATCGAAAATGGTCAGGTAGGAGGCGGGTAGCCTGGACCCTTTTCTGTGTTGCCCCTAATTTTCCATACCATGTGGTCAGTTCCAGGATGAGGGACAGTTTCACAGAACAGGCAAAAAAGGAAAAAAAAAAATGAACATTGATTACTTGTGTCTTAAAGATAAAAATTCTAATCCTTCAGTATGATGTACACTTTCAGCTGTTAAATAAGACACCGATTTTTCTTTTTCTTGTACAAGGTTCGGAATAGATGGGATATTTAGAGACCATCTATTCTGAACCTTGTACAAGAAGTGCTACGAGAGGGGCACTAGAGACGAACTAGTGCCCCTCTCGTAGTTTAACAAATGTCCACTCAATGGCAAAGGAGGAGATGCCGCAGTATGGCATCCAAACCCAAGGGCTTCTGACAGTTTTCCTCCTCGTTCACATCAGTGTTGATTCCTGAAGGAGAAAGCCTTTGGGACCCATAATAGGGGCAGGCGGTGGGCGGGTGCAGGGAGGCAATCATTTCCTGGGCAGGTATGCGTCAAGAAGAGTGATTGCAGGAAGAGAATCAGAAATGAGGACTGTCTCAGAGATAGGAACGGAGGTTTCCAGTAGAAAGAATAGACCCACCTTCTCCGAAGTCTGTATTGTGTGTGTGTGTAATCAACTGTGGGATAGTAAATCTATTTTCATGGTTCTAGGTAAAGCCAGGGATATACTTAAAAGACACTGGCTCCCAGGTTCAGCCCAAACTGGACCAACTGTCAGGGTTTCTCCTGTTGCCAGATCTTTATTTCATACATTCATGTGATGGTAGGAACTGTCAAAGCCAGAGCTGTAGAAAAAGGAGCTGTTTCACTGAGGACGGTTTATGTACACAATGTTAGTTTCAACAGAACTCAATCCTGGTTGACCAGGAAGCCTTTCCATGTAGGAGGATGGAGACCTGGGCAGGGCTGGGATGCAACCAAGCACCGAGGCTGGGCTGCCTGGGTTCATGTATCTGTCCCTGTGTGCAGATACGTGTGCCCCAAACCTCCGCTAAGTGTCTGCAAGATCCTGGGGAGCCTGCTGGAGTCCAGTCTGCAAGATGTGTAACGGCTCAGGGTGCCTAGGTGGCTCAGTCCCTCGAGCGTCTGCCTCTTGGTTTCAGGACAGGTCATATTCTCAGGGTCATGAGATCAAGCCCTGTGTTGGTCTCCTCGCTCATTTGGGGAGTCTGCTCCCTGCCACCACCCCCAGCTCCTGTGCATGTGTGTGCCCTCTCTCTCTTTCTCTAAAACAAATAAATAAATCTTAAAAAAAAGAATAAAATAAAAAGATGTCTAGCGGCTCACTGCTGGTGGGCATCATGGTGTTCTAGAAAGAGTGAACTCCTTTCTCCCTTATTAACTGCATCTTTAGAAGCAACTTAACTTTGCTCAACCTCAGTTTACTTGTTTGTAATAGTCTTTTCCTTGAGAGGAATAAATCAGATAACATGTGTAAAGTGCCGCCCCGTTCGTAGTAGGTGCTTAGTAAGAGATACGTGCTATGATGAGGATGGCATGAGATTTTACTTTCCTAACGATCTGTGCTCTGCTGTCCTTGAAGAAGCAGGGACAGAGGACTTGTAGAATATTGATCGCCCTTAAAGTGTCAGATGTGGACACTAAGGATAAAGAGATGAAGGCATGGGAATTCCCCTTGAGCATCTTCTTGTCTCCTGGTGAGACGTTCCTATAAGAACGCAAATATAATAGGATGTGATGACAGACATGGAATTTCGTATAAAGTAATAAAACTAAAGAATTTGGACGCTAAGGTGCCTAACCGGGTGCGATGAATCTTGCATACGCTTTGAAATGTAATCCTCTCGACAACCCTGTCAGATAGGGGCTGTTACTATCTTTATGTTAGAGTGTAGGGAATGGAGGCTCAGCGGAGCCCCCAGATTTGTTGCAAAGTAGCACAGCCACTGTACTTGGGGTGAGGGCAGGGGAGAGGGAAGAGGGGGCCGGGGAACCCAGAAAGGCTCCACAGAAGGAGCTGTGCTCCGCTGAGAGCTGCAGGCTGAGTAGGAGTCTGTCCATGGGCAGCATTCCCAGGCGAGGGAACAAGACGTACATAAGCACGGAGGCGGAAGAAAGTCAGGCGTGTTCAGGGACTTCAAATACTTGAGCGTCGCTGCCGATCGTGGCCGGTGGTGGGGAGCTGGTGAGTGGCTAGCCCTCATCTTTGCCCAGGTAGGTAGGTACGTGCCTTACCACGCCACAGCCTACCAAGACAGAGTGGGCTTCTTTACAGAGGAGGAGAAATGAGGGAGAGATTCTGAGCACGGGGGTCCCAGGTCATCTTACAGAGACTCTTGGGGAGAAGAGTCATTTTGGTCCTACTGGGAGAGATGGATTTAGGGGGCTCACATTGAAGGCAGACAGGGAAGGAACCTGACAATTATTAACCCATCTGGTCCCTATTTAACACATTTACTGAGCACATACTATATGCTGGCTACTCTTACAGGCGTTGGGGGCTGCAGCCATGAACAGGCTAAGTGTTAGGCTAAGTGTTGTCTCCCCTCTCGTGGTGCTTACGTTGTAGTGGGTGGAAATAGGTATCAACAAACAATTGAATAAGAAAGCAGCCAGCAGTAGCAGTGGTTATAAAGAAAATGGGAAAGGGTGATACAGTGGACCGGAGCTTTTTGGGATAACACTAAGTTGGGTGGGAAGGGACAACTTACTGACCTGGTGACATTTAAGCCAAGACCAGATGAAGGCATTTCTGAATTAGACTAGCGAGGACAGAAAAGGAGGAACTGGTGGAAGAGGAAATGTGTTAAGTAGGTTTGACAAAGCTTGCTTACAGCTGGGTTGAGGAAGGCACCTGGTGTGAACCTAAGTCTCTAGCAGGGGCAGCGAATAAAAGGCAACACAGTCCAGAGGTTAAATTCCTGCCTGGGCTCGGATGGTGCTTCCAAGTACATGATGTGTCATCCTGGGCAAACCACTCCACCACTGTGCCTCAGTCTCCTTATCTGTAAAATGGGTATGGTAATCATTCATACCTCATGAGTTACTGGGAGGAGCTTGTGTGTTTGTGTCTATGATAATTAGCGTAGAACAGTGCCTGGCACATGGCTCGTATTATATATGTGCTTGCTATTGTTATTAATATTATATTTATCATTATTAAAACGTTGAGTAAAGGGGGAAGAATTTGAAGAGCAGGGGTGGTGGTGAGTTTAACTTAGACACGCCGAGTGTGTAGGTGGGGAGAGAAACCAGCCAGTTGGCTATACCTGTTTAAAGCTCAGGAGACAGAGCTAATATATTTTTTAAAGATTTTATTTATTTATTTGGCAGACAGATCACAAGTAGGCAGAGAGGCAGGCAGAGAGAGAGAGGGGGAAACAGGCTCCCTGCTGAGCTGAGAGCCTGATGTGGGGCTCAATCCCAGGACCCTGGGACCATGACCTGAGCCGAAGGCAGAGGCTTTAACCTACAGAGCCAGCCAGGAGCTCCCAGCGCTAATATATTTTTTTAAAAAGATTTTATTTATTTATATGACACAGAGAGCACACCTGCAGGGGGAACAGCAGGTAGAGGGAGAAGCAGGCTCCCCGCTGAGCAGGGAGCCCAATGCGGGACTCCATCCCAGGACCCTGGGATCATGACCTGAGCTGAAGGCAGACGCTTAACCGACTGAGTCACCCAGGCAGGCATCCCGAGACAGAACTAATATTACTTGTTTGGAAATGAAAATGTAGTCAAGGCAAGAGTCTTAGGGTCAGCAGAGCGTAAGAAGAAGGCAAAGAAAGAAGGAATTTACAAAATGTTGCCCACTGCAGCTGGGAAAAGCAGGAGACAGAAATAACAGACTCGGAGCGCCTGGGTGGCTCAGCGGGTTAAAGCCTCTGCCTTCAGCTCAGGTCATGATCCCGGGGTCTTGGGATCGAGCCCCACATCCGGCTCTCTGCTCAGCAGGGATCCTGCTTCCTTCCTCTCTCTGCCTCTCTGCCTACTTGTGATCTCTGTCAAATAAATAAATAAAATCTTTAAAAAAAAAAAAAACAGACCCAAGAAGGCAGAATCAAAGAGGAAAGAGGCAGGTAAGGTAAGCACAGTCTTCTTTTGTTCTTTTTAAAGATTTTATTTATTTATTTGCGAGAGAGTGAATGAGAGGGGGAGGGAGAGAATCTGAAGCAGACTCCACGCTCAGAGCTCAACGTGGGGCTCGATCCCACAACCGCAAGACCATGGCCTGAGCCAGACCAAGCGTTGGATGCTCAGCTGACTGTGTCCCCAGGGGTGCCCCACAAAATGGGATCTTCTGCAGTGACCGTTCAGGGGTCTCTGGTAACCACGGAACAGTTTTAGAAGAGGGTGTAGGTAAAGGAGGTAGAAGAGATGGAGCAAGGAGAGTTTATTCTAGGAGTTTTTCCGGGAGGAGGAGATGATACCTAGCGGAGAAGGCGGAGTGACTGGGGAGAAATTGTTCTAATATAGGGAGACACAGCCCTTTTTATTTTATTTATTTTATTTTTTAAGATTTTATTTATTTGAAAATAGAGAGAGATCACAAGTCGGCAGAGAGGCAGGCAGAGAGAGAGGGGAAGCAGGCTCCCCGCTGAGCAGAGAGCCCTTTGCGGGGCTTGTTCCAGGACCCTGAGATCATGACCTGAGTGGAAGGCAGAGGCTTTAACCCACTGAGCCACCCAGGTGCCCCGACACAGCCCTTTTTATTTTATTTATTTTTTTTTTAATTTTTTTTTTTAGTTATTTATTGGACAGACAGAGATCACAAGTAGGCAGAGAGACAGGCAGAGAGAGAGAGAGGAGGAAACAGGCTCCCTGCTGAGCAGAGAGCCCCATGCGGGGCTCGATCCCAGGACCCTGGGATCATGACCCGAGCTGAAGGCAGAGGCTTTAACCCACTGAGCCACCCAGGCGCCCCGACACAGCCCTTTTTAAATCTGAAGTGGAAACCGGTAGGTCAGTGGTGTGAATTTGAACAGAGGACGTGGTTCATTTATGTGCTCAGTAAACACTTAGCCATTGTGCGTTAGCCACTCACTGAGTTCCCAGGCTCGTTGAAGAGACAGGAGAACAGGAGTGAGGGTATGATTTAGAAAGTACAAACCTGGATATGGGCATTGAAGGAAGGGTTCCAGGAGCGTGCATGCGTCCATGGACCGGACAGAGGATGGAGGGGTTGAGCTAAGACCGGAAGCGAGGAGGAGTTTGAGGTGAGCAGGAGGCAGATGACACGGGGTGGGGCATGCTGGAGCTGGGGTTGGGGGGACATGACAAGGGCTTGAGTCTTTATGTGGAGAGCACCCAGAAGCCACTGCAAGTCTTTTTTTTTTTTCTTTAAAGATTTTACTTATTTATTTGACAGATCACAGGTAGTCAGGCAGGCAGAGAGAGAGGGGGAAGCAGGCTCCCCGCTGAGCAGAGAGCCCAACGGGTGCTCCATCCCAGGACCCTGAGATCATGACCTGAGCTGAAGGCAGAGGTCCAACCCATGGAGCCACCCAGGCGCCCCAAGCTACTACGAGTCTTTAAGAAGGGAGCTGACAGCATCAGATTTGCATTCTGAAGATTGCAGTGTGGAGGAAAGGTGACTGTAGAGGGAGCACCTGGGGCAGCCTGGAGGCCATTGCAGTAGAGTCCAGTTAAAGGATATTGGTGGTTTGGACTTGGGATGGTAGTTGTGGAGGAAAAAAAAAAAAAAAGAAGTTGATAAATTCAGGATACGTTTTAAGGGGATTCAAATGTCCAGGACTTTGTGATGGATTGGATTTAGGGTGTGAGAAGGGAGGTCTTGGGAGTTAGTTCTGGGATTCTGACTTGGTCAGCAAGCTCGCGCTCGTGGGCCCTATGGGAGATAAGGAAGCAAGGTTCGGAGGAGGCAAGGAAAGATCTCGATCACAGGTGGAAGGATTGGCCTGGACCAGATCCTAATGGAGGTGGATGCAAGTGAGTTCCCACGCCACGTGGCGGGAAGGTGAGGGGGTAAATAGTGGCAGGACCTGACTTCTCTGCGTCATGGGAAACGAGATGATTTCCTAAGATCAAAGGAGGGGGAATGAAAATTGTGTGAGCTTTGGGTATGGTTAATTTGGGGATTTCTTTTTTATTTTTTTTTTAATTTTCTAAAAAGATTTTGTTTATTTATTTATTTATTTGACACAGAGAGAGAGATCACAAGGAGGCAGAGAGGCAGGCAGAGAGAGGAGGGGGTGGGGGGGAAGCAGGCTCCCCGCTGAGCAGAGAGCCCAATGCAGGACTCAATCCCAGGACCCTGAGATCATGACCTGAGCCGAAGGCAGAGTCCTAACCCACTGAGCCACCCAGATGCCCCAATTTGGGGATTTCTTGCATCACCTTTTCTCTCACTCGCTGGAAGGGTGTTCCAGTCTTACCTGTCTCCCCGGAACTCACCTCGTTTCTTCCAGATGCGCTAGGGAGGGCACGTGTTACGGGACCCGTTTTACAGGTGGAGTGCTGGGCTGTGGTTCGTTTGTCCAGCACTTGCCTTGTGGTTTGCGCTGTCTGGTTCACTTCTCAGTCTCCCTCCCGCTGGCCCACGAGACCCCGGAGGACAGAGACCGTATCTCTTCTGTCTGGCACAGAGGAAGCGCTCAGCAGATGCTTGTGGAATTCACGAGTGAACAGATGGAGAAACCAGAGTAATGGAATTTGAGGCCAAAGGCCAGGCCTCCGGAGTTGCAGGCTCAACTGATTTCAGCTCGGGTCTAGCCACCAGAACGGAGAGCCTCCTGGTAGAAGGAAGGATACTTTCAGTTCTGCTCCTTCTATCCCAGAAGTTGTGCCCAGACAGCCTACTTCCAGAGCACTCGAGCTCCATCTGCGTGCCCGGCCCCCAAATTCCCTGAGGCCCGGTGGCCGCTCAGGTGACCTCTGCAGTCGGCTCCCTCAGCACGAGGAAGGAGCCCAGTACAAACCCTCTGGGAGCGGGGCCCGCCGGCCCTCCCCCTCCCTCGTGCACCAGCAGCTGACATCACAGGCAGGTAGAGCTCCAGCCTCCCCATCTGAGGACAAAGAGGAGGAGGAAACTCACCAAGTGCCCAGAGCACTGCCAGATGTGCGAAGATGGAGGAGGGCTCTGTTTGGAGCTGTGGCTTGGGCCAAAGCCAGGGGGGATCCTGGTGACACGGAGCCTCGGGCTCTCCTGCCCCGGGCCCCGCACCTGCCCGGGTCTTGGATCGCCCAGCAGGGCTGGGAGGGCTTGTGGGCAGGAGGTCCGGCCGACAGCTGACGGAGCTGCAGAGGCCGAGGCCCGTCCAGGCGGCTCCAGAGTGAGCCCCCAGCCCTTGAGGTCCCGGCTGCCATGTGGCGGGCCCTTCCCGGAGCCCAGCATGGTACAGAATCTGCACTCCGAGGCTGTTTCCTGCAGCACGGCCGTCAAGCAAGCCTGTCACTACCACGTCTCCTCCCTGAGGAAAAAGCTGTCCTTTCTGCGAGCCAAGTAGGTGGTAGGGGGCCCCCCCGAAGGTGAAAGTGTGACCAGTTGGCCCTTGGGCTGGTTGGGGATGACCGGCGGCTCTTCACAGAGGCAGCTTTCGGGGTTGGCTTCCGTGTTTGGGACTCTGGTAGTTCTTTGCCAGGGGACAGGAAGGAGGGATCTGTTGCAAGAGGCCAAAGGCAAAGGATAGAGGGGTGCTGCCAGGAGAAGCTGGGTGGCCCTTTGTTGGAATGAATGGAATGCTTGATGGGGCCTTACTGGGTGTCTGCCCAGGGGGTTAGTGGCTCTCCTGGTTTTTCATAACCGGCCAGGGAGGATTGTCTCTTGTGTGGTAAATGACTTCAGTTGGTAAAGAACTTGGAGGTCGCAAGAGAGAGGTGCTGTGGAGGGTGATGTATTCTAGCTGGTGTCTCTGGGGTGCTGATCATTCCCCTCCAGTGACAGGGAACCTGTGAGGGAGGCATTCGGGGGTGTGGACGTCACGTGTTCACTTCTTAGAGGTAGTCACTGGGGCCTCTGCCCCGACCCCAGAGCTGCTCGAGTAGGCAGCCGGGGAGGTCAGAGGTTAAGCGGGATGGGGGGCGCTCTCTCCCGGTGCGGCCCCCCCTCGCTGGCAGAACCGTGGGCAGGGGCTCCGTGGTGGCCATGCCCCCTTGGCCTCTGCAACAAGAAGAGAGGAGGTGTCCTGGAGGAGAAAGACGCTCTAGCCCCCAAGGCCAGAGGGGAAACTCAGAGGCTGACAGCTGTTGGAGAGAGGGGGGCATGTAAGCTTATGGGCAGGTTTCTGGGTGTGTTTTTGTGAAGAGGAATATAGCAGTAAGGGGAAGGAAAGATGGACAAATGGAGGGAGGGTGGTGAGAGACTGAATAGATTTCAGAGGTCGATTGGGGCTGGAGGTGTTGTAGATGACTTGATCTGATTCTGTCTCACACAGGCCCGTGTGTAAACACCCACAGGCATGGATGCCCATGAGTGCTTAGCCATCTTTTGATAAGAATTGTCTCCCCTGGGGTGTTCTCATGGCAGAAGTTTGGAGGGCAGTGAACAGAGACTGAGTCCTTACTCTTAGGAGGTGACTTCTCAGGTGCCCACCACCCAGGTTGCCTGCACACAGCAGACATCCAACACGCGATGGCCGAATGAGGGATTCCCCCTGCGGTGCCTCTGTCACTGCTGGTGACAGAGGCCGGCTTCCCTCTGCGGTCCTGTGGAACTCAGGAGTGTGTTGGAGACTCCCATGACCTTCGGCGGTGCTCTGGCTCTAGCACTTACTGGCTATGGAACTCTCACAAAATCATTCTGGCCTCTTTGAACGTTTCCTTCCTTAAGAATGGAGACGGTGGGGGCACCTGGATGGCTCAGTCAGTCAGGCATCTGCCTTTGGCTTGGGTCATGATCTCGGGGTCCTGGGATCGAGTCCCGCATCAGGCTCCCTGCTCAGCGGGGAGCCTGCTTCTCCCTCTGGCTGCCGCTCCCCCTGCTTGTGCTCTCTCTCTAGTAAATAAATAACATCTTAAAAAAAGAAAAGAACAGAGACAATTGTATCTACTTTGTGGAGACTGGGGGGGTCAAAATGAGATGAGATGGGAGAAGGTCCTGGCCCTGTGTCTGGATACAGTAAATGATATGGTATGTCCCTTTTGTTGGCAAATGGTAGCCTGGGGCCAAGCCTGTGAGTAAGTGGAAGGAGTTTTGAGCTCCTGAGAGCTGTCAGTGGGAGGACTTGGTTAGGCTAAGGCAGGGGAGGCCAGTCACATAAACCCCGGTCCTCACTTTCCCAGCTGATTTCCATCTGAGCGCTGATCTTGTTGTCACTGTATGTATCTGTTGGCCTGGTTGTCATGTCTCCCCCACTAGGGCCCAAATCTCGCGAGAGCAGGGGTACAGTCTTTGGTTCACTCACTAGTGTGTATCTGACACGCAGTGCAGTACCCGACACGTGCTAGGTGCTCAGTGAAGATTGGTTAATGAGTAAATGAGCACATGAGTAACTGCCTAAGGCTTTTTGCTTTTTTTTTTCTTTTAAGGATTTTATTTGTCGTAGAGAGAGAGCGCCTGCGCACAAGCAGGGGAGCAGCAGGCAGAGGGAGAAGCAGACTCCGTGCTGAGCAGGGAGCCCGGTGTGGGGCTCCATCCCCAGACCCCTGAGATCATGACCTGAGCCAAAGGCAGACAATTCACTGACTGAGCCACCCAGGCACCCCATTGTCTAAGGCTTTTTGCCAGCTCTCACATTCTGTGATCACAGGATTGTGTAGCTGTGCCCCAAACTGAGGGCCACTGACTAGCCCTATCTGTATCTGTTCATCTTTGTGACATTTTCATGGTCGCGGTCAGTGGCTTGTGACTGCCCCTTCTATATTCTTCTTCGGATCCACATACACCTCTGATTAGGTGACGGCGTGGTCTTGGACAGACCGCACACATGGGGTTTGAATAGGAGAGAGAAGCACCTCATTTTAGGTCTAGGCAGAGAAGCAAGTGGGCGCTCCTGTCTTCCCCTCCCTCCCCCAGTAGCTCCTCTTTGGCAGGCCTGGCTGGGTCTGCGGCCATCAGCAAAACTGTCTGCAGGTGTAACCGTCACCTGCTCCGAGTTTCTCCTACTCCAGCATTTCTCCTTTCCTGCCTGAGAAAGGGAGCTGTTAATTATAGCTCTGCAAACTGTGCTGTCTCGGCCGATGCTGGAGCTGGGATCTGGATTTGAACAACCGGCAGGCAGGCAGATGGTAAACCTCGTTCCCCAGCTTCCCCACCTCCTGCTGGGGAGAAATCCCATCCTCCTACCAGTGGGAGTGGAGAAGGAATGTGAGTGGGTGGCAGTATGGGGGGGGGCGCTCAGGCCGAGACTCCACCTCCAGCTTGCCCTGCCCTGCTGCCTCCTTTGTCTCCCTCTTATCCAGTCTTAAGGTGCAGTTGGAGGCCAGAATCCCGGAGTTCTCCTTCCGGCATGTTACTGACAAATAATGGGAGCTCAGAGCACCTGTTTGCGGAGACCACGCCCTGCTTTCCCTTCAAGGCGATGAATAAGTCATTGTACCAGAAGTTGATACTCTAACTTGGTTGCAAACCTGAGTCAGTGAAACATTTTTGAGCTGTTTCCACAGTATATATACATATTTCCACCAATATACACAAACACACACATGTGTGTATATACACGCATATATACACATGTACATATATGCATACATATATATGCACATGTGAATGCATTTATATAAATTATATACATGCACTGCTGTCCTGAATATTTTGCTTATTGTGAAATTAAGCAGACGTTTTAAAAGGTTGAGATAAAAAGAAATAGAGATATATGTAAGTTCTAATACTTCCCTTCCTGCATTGCCCCCGTGAGTGCTCATGCCCCTTGATCATGAGCAGCCTCCTTGGGAGACCAGAGAGGCCATACGGGGTGTCGAGATCACATGCAGGGCTTATCCAGTGTGCAGATTCCTGGGCCCCTCTCTCCAGTTCTGAGCCCTGTGGACTGGGGTGGGCCTAGGAACTCGCATAGTTAACACGCATCCCAAGCGATTCTGACTCTGGGGGTCTTGAACCACGCTCTGAGAAACGTGACCCGTGGTCGGAAGCCTCCTGTTAACTCTGCTCTAGTGAACATCAAGTACGCAATTTAATAGTGAATGGTCATGGGACAGGGAGAGCCCAGCGTCCTAGGGAGCCTCTGGCAGACCCATGGCGCCTTTTTAATGCCTAGCCCTCAGGGGCCTTGGTATCAGTGCATCGCTTCTGTTCTCCCGCAGCTGTTTGCTGCATAGCCCAAGAATCCCGGTTCGGCAGCAGGGGGAGAGGTGGGCAGGGTGGGGATATGTAATTAAATTAATCATTTCATCTTATCTGTCACCAACTTTGCAGGTTGCTCAATGCTGCTTTTCTTCTTATCCTCTGGCGGGTGAGCAGCTAGCAGCTCCCTGCTGGGCCCCCTCCCTCTTCACCATTCCCTCGACTGAAGGTTAAAGTCTCCGTCCAGATGCGAGAAACACCTCATAACCCGGGTGCAGACTGTCCCGGGATTGGAAGAGGGGCTGAGGCTGTGGACGGCACCTGGGGACCTCTGCTCCTGGCCCCCAGACACTAACACAGACACTCCCTTGTGTCTCTGGTATGTGAACTGGATGGGCGAGTCCTCGGGAGAACGCAGGGCTAGGCTTGAAACACTGAGTTGATTCGTGTGGCCCCAGGACAGACTTGTTAGGGGGATCCACGGAGTGAACGGTTGTCTCTGTTGAACTCCTTTCCCTCTAGAAGTGAAACACCGGGGTTTCCTTTTCTCAGCGTCTGGCCGAGAGCATCTGTCAGTTGTCCTTATAAAGGGGGGTGGGACCTAGATCTGCAGAGGGAAGGGATTTAAGGAGGCTGATCCTCTCTGCTCCTTCCTCAGTTGCGAATTTCTTCTTCAGTCCCCACATCAAGTGGTCGTCTGCCTCTTTGTGAATAACTTCCATAGTGGGAAATTGAAGGAAATTAATTGGGGTTTCTTTCAGTAAAGAAACTTAGAGTTAGGGGAAACTACAGAAGCGGTATGAATGTGGTGAGCAAATCTAAGAGAACACAGAGTGTCCGTGGACTTAGTCTGTGGGCGCCATAAAAGTTCCGAGGTGTTATCTGTTACGACTAATAACAATCGGCTACTTTTAAAGTCTGTTATGTGTTCAGCAGTGTGCTTTCCGTGTCCTTTCTTAACTATGATAACAGGCCTATAAGAACTTAGGTTGTCCACTGTCATTCCTTATAAGTGATAGATCTGAGATTCAACTCCAGAGCCGCCTTTTATGACTTCCCCTTGAGAGAGCATCCAAGTGGCCGCTGGGACACTTGGGGCACCCAGCGCTGAACCTTCTCCTCTTCCTTATGTTGGATGGATCTTTCTTGCCCAGTCTCATGGACCTGAAGCTCCAGATAAGGAGTGTGTGAGTGAGTCCGTTAATGAAGATGATTTGTGGCAAAGCTTCAAGCCAGACGTAACAGAAGACAAAGTGACAAGGAGGGGATAGACCCCAGTGACTCTGAATGATTCAGTCAAATATGCCTGAGAGCCAAATAGGGTTTTGTTTGTTTTTGTTTTTTTGAGTGTGTTTCATATGCCTTGTTGATTTTTGAGAAGTGCCGTAGGTTTTTAACTAACGGGTTACTTATAGGAAAGTTCCAGTACATTTCTGATGCTTTCTTTCGGTTCAGTATTATGTCTAAACCACAGAACAGAACTGTGGTCGCTCTGATCTCTCTGTTGGTATCAGGTGAAGGCCCTCTAGGTGTTGGCCTGAGCAACAGAAGTTCTTTACCTTCCCTGGCTCTCTGTCTGCTGGGCTCGCCAGCACCCCCTGCTGGCAGTGGCTTTGCCGGAGAGGAGCGCGTGGTCACCAGATCCCCTCAGGTAGTGAGATGGGTGTCATTCAGCAGGCAGGAGGCAGGGGGCGTGGCCTGGACTCCCCTCCTACTATTGAGGGCAGGACTTTCCACCTGGCCCTACAGCCCCCACCTCATAGGACCAGGACAGTAGGAGGGGGGGATTGCCAATGAAAAGGCAGACTTGCTGGCCAGATGAGCTGAGCAATTGGGTTTGTATGTTCGTCTTAGACCCTCCACTCAAGATTCTTCTGGGGCCAGTGAGTTCTTCCTTGGATATATCCCCCCACCTCCCCCTGCCCCCGGCGCCCCGTCCTCCTTTTCTTCCCCATCCCACCCAGCTTCTGTAGCTTTATGGTCTGTTTTTGTTTTCTGATGCGATTGCCACAGCCCTCCCTGGTGGTCCTGTATTCCTGGAGGGTGGTGGGGACCAAGCAGTGGTCTGGAGAGGGTGGTCGTCCCTGGCAAGCATTCCCCTCCACATTTCCCTTTGAGTGTGCTGGCTTTGCCTCTCTTACCTAGCCCCTGGCCCGGGACTTGGCCGATACCTGTAGCTGCGTCCTTCAACCTCGGTCCCAGTTCCCTAGAAGAAACCTGAGAGCAGAAGAACGCTCCTGACTTGGAGACCGTCCCTCGGCTGCCTGTGCACCTTTGGTCCATCCTGGCAGCTGCCCAGAATGGGGGATGCAGCCGCTCTCCACGGGAGTCCCTGAGCCTGCTGCGGCTTGCTGCGCTGTCCAGGGGTCACTGACCATGGTCTGGCATCCCGTCTGGTCTCTCCTCAGCTTCAGCAGTGGTCCCTAGCAGGCCTCTCCAACGGCCTGCGTCCAGTGATGCCCCCAGGGCATTCGGACAGTCTCACACCTTCTGTCCTAAGGCTTCTCCCATTATCTGCCTCTGGAGCACGCAGGACAGTGTGTGTGGCGCCCATTTACCATGCACCCCAAAAAGCTCAGGCAGTAGCATTGCCCTTTGCCCCCTCTCCCCTCCCTGCAGACCCCCTACTCAGTTAATCCTGTGGCTTCCTAGATGTCCTCACCCTGAATGGCCATGTGAAATCTCACCCTGAGGGGCGCCTGGGTAGCTCAGTGGGTTAAGCCTCTGCCTTCGGCTCAGGTCATGATCTCAGGGTCCTGGGATGGAGCCCCACATCGGGCTCTCTGCTCAGCAGGGAGCCTGCTTCCCCCACCCTCCCGCCTGCCTCTCTGCCTACCTGTGATCTCTGTCTGTCAAATAAATAAATAAAATCTTAAAAAAAAAAAAACAAAACCTCACCCTGAATGGATCTGCCCTCTGCATCGGTGACCCTTTTCATTTCAAAGTACTTGCACAAATCTGTCATCTGGAAGTATAGGACGGGACCAGCTGCTGGCTGGAGAGGGTAGGGAGGGGAAGGGTTTGCGTACCCTGAGCAGTGCTGGGTACGGATGGAGGGGGGTTAGGGGAACTCATGAAGTACCCATTGTTCCCAACCCCTGACTGCCTGAAGATAGTGGTTAGAAGACAGCATTGTCATAATGAACCTTTAGTGACTATTTTTGGTATGTGTCAGGCACTGGGCCCTCATTTAAATGTCAGCATTTTGCTAAGAAATAGTATAACTAGTATAACTGTTACCTCCATTTTATAGATCAAAAAACTGAGGCCGTGAGAGAGGTTTTGTAACTTGCATAAGAGCATATACAGCTCCAATGTGATGGTCTAGAATGTGAATCCAGGCGCCTTGGCTCTAGGTCCTAACCGCTCTGCAGCACTGCCCTGTCCAGCTCTAGGGGCTGATGTGGAAGGGGTATCATTGATACTCCTGTTTCTTGTGAGGCCCCGGGAATTGCTATTGGCTAAGGGGGGCAGGCCTCTCCTCTGCTTGACTTGTTGTTTTATCCTGAGGAACTTAGATGCAGAAGGGCCTGATCTGATACCAGCAAAGACCCTCAAGAGTGTTGCCGACATCCGAGCTTCCCTAAGCAATGGCTGAGGGGTTGGCTCTGTCCCTTTGTCTACCCAGGGCTGCCTTCGCTCAAAGAGGCCAGCCTCTCTCCTCTCGACTTCAGAGCTGCGGATGCCATCTTGTAGTTGACTAAAGGCTACTTCCTTTCCTCCTTGAACCCAAACCTTAATTCTTACCACCCCCATAACCCCCTCCTGTCCTGACCGCTTAAGAAACCCCTCCAACCCAGCCCCGCTGCAGCACCCGAGATCTCCAGGGCATAGGCCCGCTTTACAAGATGGTTCCAGACTGGAACTTTGCAGGGTTAGCTGCCATCTCTCCAGTTTTCCTCATGCTGAGCAGTTTCTGTCCTCCCAGATCTCCTCCCAGGTGCTTCAGTCAGGTTCTCTCGTGGAACTTGCCACTTTGCTCAGTCTCCTTTCTCCCACCTCCGGCCTGATCAACGTCCCTGATTCTCTTTGTGAATCTTTCCTCCCCTTCTTTATTTCTGTTTGGACTCTTTTATTGTTCTTTGATGGCTTTTTACTCCACAAACTCCCCTACAAGTCCTCCTTAATGTCCACTCGTAGTTCCCGTCTTTGTTCCTTTTCTGCCCTTTTTCATATTCTGATGACCATGCCCCCTCCCCCCATTTTTATGTCTTTATTCATCTGAAAAAGCAGGTGGGCTTGTTTTCAGTCCATTCTACCTCTGCCATCTTCAGCTCTGCAGGGGACTTAAAATTTCATGCTCTGGGGGAGAGGGGTCAGCTGAATTAGGACAAGACAAGTGGCGAGCCACTGAATAATAATAAGGAAAAAAAAACCCAACTCTTAAGACATAGTTTTAAACCCTTTATGTATGCTACCTTGATGTAGCATATGAGTTGAGTAACATCTGTGGCTTACAGATGAGGAATGGGGACACAGAGAAGCTAAGTAACTTGCCTGAGGTCACACAGATGGTGGGCAGTTGAGTCAGAATTCAGACTTGAGCAGAATGGTTGGAGAGGTATGCTCATCCACACGCCCAGCTGCTTCTCTCTAGGGTTGATGGTTAGTGAGTGAAAGAGATGAGAAGTCGCCTTCCAGCCTCGGAATCAGACATGCACGGTGGTGAGAACACACACACACACACACACACACAGCGCCCTTTTCCCCCTTCATCTGCCTCTCCTTCTCCCGTCCTCTTTCTTCTTCTGTCTCTCCTCTGGAGAGAAGCTGTCATCTTCTGTACCCACGCAATGAAGACATTAAGTGACCTCTCAAGGTCTTCATATTTCTGGACGCCTGTAGTTTGCACACCCCTCCCTGTTTCATCACCATCTCTTCTGTTTAAAGTCAAGACTCCGGAGAGAAGGAATGGTACCTTTCTGGCAAAGGTGCCAGCAAAGAGTTGGCGATCTCGGAACGGGCAGAGCAATCAGGCTGCATGTGTGATCAGCAATGCAGATACAGCTGCACCACTGCCCTTTGCTCCGAGAACTACATATCCCATGGTGCAGCGGGGGGATACTGATCTGGCCTGGCTTGGAAGCAGCTCCACTCCGCTTCCTTGCAGCCCCTCCCACCAATAGGAGGCCCTTCCTGAAAGAAGCAGGTGCCAGTGTCCAGCCTCTGAGCTGTCCTTAGGGAACCGGGTCCTGTGCTTCCCACGACACCCTCCCCGTCCTCTGCCCAAACTCACCCTAGCCTTTCTTCAGGTATCTGGGTTTTAAACCTATTACATAAGTACAGTGATTAAGGAGTTAGAATATAATACCTAGGGTAAAGTAATTAGTACGAATAATTCCCCTGGAGAGAAAATGATGTAATGATAAATGATACCGTCCCACCTATCCATCTCTCTATCTCTCTCCGTCGTTGTCTTTTCACTAAATACTAAGCAGAAGTGAACGACACGGAGTTGTAGAAGAATCTTCTGGCCTTTAATTCAAAGAGCAGATGGTGTGGACTAGAGGAGTTACTCAGTCCATTATTTAGGTAGATTCCTTTCTGGTTAGCAGAAGTGTGGGTACAGTGACTTTTTTTTTTTTTTTTTTTTTGGTACAGTGACTTCTTAATGAGATTGTCTGCGTCAGGTTTTCTTTCCTTTTTCCCTTTCAGTGTTGTGCTCTTTTCTGTCTTTCTTCCTGGAATTTTCTTTGGCCTTTGGCACATGCTGTTTCCCTCCTTTCTCATTGAAACCAAGCATTGCCCCTCCCTCCTGCCCTGCCCTGTCTTCTGCCTTGTCCGTTCTGTAGCTGACAGCTCTCTCCCTGCCGCTTGGAGTTCAGGATGTTTAAGTTGCTTTATAAAGTACACACAGATGATTCTAGCTGAGCGGTTCACCTGAACGCTGTGTGCTGTGCTCGCCACCCAGGGCTGTGTGACTGTCGGATGCTGTTAAGGACTGAGGTATTTGGTCGTTTGGGAGACTGGGTGCAGTCCTGGGGACATGGGTCTGATCTCTGCATGATTTTGCTGAAACAGAACATCCTCCCTCCTGGCTACCAGCCTTCTGCTCTCCATCTGTTTGTGCATTTGACTGTCAGCCCAGGGAGAGAGAGGACCACAGGCCAGAGCGATAGCCAGGAGGAACCCTGCAGGCCTCTGAGCAAAGATGGCATGCGTGGACCTGGCAGAGCCCACACACAGCTTTTTTGTGCAGGGTACAGTGGAATACCTCTAGTGTCGTTCTGGCGGTGCCGCGGACCCTTTCCAGGTTGACTGTGTCTGTGACCGTGGGGCAGCCAGTTGAAGAAAATCAATCCATTGGCCTAAATGGTGTAGTCTACTACTTCTATTTTGTCCTTTTTCCTTTGGTTTTATGGAACTTTTGTGCCTCTTGGCTAACAGGATAAGGTGGGATAGGTTAGGGAGACATGACCTACTCAGTGCTTCTGGTGGCTGGCACCAGGAACGCTTCATTTCCCCCCTTCGTTTTAATCCTTATAGTTGACCACTTTGGCGAGATGTTTTGGTCTACTGTGCTGCCTAAATAAAGTGAACATGACTGAATCTTTGATTTTTTTTTTAATATTTATTAATTAGAGCGAGTGGGAGGGGCAGAAGAAGAGGGAGAGAGAGACTCTCAGGCGGACTGCACAGTGAGCATGGAACCTGATGCAGGGCTCGATCCCAGGCCCCTGAGATCACAACCAGAGCTGAAACCAAGAATCAGAGGCTTAACTGACTGTTCTATCTAGGAGTCCCTGATGATTCTTTTTTTTTTTTTTTTTTAAGATTTTATTTATTTATTTGAGAGAGAGAGCATGAGAGGGGGAGAGGTCAGAGGGAGAAGCAGACTCCCTGTCGAGCAGGGAGCCTGATGCAGGACTCGATCCTGGGACTCCAGGATCATGACCTAAGCCGAAAGCAGTTGCTCAACCAACTGAGCCACCCAGGCGCCCCCTGATGATTTTTTAAAAACAGTTTCCAATGGACACAGGAGATTTGCTAATGTATACACCAACCTCTGAATATGCCCAGGATTTTTCCCCCTATGTCTTGATAATGCATTTTCTTACAGTTTGGCATCTTTCACACAAAAAAAGGGGGGGGGTCCCAAAGAGAAATATTAAATTGAGGTTTTATATTCTCAGTCTGTAATAATGGAAGCAGGAGTCGGGGACCGATTGAAGGGGAAAAAGTGAAGTGGTGCGAGAGGTAGCAAGGGGTTTGGTGTCCGTGAACACAGGCTTGAATCCCAGCTCTGCTGTGCTGTGTGACCTCAGGTAAGTCCCTGAAAGTCTCTGAATCTCAGTTTGGTTCTTCTGGAAAGGGAGAACCGCTTACCTCGCAGGGTTCCGCGAGTATCAGATGAGGCAGCAGATTTGAAGCCCCGGGCAAATGGGAGTCGTAACTCTTACTGTTCTGTCATTAAGCCGGATGCACAAAGGCTGTGGAAACTGGTCGACTCCGTGGTGGTGTCATGCTTTTGGGAAACCCTTTCCTGCTCTGTTGTTGGTCTACCTGAATGTGCACTTTGGTTGTGAAGTCAGACTTGAACAGAAGCAGGGTCGGAGAGAAGAATGAGAGGGGGAGGAGGCCAGAACGGCCCGGACCGAGTGATCGCAGGTTCATTGCCTCCTTTTTTAAAATTCTCTTGTGTTTTAAGTTCTCTGTTGAATCCTTGCTATGCTGGATTTTTCCTCTGCTCTGGAAGCTGGACTGGGGGATGGGTAAATAAAGGGTGTTACTTCTTTCAGGGTCTCCCCTTTTTTGAGGGTAAGTCCATCTGGAATTGGGAAAGGAGTGTTGTCAGTCCTTTCCTTGCCCTTTCACTTTTTTTTTTTTTTTTAAGATTTTATTTATTTGAGAGAGAGAGAGAGTGAGAAAACACAAGCAGGGGGAGGGGCAGAGGGAGAAGGAGAAGCAGACTCCCCGCTGAGCAGGGAACCTGATGCGGGGCTCGATCGCAGGACCCCGGGATCACGACCCGAGCCGAAGGCAGATGCTTCACCGACTGAGCCACGCCGGTGCCCCAACCCTTTCACTCTTTTCTGGGTGTTCGTTTTCCCATCTGTAAAATGGAGCCAAAGCTTTAAGGTCCCTTCCACCTTAACATTTCATGGGTCTGAAACCATAAGCGTCAGGGACTTGGAGGATCTTAACAGCAAGGCCAGGGTAACACTGGGAGGAGCTGGTAGAGCTGGAGCTCACGGGGAAGCCTGGAGATCCTGGTCTGCTTTTGCCTCGGTGGTTATTCTCTTTGAATGGGATACTGTCTCTAAAGATTAGGCAGGAAGGTCAGGGGTTCAGGAGAGCACACGAGCCCCTCTTCTGCCGGTGTTGTGGAGTGTTGCCCCTTTGTGTTTCCGCCCGTGCCTGTGCACATACCGTGAATATGCACGCCGCGCCGTGTTCTGTTGAAGGAGAGGCTTTGTGCTCTCCCTGAAACGGGAGCGCGCTCTAGGGCCTGGGGTGCTCCGCTCCCTTTCCCCTGGCGGCCTCTGGCTGACACAGCCTATCCCAGGTTGCCAGAGTGAAATGGGCCAGAGAGGAAGCTGTAGTCTCGGCTCGCGAGCGGCCTGTCCCTGCTGGGCAGGAAACCTACAGTGATGAAGGGCCGGATGAAGTCATCCTGCTCCTCCAATCAGGCTGCTCGCAGCGAGCCAGGGGCCTCTGCAGATCCAGCCGGGCTGCCGGCTGCTCTCATGTACCATTAGACAGAGGCTGTGAGTCTCTGGGAGTGGAGGGGGGGGTGTGAACCGCCCGCTCCTGGCTTCTGTGTAGGCCTCAGTCAGTCTGAATGTTATTGCAAGGTGAGTGGCTTCGCCCGCACGTCCCTCTCCCTCTGCGCTCTCCACGCAGCCATGCGGGGCTCCGGCGCCTCCCGCTACCATCCGAGTGCCTGCACCCCCTTCTTGAGGTTGTCACGCCCGCCCCCACCGGCCCCCAGCCTCCTCCCTACCTGCTGCCCCCAGCACTTGCTCAGCACCCGCCAGCTGGCCGCTGCCCACACGCTCCCCTCTTCCTGACCTGTGGGTACCAGTTGGCCCAGTGATGGGAGGCCAGGCCCTCCCATCTCTGTGCGCTCTCCCCCAGCAGGGGGAGCCCCGGGAGACCCACACTTGCCTCCAGGGAAGAAGTCCCAGGTGAGGGGAGATGCCCCCTGACTCAGGCTGACGTGAGCACCTGTGGGAAGCCAGGCAGCCCCCTGACTTGCTGGGGACCCCCCAGCCTCTTTCCTGCCCCCTCCCACCCCCACCCCCACCCCCAGGAGAGGACACCCTGAGAGGCCATAGAACAGCAGTCCCGGTCTTGTTTTCCCTGACCTCCCACAGGGGTGGTTGGTTCTCTCTGGGTGGACGTTTGTGACTCTGCCTTTTCTCTCTGGATGGTGCCGCCGCTCCTTAGGCCAAGCAGAGATCATGGAGCCGGCTGATATGGCGACAGCAAAGGTAGGATGGAAATGCTGCCGGCCGCACTGTGCGTAAGTGGCTTCGCTTGGCAAGTTCTGCCTTTGGTTCACTTTTCTCTCCCCTCCTGTCCCTCAGCCCACCAGTCCCCAGCGTCCAGGGGCTGTGTCAGAGCGGAGGGAACCGGCCTGAGCACGATGTCCTCAGGAGAGGGGAGGAAGGGCTCGGTCCCGCAGAGCACACCCCTCACCTTCACACGCCCTGGAGTCTGAGCGGGGGTAGGGGGCGGGGACTCTAGCTCTGTCTGGGCTGACTTCTGTGTCCGTCGTGTTAGCGCTGCCTCGTTTTTTCATTTATCCCTATCCTGTCTCTCTTTTCTGCCTCTACCTCACACCACGGTGCTCTCTCCACCCATCGGTGCCGTCCCTATCCTTCCTGCCCACCTTCCGTTTGCTTCTCTCTTCCCTCCGCCTGTTGTGCAAGGAATGGGTGGGGTGGGTGTGGGCCGGCCGGTCTTGAGAGCGGAGACTGCCTCTCATCCTGCAGCAGATGATGGCCTTGGGATTGGCGAGGAATTGGGCTCTGAGTGGCAGGTGCTGCTGCTGTCCCCTCCCACCACTCATCTGATGCCCCAATGAAAGTGTGGGTCTGGGCCCCTCTAGGGAGTGGTGCCCGTGGCTTTGTCGCGTGGACCCTGCTGGCTCACTAGAGGGCGTTCCTGAGACAGATTTCGAACCCCTCCTGAATCCTGCTTGCAGTTTGGAATTTGTTTTTCTGTGTATTTTCCCCAACAAGGAACTTGAGCCCTTGGGAGTGGATGGGGGATCTAAGGAGAGGTCTTAGCCTCAACCCGGGCCTCTATGTGTAGGGGGAGACCTGTAGTCCTCGAATTTCTCGGCCCTTGGTTTGGCTGGGGCTTGCCTTTTTGGTCAGATGGCAGGGTCTTCTTTGTCTCGGAAATGCGAGACTGGACAAAGCTAGACTTCTGAAGCAGTTGGGTACCCCAAGTGTATATGGAGGAGAGGGTAAGGTTGGAGGCCCAGGCAGCAAGGGTGCCGTGGGCATTAATGCATTCTAGAGGTTAAGACATGTCACTGCAAATTGCCGATCTGGGTTCCCGGCCCCTTTCTCCTAACTCCCACATTCGGTATGATCTGACCCAGATTACTTAACCTGTCGGGATTAAGTCTTCTAGTCTGCACAGTGGTGAAAATTACCCACAGCTGTTGTTTTAACCAGCTTAGATTCATCAAATACTTCTTCTTTGAAGAAAGGAGACGGTTCCATTTTGCGGAGGCCCTGACCATCCGCTCGTCCAGATTGCAGACTGTCTACTCAGGTGGGCGAGCCGGCTTTGGAGCTGGACCTTTCCTGAGGTTAGCCTTTGCTTTCAGGACCTTGAAGAGTGAATCTGATTGATCATTGGACACAGATACCATTTAACCCCAGGACAGTGATGCTTTTTCTTTAACCTTCCGTCCTCCAAACGCTTTGGAGAGAGTTGAGTTCAGGTGCTTTCCCTCTGGGCCTATGAACCAGGAAGTTCCTTAGGAGAGGGTCTTCGAGACTCCATCATTTGTAGGTGGAATTTTGTATCTCTCTGCATTTTTCTGGGAAGAGTACCCATGGCTCTCACCAGATCTCTAGAAGGTTTAAAACTCAGAAATGTTTAAGAAGCTTTTGTGTTTTGCAGCCCAGGTGCCGAGAGAGCTTATGGATGATGGTACCAAATCTCTGATCGCGTATCAGTGCAGTGCCAGTGTTGGAGTACAAATTCATGTTGTGACTCATTGGTACCTCGTTTACATATGGCTTGAAGGATGCCTCTTCCTTAATACGTCATCGTATGTAGATATATTTCTAAATACATGTAAATGCACCTGTCTTACCTTATCCTTTTCCCTTTTTGTTCTGAGGTTCTGTTTCCAGGGTTTCTCTTAGCCCCACATATGTTGGGTTCAGGTACCCCAGGATGAAATAGCTTTCGGTTTGGAAGTGCGGTCACTCCTGGTGACAACACTACCTGTTCAGACTGCGCTGGGCTCCTGGAGGAGGACTGTTGGGGGCATGACTTCATCTTCCGGAGTCTGGATTTTGAGGCTCTGTTACTGCATTGCCACGGTACTACCTTCCCACCCCACCCCCCCGCCGCCGTTTTTTTAAGGTTGTGGTTTCAGAATGGGGCCGTCTGATGTCCTGACATGACTGGGTTAAGATATGTGGATGGTAAATTGTGCCCTGAGAGTTTCTGTTTCAGCGCTGAGAACATTTGGTACGCATTCATCGGTCCACACACTCGACGAGTGTGAAATGCCAGGAATATGTCAGCAGAAGGCTCAGAGTGGAGGTTTCCATTCGATGGTGTGTGTGCGAGCACCGTGAGCGCTTGTTCACAGGTTGTTGGGGGAGACAGATGAGTAAACACATTATGATGGTACAAGGTAATCGGGGTTGTAACAGAAGTTGAGGTCAGCAGGGAAGCGCCGAAGAACTCTTTGATGTTCCCTGGGCAGGCAGGAGGGCTTTCTAAAGGAAGCCACATTTGCTCTGAGACCGGAGGCATCGGTGGGGGCTTCTCAGGTGGACAGGAGAAGGGAGGGAATGTTATGAACCCGCGTCAGACAGATGTGCCTTCCAGTGCTGACACTGCTGCCCTCTGCTTCTGTGACCTTGAGTGGATTTTCTTGGTCTCTCATCTCTGCATCCTTGTTTGTAAGTGAGGGCGGTAGTGTGGACCCTGCAGGGTTGTAGTAAAGATTAAATGAGATCACGCCTGGCACGCCGTGGCTGTTCCCTGAATAGGAGCGAGGCGAGGGAAGGAGACAGGACGAACGTGGCAAAGCCTGGGTCACTGCAAGCACTTCGGCATGATCAGGCCTTAGGAACAGAGGTTGAAACTAGATGCAGGAATTGACAACCCATGACAGCCTTACACAGTCCTGAGATTATGTTGATATTGGGAACAATCGAAAAATTTTAGGATATCATTGGATTTGCTTTTGAAAGCATACTCTCTGGCTACGGGGTAGACAGATAATTAATCATTTCCTTATTTGGTGCCATCTCCAGGACTTTTTTGTTGTTGTTGTTTGTTTTTTGCTTTTAACATAAATCTATCTTCCCTAACTAGGCTATAAGCTTTAAAAAAAAATTTTTTTTTTAAGATTTTATTTATTTATCTGACAGAGATCACAAGCAGGCAGAGAGGCAGACAGAGAGTGAGAAGGGGAAGCAGACTCCTGGCTGAGCAGAGAGCCCGATGCAGGGCTCAATGCTCAATCCCAGGACCCTGTGACCATGACCTGAGCTGAAGGCAGAGGCCTTAACCCACTGAGCCACCCAGGCGCCCCTAGACTATAAGCTTTTTCAGGGCAGAGTGCTAGTGTGTTTCCACTTTTTAACCCACAAGCACCCCCCCAACCCCCAGTATCTAGCATATTACTTGGTATGTAATAGACACTCAATAAAGATTTGGTGAGTGAACACACAAATTGGAGAGAGGGTACCCCTGCAGACCTAATAATGAGAATGGAAAAGCAGGTATAAAAGTGAAAGCAAGACACAAACTCGAGTCACTCCGTGAGCTAGAATTGACATGCCTTGGTACCTGGGTCAGTGGGAGGCTGAAGAGGAGCACAGGGTGAGTGCCAGGTGTCTGACCGGGTGACTTGGTAGGTTGCGGTGCCATCTACTGAAGCAGGCACCAGGAGGTCGGAGTCAGAAGGAGGTGCCGGAGGGGCAGTGAGAAGCTTTGTTTATTCTGGCAGGCTTTGAGGTGCCTGTGGGACATCCAGGACATCCAGTGTTCAGGAACAACTGAGGATTTGTATCTGAGGTTAGGGGAGGCGCGGGAGCTGTCTGCGTGGATTTGAGAGGCTCAGCCATACTCCAAGGCATTGTCTAAGCATTCAAGAGTAGATTTGGTCATCATGAGAAAAAAGAGGTACAACTATGTGTGGTGTTGGATGTTAACCAGGCTTGTTGCAATCATTTCACAATGTATACGAATAATGATTCATTGTGTTTTGCACCTGAAACTAATATAATGTTATATGCCAATTACATGTCAATAAAATCCCCTGGGTTAGGAACCTCTGTGACCCAGATGACCGCATAAAGACAAGGGAGTTGACTGGAAAAGGCTTTCAGATCCCTCTTCCCAGCAGTTAAGAGGCAGAGCCCCTCCTCACAGTGGAATGTGAGCTCCTAGAACCCGGGATCCCTTCCTCATAGGGAAGTCTGAATTTGGGGACATAGCAGAGAAGTTGAAAGAAGCTGGTGGACTGACAGAATTGCCACACAGTTGTTTCACTTATAGAAGGCAACAAAACTACCATCTAAAATGCCCACAACCACTGTTTATATTTAAAGAATATTTTTAAAGAATATTTTAACACAAATTTAAAGGGACGTGTTATCGAAAACTAAAAATATATTTATGGAAGGACGCAGATGTACTTACTGAGTGGCTGTGATCATAAGGCATGTGGAACCTGAGCTCATGAGGATACCATTCTCAGTCGATCATGATGTTTAGAGAAAACAGTAGCTATAGGGGCCTGAAACATCTTTGAACATTTTTCCCCCCCAGCCTTAAGGCTCTCATGAGAAAATGTCCTAATGGTAGGAAATGAAACTTCAAATTCCAGCCCATTAGACACAGTCTGCTCTGTCCAAATAAACCTGTGTTTACTGGCAGCGAGAATAGCAGTATGTTCCGAAGGCACTATTTCTGGACACCTGTCACGCTAATAAGTTCTTGCCTCCATAAAGGATGATGACAAATATTGGATCCTTTCTCTGGCCGACTCTTTTTGTGTTAAGACCAGACTAATCAGGAAATAATTGTCATAGACAAGACTCTGTATTGGTTAGCTGAGTATGTCCACCATTACTTGTTAATTGATTGAAAATTTGGCATAATGATTACAAACCTGTGTTCACTCAGGGAAACAGAAGTACTATGTCCTGATTATCTCTGCTTCTCTTACACGACCTACTACTTTAAACTTTATGTTAAAACTACTTAATGTAACTACTTCATGCCCATGCCTTACCTTCCTTATTAGATGATAAGCTTCTGGAGAACAAGGAGGATGTTGGATTTATTGTTGAAATACCATGCCGATTTGCCTGAGTGCTGAATGTAGTAGGCACTCAGTAAGTAGAGTAATTGTCGAATAAATAAATGGTTGGCAGATGTTGCAGAAATACCACATAACAAAAATATAAAAATATCCTCCACAGAATAGGGAAAAATCAGAAGCTTTTGTTTAGGTAAAGAAGAGAAAGTAGATGAGGCATGGAGAACGGGGTCTGGTTCTTGCAGTAGGTAGTCATAGTTTGTGGGGAATCATCGTAATCGTGGTTTTAAAGTGTGCTGGGCACCTGATAGTAGGTCATGGGTTAGGTCATTGACTACCTAGCCACCATATGGGTTGTTGCCATCACCTTTGTGTAGATGGAGCGGAGGCGTAGAGAAATGTGGTTGGCTTGCTCAGGGTCCCATAGCTATTACTCATGGATCTGAACTCAGGTCTAATTCCAGAATCCCGTGTGAAACCACAGCACACGCACCTCCAGGGCTGGTGTCAGGCTCGAATCAGTTACGAATGTGATTTTTCTAGGCTTGCCCTCTCAGCCAGCCAGCTCTCGGCCAACAGTAAATTCTTGTGTCCTTGGCCAGGAGTCCTTCACTATTAAGATGAGTGGACGCTCGCTCCGTTCATCAGTTTGTGAAGGGGTCCTCCTCACGTGTGACTTAGATGAGAAGGGAGAAGTTTCCATTTGGTGGGAAGAGAGCAGGAGCAGCTGGCCGTGGGCGGATGGGTGCTCCCTCCCCCAAGAGAACCTGAGTTTATAAGCTCCCTTCTGGGTCCCCAATACCATCAGTCACCCTGAATTTCTCCTGAGGATAAACCGGGAGGATCAGGGTGGGTAATTAGAAATCTGCCTTGTTTCTCCCATCTGGCAGGAGAGATGTTTTCTTTTGTTATGCATGTAATTAGGATGAGTGAAATCAGGTGAGGTCCCCTCTCCTGGCTAGTGGGGTTTCTCTAAGGTATGTGTCTCTTTCCTGACAGGAGGGCTGTACCACCCGCAGGCCACCCTTCTGTCCAGCAGCAGAAAGAGCTGTGATCTGGAACACACTAATGAAGGAGACGGACAAATGAGCCAGCACTCAGGCGGGCAGGCAGGTTTCCAGGCAGCCGGGAGAGATATCGGGAGATGGAGGGGAGAGGGATGTAGGCTAGAGAGAGAGGGGGTCCTCTTTGGGATTTCCATAACCAGACAGAGCAGAACCGAGGAGGCCGGAAGTCTCCAGGGAGAAGGGGTGTCCAGAGCTGCCTTGACAGAGGTCACGCTGGGCTCTGCCTCTGAGGCGAGCAAGAGAGGAGATTTCGTCCTGGCCTGGCTGAGGAGAGGCTCTGAGGTGAGCGTGAGAGGAGGGGGTTCGTGGGACCCAGCACCGGGCCTCACCTTTCCGCTTTTCCTCTTTTCGACAACCACAGTACCCCCTTACCTTGGGGCTAGGGACAGCCACCAGCGGTAGGAAGAGAACTGGACACCCCCCCGCCCCGTCCCTGGAGCCTCAGTCTCTTTCTCCCTGAAATGTGGCTTAGTAATACCTCCCTGGGCATTGTGAGACTCACAGGACATGATGTAGGGGAGACTATGCTCTAGAGTGGCCCCCCTGCGTCCATCCTGTCAGCTGGGGTGCTGAAGCAGCTGGGGGCGGGATGAAGCCGGCTGGAGCCTGGCTTTGCCCTTGCCCATCCTGTTGGAGGCCTGAAGGAACATTCTGGATTAGCAGATTGTGAAGGAGGGGCAAAGAAGGATGGGGCAGGGGGTGGTACGTCTCTCCATTTTTTATCTTTACTTTTTGTTTAACTCCAGCGCCCTGAGTGATTCCCTGGGGTCCCAGAGGTAGAAGGAAGCCGACTCAAAATGAACCGAGCCCTGCTGGCTTTCCACACAAACCTCTGGACCTCTGCTGCGCTGTGGCCCGTGCCACCCCTCCCCCCTCTCCCTGCCCCTGTCCTCCCTACAGTGGACTGGTGGGGCTGGAGGGCAGGGGTGTGCACACGGGTCCCGGCACCAGCACCGGAGGGGAGGGGCAGGCTGGGGAGGCTCCCAGCTGGGAGCTGACACAGATGAACAGACCAGAAGGCGAGGCCAATGCCTGCAGCCCACACTGTCACCCCAGAGCCAGTGACTAATAGTGGCAGAGGGTGGGGAGAGGAGACTGGGGGGGGGGTGGGGGAAGAGGGAACAGGGAAGTGGGGAGCACCTAATCGGGTGCCGCTCTGGCCATCTGCCGTCCTCCCCTCACACAGGCTCTGTTGACTGCGGTTTGGGATTTGGAAGAGGATTCTGGCTGGAGGACGAGGAGGCTTGTTGAAATGGAGTGTTTCCGAGGCTGCTCCTCCCCCGATGCTCCTCTCACCAGCTTCCTGACCTCCAAAATGCTCCTTAAATATAACACTCCCAGCGCCTGACGACTCCCCTGCCTGAGCTCGGAGCTTTGATTCCCCAACGTGTGACTGCAGCACTGCTCTGCCCCAGTTCTGCCAGCTCCTGGAGGCCCGCAGCTCTGCCCTGGTCCTGCGGCTCTCCTCTCCTCCGGAGGCGCGCGCAGGGTCCAGAAGCTCGACGTAGAGGGGGAGCCTCGGGGATCATGTCCATGGTCTATTTTCTGCTCCAGATAGGCTCCCAGTAATTTCCCAAGGTCACGAAGAGGCGTGAGCTTCCCGTAGTGGAAAGAGCCTCTGATGGGTGGGAGGCAGGGGGCCGAACTCTCTGGTGAGTTCTGGGTTCACAGCTGCCAGGTTTCTCGTGGCTGAGGCCTTGGGTGTCTGGGTAGCTCTATGCCCTGGTTCAGAGACCTCCCACCAACCAGTCCTTACTTAGGGATGAGGCAAGAAGCATCAATCCTGATTTTGTTGGCCTGGGAAAGAAACAGTACTGGGGTGGTGAGACCTTCAGGCGTGTAGGAGGCCAAGAGAAAGAGCAGCTAAAATCAAAAAGGAACTTCTTCCAACCTGCATTCTAAACCCAGTAAAGTTTGGAAGAAACCATTGTATTATAGCGAGAGGTCAGGAGGATACACCTCAACCTTAAGTTAACCAGACCTATAAATACAACAAGCTTAGGAATATCCATGAGCCTGGGAAGGCCCAGTTTTTGAACTTAGGTCTTTGAAAATGCAGATAACACAAATTGTCACTGTCAGCCCCTCCCCACCACCGTCCTGCTGCCTTGTCCATTCTGTTCACAAAGACCCAAAGGAGAAGACGGGTGTCAGGTATTTTCTAGTTACTTTGTTTTTAAATTGTTTTTGCTAAATACTGAATAATTATAAAGATTATATATAAAGCATTAAATGTGAGGGCGCCTGGGCGGCTCAGTGGGTTAAGCATCTGCCTTCGGCTCAGGTCATGGTTCCAGGGTCCTGGGATTAAGCCTTGCATCAGGCTCCCCTCTCAGCAGGGAGCCTGCTTCCCTCTCTCTCTGTCCCTCCTCCCAGCTTGTACGCATGTGCTTGCGCTCTCTTTCTCTCAAATAAATAAATCTTTAAAAAGAAAAAGCCTTAAGTATGTATGAAGCATATAAAAAGAAAAAGCAATAAGCACAGTATACTTGCCTGTCCTGCTGATTCCACCGTCTGCCCCACTCTTTAAAGGTGAATGCTGACGTTGTCATGTGCTTGATTTTTTTTTTATTTTAGTGGACACAGGCTGTCTAGCTGTACAGATCCAGAATGCCTGGGTACTCTGAGTGCTGATGAGGCCGAGCACCTTATCCGTATATGAATTTGAGCTGTCTTGTTCCCTCTTTGTTCTCTAGCTGCACGTGCACGGGATCATACTCTGCATTCTTCACTGATTGGCCTCCTCTCTTCAGCATCGTTTCCGAGATTCATTCACTCGGTTGCTCGGGACGGTGATTTATAAATTTTCTGGAAGTTATATACGATGAGCACTGTAAGAAAATCCCAGTTATTTGTCCTTTCTGCTGTTGGTAGACCTCCATCTCCCGGCGTGGGGGTTTGTTTCTGCAGACCGTGTTGCTACATAGCGTGCCATCTAACGTTTCCCCTGCACCTCTCTTACTGGAAGCTTCTACAGTGGCTGGAATAGAACCGCTAGCTGTTAGGGGATGCATTCCTTCAACTTGCCCACGTGATACCAGATGGTTTGCTTCAGTAGTTGAACCATGATACACGTCTTCAAGCTCCTTTCCGTCATTTTTATGACCAGACTTTTTTAACTTTAGCCAATCAGATGGGTATGAAAGGACATCTCATTGGCATTTTGGACTTGCGTTTTCCTGAGCGCTAATGAGGTGTTATATATTTATTGATCATTTCCTCTCCTGAAAGTGCTTATTCAAATCCCTTGTCTATTTTTCTAATTGTTTTTCTTTTTCTTATTGATTTGTAGAGTGTGTTTTTTTTCAAAAATAAATTCTGTGAACAGTTCCTTTTCGATTATATTTGCTGCGAAAAGCTTCTCCCAGAAAAGCCTTGTCTTTTCTCCCTCTTAATTTTTTTAATTTTTAGATTTTATTTATTTATTTGACAGAGAGAGATCACATGTAGGCAGAGAGGCAGGCGGGGGGTGGGGGGGGGGGAAGCAGGCTCCATGCTGAGCAGAGAGCCCGATGTGTGGCTGGATCCCAGGACCCTGAGATCATGACCTGAGTGGAAGGCAGAAGTTTAACCCACTGAGCCACCCTCGTGCCCCTCTTCTCTCTCTCTTTATGATCAGTTTTGATGATCAGGTGTTCACAGTTTTACTGTGGTTGAGTTTCCTCAGCCTTCTCCATTCTGGACGTTGTTTTGTGTGTGTGTGTGTGTGTGTGTGTGTGTGTGTGTGAGAGAGAGTTGTTGAGGAAACCCTCAGGCCACTGTCTGTGTGAGGATCAGTTGGTGATTATGACTTATGAGGGGAGATGGTTTTTCCTCCTTCAGTCTCTGCCAAGGTCAAAGACAGGGCTGTCCTTTAGTTCCTCAACAGCATGTGGGAGTTTCTTTTAAGCTCATTCTTAGGGTGAGGGTAAGCCGGCAGGGCCTACTTGATGAGGTGGTCTCCTTTCCCTTCTCACATTCTTGGGCCTCTGGTGTTGTCTCTGTCCATCATGTTCTGTAAGGTCCAGAAAACCCCAAGTCCCCGTTTCGAAGGTTCTACAAGTGCCTTCTCTAGAAAACATACCCATAAGGCTTTCTTTAATTTTCTGGGTTTCTGCCCTCACTAAATTTGTGGCCTCTAAGTATGTCTCACTGTTTTGATAGCTCATCAAGCATTTTAAAAGAATTTCCTCTTTTTTTTCCCTTCCTTTCTAGATGTTTTATTTTATCCAGCATTTTTAGTTGTTTTTAGCAGGAAGGTCCATCAGCATATCTTGTCTGCTATATTGCCAGAAATAGAAGTCTTTGGACTTTCGTTTTTTCTTAAAAAATTATTTCCCTTCCATGGGGCGCCTGGGTGGCTCAGTCATTTGAGCATCTGACTTTTGGTTTCAGCTCAGGTCGTGATCTTGGGGTGGTGAGGTCGAGCCCGGTGTCAGGCTCTGGGCCCAGTGCAGAGTCTGTTTGTCCCTCTTCTTCTACTCCTCCCGCCACGAGCTCTCTCTCGCTCTCTCTCTCTCAAATAAATGAATAAATAAAATCTTAAGAATAAATTTTTGCCCTTCCTGAAATACAGACATCAGGGAGCAGCCAGGTTGCAGAGTCAGGCAGAAGCAGGAGAATCGGAAGCACCTTCCTGACCATTAATCCGCTCATTCACCCCCAGGATAATCTAGAATTATGTCAATGCTGACAGCTTGCCAGTCAGGAACCTTTCCAAACCATACAAAACGGTCTGCCCCCTGTGAGAAGATCAAGGAGTGAAATACACTGAGTGATGAATGTCTTTCAACTTGCTTGGTTTTATTCTTTATTTCAAGGAAAGAGAGCAATCCGTGGCTCTTTAAAGCCCTATTTCGATCATTTTTTAAGATTTTCTTATGGACCACAACAATGGAGCCAGGCTCTAGAGCTCTCTGAAAAGCTCTGGTTTCAGAAACCGGAAACAGCTAAGGGTATTTGAGGCAGGTGATTGCCTCCCAACCCACAAGGCTCTCCTTTTCTCGTTACTCACATCACATTCATACACTGATACGTAAGCCAGCTAATGCATTAGCAGTAGTAGTGGAAAGAAGGAGCTAACTTGACTCAGCATCCTTTTTCACCTGTTGCCTGGGTTCTTTTTGCCTTGGGAGCATGTGAGCGAGCCCTTACCCATCAACTTGTCTGATAGATTTTTTTTTTTTTTTAATAAGTGTACATCGTGATTAAAAGACTGGGTTTTGAGGTTGAACATGCCTGAGTTCAAGTTTCAAGCTTGCAGCTTGTTGGCCGTTTAGCGTTAGGCAGATCTTAGGTGCTACACTTGCCTTCAACAGCACTGCCTGAAAAATGATGATCATTACCTGTTCGTAATATGGATATGAGAGTTAAATGAGATAATGCGACTAAAGGCTTAGCATGACGCCTGACACAATATGCTTCCAGTGCATTCTTATTAATAGTTGCAAGGAGGTAAAAAAAAATAGGTAAAGAGTTAAAGCCAAAGAATTTAAAATAGCGATTTGCTTTTCATGGACTATTGGAAACTTTGATGCAGGTTTTATGTGCTATCTGTGATCAGAGCAGTCTGTGGGGCAGGATGAGAACAGTCTCATCTGCCTAGAGTGCTCTAAGTGACATTTGTCCAGGAGCTCGTGTCACTGGTCCCGGGAGGCCCTTTGAATGAATTATCTGGGTTGTAAAGGAGAACTTCAGCTTCCCTGCAATGTCTTTGGTGCCGGTATATAACTAAAGATGTGTTCAGAAGTCTCGAAAGCATTTCGGTGTTGTCTAGCCTAGGGGCTGTGGATGGAGGAGAGAAAGTCCATAGCCCCAAACTGCTTTGGGAGGACGTCTCTAAAAGCTCTGGACCCCATAAAGAGTGCTTCTGCTGGACCATCTGGACACTGGAGGGAGACTGCAGTATTTTAGTTCGGTTCGAATAAGGCCACTTCAGTTAACCACTTGCGAATAATGCCTACTGCAGACACAGTCCCTCCTAAGTCAGTGGACCTGAGCACGATGCACAGTGCCTGCCTCCACGGAGTGTGCCGTCTAAAAAAAGGAGGTAATAAACATGTAATTGCAGGTATAGTGAGTATCACTGGTGGGGCTCTTGCATCCCAGTTTTTCTTGACCATCACCGTGGAGGGCCGGGTGTAGGTGGTGTACGTACAGCACGTATGCATGTCTGCAGATGACTGCTTTGAGGCAGGTTTCGGGGTAAAGGCTTAATATGGTTCAGTTGAAGGTTGCTATTCCATAATTAATCTCCTCTTTGTTTGTTCTCACCCATCCGCATTACTGACCCAGATAGTCTGTAATCTAGGGGAGGACAAAAAGAAAAAAAATGACACAGCCAGGGAGGTTGCTGGGGCTGGAACACAGTGGGCCCAGATTGGAGGATTTTAAGAGTGAATTGTATCTTCTCCTTGGGGTTGACAGTCGCCGTGCCTCCTCCCTTTGATGCTCTGCCGGGTCTGAGTCTTCTTAGAGCCCCGTATTGGTGATAAAACATTGCCTAGATTCAACACTGGGCCTTGCAGGCACCTTAAAAGGATGCTGGGGGCCCCAGGTGACGGGGGCGCTGCAGGGTCACCAGAAGCTGCTGCCTCACCACGCGCCCCAGAAGTGGTGGCGAAGCACTTTCCCCAGCAGGGGAAGGAACTGTGTGTTCTGTGTGCTGTGAACGGCTCATGGCTCTCGGGATCTCACCCCGGAGCTTCAGAGGGTGAGAGGATTCCACTTAAGGTGGCCTTGAGCAGCTCGCCTTTGGACACCCAGGCACTAACCCTCCCCCCAGCCTTGAGGTCTGCCGGGCTTTGGGTTCCTGAGGTTAGCGGAGGGCCTGGGGTCAGCTCTCCTCCCCACCCGCCCCCCACCGGGTGTGGCATTTTAACCCTTGGATGGATGCTGGGGAAGTGCCCGCCTTCCGCTGTTCCTGCCCTCTCCTCTTCCTTCCCGGGCGTCACGTTGCTCGCTCACTCACCCACCCTCTCCCTGACTTTCTGTCCCATCCCGGGACAAAACATGTGCTGTGTCTTTAAATGGGCGGAAGTGGCTGGCAGTGCTTTGCTTGGGTACTGCATTGATGAGGAGATTATATGGAGCTGCGGGAGCTGCCGCCTGGGGGAAGAGAGGTGCAGGCTCTGCTTGCTTCTCGCTCTCCTGCCGGGCTCCCCTCGGGTCCTTTCCCCGAGGCGAGGGTGGGTGGGTGGCCAGCCGGCCTGCCTGTTGACAGCCCCTCCGGGCTTGTTTTGCAGCCTGGCCAGCGTGGCCCGTCCCCATCAGGAGCTGGCAGCGGCAGCCACAGCTCCGGCAGGCGGCTCCAGCCCGGGGCTGGGTTTGCAGAAGCTGCCCTTGGCCTCCGTGCCCAGTGCGCAGGGGTCCTTCTGGCTGGCGTTTGCTCTCGCTCTTTCCCTGTCTTCTTTCTCTCTCTGTGTTCAAGTCACATTACATGGGATTCTGTTCTTTGGGCACTTCGTCATCTTTTCAAATATGTCCTGGGACCTCCGGAGCTGTCACGGGGATGCTAAGGACACGGTCAGTGGATTCTCGTGCCTGTACTAATGAAAGGATTCAAGCTCTCCTGGTAAGTAGAGGAGGGATACGGCACCTTCCTCTTCGTCATTGTTCTTCAACCAGGTCCTTGTCCATGTCCGCCCCACCCCCGCCAGCACCTCTGATCCTTAGGAGGTCTCCTTCACACTGATGGCCCTTGAGGGGCCCGGGGTCGGGGTGGGGGGCACACACTCTGCAAAGTTGGGTCACTCTCTCTGGCTTACCCTTGCTTCTGCGCTGCTGCAGTGTTTTCTGCCAGCATCTTTTTGGGGGAGGGGTCTGGTGGAAGTTGGGGGGTGGGGGCCGTGGAGAGAAAGTACAGCTGGAAAGAGTCTCCAACTTTGAGGGACCTGCACACAGAGGGAACTTGGTAGAGAAGGGACCCTTGCATGAGGGCCGGGGGGGGGGTGGTCTCAGGCTGGAGGTGGGTGCGGTGGTACCCCTCCCAGCCCAACAGACATCACCAGGGGCCGTGCTCACCCTGCTCCTTAGGGCACCCTCGTCCTGGGAGGCAGGCTCTGATTGCCTGGAGGCTTGTCTCTGAGGAGACTGTCATGAGGGCCAGGTTCCCACTTCTGGCATGCCTGGCGTCCGAAGGAGAGGGGGTGGCCCCCACTGCCGTGCCCACCACTGCCTGCCCACCACGGGCGCACGCATGCACGCACACACACACACACACACACACACTCTCCTTGGGGCTCTGTCGGTGCCTCTTCCGGGGCCTGATGTTGGCATATTAAAGCCTCTTCGTGCTTGACGTGTGTGAGGTTGCTGTCTGGTGGCCGCAGACGTAGTCAGAGTATTTTTACCTTCCATTTTAAAAATAAAACCCTCACCTCTCCCTTTTCTCCTTTGAATCGGGTGGGTGGGTGAATCGGCTTTTTATCTGCTTGAGAAACTGGGGCTTTTGCCTGGAAAACTTTGTCATGGTACTCCCTGCAGGGTGACGCGTGCAGCTCAGAGGAGGAGGGCTCTCGGGGCTGGGGGGGGTGTGCTTTCTCTCCTTGAGGTCAGTGGAGGCCCGGAGGAGGAGAGTTTGGGAGAGTTCCCTGCAGGGATGCGCCCTGCCTTCCTTGCCGCTGGGAGCCGTCCACCCGCAGTCCGTCTGCGGTGGGACCGTGGGAGGTGATCTCTTTGGGTTGGGAGGTTGATTTTCAGAGTCATGGTAGGAATCGGGCAGTTTAGTACATGGGGTCCTAACCTGGCTCTGGGTTACATCAGGCTTTCCAGAAACCCCTGCTGACCCTAGGTTAAGGTCTGACAGAATTAGTCTAGTCCAGTCCTCCTCCTCTAGGCAAGAGGGTTAAGGGAGGAGCTCGTTCTTGCGAGCTTAACTCTTAAAAACTGAGGTCCCGAGGAATGGTCACCATCAGGGACCCCCCCACACACACCCCCAGCCTGTACTTTCTTCTCTTCAGGATCTGCTGTCACTCCCTCTTAGTTTAACTCTTGTGCTGGAAACCCCCCTCCGAGGCGGAGGAAATGAGGGAGAGGTACGGCAGTGGCCTCACTGCTTTCTTGGGGCCAGGTTCCTTATTCCTTTAGGGTTGGTTGGAAGGGATTGGCAGAATCTGTAGTCACTGAGATTTCCGGGCCCAGTCGGCAGCATTTAGAGGTGCCTCTTTATTCCTCAGCAGAGCCAAGCTGGGCCTGTAACTTGGGTGAGGCCTCCGGGAAAGGCCCAGGTCCTGCTGGGTGAGTGGGGGCACTGGGCTCACCATCAGAAATCACTCCACGTCCTTCCCTGCCCCTGCTGTCCTCATGCTCGAGTTGGGTCTGAGAGGTGCTTGGCTATCTCTGCTGAGGAGACATCACCTTAATACAGAATGCTTCTCTGCTCAGCCTGGCTGGGTTGGTCCCTCAGGGACATGCAGAGATCGGTGTCTTTTAAAAATCTGCCTTGAGTAACCCTTGATACATTTCAGCAGACCAGGGTGATGCTGGGAACTGGAACTGGGATAACCTTGTCCCTTCCAGCCAAATAAAATACTACAAGGATGGGGAGGTTTGGCCATTGATGCCTGGACAGTGTTAGGCCCTGTGAGTCACTATTTCCTTAGGTGTAAATATAGTGGTCTGTGTTGGCCCGGGGCTAGGCTCGCGTGTGTGTTGTGAGTGTTTGGGCTTGTGTGCAGCTCCCTTTGGTGGTAGCCCATGCCTGGGAGCTCTCCTCCTCTGTCCACAGGGAGACCTGGTAGGAACAAGGTGACCAAACAGCTTGTTCTGGGTGACGTTATCTGCATATGGAAGAGGATGGAATTTACTAACTTCCTAGTGTTTGCGTCATTTCTAGAAACATTTCTGGAACACCAGCTGTGTGTTAGTGGTGTAAAAAATGATGATGATGCTGGGGCGCCTGGGTGGCTCAGTTGGTTAGGTGTCTGACTCTTGATCGCAGCTCAGGTCTTGATCTCATGGTCGTGAGTTCAAGCCCTACCTTGGGTTCCACACACACAGACACACACACACACACAAAGAGATATAAATGATGATAACACTGATAATAACAGTAGTAATGGCAGTTGACATTCACTAAGTGCTCACTGCACATCAAGGACCACATGAGGCACTTTATAGGTGTTAAGTCCCGTAGAGCTCACGGCGTTGTGCTTTAGGTCCTCATTTTATAGAGCGAGCCGTCTGAGACACAGGGCCGGTGTACAGTCAGGCGTTGGATTTGTAGGTCATTTTCCCTTGGGATTCACCTGTTCTTGGTTGCTCTTCTGTGGTGCACTTTTCTCAGCAGATAATGACGTCATAGACTGGCTTTTCTCCCCCTGCTGCCCCCCTGCCTTGTGGTCTCTTTGCCTTATATTTATTTTGTTAGTTAAACTTTTAAAAGTGTAAGGAAGGGCAGTATCTTAGTCGGTCCTTACTACAGGCCCATGAAGCAGCTGGCTTCTGCATTTTTGAGCTGGGGAAACTGAGGTACAGAGTTCTAAAAGGTTTTGGCTAAATGCCTGCAGCTGGTTAGTGAAGAAGGTAGTAGGCTGCGCTCTTCTTACTTGACTGCTACTTCAGTTTGCGACACCGCCAGCAACAGCAAGGGGTGTCTGCGTCAGACCTGCCTTCCCAGAGGACAGGGGCAAGGTTTGCACGTCTGCTCTTCCTCCATCCTTTCAACCTGCACATGTGGACAAAGTCATGGTCATTTTCACAGTCCTGTGCTTAGGCATCGTGGGGTTAAAAAAAATGTAAAGGGTACTGCCTCTGACTTCTAGGGGATTGGTAGCTTCACAGAGAGAATGAGACCCAACCCCTTTATACACACACACACTCTCCCTTCCCCCCCTCCCCCCCGGCAAAGCCAGTCAGTAAATGCTAAGGGACAGATTCATGTAATTAGCAGTACGTTCTTCTAGAAATTCAGAGGAGGCTGGAATTCGTTGCATCTGGGATAGATCTGGGGTAGCAAAGACACTTCCTGGAATCATTGGGACTTGAGTGGGGGCGTGAAGGCTGGCCAGCGTTAGGTAAGTAGAGCCCATCCTTTGTATAGCGCTAACACCCCCCCCCCCAGGGTGTTGGGGGTTATCACAGGGGATGCTTTTGGATGATGCTGATCAAGGTACGTGTCTGTGATTGACAAGGGGCGGGATGGCGAGGGGGAAATCCTCCCACTGTTCGGCCTCCCCTCTCAAAAGATGAGCCTGTGGTTCTGTCTCCCAGGAATTTGGTGCACAAGGTAAGGGCAGAGGACAGAGAGAGAGAGAGGAGGTGGTCCATGCAAACACATAGGACTGCCAAAGAGTCATCGTGACTCTGGAACACATGCAATTTGGAGGCCATATGATGTTTTAAAAGAACAATTCAGGGACGCCTGGGTGGCTCCATCGGTTAAGCGTCTGCCTTTGGCTCAGTCCTGGGACCGAGTCCTGCATCAGTCTCCCTGCTCCGCGGGGAGCCCGCTTGTCCCTCTGCCTGCCGCTCCCCCTGCTTGTGCTGCTCTCTCTCTCTCTCGCTCTCTCCGACAAATAAATAAAATCTTTAAAAAATAAAGAATAAAAAAAAAGTCAAAGAACAATTCAGTCCTCCTTAGCTTCTCCATGTTTATCATTTATTTCTTTATTTTGGGGCGGGTGTGATGCAAAGATATCCCGAATTCCTAGGGCTTCAGAACCTCAAACGCCAAGATCTCCAGGTTCGTGGGGCTGCGCCGTGGACAGATTATTTTGGCCCCCACACGACTTGGCAGACTGTAGTGACATCTGTCTTGATTCTCCGTCCTTGTGCTCCTGGGCTTCACATCTGTTGGGGTTGGTGGGTGCTGGAGGCTCGGGCAGACCTTCAGGAAAGTCAGTGTGCTGCAGGAATCTGGTTCTGGGAAAACAGAGTAAAGAGGCCTGGGTTCTTGACACATAGAAAGGGAGGCATTTCTGTGGCCAGGCTGTGGTCCCCAGAGGAGAGGAATTTTGAGCTTCTCTTTGTGTTTGAGTGGGTGAGTGAGGATTCGTGCTACTTTCACACTGTTTATTTAAGACTCTGAGTGCTGTGTAAAGGAACCTGCTCGCTTATGTCCTCACCAGTAGCTGGGACAGAAATTCATTTTTGCATTCCTCCATGGCTCCTGGAGACTCGTGGTCAGCCACGTTTCATTAGCTACCAGAAGTCCGTCGTCTCATGTGATTTTCTTCCCCCCCTTTAGATCTGTTAACGCGTGAAACACTTTCAGGAAAGAAGAAATGGGTGAGGTTCCAAGTGAGAATTTAAATTAGACATAAGGAAAAAGTTCGGAATTTCTCCCTCTGGAGCGTCAAGATCAGGTCAGATCATCTATGTTGGGAAGTTCTTTCGTGAGAAATTTTCTCTAGAGGCGGAGGAAGGCATGGCCTCCTTGAGAGCCAGGCTTCCCAGTGACTCAGACGCTTACCAGAAGGTGAGCTGCAGGGAGGGTTGGGGTCCCTCAGTAGCTCCAGATTCTGGAGGGCCACCTTGGGAATCTGAACCTTGTCACCACCTCCTTACCTGCTGGTGGCCTTGGTAGGGGACTTCTGTTTGCCTTGAGGGGTAGCTGTTTTGAAAGTGGGATTAAATGACAGCACTGGGCAGATGAGTTGGGCTCTGCTTTCTTTCCACAAATGGTTTAGAGCGAGGCTATGGCCCGCAGAGAATGGTGGCTTGTGATGTGGGGGCTTGGTATGCTTCTTTAGCCAGCAGGAAACACTGAACCTTCATTTGAAAATATTAAATACTCGGGGCGCTCAGTGGGTTAAGCCCACATCGGGCTCTCTGCTCGGCGGGGAGTCTGCTTCCCCCTCTCTGCCTGCCTCTCTGCCTACTTGTGATCTCTCTCTCTGCCAAATAAATAAATAAAATATTTTAAGAAAAGAAGATATTAATACTCATTCACAGACATCCCCCAGCAGACACCCCCTCTGGCTAACAGTGCAAGATTAACTTTATGATTCGGTGGGATGAGAATTGGGAGTTTTCCCATGGTCTGTTAAATCCAGGGCACTGAGTGCTGGTCATCTAAGCATTGAAATCCCATGAGTGATCAGGATGGCTCTGGGCAGTGACTGGATCTTCTGACTTTACAGATTAAAAAAAAAAAAAAAAAAAATGTCCTGCCTCATATCCAGGTCTGTAATTTGGGAGCTGCCCCTGGCTTGAGATAAGCGGCTGTCACCATGATTTTTTGTGGTTCTGGTCACCATCATTATTATTTTAAGAAGAAAGAAACTTACTGGATTAGAATGTGAGATGGTTGGCAGAGACTGTGTCAGAACAAATCAGATTACGGGTATGGCAGTCCACCGCCCCGCCGCCCCCCTCTGCCCCACCCCCTCCCTCCCTATCCCTGTCCCGTACTCCCCCCTGCTTCTCTGTGGGTTTGCCTTCTGAGGTTTCAGCTACCCATGGCCAACCGTGGTGTGGAGGCAGGTGCCCCTCCCGCTAGATCCTCAGAGGGTCAGTAGTAGCCCAGCGCTACGCCATCCCACCTCCAGCATTCACTTCATTTCATCTCACCACGTAGACATTTTATCATCTCACATCACCACAAGAAGGGTGAGTACAGGGGCACCTGGGTGGCTCAGTGGGTTAAGCCTCTGCCTTCGGCTCAGGTCATAATCTCAGGATCCTGGGCTCCAGCCCCATATTGGGCTCTCTGCTCCGCAGGGAACCTGTTTCCCCCAACCCCTGCCCTCTGCCTACTTGTGATCTCTCTCTCTCTCTCTCCCTCTCTTTCTCTGTCAAATAAATAAATAAATAAATCTTTAAAAAAAAAAAAAAAAAGAAGGGTGAGTACAGTGAAATGAGCTATTGTGACAGAGAGAGACCATAGTCACACAGCTTTTATGACAATGTGAGTGTTCTCTTATTGTTGTGAAACTCTTACTATGCCTTATTTATTAATTAAACTTTATCATAGGTGTGTATGTACAGCAGAAGGGGTAGTGTGTATATGTATAGGGTTTGGTAGTACCTGTGGTTGTGGGCGGCCACCGGGGGTCTTTGAATGGATCCCCCACGCATAAGGGATACCCCTGCACCTGAGGGTCTCTGTTCTGGCTAGAAACCCTTCCTCCTGGCCGTTATGAGACTTACTGCCATTGAGTTTTATTGCTGGAAGAGATGATTTAGGGTTTCTCATGAGAAAACGTGGAGAAGAATGCTTCTAATCCCTTGTCCAGAAGTCTGGACGTATGTTTCCTAAATGAGTTAAGGTGAAAGGATAAGGTTAACTAGATATTGCTAGATGTTTTTAGGTGTACTTACCTTTGACGTCCTTCTTTGGTTTATGTTTGCATAAAGATGTTGAATTAAACGGGATAGGCTTGGTTATGCTATGATAGCAGCTGCTGTCCACCCTCCCCACCCCTGCGCAGACTCAGTCGCTCAACTCACAATAAGTTAGCTCTTGAGCATGGCCCCCCCCCCGCCCCCCCACCAAGACTTCCAGGGAGGTGATCCTCTGTGAGGCACCGGGTATGGCAGGTGGCTCCATGATCCAGGCTGTAAGAATCTCCTGGCCCCTCCTCCATAGTCACCATAGAGGTCAGGAGGGCCTGGCCGCTCAGGGCTTCTCCTTGGAAGCAGGCACGCTGTCATTGCCCTTCAGCACTATCGTGTGGCCCTGCCTGACCACAGGGAGTCTGGGAACCAGGAGGCTTCTGAAGGGCAGAGGAGAGGAGAACCAGGAGTCTTGTTCAGCACCAGTCATGGGGACTACAGCTGCTTTCCTGGAAGCCGAGTCCTGGGCCCACTCCCCTTCTTAAAACCCGATGGCGGTTTTCTTACTGCCTGTGGAATAAAGGTCTGGATTTGAACTGTCACGGAAGACATTGTGCAACCTTAGGCCAGGGGTCAGCAAGCAACAGCCGGGGTTGGGGTCGGGGTGGGGGGGAGGACCCAAGTTCAGCTCCCTGCCTGCTTTAGTACAGCTTGCAAGCTATGTATGTTTTGTGGTTTTTGGTTTTTACATTTTTAAGTGGTTGTGAAAAAAGAAGGGTCATATTTCAAGACATGTGAACATTGTACAAAATTAAGGTGTCAGTGTCCGTAAGTAAAGTTTCATTGGTACACAGTCACACTCATTTGTGGATGGCATTGTCTGTGGCTGCTTTCATGATCCAGGGTCAGAGCTGAGCAGTTGTGACAGAGACCTGTGGCCCACAAAGATAAAATATTTATTATTTATTATCTAGCCCTAGACAAGGTTTACTTAGACAGATAAAGATGCCTCTCGAATGCAACAAATTGATGTTCTTGCTCCATGCTTTGTCTCCTTCTAAGCACTGTAATAGTGATCCTGATGATAAGGACATCAATAGTAGTAGCTAAAACTTAACATGACAGTTTACTATATCACATATATCTTAAATGTTTTCTATAGATTAACTCTAGCAGTCTTTTGAGTTATATATTATTATGGTGTGGATTTTACCAAGGAAACTGAAGCACAGAGAGGTTAAGTAATCAGCCTCAGGTCACACAGCCCCAGAGTGTTCAAGCCAGCAGTCTGACTCCAGAGTTCACACTCTTAACCACTGCAGGTGTAAAGCAATTGGAAGACAGATCTTTGCTCATGAGAAGAGAGAAGACAAATACCCATGAAAAGTTAGAGGATTGGTCAAGGTAATTTATGGAGGCATTTCATGAATACAAATTATAACTACAAAAGGTGGGCAAGAACAGAGAGGACGAGAGCAACATAAATGGAAAAGGGCTTGAACGGAGGAGGTGGGACGTGGCTCAGTCCTTGAGGATGGAAGCCACTGAGATTTCAAGAGTGTTTAGAGGGGTCTCCGAGGCAGGGAAGAAGCAAGAGCTAGACCGCAGAAACCGGAGCGAGGCACTGATGGGAGGAGAGAGAGCTACGTGTTCCGGTCAGAACAGGGGGGTGTGCGGAGTTCATGTGGTAAGACAGGTTTCACATACGGACAGCCTCACAGGTGAGGCAGGGTGAGTGGGGTCGCTGGACTCAGCTGTGTGAAGCCCTTGGGCTCAGGATGTCCAGAGAGGGTGGAGATGTGTTTCCCAGCTTGGTGGGCAAGATGTTTGGGTGGGGAGGGGGGAGAACTGGAGCACAAGTGCCTGGCTTTTAGAAGCACACAAGAATAGGGTTACAAATTATAACCATGTTTCTGTGAGCCAGCCAGCCTGCCTGCCTTATCTCATGAAACGGGAAAGGTGGTATTTATCCCATCTTACAGATTAGGAAACTGAGTTTCAAAGAGGTTTAGGTAACAGGCTCAAGACCCCATGGTGAAAGGCAGAACTGGGGTAAAATTGAAATGTCTGCCTCTAAAGCCCGTGCCCTTAACCTCTACACTACCGGAGTCCTTGACTGCATGAGGAAAGGGGTGTTTATCTGGTGGGAGTTTGGAGCTGTAAACTTTGCCATTCAGAAAGGGTTTGGCGCGGAGGTGGGGCAGTCTTCTGGGGGAGTGGTGCTCTCTGGGTCAGGTGATGTGCAGGAGACTAGTTCTGCTGCGGACTCGCCCCCATGCTGAGCCCGGTCCCTGGTCATCGCTGATCTGGTGGCTTCACTTTGGGACATGGGTCAGGGTTTATTTAAAAAACAAACTAAGAGACAAAAAACTTGTAAAAAAAAAAATTGTGAAATGGACCCCACCTCGAAAAGAGCGTGTAATATATCTGTACAGCTTAAAGGAGAATGAAGAAATAAATAAAGGAGAGTGAAACATTGTTCACCATCCAATTAAGCATTTTAACCATACCTAAATATTTGAAAGCCCTTCAGTTTGTCTGTTTGTTTTGTAAGACTTATGAAAACATTCAACGGCTGAGAGGACAGGTCCCAGAAAATGCAGATCTTGGGAACTGAGCGCTGATGGGGCTCCAGAGTCCAGGCCCCATGCCCCTTCCCCACAGAGTGGGCAGGTCATGCTTCTCAGGCAGCATCTCCTCGTTCTAATGCTGACATGAATGTCTGATCCATCACCGGGGAGGGGGGCTCCCTCCTTTTAGCTATGTGGGGGACCCTAAGGAACAGGTGCGGGTGGTTCTGTTCCTTTCTAGTTGCGGGATGCTAGGTGAGTTACCTATTCTGCCAAGCCTTGATTTTCTCATCTATAAAATGGGGCTAATCGTGCCTGCCTTGGAGGGCTGTTGTAGGGATTGGGAGGATTAATGGAGATAAATCCTGGGAAGGTACTGAGGAGGAGGCCCGGCACGTTTGTAACCACCTTATAGGTGTTAACGCCGCTATTAACGTTTTCATTGTCTTGTGTTTGACGTTGAAAGAGAGGGTGGTCATAACCTTGCTCTACACGTCCTGAAAATCCACAGTTGTTACTCATGCCCTGGATAGATACAGAGAACTCTGATCCTTATCTTCCTTAGAGTAGCCAGGAAGGGTAGTCTTAGGCCACAATCACTCAGTTTTACTCCTTTTAGCTTAATAGCCTCCAGATATGTTTTAGTCTCATTGCTGGAACTCTCCTATCTTCTGTCCCCCATAGGTATGGTCACTCGGTCACTTAGCTGGAGCCTGGAACATGTTCTACCTCCAACTGAGTGTGTGACCTTTGGCAAGGCACCAGTGTCCTCATCTCTGAGATGACAGTTGAGATTAGAGCAGCAGATACTTTTCTCTTTCTAGATCCCCATGAACTTCAGGCTGAAGATCTCTGGAGTGTCCGACCCTTTCGTATTCTCCTCAAGTTCCCACTGGATTCTTTCTGTCCCCTTCTGGAGCACACACTCAGCTGGTGATAGGAACCGGTCCTGGCCTTGGGGTGGGGGTGGGGGTTGGCCCCAGTAGTTGGGGAGCCAGACCTGGACGCCCTTCTCCGTAGGGTCTCACCAGCACCGCCTGTTACAGGAAAATTCCACAGAGGGACTCGCATACCTCTTCTGCTGTAGTGCAAATAGATTTATCTTCCAGTTAAGAGCTTTTTTTGGACCCATTCTCCCGAGACTGGGAGCCTTGCTGTTTCATAATAGCTTCCCTGCAGCGACCTCAACTTTTTATGCCTTACCGGGTGGCCATAGTTGGTATCCGGTGGCATTAGGACATGACATGTAAAATACCTTTGTTTTCCAGAGACTCCACTTGACAGACCTCAGGATGCAAATTTGGGGAACTCTTGACCTTTGGGCTTTTTGAAGGTGATCTGCCCTGCTGGGCTCTGCACATTATTATTGTTTGTTTGTTTTTTTAGCCCATCTTTTTGGTCTAAAGTGTACCTTTTTAAAAATATATTTATGTATTTAGCCTCTGTTGACTCTGGCTTGTTCGAATGACTTTTTTTAACCCTCTGATTTCATGAGCCAAGTGTTTCTCCTTCACGTTCTTGCATTCTATGATGTAAACAAACAGAGTCAATCTGTACTCTTGGGAGGTGCACTGGTAAGAGGTGCCAACCGCTGCCGTTCTGCTGTTGAGTGGTCTTTGTAGGAACCGTGACCTTTAACAGCCCCGGTGATGGCGCTGCTTTTATGGAGTCTGGACCTAGAGCAGGACTCCGCTCTGTTAAAGGCTGAGACTGTTGTAGATACAGATATAGAATTGGTTTTCTTGTGGGTTTTTTGGTTTGTTTTGTTTTGCTTTGCTTTTTAAGATTTATTTATTTATTTTAGAGTGGGGGAGAGGCCACGGGAGAGGAAAAGAAAGACTCTCAAGGGGACTCCGTGCTGAGCGTGGAGCCAGGTGCAGGGCTCGGGCTCATGACCCTGAAATCGCAGCCTGAGCTGAAACCGAGAGTCGGTCACTTCACGGACTGAGCCACTCAGGTGCCCTGGTTTTTCTTGTTTGCAGCTGTCTTCCCTTCTTTCTCTGGCTAAATTCTCCGAATTATATTTCTAGGCATCAGGACCACCTTGATGCTGACCATTTGCGCTAAACAGAATGAGTAATTGTCCCCAGTCACAAAAGACCTCTCAACGCCGGTGCCGGGAGAAGGACTGTTCACTCCAGGTCTGCCCCTCTCTCAGTTTCCTCACTGCCTGAAGGGGCTCAGCTCCTTGAACTCACGGCACAGAAAGCACGTCTGTGATAGTCTGCCCAACAGCCTTCTCTTCCCATCCTCCTGTCCTAGTCATTCATGTTGGAAGCTTTGGAGTTTTTTTTTGTTTTGTTTTCCCCTTGCTCTTGTCATTGTCCACATGGTGCGTTCTCTCTTTGCAGTGTCTCTGATTTGTCCTCTGCCCTTTCCCTTGTGGCTTATTGCCACTGTCTGAATTCATAACCTGCTATGTCTTGCTTGGTCTGTTGCAGTAGCCACCTGGCTGGTCTCCTCCTCTTCTTCTTTTTCTTTTTTAAACTTTCTTAAAATATAATTCACATGCCACACAACTCATTTAAAGTATACACCTCAGTGGGTTTTAGTATATTCACAATATGTGCAACCATCACCGCAATTTGAGAACATCTTCATCATCTCAGAAGGAAACCCCATCTGTGCCTTTTAGCCAAGACAAGACCTTCCCCCTCTCCAGCCCGGCCCTAGGCAAATACTAATCTTCTTTCTGACTCTGTGAGTCCCCTGTAAGGACTTTCATGAATGGAATCATAGATGTATGTGGACTTTCTTGTGACTGGCTTCTTTCATTTAGTATAATGTTTTCAGGATTCATTTAAGTCATAGCATGTATCTGTGCTTCATTCCTTTATTATGGCTGAATAATCTCATCTCTTCTTGGAACATTTGAGTCCATTGATCATTCAGGCGAGCTACGGATCAGATTTCTAACCCTTCTTCAAAACTGAACTTGGCTCCTAGTAACCTACAATATACAGGTGACACCTGGCTATGACACTGAAAGCCTTCCCTATTCTGGCTCCGTCCTGAGAGTCCAGCCTCATCGTCACTCCAGATTTCCACAGGTTCTTCTGTCCCCACCATCTCGACACACTTTCCCTTTGTAGAGCATGTCACATACGTACCTTTTCATGTCTCTGCAGCCTTTGGTTATGGTGCCCCTTTGCCTCTGCTTCTCCTGTCTGTGGTTATGGAAATCCATTTATCCTTCAGGATTATCTTTACTCTCACCTTCTCGAAGAAGTCAATCCCAGATTTATCTCATCCCCAGATAGGAATTAATTAGTCCCTTTCCATTCTCTGTGCACTTTGCTTGGATCCCCATAATTCCAATCTTGGATTAAATGTCGTTCTATCTTTTATGACATATTAAATCTTTTCTGAGAACAGAGAGGCATTCCAATTTTTGTTTTATTTTCTGGTACTTTCTACAAGGATTTACACATAGTAGGTTCTCAAAAAAATATGCTGGATAATTGATCGCCCTCTTGGATTTGTATAGTCCTTTTTGCTTTTCAGAGTTCTTTTACATACTACTTGTCTTCTGAAAATCAGAAATCAACAAAAAAAATAAACATTATTGAGAAAAAATTGTTAGTAGTTTAAACTTGTTTGAATATGTGGGGTTTTCTGTTGTTTTGGCAACACCCATTGTCTCTGGGTATTGTAGAAAAATCAGAAAATATAAAGTAAAAAAGAAGTCAGTCATAATATCATCTCTCAGTGATGATCACTGTATCCTTTGAGTTGTTTTTTTTTCCTGCATATACTTTACATAGAAAGGTAAAGATAGATGAAACTTAATTCACTCTGTACATTGTTCTGAAATCCTTTAATTAATAGCACCTGACCTCTCTATCATATTAAATACCGATTTCTGTAATTGCGGTTAAGGGGTAGTATTGCAAAGATCTAAGTATTTGTCCCTTCTCCTATTGGGCACTTAGAGTCTTTGTAATTCTTCAAGATTAAAAATAATGTGCAAACAGTCTGCAGATAAATACTTAGAAGCCAGATTTCTAGGTCAGTGGCTTTTTTTTTCCTTTTTTTTTTTTTTTAAGATTTTATTTATTTATTTGACAGTCAGAGATCACAAGTAGGCAGAGAGGCAGGCAGAGAGAGAGGAAGGAAGGCAGGCTTCCCGCTGAGCAGAGAGCCCAATGCGGGGCTCGATCCCAGGACCCTGGGATCATGACCTGAGCTGAAGGCAGAGGCTTTAACCCACTGAGCCACCTAGGTGCCCCGGTCAGTGACTTTTAATGCCGCGTGCCAAGTTGCCCTTTGGAAAGGTTGTTCCAGTTTACACACCCACCAGCGAGTTACAAGTGTTTGTTTTTTCCCCTTGTCCTTGCCTGCCCTGGCATCACCATTCTCTTTAGTCTTTGCGGATCGGATACTCCCCGAGTGGTATCGTTCATTTGCATCTCGTTGATCATTGGTGACATGCTTTTAATTTCCTTATTACCCATTTATACTTCTCCTGTGAAGTGCCTTTGTTGTTCTCTGTCCCCCCCCTTCCTGTTGAGCTGTTTGCCGTTTTCATTGTTCGGGACTCAAATATAATAAGGTTATTAACCCTTAGTCATGCATGTCAGAAGTATTTTACCTTCAGGCTGTCTTCGGCACACAGATGTGTGTTTGTTTCAGTGTGATCCAGTCAATCACTCTTGCCCTCCATGGTTTCTGTGTCTGGCATGATTCAAAGAAAATTCCTCCCAAACTATAACCATATATGCGTTCGCCTCTGCTTCCTTTGAGTCCTGTGATTTGGTTTTTAAATTTAATACCTCAGTCCGTTTTGATAGAAAATTGTATCTACTTCTTTAAAACCCTGGTGGACTAAGTCATAAGTCATGGACCTCAAGGGGAATGTGGTCGGTCCCGCCATTTTGCCAACATTAGAGTGCCAGGTAGATGAGTGCCTCTCTTCCAGAATGTGATAGTCTGCCTCTTGCCATCCATCACCCACATTCACCATAATCCCTTCTGAAATCACCTCTGCTCTCCTGTGCCAGTTACATGTTAATACCAAGCTGGCCTGATGATTAAATGGATTTGCCCATGAGATGCAGGACAGTAGACGGCACAATGGCGTTTGGTTGAATGGACTGCACAATGGTGTTCGGTTGGATGGAGGAGTGAGTGAGTGAATGAATGAATGAATGAATGGTGGTATGAACAGTGATGACAGGTCCTGAGGATATTGTGAGACAGCAGCAGCTCTTCCATCCAAGCAGAGCGTTGGGCAAGCAATCATGTTGGGAGAGCACTGGCCAAGGAAAGTGTGCCATAGGGAATGTGGAATTAGCAAAACATATCCCATGGGTTTTGAGCAGGTGGCATTTTAAGGGTTAGGACAGAGCCCATAGGCTGTCATACACCACACATTAGGTACATAAGCCAGAGTGAGCCATACTGGAGAATTCTAGGGCCTAGAACTGGATCTTGAGTGTCCTCAAGATTTGGAAGAGTTTATCAGGGAAGTTTCCCTAGGGAAGGTGCACGGGGTGGGCAGAGCTCTGAAGGAAGGCTAGGACGCTATTAGGAGGGATTTGTGGAACGAGGTTGTTTTATGCAGATAGAATGATGTAAGTGGGCAGTATTTTTTTTTTTTTTTAATTTGAAATAGTGATTTTTTTTTTTTGGCTTTTCTTTCCACCTCCTTTGCTTTTGATCTGTTTTCTTATTCTCAGCTTTTCTTATCCTCTCTGCTTTTAGTGCCAGTTAGAAATTGTCATGATAAAAGTTGTTAGCAGAGTCGAGAAGTTATTTTTGAAGTGCTTGGGCTCTGGGGTAGGAAGACAGCAGGGAGCAGGAAGTGAACACGAGGGCGGCCTTCTGAGAGGACGCCTCACAGCAGACTCTCCCCAGCGCCACTCAAGGCGGAGGTGAAGTTGGTGTTTTCTAAGGTTTACCCACACACAGTAGGCACTCCCCTATTTAAATGGATCCGTGAATGACTGAACAGCGTGCATGGCTTCCCTGACAGACAGAGCTATTTGGGAAGTCGGACAGACTTGAAGGACCCCAGCCTGCTGTGGCCTGGGAAGCTGGGTCGGGGGTGGACACGTTTACCATGAGGGACGCTGAGAAGGACACTCTGAGGGGTGGTCATTGGGTCAGTACCCCCACTGACTTTGCTGAGGAATGAGACCCTGCCCCTCTAAGCTCCCAGTCTCAAGGAAGAGAAGAAATGCAGAAGAACAAGAGAAGTGAGCAGACTCTGGACGTGGCCGCTGAAGAAACCAGCAGGAGCCATTGCAGTGGGCTGGGGTTAGCCAGAAACTTTTCTTGGAGATCAAGTCAGTGGGCACAATAGTCACAGTCCCAGCATAGAAGAGCAGGAAATAGTTTGTGTGTGTGTGTGTGTGTGTGTGTGTGTGTGTGTGTGTGTGTGTGTGTTTGATAAGATTTTACTTATTTATTTGAGAGAGAGAGAGCAAGTAAAAGAGAGCGTGAGAGGGGAGAAGGTCAGAGGGAGAAGCAGACGCCTGTGGAGCTGGGAGCCCAATGTGGGACTCGATCCCAGGACTCCAGGATCATGACCTGAGCCAAAGGCGGTTGCTTAACCAACTGAGCCACCCGGGCGCCCAAGAAATAGGTCTCTGTCTCTATATCTTTTATTCCAGTCTCCCATGAGGGTTGCATCATTTCCTCCACTACTACTACCCGTCAGCTGCCATCTCTTTTTGAAAATAAAGGGTTTTTTTTGTGTTATGTTTTTTAAGATTTTATTCACTTGTTTACTTGAGGGAGAGAGACTGTGAGCAGGGGGAGGAGCAGAGGGTGAGGGACAGACAAGCTGACTCCTCACCGTGTGTGGAGCCCGATGCGGGACTTGACCTCACAACCCTGAGATCATGACCTGAGCTGAAACCAATAGCTGGACACTTTACCAACTGAGCCACCCAGGCACCCCTGTAAATACAGTTTTATTGGGACACAGCCACATTCTTTTGTTCACACGTCTACAGCTGCTTTAATCCTACAGAAATAAGAGTTCAGTAGTTATGGCAGACCCAATGGTCTGCAAAGCCCAATGTATTGTAATATTATAATATAACATATCTGGCCCTTTCCAGAAAACGTTTGCCGACCCCTGCTTTATATTATAAATAGATGGAATTGTTTTCCCAGGAGAATCATGGTTTGCGCCGACACGCACTTGGCTCTGTGAATGCCCCTTTTTCTCATGGCATCTGTTCGCAAGCTGGCTTATTAGAAGCGGTGGTGTGGTCCAGGATTCAGGCTTCTTGAGCATGTACTCTGACTGTCTGAGCTGCCTGTGAGACCCCCATGGCGTGGCGAGTACTCTAATCACAGACATTATTAGTTTCTATATTTACTGTTCAGTAAGTAAATCAGGGTCAGGGAAGTTAGGGAAGGTGCCCGGGTTACATAAAGCGGCAGCATTCGAACCCGGTCTGTAGGAGGAAGGCCCTCGCCCTTCCACTACCCTGCGTTTCCTGCCGCAGCACCCCCATCCCCCCCAACCTCCACTCCCTACCCCTGGCTCATTGTGATTTCTGGATCCTTCATCCATCAGCCTTTGCACTTGTGGGTGAAATACCCTGTTTCTTTTGGAGCGTCTATTCCTCTGTCAGTTTTCTTTCTGACCGCATCCCTCCTCCTCCAGTCATGCTTCTGACCTTGGCCCCCAAGCCCCACTTTCTTGGGACCAGCTCTCCTGGGGGGGAAGATTGGGAGATGCAGACGAGGTCTTGGGTTTCCTCCACATCAGTGGCTCCTGCGGATGGATGGAACCTCATTTGGAGCGACAGCTGTCCCCCAGGTGCTCTGCCTTTTTCAGAAAACAGCAGGTGCCCGGAGAACCAGCTGGAAGGGGGAGCATGGCCCTGGGCCCCGGGGCACCAAAGTGGCAAAACGGCAGCCGCTGGGCAGGCTGAGCTGGCATTTCTGACCTTTGTGGAGAGAGGGCGTCCTTAAAGGGACAGCGAGCTCTTTTCTTTCCTGGTGGCCGACGGCCAGTTCAGATGCCAGGCATTTGAAGAGGCCATTGTTCTGGCAATGGGAGATGGGGGCCCAGGCCGCCCAGTCTTTTTTTTTTTTTTTTTTTTTCCTTTTCCCGTTACCAGCCGCGTGTCCCCCTGTGATGTGAAGCCTGTCAAGGGTGGAGGGACGGTGAGCTCTCTTGGGCTCCCACCCTGCCCTCCTCCTCCACTGTCAGAAGGCAGGCTTGTCACCAAGGCTAAAGAACAGAACAGCCCTCACACAGCCGGTGGCTCCCCCTCCCCCAGGGCACCCGCCCCAGCAGAGAAGGAATGGTCTCTGCAGGCTGCAGCAGGCGAGGTGCCCCAGTGAGTTGTTTACTTGTCCCAGGTGAGTGGGGTCAAAGGGATAGGACTGGTTTTCTCCCAGTGCCTTTTGGAAACCGCCTGCCGTGGCACTGCCTTAGGGGTTCATTAGAACTGTGCATTCTAGGTTCTGATTCCAGAACATTTGGGGCCTAGGAACCTGAGTCTCAACAAGCACACCCTAGTTTTGAGAGCCACTCAGTAATTGCCAGACCTCACTGGCCATCAGAATCATGTGGGGACAGACAGAATCACGCTGTCTGCCTGGGGCGCACGGATTTGAGCAAGGGGGCCTCTCGTTAGTGGTTAAGAGCAGGTTCCCTGGACCTGGTCCACTGGGTTTGAAGCCTGGCCCCACCAGCTACTATCTCTATGATCTTGGGTAAGTTTCTCAACCTCTCTGTGCCTCAGTTTTCTTACCTGTAAGATGGGGATAAAATTTCGTACCTACTGTAGAGGGTGGTTGTGAGAATGAACAGACTTGCTGTTTATATAAAGTTCTCACAATAGACTTCGCACATCGGTCGTGCTATAGACGTTTTTTGTGAAATTTGTATTTTTATTTTTTTAAAGAATTATCTATTAGAGAAGGAAACAGAGTGAGTGTGGGAGGGGGGAGGGCAGGGGGAGAGAGAGGTCTACTGAGTGCGAAGCCCAACACAGAGCTCAGTCTCACGACCCCGAGATCACGACCTGAGCCAAAACCAAGAGTGAGACGCTTAACCGACGGGGCCACCCAGGCGCCCCTTTCTTTAATTTTTATGTTTTTGGTAAACTGATCACCCAGGTTGGTGATCATGATTGTCGAGCAGCCTTTTCACTAATCAATGTTACTTATTTATTTATTTTTTAAAGATTTCATCCATTCATCTAACAGACAGAGATCACAAGTAGGCAGAGAGGCAGGCAGAGAGAGAGGAGGAAGCAGGCTCCCTGCTGAGCAGAGAGCCCGACACCGGGCTCGATCCCAGGACCCCAGGATCATGACCAGAGCCAAAGGCAGAGGCTTTAACCCACTGAGCCACCCAGGCGCCCCTGTCGAGAAGCCTTTTAGAGGCAAGGTGCCCTGGCTAGGCCGGTCGGTGTGTTCCAGTCAGTGACCGGCGACTCTCAGCTGCACGTCACACAGACTTGCTCTGCGAAGGCGGCCCTGCCACGTGCCCCGTCCATCTCTTGGCCTGTAGGCTGAGGAGAGAAATCCCTGCCTGGCTTCCCTTCCACCTCTAGGCGAGGTGCTGTTGCTGAACCCTGGAATGCTGTCAGAGGGAGGCCAGAAGCCACATCTATAAGGCAGACTGACCTCTCCAGCAGGAATCAGAAGGGAAAACGAGCTGCAGGCCAGGAATAGCTAGACATAAATACAAGGTATTATAATAATTACCGTCCACACCCAGCTCAGTCCCCTGCCTTAAATTGAACCTTCTGTCCAGCCTTCCTGGCCTCAAGGAAGAAGAACGGACAGAAGCGTCCGCAGTAGCCCGGCGAGGGCAGGGCGGGGTGGCGGTGTGTAACCAGGGGTACGCGGGAGGCGTCACCCTCGGGAGCACCCCTGAGCCAAAGTGGGCACCAGGGGTTAGCGTGCAAACAAGTTTTTATTATAACTTTTTGGTTTTGCTCAACCACTGCTTTTCTGAAAATGATCCTGTTGGACTCGAGGTTTCCACGTTTAGTACTTGTCTCGGGGCTGCGCTCTCCTCCGGTGCTCTGTCATTTCTCTTTGCAGTCGGGAATCAGACTCATCCAGCTGCTCACAGACATGGCATGTGGTTGAGGAGGAGGTTGGGAGGGAGACGCCCCCCGTCTGGGGGGGCTGAGCTGCTTCTGCCTGTCCCCCCCGCCCCCCACCCCGGGGTGTGCTGGCGAAATCAGCAAGGCCGGGCAAAGGGCCTGGGGGTGAACGGGGGATTCTGATGCCATACTCCCAGGCTGTGGTATTTTATAGGTCCTGATAACAAGGGTTTTTGGTGAGTCAAATGCTGGATTATTTAGAAGAAAACAAGTCAGTCCTCCAGGGCATGTCTTGTGGATATTTTCCATCTTGATGACAAATGTCAGCATACAGGGAACGCAGCAGTGGGCAGACTTTTCCTAGCGTCCACTCACTCCCACTTGGGCATATTTTACGAGATTTCCAGGAAGCCTCACAGGACCACTGCTGTTCTTGGTGGGGGTTTTGGTACCTTTGGTGGCTCAGAAACCCACAGTGATAACGCAGGAACAGGACCTCGGTGGATGGAGACGCTCGTTTTGTCCACTTCCCCGGGGAGAAAGAGTTGGCTGTCTGCCCTGTTACTTAAGAATATTGATTCATCATTTTGGAGGCTAATGGAAGAACTGGTTTCTTTTTCTTCTCGTCGGAGAAGTGGCAGGGAACGTCCTGCTTTGGGTGGGAATCTGGGCTGGATGAGATCAAAAGGCCTTTCTGCTTTGAAGATGGGCAGAGTCTGTGCACGGGTTTCTGTCCCCAACAGTTGAGGGAAGACCTTGCCTCTCGATTTGGGGAAGAGGAATGTGCAGAATAGAAACAGATGTCAATCCCTAAGTGGTTTTCGGTGCAAGAATCAGAAGGTCCTGCACTCGTTCACAGACCGGGGCCTTCCTGTCATCCAGGACCGGGGCCCTCGGTGCCACAGATGATGTCTCGAGTGGGGAGGTTTGGGACGGTCATCTGCACCCTCCTGGAGTTGGGGATGGGAAGCCAGCCTCTTGACTGGGCACCCGCCCTCCGTGAGCCAGCCTCTTACAACGCTGGCCTGCCCAAACGCTTATTATTCCCCCATATTTCAGACCCAATTATGCCACCTGATAACCTCCCTTCGGAGAAACAAGAAATAAGCTTCTTTACTCCTTTGGCTTTCTTCCTTTTTTTTCTTGAAGATTTTTTTTATTGATTCATTTGCAAGAGAGTGAGAATGAGAGCATGGTGAGAAGCAGACCTCTGCTGAGCAGGGAGCCTGACACAGGCTCCATCCCAGGACTCCAGGACTGTGACCTGAGTTGAAGACTCTGTCCACCCGAGTCCCGTCCCCCCCTTGATCCCAGGCGCCTCCTCCTTTGGCTTGCTTTCTTCTCTTCCTCTTCTCAAATATTTGATACCCTGCTTACTCTGAGGCAACTGTCCTTTAGTCTAAACATCTAATTAATTACCTTACAGTTTTGTGTAGGGCAGGATTTCCCGACCCACACTGTCTTCCTTATCTTATCTGTATAGGAGCCCTTGTAAAGCCTGGTCCTATTTCTAAGTACGCTCCTACCAGTATGACCTGTGGCAAGTTCGTTACCTCTTTCCCTTGCTTCTGTTGATGAGGCCAAGTTCATTTTAATGCTTCTCACAGGCCCATTGCAGTTTTGGTCCATGCCGAGCTTTGGTCTTTGCCCAGTGGTAACTAGACTTTAGCACTCCATCGAGCTTTGCAGAAGGAAGGTCCTTGCCAGAAGGTCAGGGGCTTATTCTGCCATCCCCCTTGCATCAGGCAGGCTCCAGGGTCTGGAGTGTGTGGCTGAATGATCCCCAGTGTGTGGACTGTGAGAAGGGAGTTGGATTTGGGTGAGCTTTGATTCAGCTGGAGGGCGTGGTGTGGCCAGGATGTCCTAGCCTGTGTATGTGGCAAGTCAGTGTCCCCAGCTTGCCAGCCAGCTACTTAATCTCCTTACTCTGATCACTTCTGCCCCTACCTATCCCAGACCCTTTTAGCTTTTGACCGGAAGACTCAGGCGGTGCCAAAACTCTTCAACGAGGATTGGCTTTGAGTTCAGAAAGAGAGGTACCGTCCAGCTGCCCAGCATAGCCCCTCAGAGAGCATTTGAGCTCTGGAGATTGCAGAGGTTGGAGGAGGAGAAGCAGTTAGTTCAAGGTCATGATGTGGTTAGAAGAGAGAAGGTAGAAAGAGACCAGAGCCACAGCTCGTGGCCTGGGTCGCTGGCACTGTCTGCTGTGGTCAGTGGTACCCTCTCTTCCTGCGTCTCTCTCTCTCTGGTCACAGAGCTCATCTTTTTGCTACTTACTAGCATTTGGAGGTGTGGGTGGTGAACAGGGATCAGGGACTTCAGAGCAGGAAATAACTGGGGGGCGGGGGTCATCTACACCAACCCCTTCTTGGATGGGCAAACTGCGGCCCAGAGAAAGGGTAGGACTCGCTGAGGGTCACACACCAGTGTTACTAGGTGCCCCATACTGCATGAAGGTGGACACTCTTTTAAAGTGTGTTTTGGATTGTGGCACGTTGGTTACCCCTCTGTGAGCCCGCGTTGTCCTCGTCTAGAGTCGAATGTATGTCGGGTCCCTGTCTTTGAGGAGGCCCGTCTTGGGAGCAGTAGCATTAGCAGCCCTGCGGGACCCTTTGAAGAGGAGTGATCGAGGGGGCTAAGTGCCACTCCTGGACACGTTTGGGGAAAATGGATACAGAGAAAAGATGTCCGTAGGTATGGACAGTCTCCATCAGGGGTAAGCCCAGCCAGGGTCTGCAGCCCCACCATGCACGTGGGTACCTCTGCCGAAAGCCAGGTGCTGGACAGCACTTCCAGAAGGCCATTTTTCTGTGCCACCCTAAGACAAGAGAGATCATGGAAGTTCCCTCAGTGCCCGTGTAAGAGCTCTGGAGAGTCAGCACTGATTTGGGGAGGAGCTGGGTCAGGATGCTTGAAGAATGGGCTCTGGTGCTTTGCTTTCCACCCGGGTTTTCCGTCTTGCCTGGCCCCATGGCCAGCCCAACTTCTGAGACACGTGGACACGTGGGGTGGTTAGCCTCTCTAGCATGCCCCAAAGACCCCCAGCTGGGGACAGCCGTTGCCTGGACTGGGATTTCTCCTTCACTCCACGATCCCCCTACCTCTTCCGCCCTATCACAGCACTCTTTCCATCCTTCTCACCAGCATCCAGGGTTGCACAGGGACCTAGCAGTGGGATTGTCAAGATGTGTGCCCCCTTAGCTGCCAAAGCCACCTGGTTCTCTAGGGCTAAGGGAAGAGGGTGGAGGGGATGGTCATGTGGCCGCAGTCTCCAGCCTGTGGCAGGAGGGACTCAAGATCTCTTCTTAAGTACATGTCAACATCTTAACTGGGGCACCAGCAAGCAGGCTTCTCTCGTTTAAGACCTTAATCCAGGATTAAGGAGAGGTCAGTTACCTCTGCGGAGAGGTGATTTGGAGAGGGCTTAGTCTCTCTTAATAGCCTGTAGCAGACAGAGGTAGAAGGCCTGGCATGGTTATCTGCCTGTCCCAGGGGTCTAGAACGCTCTGGAAGTCCCAGGCTTGTACCGAATTCCTGAGTCTGAGACTTGGCCTCTTCCTTACACTTTGGCTCCACGTCCCTCAGTGCTTCCCTATGCGCACGCATTCCTTCGGGCTAAGTCGTGTATGTCTTAGGTTGCAAAGAATCCTGGAAAAGACGCAGGGGCAGATTTGCCTTGCAGGAGATTTACCAGAAAGCGCTCGGGAACAAACCTGTAAGTGAGCGAGGGAATCAGGCCCAGGCAGAGGAGGAAGTTAAACTTTGATGAACTTGCAGGAGGCGTTGGCCACTTCCAAGAGAAGCTCTGGTTCTAGAACGGCCTTGCAGTCATCCCAAATGAAGGCAAAGGGGCAGGTTTTTGCGTCCTCTCGCAGAGGGACTGTCCAGTAGGTGTGGTCTGTCTTCACAGAGGGGACATTATCCTTTGGGCGAGGCTGCTCTCTTTGGTGAAGGGCACCTCCCAAAGAGGAGCTTGGTTGTGACCCACCAGCAGCTTTTAGTCCAGAGAGCTAGGGAAGTGAGTGCCTGGTTCTGGAGGGGAGCTTGGAGGGGAGTTCTGGAGGTAACCATTGCGGGATGTTAACTCACGCAGCCCGCGGACTTGCACTTGACCTTACGTCTTCTCGTCCTCACACTCACCCTTTTATAGAACAGGTGTTATCTGCCTTTGACCGAGAGAGTCACATGCGAAGGGGCTGAGGGTAGCTGGTGGCAGTCCAGGACGTGGTGACTCTTCGGGTAGTGGAAAGAACGGTAGACTCAGTGGTTTGTGTTCTTATTTAATCCTCTTGCGTGTTAACCTGTGTTAGCCCTGGGATGTGGGCCCAGTTAAACTACTTAATTTGCATAATGAAGTAATTAGATTAGTTCTGTGCTCATGTTTTAAAGGTCCCTGGCCCCACGTGTAGTCACCTTCCTGGTAGTCCCTTGGTTTAGGGCGTTCTTGCTTGGGCAGTTAGAATTGCCCGGAAGGAGGACAGCTTGCCTTTTCCTGTTCAGTGACGTTCTCAGGTTGGCCCTAGGGTCACCAGTCCCACCTGTTACCCTCTTCACTTTTTACACTTTAGTGTCTCTGTGCCCTTCTGTGGCTTCTGGACTCCAGATAGACTCCTGCTGCCACCTGCTTCCCACAGAGTCATGATCACAGGCTGATTTATCCTCATTTTCCCCAATCCCATGAAATCAACTCCAGTCCCTTCCCTAGACTTTTCCACATACAAGATGTAATGTTCCTTTTTTTTTTAAATCTTATTCATTGATTTGGCAGAAATAGAGAGAGCACAATCAGGGGGAGTAGCAGGCAGAGGGAGAGGGGCAGTGGACTCCCAGCTGAGCAGGGAACCTGACACGGAGCTCCATCCCAGGACCCCGGGACCATGACCTGAGCCAAAGGCAGACGCCTCTGAGCCACCCAGGTGCCCCTAAGATGTAATATTCTGATCCCATGTGGGGATTTGCCCTTTCTCTCTGGGGAAGAACACTTTCAGTGCCTGCCCCCTTCTGTAGATTCTCACCGTGGCCACGGAGCACCTGCTTGAATTCTGTAGATCTGGGAGAGGGAGAAAGTTTCACCACACTGAAGAACATCACCACACTTACCCAAGCTTGTCCTCTCTTTTAAAAAAAGAGCAATTTTCAAGACCAGAAGAATAGAGCAGATGTAACTGGGTGGAATTAAAACCCAAGGATCAGAGAAAAGAACATGGGAGGATTTGACCTTCCTAGATTTGCTCCCGTTTCTAGTCCTTGGTGGGTGACATCTTGGGGGTACGGAGTAAACGTGCAGATGTGCTCGTAATCTTTGTGGCTCCGTTTCTGTTCCGTGAAATTGGGATAATAACTGCAGTATAACCCAATGGAACCTTCCTGAAGTGCCTAGAATGAGACCTGGCACATAGTTCTCAAGGAGTATTAGTTCTGATTATTATTTGGGAAATCATGAGAAGAGATGAAAAGTGTCTTAGATTAAAAAATGTGACTTCTGGGAAATACAGATTATTAGACTATACTTTCAGAAGTAATTTCTCTATTACATTTCTAGAGAATTAATGTTACTGCCATACAGACCAGCGGTGGGTTCAACTTTGGCTGCACCTTGCAGACACCTGGAGAGCTCAAAAAACACGATGCCTGACCATCACCGTCAGTCACTCTGATTTAATTGGTAGTGGCGGGGGGTGACAGGGCACTGGGGATGTGTATAAGCTTCTAGGTGATTCTAAAGGGCAGCCAAGTTGGGGTGGGCCACCTGCATAGACCCATTGAGCAGATTTATAGTTGATCCTGGGTGAAAATCTAGAGTGGATGTTTAGAAAAAGGTGATACGCAGAGACTAACTATTCTGTTCGTGTGGGATTATGAGGAAATTGGGAGAAGGGGGTTGGCATGCATGGTACAAGGGGTTTGGCCTAATACGTATTATTATATGTTATATATGTATATATGTGTGTATGTGTATATGTGTGCATATATATAATATGTACGTTATGTGTGTGTGTGTGTGTGTGTGTGTGTGTATAGCATATATATTATAATATGTTCCCAGTGGGCTAGGGTCTGGGTCTCTGTGTCCTGCTGCCTCGAGACTGGTTGGCTCTTGTAGTAGCTGCCCAGGAGCGGGCGCTGGGTCACCACAGAGTGGAAACAGTGTGAGAGTCGGCTGCGCCCTCACTCCCCTCTCCCCAGCTCTCGCTTCAGTTTTTAATCACGTAGACATCACGGCTCCTCATGTGACAGACGCAGTATTCATGACATGTCTTGGGTTGCAGCTGGGTCAGAGACAACCAATATACCCTTTCGGACACCCCCCGCCCAGCTTCTGAGGATCAGAGTCTGGGTTGGGGAACTCAAGGCCGGGTGGAAATGTGCAGATTATCAGCTGTCTCGCGTGAAGTGTTCATACAACATGGGCAATATCCTGAGCATTTAGGTCTGGAAAGAGTTGTTTCATGTGGTCTCCGGAGCACCTCATGACCGAGGTACCCCAACTCCTATGCACTACAGAGACCTTTAGTGAGGGCCTCTTGTATTTTGATTTCTTTGGATATACGTGGACCTTTCTGGCTAACAATTTAACTCTGTTTTTCTCTTGCAAACGTGAACAGCTCCTGTGTGTGTGTGCCCCACTCACACTTCCTTGGCCCTTTGACACTCTTTGGCTGCCCCCAGTTGACGGAGGCAGCGTTTCAGCATGGCGGGGGGCAGGCTGGGCGTCAGAGGGCTGGGAGATGAATCCTCACTCCTGTCTGTCATCTCTGTGACCTGAGGAAATCGTTGCGATTCTGAGGTATCTCACCTTTTCCTCATCTGTAAAGCAGCATTGACGTGAGGATCGAAGGAAGGGATATGTATGAAATCCAGTAAGTCTCTGTCTGGCTGGTAGAATGCTCCAGATGCTTCTGGCCATTTTGTTATTACCGTGTGCCTTGAGGGTTGGGGATGCCGCTGCTGTTCACTCACTGCTGTGCAGGCCGTGGGTGAGCGTCCAGTCAGGAGACAGAAGCACGTCATTAAGTGGATAGGAAGGATTTAATGTTAAGAATCACTAACAAGTAACAGAGAGCTCTAAAGCAACGCAGGAATAACATGTGGGGACCAGCCTCCATCTTTAGATGAGGGCAGAGCTTCCAGCAGAGGAACATGGGGTGGTCGCCACACAAGGCCCAGATCCAGAGTTCTTTGGAGAGGGTGTGGTTGTGGCCCCGTGTGTGGCCCAGAAGCTTCCCGAGGTGCTGCAGGCTGGGGCGGTTAAGCTGGAAATTCTCCCTGGAAGGGTGGGGGCAGTGAGGCTTCATAGGAGACTGGTGGAAGTGGACAGGGTACAGCTCCAGCATTGTGAGGCAGGGCAGAGAAGGCTGGATTTGGACCTGAGGGGCCATAAATGGATCACTGGCCGGAGCAGGAACAGGGGGACGTTACCTTGCAGTGTCGTTTCAAGGATTAAATGCAAAATTATGATTATAACTGGTTATGGTTAAGTACAAGAACTTTCTGAAGTGCCTTTACTTCATAGGTGTTTGTTTATGGAAGTAGCATGGTGTAGTGAGAATGTAGATTTTATTTTATTTTATTTTATAAAGATTTTAGTTATTTGACACAGAGAGAGAGAGCGCGAGCTCAAGCAGGGGGACCGGCAGAGGCAGAGGGAGAAGCAGACTAGACTCCCTGTTGAGCAAGGAGCCGGATGCGGGGCTTGATCCCACGACTCAGGGATCATGACCTGAGCTGAAGGCAGACACCTAACCGACTGAACCATCCAGATGCCCCAAAACGTAGATTTTAGAAATACTTGTGTGACCTTGGGGAAGGATTGGCTTCTATACTTAGTTTTCTCACCAGATTAAAGAAAAATTTTATAAGGAAATAAAATATGGGGCTAACACGTGGTTGAGTCTCAGTACATACTAGATTTCTGTTCCTTTTCCTTCCTTGACTTACCAAACACTTTAAGAATCTCCTAGATGCTTATGCTGCATAAAAGCACCTGTGTTTTGGATGATAATAGTAATACAGTCAGGTTCACTTTTTTTAAAAAAAGATTTTATTTATTTATCTGACAGAGAGAGAAACCACAAGTAGGCAGAGAGGCAGGCAGAGGGGGGGGGGGGGAAACAGGTTCCCTGCTGAGCAGAGAGCCCGATGTGGGGCTCCATCCCAGGACCCTGGGATCATGACCTGAGCCTTAGGCAGAGAGAGGCTTAACCCACTGAGCCACCTGGTGCCCCGTCAGGTTCACTTTGCCTATCATTCAAGAAATTCCGATTTAGTTAAAATGTTTGAAAGGACGTAGTATGTAAAAAAAGCCTTTTGATTTCTCGTTGGGATGGGAATAGGATTCAAAGCTATAATAAGACCTTATCCTTTGTCCCCCATTCTTGTCCCCAGCAGTTATTAAGTACCTGAGGCGAACAAGATGCTCCGTGGACACCGACCTTCTTTTTATAGAATGCGATCAGACAGGAGTGGGTTGAGTGGGACCGGATTGGATTTGCAGGTGTACCTTAACTTCTCCTTCTCCCCCCCCCCCGCCCAATTCCTCCAGGGCACTCTTTAGAAAGTGCTTTTGATACCGCACAGGACTCAGAAAACCTCTTTTCCTTTCAAAAATAGAAACTAATGTCAGTTTTCCATATCTCTAAGGGAAAGGTTTGATTCAGAAAAAGATACCTACTTTTATCTCCATTTCCTAAATTCATTTACAGAAAAGCAGTTTGGGAATTTAGGTGACAAATAGCTTAGCTGTTAAAAGGCCAGTGTTGAGTTGGGGGGGAGGGGCGGGCAGCGGGGGCGGGGGTAGGGGCGCGTACGTTGAATCTGCAGAAATGCAGTTTGCTCCGTTAGGGGCACAGGTCTTGGATCTCCTAGACTCAGCAGCCTGGGCAGAGTTCGTGCTGGGACTTCCAGGGAGTGTGAGGGAGCAGTGCTAATCTGTTAAACACGGTTAGCACAAGAAGGCCCCTGGTCTCCTGATGACGTCAGTAGCACCTTTGTTCTTCATGGGTGATGCAGTGGTTAAGAGAGGGACTTGGGGAAGGCAGCCAGGGTTTTGGATACGCGTTCTGCTCCTTATAAATCAAATACTACTGGAAAGTTAGCCAGCCCCCTACCTCTTAGTTAACCCATCAGAAAAAACGGGGATGATAAGTACCTGTTTTATAACATTGTCGGCAGGATTAAAGAGGTCATTCACATCAGTAGTAGCAAGTTGCATCGCACATAGAAGATACTGTTTCTGTTTTTTTATCAGGATTGTTTTGTTTTAAGTAGCTCAAGTGAGGAGCTGCTGCTGCTTCTTCTTCTTCTTTTTTGTTGTTGTTGAAGATTTTATTTATTTGACAGAGAGAGAGAGTACAAGCAGGGGGAGCGGCAGGGTGAGGGAGAAACAGGTTCCCTGCTGACCGCAGAGCCTGATGTGGGGCTCGAACCCAAGACTCTGGGATCATGACCCCAGTTGAAGGCAGACGCTTAACCGACTGAGCCACCCAGGCGCCCCAAGTGAGGAGCTTCTAATCGTTAAAGAAAGGCTTACGATTTAGAGTAGACGTAGTCCAGATTCTCTGATTTGCCTGCTCTGTAACTTCCCTATTATTTAATGAGGTCCAACTGGGGAGGGGGCTGGCAGAGATTTTCGTGATGGGGGGCTGAGGGTGGGAAATAACGTGTATATTTGCATGCAGCTTAAGGAACTGAGATATTTCTTTTTTCTTTCTTTCTTTTTTTTTTTAAGGTTTTATTTATTTATTCATTTATTTGAGTGAGAGAGAGAGAGAGCTGAGCATGGGAGGCAGAGAGAGAAGTAGTAGGCTGTCTCCTAAGCAGAGAGCCCGACATGGAGCTTGATCTTAGGACCCTGGGATCATGACCTGAGCTGAAGGCAGACTCACAACCAGCCAAGCCACCCTGGTGCCCCAGACACTGAGATTTTTCTTAGGTCCAAACTTAGTTGAAGGTTTCAGAAGTAGATCTTTCATTGTTTTTTTCTTTTTTTTTTTTTAATAGCTATTGTTTCTAACCAATATTGGTCATAATATTTTTATTTATCAGACTGGTGTTGTGTCAGATACAGTGAAAAGCTTGTCACATGTGTTCACCTCACTTAATCCTCCCACAGTCCAGGAAGATTCTGTTACTTTTTGACTCAAGATGAGGAAGCCTGAAACTTAGTGACACCGACTTTCCAAAGGTCACAGAATCAGTTACTGAGAGAGGCCGCATGTGAAGTCAGGATCGTCCCACCTGTTAGCCTGCCCTTTTAACCACATTGATTAATCTCAACCTTGAAGCTCCTAACACAATAGGGGACGTAGAATTGTTTCAGAAGAAAGATGAATTTGTGCATTTTGTACTCGAAGTAGGAAAGCTCCCAAAGAGTGAGTATGATTTGTCCAAAGTCACGTAGTAGGTGAGTGGGGAACCAAGAGGAGAGCGCTGGCTGGTTGACTCCACCGACCCCTTTGTCTTTGTCTTAATAGAGGACGGAACAGTCAGTACAAGGACATTAGGACATTTACTGAACACCTGGGCTGTACCTGGTACTCCTACATGTTGGAGGGACATGAAAGAAGTAGCCTAGAATCTTCTTAGAGAAAGCCAACAGAGCGAACAACAGAATCTCCAGTTTGGTTCCAGATTGTGTACGGTCGTTTATAACGGCAGAGGTGGGGGAGGTACTAGCTTTTCTTGGGTGCTTTTCCATGCATTTATTTTATTGCATCATTTTTTTTTTTTCCAATGGTGTACAAGAGGAAAGAGAAACTGTTGGCTTTTTCGGATGAAGAAGCCAAGTCTGAGATGGGGGTAGATGAGCTTACACAGGGTCACAAAGCCACAAAGCAGCAAAACTTAGCTTTGCATGCTAGTTCAACTCCAAAGTGCAGGCTCTTTCTGTGGAGTAACAGAGAGGGGAAGGAGTGGGGCGGTCCAAAGGGAGGAAGGTATTTCAGAAGAGGTAGGACGTGAGCCAGGCAGGTAGGGGTGGGTAGAGTTGGCAGAGTACGTGTCCCAGGACATTTCCAGCACACCGTTCGTTGGAGCTGAACTTCCTTTAGGTTCATGGTCAGTGGAGTCCAGACACTCAACCTCTCTGCTTCCTGGATACCACGAGGCTGTTCTTTTATCAACAAGCTGCAGACAGAAACAATCCTGGAAAGACCTTTAATGCGAAGCCTATAAGGCTTGGCAATCCCAGAGTGAGATGTTTTGCCAACAGATGCCCGAGAAGTATTAGCTCCCAGAGTGGGTCTGGTGACCAGGACAAAGGTGACATCAATGGATTATAATTAGTATTCACCTTCAGCTCGTTATCCTGTGCAGACAGACAAGACTCTGTCCTTCAGGAACATCCTAAGGGTGAGAATGCATAAACCAACCCTTTGTTCCTGAAAGTGTGGCCCTTGGAATGGCAACATGGGCATCCCGTGGGGGTCTCGGAGAAAGGCCAACCGTTGGGCCCTCCCTGAGACCTCCCCCCTCTCAGAACCTGTGGTTTAACAAGATCCTAGGGGGACCAAAGTTGGTGAAACACTGAGCTGACCATCATCATTCTTTTTGTTGTTTGTTTGGGCTCATGGTTGGGCTTCGCCTGGTACTCGATCAGAAGACAACAGTGATAACTGCAGAGGCTCATAGGCATGCTTGGGGCATTGGCTAGTTGATTTTCGTGGGATTTCCAGCCCAGTGATCTGGATTCCCAGCTCAGCCTTTCTTGCTGTGGGACCCTCGACTTTCCAGGGCTGCTCAGCATCCTTATGTTAGATGTGGTCGTAGTGAGGCCTGTATAGAGGAGTGTTGTGGAAATCAGATGAGTTTGATTTGAGGGGGAAAGTGCTTTTTGAGCCATGGATGACTTTCACAGTATTCACTGATACCCGTTGAAGAGACTGCCTCTGGTCTGGAAAAAACACTCACTAGGGACTGTTTCAGTAGCCCTGAAATCACTGCATTTCGGTGAACGGGCAGGAGGAAGAACCTTCCTAAGGCGCAGCTTAGGACTTTGGAAAACTCAGAGGAGCCTCCTTTGTCACGAGGGCGGGTGCTCTCCTCGAGTGTTGTTTTCCGTGGCTGCAAGCGTCTGCCCTCCGTCGTGGAATCTGGGGCAGGCTACCCTGAAGAGGTCCTCAGCCGTTTTCTCGCATGGATTGTGGTCTCCAGCACAGCCTTCCTCCCCTCCTCTGTTCCCAGGGCTCCGGCAGGGAGTGCCGCTGTCATCCTTTGAGAGAGGCAAGGCTCTATTTTGAGCCAGGCGCCTGTGTTTTGACTGAGTGTCCCCTCCTTGATACAGGTTGACCTAATAGGCAACACCTGGGAAATAATTGGTGGCGGCCAAGGGCGCAGCAGTCTCCTGGGAGCATCATCTTGTGTTCTGTCAAATGGGGAGGATGAAGAGGAAATCATGCTCGCCGCCCGGGCGGCTCTGTCCTCCAGCCCGGCATGAATAATGGAGAGCTGGCAAGCTGACTGCACCAGAGAGTTCCGTTATGTAAAGTGGCAGGCGGCAGGGTGTGTGTGTGTGTGTGTGTGTGTGGGCGCGCGCGTGCGCGTGCCCGCGTGCACAGGGGTGCGTGGCTGAGTGTGCGCGCGCGCACGTGTGCAGGGGCCGGAGAACAGCTGTCTGTGAGAGAGAGAGAGAGAGAGAGAGAGAGAGAAAGGGAGCCAGGGCGAGGGAGAGGGGGACTTCTGTAGGCTGCGCGACCACACCAAGTAACAGCCGCCGGGGGAGGGGCAGGAACTAAGGGGGGTCATGCTGACAGTTCCAGAGCCGTGCGAAACAGCAGAGCAAGGCAGCTCCCAGAGCTTATGAGCACCCCGCCCCCACTCCCTTCCCCGCTAGAACCAGGGCTGTGGGGTGGGCATGGAGGTGAGTGCCCTCCGCCGTCCTCAGGGCCCCCGCTCCCCGCCCCCGCCCCCCCCACTGCCCAATGCATGAATGAATGAGTTCCTCCGCACTGCACTCTACTACCGTTCCTAATGGCTTCCAGGTTAGTGCTCACTGACGCTTGTGTGTGTGTATGTGTCAGTCTATCTTTGTTTCCTCCGGGCAATTTTTTTTTTTTTTGGAGGGGTGACTCTCCCCCCACCTCTGGTTGGGGGGGGGGGTCCGGTCGAGGCCCTGGGGGCTGTAAGGAGGAGGACCTGTCTGTCTGGCCGTGTGCTTTTTCCAGCTGGCGCAGGCTGCTCGGAGCTGCTGAGAACACAAACCTTCCACGACAGTAAAATCCGGAGTCCATGTTGTTTGCTTCTGTTCTGTGTTGGGGGATCCGAAAGGAGCCGGTGTGACATCATGCTGCGGAGATGTTCCTTCCCTCCCTGGCTTTTTTCTTTTCTCCCCGCTTCCTGCCCTCCTTCATATTAGCCCTGCTTCAGCAGACCTTTGGAGCACTGAAGGGTGGGCCCTGGTCGGGTGGAGGGAGGGGGTGGGCTGGACGCAGGGGTCCCCTTGGCCAGCAGGACTTATTCAGGGTCCCATAACTTGGAGAACAGAGGCCAGTGGACTGAATTAGCGGTGCGTCATGGAGACCTGGCCTGAGCCTCTGGGGGAGGTGTGGACAGGCCATGTGCTCCTGTTCTCCACCCACCAACTTAGCTCCGCGGTGCCCCTGGTGGGGGCTCGGTGACCAGAGCTGTGGTTAGCAAGGGAAAGGAGGCAGGCTGGAGGGTTATAAGGCAGGCCACCCTCTCAGATAGGAACAGATGCTGCTTTTCCCACAGGGAGAGGACCCTGGGACGGCTGGATCTGGCTGGCGGAAGGAGAGGACCAGAGGGGAAGTTGATAGCTCCTGTCTCAGGGAAATAAAGGGATTTGTTTATTCTTTGGCTTAGCCTGCATTTGGCTCAGAGATTTGCCATGTGTTTTCAGAAAATAGATACCCAGTGGCTGGTCCTTACTCCCCCACACCTCCTTGCATTGTTAGTTATTTGCTTGATTTAGACAAGTGGAAGGGTGGGGGGAGACTTGAAGCTCTCTGTCTCCCTGGGACTCAGCCAAGCTCTCAGCCAGGGCTGGGGAGAGGGAACTTTGTCTCTTTACCTTCTCTGACACTTGCTAGCAGACTCCGCTTCTGCGGACACCCTCTTCCTCCTCTGCTTCCCGCCTTCCCTCTCTCCCCAGCTAGCCTTGAATGGCACTCCACGGGTTAGAGAAGTTTAGGACCACGCTGGAAAAAGCTGACCTTGAAAGAAGGGAAAGGATATTGGGATGTTTTGAAAGGGGAGCTGCCCACGGCAGAAGCGTGTCAGTGTCGAGGCCATGGAAAAGTAGTACCCCCCTGGGAAAGAACGAAGGAAAGGGAGCTTTTGTATACTACCTAGAAGAAATGTCCTCTCTTTCCTGGTCTTTGCTTCTCTTCTGCAGGTGGGAGCACACCTGAGAACTTTGCCCTCCATTTGTGAGGTCATCAAGCACAGGTTCTTTGTCTGTGGGACACAGACACCCCCTTCCCCAACTTGACGGAAGAGAAGCGGGCTCACAGGAAAGACCTTTTTCAAGGTCATACATGGTCAGGCCAAGGGTTGGCCCACTGTTTCTGGAAAGAGCCAGGTAGTAAATATTTTCAGCCCTGTGGCCCATGCTGTTCTCTGTTGAAGTGACTCAAGTCTGCTTTGTCCAGCAGAAGCAGCCGCAGACACAGTCTGTGAAAGAGTGCACGTGGCTGAGCTCTCAATAAAACTTTATTGATGGACCCTGAAAATTCCATTGCATATAGTTTTCACATGTCACAAGATACTCTTTTTCCCCCAACCATTTAAAAATGTAAAAACTGTTCTTAGCTTGTGGGTCATTAAAAAAAACTGATGGTGGGTTGGATTTGGCTTATCTAGGTCATAGTTTGCTAGCCCTAAATTAGACAGTCTGACTGGAAGGTCCTGATGATCACCTGAGACCTCCTTAGAAAGGTCTGAAGGGAGCAGGCAGCCCTCACTATACGTGTGTTTGCACACACGCACCCTTCGGTTCCTGGTAATGGACCAGACAGGGCTGGACTCAGTCTTCCTAATGACCTCAGAGCTGCTCCCTGCCAGTTCGGCAAAACCTCAATTTATCTGTGAGTCAAGCTATGAGGGTCCAAGGAACCCATGTTTGTGGACCAGGAGGAGGGAAAACATTTGCTGAGGACTTGACATCTCCCGATAAGAGAAATCTCTGTGATGTCTGTGGTTTTGCATCTGGCCTGGAAATACATAAACATTCAGAATTGTGATACAACCTGAGTCGGGGTGAGAACTGGATGGAGTTTTCATCATCTCACCGAACTCGGGTTTGTCCGGTTAGGGGAAGGGATGGGGGTGGGGTGTTCCTTGTAGGGCTGTGCATACGTATGGTGTACATGCATACATTGTCCTTAGCCTATAGGCTGTAGCCAGACTCGTAAGAGAACAGTGACTAATTCCAGAATCTCCTGATTCAGGAGATGATTCCAAAAATATATGTTTGCATTCTGATTTCCAAAAGCACATGGGGTGGTGGTTCTGCTCTATTCTGAGCTCATCAGAGTGCTTCTCTGTGGGATTACATTTCTGGGTTTGAGAATATGAGGGGGATTGGGATGAACTGGGATTAATTCAGAGGAGAGTGAGCCCCGTGGCTGCGGGGTCCATAGCCAGGCTGTGCGAGCGAGGCCGGAGGGGCTGGCAGATCTGGAGGAGAAAGCGCTGAGGGATCGTGCAAACTGTATAAATTGCACATTTAAGAATTACGGGGACCTGGGTGGCTCTGTCAGTTAAGCGTCTGACTCTTGATTTTGGCTCAGGTCCTGATGTCAAGGTCATGGGATCAAGCCTGAGTCGGGCTCTGCACTCAGCAGGGAGTCTGCTTGAGATTCTCTCTCTCTCTCCCTCTACCCCTCCTCCCCTCGCATGCACCCACCTGCTAGCATACCTTCTCCCTCTCTCTCTCACAAATTCATAAATTAATTAATTTTTTTAAAAGGAATTAGATTATTCTATGTCTGCCAGGGAAGTAGAAAATAGGACCTTTGGTAGAAAGCCACAGGAAATAGTTTGAGCTTAAAATAAAAAGAGTTGTCCAAAGGTGAACCAAACCACGTCATCAATTAAGTATCTTTTCCGCCGCTTGAGGCATGATCTAAACAGAGATTTGGTGGAGAGATGGTAGGACAAACGATTTTTAACTTCTGAAAGTAGGTTTGAGGAACTGGAATCATTCCGCCGAAAGAAAGGAGAATAGGAACACAGGAAGGGTTCTAGCTAATGAACTGACCTCGAGTCCTGGAAAGCTGAAATGGAGAAAGTGGCATTAAATGCATTATAACAGGCTTTTGTTTTAATCATTGGGAACTTCCTGATGGTAGTGGAGGGCAGTGAGAAGGATCCCAAAGGGGGGCTCTGGACTTTTGTACCCGGAATACATTTTCAAGTAGGACGAAGCCTCTCAGGTCTGTCTGCTTCCAGCCAGGCATATTGGCTGACCTCTTATAGTCGTCTTTGTTCTGAAATTCCTGTGATTTTAACGTAATGGTTGTTCTTCAGCCTGTTTCCGTTTGCTCTCCAGCAGAAAAGTAAATCCCAACTGGACTTGAATCCACAGGGGTCTGGAAAGGTTTCGCTGCACTTGGCTTTGACAGTGAGGGTAGGGAGGAGTGGGGAGGGGGGTGTATGGGAAGGGTGTTCTAAGTGCTGCTGCTTCACCCTTCGTCCCCTGCACCCTACACACCCTTCGACTGCTAGACCGCCGAGCTCAGAGCTTTCTTCGGACGGCATGGCAGCAGCATGTCCTCCTCCTGTCGTGTCTCTGTGGGGATTAGGTGGCCTCCACACTTCTCGCATAATTCAAGCTGAAGCTCCGAGAGGAGCGTTTGCCACCAGATCATACATAGGGAAGGGGCTGAGTCAGGGCTGGCCGGCTCCCTTGGCAGTTAGTGAGGGGAGCAGTTTTGACTGAATCCAAGGAGCTCTTATCACTGGGGTTGGGTGGGAGAGACGGACATGTAATAGTGTTAGTTCATTACATGTCTCTCTCCCACCCGATTGTGTGTTCCTTAGAGGGACAGCCTGTATCCCTAATGCCTAGAACGTTACCTGGCATGGAGTGTGGTCTCCTCAGCTGTTGGATGGGTGGATGGATGGATGGGGGATGGATGACGGAGACATGGATCGTGTTCAAGTTCCTTTCAGGCTTAGCCACAACATTTCTCTTGCAGAGGATGGGGGAGGGGCCCTTGAGGGGCAAAGGAAGTTCTATTCAGTTGAACCCCTCCCGGCCTTGTTCCAGTGGTTTGTGGCCTCCCAGTGGACTGGAAATCTCTTTCAAGGAAGGGGGCTTCCTTAGATAGGCTTAGCACCTTTCTGCTTTGACAAGATCCCATCTTCCTAGCGCTGAGGCTTCTGGAATACTTTTGGTGGGATTGTGCTTAGATTTGGCTGAGACTGATAGTGAGTCAAATTTGAAAGTATTAAGTCCCTACCGTGTGCCCGTCACCACGTTTGATATTGTGTGTTTAATCTTCGTGTGTCTGCATAGAGCCCTGACACAGTCACTGCCCTGTGGGGCTCTTGGGATGAATAAATAGGTTTCTCAGGGTTGGAGGTGCAGAGTAGGTGTTGAGGAAATGCTTGTTCACACAGACATCCAGTCAGCACTGTTAGCTCACTTTCCAAAGACTGACGTTCAGGGAGAGCTGGGTGGATCATGGTGACCACGAATCATGGAGAAATAAGGACCATGGTGCTAAAAAATCCTCTGGAGCTGTGCAAGCCAGCCAGTGAGTGCTTTCTCACTGGAGATCCGAAGCTGGGGCTGGGTGGCTGTCGGCAGGGCCTCCTCGAGGAGGGAATTCCTGCATTTGGTGGGGGGGGGGGGGTGGATTGGATTATGAGACCACTATGGTCCCTTCCAAACGACAGACTGTCACTGCAGATCCGTTCAGCCAGCGCTGCCCACGAGCCCAGCAGGACTGTCTCCCAGTGTAGGTGTTTGTCCTGTAGTGAATAATCTCGGGGAAAGGAAATGGTTCCACACCAGTAAGCTGCTGCGATGAATTTCAGCATCTTGTGCCGCATCCTAAATGCTTCGCTTTCCAGCCCCATGCAAGGAGGAGCTAGTTGAAGGCGTGCATGCAACAGCTGATATTCTCACCCCGTCTGTGCCATGAGGAGAGGACGGAATTTAGAAACAGGATTTGGTTTCTTCACTGGGAAATTAACTTCCTGCTTCTCTCTCTCTTTTTTTTTTTTTTTCCACTCAATGAGCAATTATAGGAAGACCTTTCCTTTGGTGAGGCACTGTCTAATTAGCTTTGTTTGTTTGCTTGCTTTTTAAGATCCCACCCCTCACCTTAGTAAGGTAAGTTGTGATCATTCAGGAGATGGGACACACAGACTCACAGGAAGATAAAGCCATTTTTCTCAAAAGCACAGAACAGCTCAGAATTTAAACTCAGACACATATCCTGATGTTGAGGGAAAGGGGCCAGGCCAGCAGAGAACCTGGAAGTGATGTCAGATTTCAGTTTGCCTGGATCCAGAAGTCAGAATAAGAACCAGTGGGCTGGTGTTATAAGAAGGCAGACTCGGGGCAGGCTTGAGAAAAAGCAGTGTCTACCAGAGTGGCTGAACAGTGGATCGAATGGCTTTAAAAAGAGTCATTCCTTCATTTGTGCTGTGAGTCTGTGGTCCTTCGTGCCAGTCATGGTGCTGGAGGCCCAGGCGACCCAGGCACCCCACCCCACCCAACAGTGTTCACTTTAATTAAAAAAAAAAAAAAAAAAAGTCAACAAACTAACAGCAGACAATTTCGGCTTCTCCTAAATGCCTGGAAGGGGGAAAGGCAGGCTCTGATAATGACTGCCTGGGAACAGGGACGCCACCTTAGACCCAGCCGAGTGGTCCTTCCAAGACAGACCACTCTAGGGAGGTGACATTTGAACTCTGAAGGTTAAAAAAGAACCAGAATCCAAAACTTCAGTTCTAAAGGAGTTCCGGGCAGAAGGGACCAGCAAGTGCAAATGTCCTTGAGCAGGGGTAGACTTGGTTTGTCTCAAGAACAGAAAGGTCCCAGGAAGCCAGAAGATGGTTGGGGGTGGGGTAAGTGGTGTAAGAGGAAGTTGGGGAAGACGGTCCCTTGAGTTCGGATCCTAGGAGTAGCATCACTGGCCATTAAGTACATCTCAGGGGATGCGAACCTCTCCCTCCAGAAGGTTAGGACGAGGACGCGGGATGGATTCCAGGTGGTCTGAGAGCTTTTAGGGTAAAGCAGTTCATGCCTGACCGTTTCTGTAGCATCATCTGGGTTTCCAAAGGTTATTCTAATTCATTCCTCTTCAGCATGTCCATAGAGATAACAGGAGCTCTGGCTTCTCCCGGAGCCCTTGCAGGACCCAAACAAACTTATTTTGTTTTTGCAGGAAGGGGGAAAAGTGGGTCAGGCTGTTTTGGCATTTCGGGCATGGAGTCCTGGTTCTGTTGCAGGCCTTGGTCTCCATGGAAATGAAAAATAGTGTTTGTCATGCCTGTTCCTGGATTGAATTCCAAACTCTGGGCTGAACAGAAGCTGCAGGAAAGCCAGGGAGCGGGGGAGTGGGATGGATGGAGGCTCCAGCCCTTGTGACGAGGGATCTCTTCTCTCTGGCTTGAACAGCCAAGGCAAACAGGTTTTACCCAGTCCCTGGCGCTCTCTCCACCCATCACCTCCCTGGACCAAGAATACCAGTAGAAGGGTGATTGAAGGTCTTCTTTTTCTCTGTTTGGCCAAAGACTTTCCATCGGCCTCGTCCTTACATTAGCTGGTCAATTAATAAATTAACAATTGGAGTTCTCTGCTGGGACTCCCCCCGCCACCCCCCAAGTCATTCCTTCCAGGCTTCAGTAGATTTCTATCGAGAATGTCTCCAGGTAGTAAATGTTCTGCAGATGTTTTTGGATGGGCTCTGCCACCTTTCATTTCCCTTGTAAGCAAATTTTTTTTTTAACTTTCCGTAGTTACTTGAACAAGATAGGGAAGGAGGAAGGGGTAAGTGGAGCCTGTTGGCCCTAGGAAGTGACCTGAATCGTATCTGTACAATATCTACGGAGATGAGGACTCATGAGGGGCAGAGTGCAGAGAGAGGGCAAGGCCTGGGCCAGGGTGGACCCTGTGTGTGGGTCAGGGTGTGGATGACCCGTGGGTAGTTAGCGAGGGTGGAGAGCGGTCAGGCTTACCTCTGCGAGTTTTCTCCGCCAGCGGCCTGACCTGGCGACCGTCTAGTTCTGCCTTCTTGGCTCCAGACTGCAGACAGAACCTGTTTGCAAACACCCTGTATCCTTCACCTAAAGGCCCAGCTTGGAAAGCCCCCAGGGGATTTCAGCAAGTTCCCCAAACAGAGGAGAGGGAAGGAGATGTTCATCTCCGTCAAAATCTTGCCCTCACAGCAGGTGAGGGAGGCCCCTTTTGTGTTGGGCTCCGCCACTGCCATTGTTGTGAACTGTGTTAGGGGGAGAAAGGCAGCATTCCGGGAACCCTGTCCTTTGCTGCCCTTTGCTGAAATGCGGCGGGTTGCTACTTCCAGGCCAAAGCATTCCGGGCTGGGACCCGGCAGAGACTCTGCCGTAGCCTAAGTTGGGAAGAGAATGTCTGCACCATTCAAAACCAAACAAAACGAAAACAGCACCAACAAAAAAGCATCTGTGTCCTAGTCGCCGCCTGGCCTGCCTCATTCTTCAACCACGTAATCACAGTTTGCCACCAAAGGCCCGTTGGGTCCACAAAGGAAGGAACCAGACAAGTGGCACAGTTGTCCCCGGGTTTAGATTCCACTCCATAGGTTCACAGAGGGTGGTTTCCCTACATGGTCACAAGGAGCTCCTCGTAGGAGAAACAGAAGTACTTCTCTCAGTCTTTCGAACTTCCTCCCCATCCAGTGTCCTAAAAAGTAGAGGGAGTCTCTGAGCCTCGCACTGTTGAGCCCTCTGTGCTTGGGTGTTGGGGTGTCCCACTGCCTGTTAAGCCCCTGGTGGACAGTTCTGTCCTCTCTCTGGACCTGTGCTTCCCCCACCGGGGAGAGGATGAGCCCTTCCCCGTCTTTGTCCACACAGCCGTTCCTTGGGGACCCGAGCCTGGGTTTATCATCCTAGGTAAGGGTTGGGGTCGGGGCAGGGGGTAAGATCAGGAGCTCCAGGAAGTTATAACGAGGAGTGAAGCAGGACTGGGAAGATCTAGTTTTTTTCTAACATGGTATTTTGCTCCCTAAGGAGAAGGATCCAAGGGGCATCTGGGGCTCTGCTGGGATTTGCAGTTTGGGCCACATTCCGCCTCTACAAAGCTCCCCTTCGGTATGCCCTTCCCGCTCACTGTGCTGTGGTTTTATGAGGGTTCAGAGACACGGCTAAGTGACAAACCAAGAAGAGTACAGAGAGGAACTGGAAAACAGGCGGCTTCAGGGAGTCCTCGTAGTGTGAACTGGGAACCAGTTTAGGTGGACGGACTTACTTACCCGAGGCGTTTGCAGGCAGCATGTAAATTCACGTCCGTGTTGGGCAAATACACCCGTGGGCTCTCTGTCTCAGGCACTTGAGCATGTGCTGTGGGAAAATTCCAAGTGCGGCTGGCTAATGCTCCTGGATATTTGCAGTGCTGATAGAAAGAACCGAGGAGGATTACTGACGAGAGCTCAGAATCGGCGTGGGGACGGGAGGCGCAGAGTTGGCTCACGGAATGGTGGTCTGCTGGGAATTGGGGACCACTAGAGATCAGGGTCAGCTTTACCTTGATGCCGCTAAAGCCAGGGAGGGTGCCTGTCACGTGGTGGGTGTGGGCTCTAATGATAATGGTTGGGCTCCCCACACCAAAAGAAGGTGACACTCTCCCTTTGGATGCTGAGTCGTGGCCCTACCTTGAGAACTACATCTCCGTCCCCACTCCCCACCGGCTCTAGATTCTTCTCCGTTGCGGGTTTCTGTGACAAACTCAACCCGTGTTTTCTGTTGCAACGAGCTCACCAACCTAGTAGACCCTGAAAAGCCGACTCCCTCGAAGAGCCGTAAGTAGGTTTCTGTCATCTGTGACAGATGCATCACTTACCCCTGGATATTTTCAAGATTCGTCCTTGGGAGTCCTCTCAAGTTTGAGAGTATCACATCTGCCCTGGGGCTTGTTTAGGATGAAGATTGCTAAGACCGTCCCTGGAAATGATCACTTATACAGCGGGGGAGGAGTGGGAGTCCACACTTCAGGGGAACAGCCCAGGTAGATGTGGTCCCCACGATGAGAAGTAAGGCCCAGGAGCGTTTGAAGTTTGTCCGCATAATCCTCTGAGGAGAGCGGGCAAGGATTTTATCCCACATTTTGCAGAGAGGAACAGAAGCCGCCTTAAATACACAGCATTTCTGATGTGTCAGGAACTGCACTAAATATTTTACGGAGCTTTCTTCATTTGGGGTTCACAGTCCTATGATGAGATAGTGGTATCTCTCATTTGTCCAGATGGAAAAATGAGATCCAGAGGCCAGTGTCACATGGCAAGTGGCAGAGCTGGGACTCAAACCCGAGCCTGGTGACAGGACCCCCCAGACTGGCAGTTCATCCTGACATATGGCCCAAGCAGGCCCCCAGCAAACAAATGTTTTGTTTGAAAGTGGCTTTCTAAATTTCTAATTAAATGCTTTTTTCTGTTAGTTTGAGGTGCCCTGGAGTCTATCAGGCGGTCCAATTAAAAAAAAAAAAATTAACCAGTGCCCTGGCATTGAAACGATTCCAGCCAAACATCGGATGAGACAGGTCATGGCAGGGCTGGGCTTAGGGGAGAAGATAAAGTGAACGTGATGTGTCCAGGTGTGGGGAGGGCGAGTGGGGATCTGATTGGGAATGATCCAGGCCAGTGGAACTTGCTGGAGGGTAGGAAAGGAGCGGCTGTCATTCCGGCAGGTGGAGGTTCAGGTGCAGAGCGCCAGGCACAGACCTTGCAAATTCTGCGGCAGGAATGGTTACGCTGAAGGCGCACAAGCGAACTTGAAGGAGGAACACTGGGACACCGCCTCACTGTTCCGCTCTGCTCAGAGTTCTGGAGAACGTACGGAGGCCTGCTCAGGGAACTGGCTTGTGGACAAAGGTTGCTGGTGCCTGCAGGACCACCCACCCGGCTGTAAGGGTGGGAAAAGAAAGCATAGGATGAGGGCTCCCATGTGTCAGGTGAGGGTGGGAGATGCCACGGAGAGCCCCAAGAGCCTTCGTCCTCTTTTCATATCCATTTCTCAAGGACTTCACCCAGACCTGAGCGTAGGAGGTAAGATGAATGGTTAGACTTATGGAAGCTCTGTTTGTTAGCAAGGTAACCAGGAGAGGAATGAAAAAGTCTTTGTTGGAAGTCTTAAAGATAGGAGAGAGGGGAGGTAAGTGAGTGAACAGCCCCTGGGCCCCCCTGCAGTGAGTGGCTTAAAAGTGGCTGGTGGCAGTCTCAGTGCACCTGTTACTGGGGAGATGTGACAGTTTAGAAGCACAGGCTTTAGTGTGTTACGCTTCAGTGACACATAGTTTCTTGTAATGCTCTTGTGTATTCTGTGCTGTTTTAGGCCTTCACACCTTTGTTTATACTGGTTTTTTGTTTGTTTTGTTTTGTTTTGCTTGGGAACATTCTCTTCCCTCCTATGACCGTGCCCTGTACCTGGCTAACTCTTAACACATTATTTAGATCCCCACTCTATTCTCAAGTGCCATATCCTCGAGGAAGCCTTTCTTGATCCCTCAAGTCTAGAGAAGATTCCCTGACTCTTCCCTGTCTCGCCACTTTGGCTTATGTTAGAAGGAAAAAAATGCATGTCTGGCTCTTCCTGATTATAATGTCCCAGGGACAAGGGTCCTTTCTTACTCACCCTTATGGACTTGAATGCCTAGGATGATGCCAGGTGCCTAGTAAGTGTTTATGGCTCAGGAAATCTGGGTATGAAGGCATATCACCTTGGCTAGGCATTTTTTTTAAATCTGATTTTATTTTTTCAGTGTTCCAAGATTAATTTTTCATGTACCACACCCAGTGCTCCATGCAATACGTGCCCTCCTTAGTACCCACCACCAGGCTCACCTAACCGGCATCCCCCCCCGCCCCCCCGCCAAGCCTCAGTTTGTTTCTCAGAGTCCACAGTCTCTCCTGGTTCATCTCCCCCCAGTTCACTTTTCCTTTCCTTCCCCTAATGTCCTTCGTGTTATTCCTTATGCTCCAGAAGTAAGTGAAACCATATGATAATTGACTCTCTCTGCTTGACTTATTTCACTCAGCATAATCTCCTCCAGTCCCGTCCATGTTAATACAAAAGTTGGGTATTCATCCTTTCTGATGGAGGCATAATATTCCATTGTATTATATGGACCATATCTTCTTTATCCGTTCGTTTCTTGAAGGGCATCTTGGCTCTTTCTACAGTTTGGTGATTGTGGCCATTGCTGCTATGAACCTTGGGGTACAGATGGCCCTTCTTTTCACTATCTTTGGGGTAAATACCCCAATTGCCGGGTCATAGGGAAGCTCTATTTTTAATTTCTTCAGGAATCTCCACACTGTTTTCCAAAGTGGCTGCACCAACTTGCATCCCCACCAACAGTGTAAGAGGGTTCCCCTTTCTCCACATCCTCTCCAACACACGTTGTTTCCTGTCTTGTTAATTTTTAACCAGGCATTTATTAACCTCCCTCTTTCTTAGGTTTCTTATATGTCAAGTGACAAGCTGGTTGTATTCTAAATTCTGAAAGGGGGTCATAGTCTAGTAGCTCCTCCAATGCCAATCTTCCTACCCTTTCTGTAGAAAATCTAAGGTCCTTTTTTGCTTAAATTCCCAAGATTTTGGGGCACCTGGGTGGCTCAGTGGGTTAAAGCCTCTGCCTTCAGCTCAGGTCATGATCCCATGATCCTGGGATCAAGCCCCACATTGGGCTCTCTCAGTGGGCAGCCTGCTTCCCCCCAACCTCTGCCTGCCTCTCTGCCTACTTGTGAGCTCTCTCTGTCAAATAAACAAATAAAATCTTAAAAAAAAAAAAATTCCTGAGGTTTTGAAACCCAATGTAATACTATTATTAATAATAGTGGCAGAATCAGACTAAAGGCACACCATGAAGTTTGCTCGAAAGACGCAATAGCGTAGGGTTATGAGCTACATGGGAATTAGTTTTGTTTGCTCGGGAGGACATCCAAGTCTGTAGGGTAATGGGATATCTTTTATTTACTTATTTAGTCTATAGGATAATGGGGTACCTTTTATTTACTTATTTATTATTATCATTATTATTATTTTTAGAGAGAGCATGAATATAGGGAGAAAGGCAGAGGGAGAGAATCCTAAGGAGGCTCCACTCCACGACCCTGAGATCATGACCTGAGCTGAAATCTAGAGTTGGACACTTAACTGACTGAGCTGGATAATGGCGTACCTCTTAAAAGAGTATTAGCTACGTAGCACATCTAGTAGTGATTTTGCCGAGTTAGAACTGCAGCTTCGAAGGCATCTTTTTGTATAGTGAGGGATCAGAGCGTGGGGGGAGGGTGATGGGGGGAGTAGTTGGGTTTAGTCTTGAACAGTAAATGTTGGAAGGGTGCTTGGAGGGGGAAATAGTATTTTCAGAATGAGAGACACTGACAAATGTGGAAGGGAGACAACATGGCACCAGGATCTGTAATTAGTCCTGGATGGCTGAGGCGGGGAGGGGGTCCGCTGGGAGGAGTAGCCAAGGGTGATCCTCAAGATCTTCAAGGAACTTCTGTGCCATAGTTTGGAGATCAGGCTTTCTTCTAAGGGGATAGGAAACCGTAGAGAGCTTTTAACCAGGGGAGGGGATGGTTAGAATGACAAAATCCCTTTTTAGAAAGTTCGTTTTGATAGCAAAATAGATACTGGATTGGAAACTGGAGGCAAGAAGCTGATTCCTTCTTTTCTTTCCATCCACCAACCACCCCATCCATCCTTCTGTATCTGTTCACCCAGCCGAGAAGGATTACTCAGTGTTGGTTCTGAGAACATGCTCTGTCATCAGGCAGGCCTGCATTTCAAACCCAGGCTTGCCACTTACCTGTCTGGGTGACCCTGGGGGAGTTACTGAATCTGTCAGTAATTCGCTTTATCATCTGAAAAATGGAACAAATAATACCCACTAACACTTCATAGATTGGCTGGGGATTTCAATAGGCGATCGCATCATAAACACTTGGCACCGGGCCAGGAACTCATATAAACGTTCAGAAACCTGTATAGCTTTTTTTGTTAGCAGGTTGAAGGCACAGACTTGGTTGGGAGTTGTCGTGATACTGGGGACTGGGAAAGCCATGAGGATCGTTACAACTTCGGCTGGAATGCCATTCGATCCAACAGACATGTACTGAGCACCTACCACTTAGAGAACCTCCCACTGGGCGCTGTGGGGGTGGGGGGCACAGGTGGGTGCTTCCAAGAGCGAGCACCGGGCAGAATATGTTGGATGCACTAGCCAGTTCAGTGGCGGAGGCTTTGAAAAGCTTTTCGGAGAAGGTGGGATTTGAGATGGGTCTTAAAGGCTGGATAGGACACCGGTAGGTAGATACGGGGGGGAGGGACCCCTCACACACAAATAGTGATAGGTGTGGAAGTCAGGAGGCAGGAGGAGGAGAGTGGGAAGAACACCAGGGGAGGTTATATAGGACTATACACACGAGAGCTCTCAGAGATTGTGTAAGGAGAGACAAAGTACCAGAATACAGTAAGTGTCAAAATGATTTTCCCTCAAGAACTTTGAATTCCATTCTGAGGATTGGAGACTTACACAGATGGTGTGGTCAATGAAGGACTCACCTTCCGGGAAGGACCACACTTTGGGGGAAGTTAGCAAAGAGAAGCCAGCGTCTGAGGCCGGAAGAGGTGTGTGGCATCCGGAAGGGGAGGCGAGATCTTCAGGAAGAGCTCAGATGATCAGTAGCCTTAAAAGCACAGAGAATAAAGTGACAAAGGACAGTACAAGTTTATTGACTGACGTTTTGACGGATGTACAGAAGGCCAAAAGTTAGGTCTCCTTGGATCGCTTATGGTGGGTCAGCTAAGAGGAGGCTGGCTACTAGCTGTTGAGGGGACCTCAGGGACATTTCGATCGAGTGTGAGATTCATGTGGTTTGGGGCAAGTTGGAATGAGTTTCCTGCAGGTTAGAATTTTTTGGCCCACGCCTTACTGAATCCCTCCTCGACAGCCTGCTCTCAGTGGGGATGGAGAATTTGGAGAATAAGGAGATCTCCTTTCATTGCTGCACCTGGAATCACCATGTGTTACGAGGTCCCATTACGGAAGGGAATAACGAGCTGAGCTGTGGGCGTGTTGGGTCTGAGACGGGCGGTGCCAGGCGTCGTCCACACCCTGGTGTGTCCGTGAGCAAACTCCTTGAGGTGAGGGGTAGAGTTCCTGGCTGTGCTTCTAGCTAAGTAATCCTAGAAGACAGTTTAATCCTTGGAGTACGGGTGAGCACCTGAGTCCTCCTTCCGGAGGCCGTGTCCCACCGTCCCCCTGCCACCATTCCAAGGCTCTGCTTTTCCAACCCAAGAAAAGGAACGCAATTTCCTCTCTCCAGGGTTTGCATCGTGAATGAGTTGGGGTGGGGTCAGAGGATAAAGATGGTGGCAGGATGAGAACTCAAAGAGCTTCTTTTTTCTAAATCAAGGGTATTGTTAGTATTTTAAGTGAGATCCAAAACTTTGATCTGTTTTAGGGTGAAGCAAAGCATCAGGTCTTACCTTTCACGTCTCCACACATCCTCTGGTCACATTTGTCTCCCTTTTCTCTGGCCTCCTTTGTTGGCACTTTCCTTCAAAAGTTAAGAGCCCTGCCCTGGGGCTGTGGGGATGGGCACTGCCCTTCTTCTCATACTTGCTGTCTGGGCTCTGGGCTTCCTTCCTTCTCTGAGGATCCCCAGGTGGAAGGTTCTGCTGAAAGGTACATGGTTTTCATTGCAAATGGGTCCCATGGGACATCTGAGGTCACAGCTTGATCTTCATGCAAATGACTGTGTTCCCCACCCTGCACGGCACTCCCTTAGGGAAGACTGGGATGAAGGGGCCCTCACAGCCTTGGATCTGGGCTGTTCCGGAAGCCTGACCCTGCTCTCTGACCACTGATTGGGTGAGAGAGACCCTGGCCTTCTCATCTGCCCCCCGCCCCCACCCCTGCCCTTAATGCTTTCTTTGGCTTTGCGGTCTCATCCTTGCTTTCCTTCCCGTTTCTCCTGTCTCTTTCCCACTTAACCTTGTCCTTGTCCCTGACTTCTCTTGCTCTATCCTCTCAGACCAAAGCAAACACTTGTTAGAACGTCACAGTGTTCAGTTTTCCTCCCCTCTTCCGTCTTCTATCCTTCTTTTCCATCAAGAGCTGAAGCTCAGTATCCAGCAGTAAATACTTACACAGCTGATGAGCCTTGGTGTGCAGGGGTTCATGACCGTGGGGCATATAAGATACTTGTTGGAAACACGGTTGGGTGGCGGGGACTCTGGAAGGTGAGAACTTCTGCTGTGTTCGTCTTCGGCCTGGGCAGGGGACACGGAGAGCAGTACGGCTTACAAGGAAGTACTCCGGCGTGTGTGAGTTGCAAGTCAGAAGACCCAGGTTTTGTTTCGAATGCCTCTGCGATCAGAGGACACTTGAGCTCCTCTCTGGGGTGCACGGGCTTCATTTTTTAAAATAGGGATTATGGCACTTGTCATGACTACCTCCGTGGAGGATTGTTTTAAGAAGCTAGCGAAATAGAGTGCATGTGACTGCTTTGAAAAGTAGGATTATTCTTGACCATTTTTACAGGCACATATGTGTAAAACAAAATGTCGAAACTGGATCTGCAGCGTTTGTGCGGGAGGAGCTCATAGTATTAGATGATCTCTCATGCGTCTTTCAGCTCCTAAATTCTGTTTTGGAGATGGCTCTTGGCATGTGATAGGGACTCTGACAATATTTGGATGGATGGACAGACAGATGGTCGGATGGATGGATGAATAGCTAAATGTCTAATTGCCCTACTTACCCCTTCTAGTCCCATTTCCATTTCCCGTTGACACCACCGCCCCCTCCTGGCCAGCAGCAGTATTACGGTGCCGTGAGCTCGTAGCTGGGCCCTTCTCTCCCTATTTCTCCCCAGCCCCAGCCCTGGCTCCCTGAGCTGGCTCCTTGGGACCCAGCTTTGGCCTTCAATCACTGACTGCCTGTCTTTCCTCCTCCCTTCCCACCCCGCTCCCTCTCTCCATCTGCCCCTGCAGCACTGCCAGTAACTCAAACCGCAGCACGCCGGCCTGCTCCCCCATCCTCCGCAAACGGTCTCGCTCACCAACCCCGCAGAGCCCGGACGGAGACACCATGGTGGAGAAGGGCTCAGATCACTCCTCGGACAAGTCCCCGTCCACGCCGGAGCAGGGTGTGCAGCGCAGCTGCTCCTCACAGTCTGGCCGGAGTGGCGGCAAAAATTCCAAGGTGAGCTGGACCCCACCGGGGCCTCTCCACTTCCTCCTTAGCTGGCTGCAGGGAAGCCAGTGCTGGGGGTGGGGCGGCAAGTGGGGGAGCCCTTTCCCCGAGGACCCTTGTGTCAGTGAGGCGAGGGTGGGACAGGCAGGGTTGACCCTAGTTCAGTGTTCTCTTCTCAGCTCAGCCCTCGGAGTGCCCCCGGGGAACTCGTTATAGGATTCCACACTGACTGTTCTCTCTCTTGGGGCGGGGGAGCCTCCTGAACCTTGAGATTTGGAGAGAGGGTGCTCTGGGGACCAGGAGGGATCATCTGTTTAGCCCTGCTTCCTTTTCCAAATTTGGGGTACAAGGGAACATGATTTGGGACAACAACAGGGCCAGGAAGAGAGTCCTTGGGAAGGGGGATGTTTTTAACGTCCACCCTGGCTGTCTCTCTGCCTTACCTTTGGTAATAACCCACTTGGTAGTCCTTTGGCCAGGAGGGCAGTGACCAGGCCTCTCTGTCCCTCCCAAGATGCTGTTGCCTGAGGACCTGGGCCTTTGCCTGAGAATAGGCATAACATAAGCCCCAGGGGGGTGCCTGGGCGACTGATGGGTCCCCAGAGATTTTCTTATCCCTCCTCAGTCCTTTGGGAAGCAGGAGATATTCTTTGCCTAGATGCTCCTTCAAAAAGCTTCTGTTTACTGCTGGACTCTCAGGCCCTGGGGAGGGGAAGGGGCCCCCGGGCGGCTCGGGAGCTGGCTTCCCATCTGATTTGTCTTTTGATTTCTTGTTCTTCCTCTTCTTCCCCACCATTTCCCAAATACCTCCTTTGCATGCATGGTCTTAGTCTCACAAGCGCCTCTCAAAAGTAAGCCATCTTTTGTCTCTGTCTTTGGTCTCCCCTCCGGTGTTGAATTGTCTGTAGTGCTCTGCACCCCTCCCTCCGCCCCCGCCCACTCTGGCCCGTGTCTCGCTTGGTCCCTTTCCCAGAAGGGCCGGCCCTACTGCCCCATGGCAGGCTGGCTTGACGTAACTGAGGGACCATTCCTCTTGCGCCCAGAGTCGGAGAACAGACCCGTCCCCCGTCCTCCCCGGTCTCTGCCTGCTCCCCGAACACTGCCTTGGGTTGGGAATCTCTTCCCTCCTTACATGGAGCCATCTAGAAGCAGAGTCCTGCCGGGGCTTCCTTTGTTGCTTTGGGGAAGAGAGGCCCCATCCAGAGGGGCTTCAGGTCCTGAGAGCCCCTTATACCTGCTTTACTGGGTGAGTCCCGATTGCCCGGACGAGATGACTGAGGGCGACAGATGCCCATAGGGAGCTCCCCGGTGTGGTAGCGTGACCTCAGGAGCTGCACCTGGCACCCTCCTTCCCTCTACCTGCCCACTGCCCAGCCCCATGGCCTCTGGTGGTCTCAGGACCCTGAATTGTGATCAGAGCGGAACTGTTCTCCCAGAAGGCCATGGTGCTAACGTCTGGCAGTTGGTGGACGTGGATGGTGGCCCCTTCCGGGCCTCCCAGCAATGCAGCCAGGTCAGGGAGTCAGTGCCGGAGTCTGCCCGGCCTCCCCGCCCCCTGGCCCCCGCCCCCTGGTCCCCAGGAGCTCAGAGGTCCGAGCAGAACTCAGAGGGAGTACAGCGAGAGCAATAGGTATTTTAGAACAGCAAGGCTCAGGAAATAATCCCCACGGGGGAAAGGAGGTGGGACGTCGCCCGGAGAAGAAAAAGCAGAGGAATGACTTAATAATAGTCTGAGCCTCTCTAAGTGTTTTGGGGAGGAGGAGGAGAACAAACAGCTGTTCTCTTTCCTGAGAGAAGAACAAGAGACTTCAGGGCTAATCCTAGAGTCTGTGACCTTCAGGGTAAAAGCTTGCCTCTGAGGACCTGAGACGGTGGCTGCTTACTGTAGGGAGGGGGAGAGGAGCTCTGCTCAGTGTGAGGGAGTTCTCTGTGCGGCCAGCACGCACACACCCCCGGCCCCTCAGCCCTCTGGCTGGGGAGAGCACCTGCGTGGCCAGACACACGCATCAGGTTGTTCCATCTCTCTGGTCCTGCCTACGGACTTTGCACACTTTCCATCCCAAGGCGAAGCTACAGGCTTCTTGCCCTCTTACACACATGCCTAGTAAGGCACTCAGTGGCCGAGGAAACCTTACTGATGGCCGGCAGTCCCCACCTGCGGGGGGCCGGTGCCTCTTCAGCCAGGTGCTAGGTGGTAGGTAAGGAGACTTTTTAAACCTCTCCTGCTGAACGGCAGCTCTTCTCTGGGAAGCAAGCGTAAAGACCAGTTACCTGCCCCCGGGCAGCGCACAGTCTAGGAGGGGAGAGAAGACACATGCCTAGGTTGTCCACAAACCAAACCTGGCTGTTAGAAGCCAGGCTGGGACCCTGAGAGGCAAAATGAGGCATAAAGAAGGGACCACGAGCTGAGGGTGAATTCCAAGTTAATCGTGGCCCCCTTTCATAAGGAGGTGGTGGGGGAGGGGGAGAAGGGGAGGGGGGCTGGGTTTTATTTTCCCTTTGAAGAGCTCAGGGGAGGCAGACACATAGTCTGGGAGTCCCCTGGTTTGGAGAACTACAGAGGTGAGGTGGGGATACTCCTCCCACCACCCTGCAGGTAGATGCTTATCTCAGGTTGACCAAAAAAATCCATGGCAAGGGATCTGGTAGCCAGAGCGGCCGTCGCTACTCAGCCAGGCCACCTCCCTCAGTGCCTCCCATCTACCTCACAGAGGAGGAGACCTCCTGTGTTTTCCAGGCAAGCAGGAGAGGGTTCCCCCTTATCCCTGCAGCCAAGGTGTCCTGCTGTATCTGCCTCCCCTCCCCAGGGCCTCCATTTCCTCGTGTTAATCTGTAGGGGATTATGCTGGGGGATCAGTAAGGCCCCACACCTGTGAATCTGTAACTAGACTGCGGAGGCTGACCCTTCCTGGGTGCAGCAGCCCTGCCCAGAGCAGCGGGCTAGAAGATTGTCATGGCTTCTTTCCTCTTCCCTGAAACCCCTTGAGTTCCTGCCACCACCCACCTTCTGCTCTGTAGTGCTGGCTTGAGGCCACTAGGGGGAGCTGGCGGCCGCTATGTGCGGCCAGGAGCTCCTGCTCTAGGCTGACCCCTGCAGAGGTCCCCCCAGAACCCAGACGAACCCCGGGCTGGTTGAGCTGTGTCATCCCGGCTCAGTGGCTTTGCTGCTCCTCTCCCCTTGACTTTTTCCTTGTCTTTCAATTCTAATTTCTGTGGTTTTCTTTCCAGTATGACAGACTTAACCTGATCAAAGTAAGAAGTCTCTCTTATTTCCTACCTCCTCTAAGTAGAGCTCCTTTCTCCCCCTCCTCTGGACCCCCAGTCCCCATCTTCCCAACTGCAGGAGCCTTTGCACTGGGGAGATGTTTTTAGGGAACATAGGTCTGTCTCTAGGGGCCTTGCATTCCTTTAGTGCTCGTTCTTGAGACCCCTTCCAGGAGGTGATAGAAACTCTGTCTTTGAGTACTTTCCCTGACGCCCTCCCCTTTCTAGCCAAATCCATTTATGACCTGTCAGAAAAGCCTTCACCCCCATGCCTAGTTCTGTTTTCCCCACGCTTCTGGCCCTCCCTGCAGAGTGGGGGCGTCTCAGGGAATCTGCAAGGGCAGACAGCCTAACTCGTGCCAGGGGACACACCTGTTCTCGCTGCACCGGGGCCTGGAAGCCCCCTCTGGTTTCCCTGCCTCCCTGAGCTGGGCACTCAGCCCTGGGAGAGCAAAGCCACGAGGGTAGAATTTGCCTCCGGGAGGCTGGTTGGAGTTCAGAGACCTGTGCCCACAGTGGGTGTTCTCAGGAGCTACTACGGATCGGGGCGGAGAGGTACTCCCAGTGTGCCTGGAGATGGCTGGTTGGGGTAGAGTCTCATGCTGAGGGAGAGGACAGAAGTCCTCGCTTTTGATGGTACATTTCACATTTCAGTACTTGGGAGCACGAATTCTTCTTCCCCCACCCCTTTCCAGAAGAGCAAATATCACACACAAAGGTGTCACACAGAGATGGGACACGGGTTCCGTGGTCAAGGCTCTTTGTCACTCTGAAGCCCTTTGTTCGAAGCAGATTCAGAAGGCACGCATAGCTACGTGGCAGTACGGGAAGAAAAAAAATCGACTTATTCTGTGTACCTTAGGCAGGAGCGAGAACACCACACAGGAATAATCATAAAGGTTCTTGGGTCCCCACACCCAGCCCAAGTTCGTTCCTGTTCCCCCTTCCCTCCTGGGGTCTTCCGTGAAAGCCAGGACAGTGGGGTAAGGAGCCGGGGGGCAGGTGACAGAGTGTTTTCTCAGCTCTGAAGCGGGTGTCTGAGGGCCTGGCTTCGGGTTGATGAAGTGCTGGGACCTGAGGGGCCATGGAGGCTGACCGCACCTCTCCACTGCTGGGAGATGGGGCTCAGGGAATGCCTGCACAGCCTCGTGCTGTGTGATCTCAGGGCGGGCCCCAGGAGCGAAGACCTCCCAAGGTGCAGGTCAGGGCAGATGCAGCCTGTGCCCCATCCCTCTCCTCCAGGTACGGGTTGCCTTCGCCAGATGTTTGCAGGCGAAGACTGTGACAGTAGCTCCCTCAGCAGGGCAACAGTTGGTTGTAAGTAGTCAGATGGGGCCCCTTTCCCTGCTAAGACCTCTGGATTAGAGGAGAAGGTAAGGCCGTGGTTTGAGCATGTGGCTTGCAGATGGGCCGTAGTGACAGCCTTTGTTGGGAAGCGACTATGGGGAGAGCATCTAGAGAATTCTTCCGGTGGAGAGAGAGAGAGCTGGCGAAGGGGGAGGTCGCATGACCACACTTTTGTCGCCTGCCCTCCACCCCCGCCAGACACGCTCCCAGTCGACATTCCGAGCCTGTGACTGCCCTTTCTTTCCCTTATGAGTCTGGGCCTGTTAGATGAGGTGGGGAGATGAAGGTTGCAGTGGGTCCCAGAATCCCCACCTCTGTGTGTAGTGGTTGACACGTAGGCACGGTTTCCCCTACCTAGTGATTCGTGCTGCAGTTAATGCCTTCGGCAAGCTTCTTGGTACCGAAAATATTCCATCTCCAGTCTAAAACTATTGGATCAGCACCTTAAGGGTTGGGGCCCAGCAGCTGTGCGTTGTGTGTGCGTGCGCGCGCGTGCGTGTATGCATGCGCACGCGCGCTCCTATCTGCCCGTCTGTCTTCCAAGTGGGGTGTGCATAAAGGATTCCTGGCCATAGAGATTGGAGGTAGACAGAGCACAGTGTCAGCCACGCCTCTCAGTTGCCATGAAAACGAGTCACCTTTGCCCAGGGCCGGGAACAGAGAGCACCTGAATTCTGGAGCTAGCCCGGAGTCTTGATTTTGTGGGTAACAGAATGACAGCACCTCGAAGCTGGGAGGCACCATTAGCAATGATGTGTTTCGACCTTCCTCCCGGGGCAGAACCCCCAGTACTCCCCAGCCTCTCTCACCTCATCGGCCAGTTGTGGAGCGGAAGGAGAAATGGCCTCCTCTGCTCCCCGAGAATGTAGCTGAAGAGGTTTCCAGGCAGCCCCTTCTCTTCCTTTCCCCGAAGGGTCCCCTCCTGCCTTGAGCAGAGGGGCTGACTTGGGGCGGAAGGCTGGGTTGGTCTCCGTCTGCACTTTGCTTCTGGTCAGGGCCCATCTGGGGACTGGGTCTTGGATGCCTGCCGCGCATCCTTTCCCCCCATCAGAGAACCTCGTGATGGGGCTCCAACTCCCTTCCAGCTGAGCTCTGGCTGGTGCTGCCGCTGCCTGCCGCCCCGACCTTAGTGAGGCTTCCAGCATGGACCTGCCCTGGGCCTCCTTTCTGGATCTGTCTTGAGAAAGGAGGACCCCTCTCGAGCAGCCACCGGGGAAGCATTCGGCTGCATTGGGGCTCCTCCTCCCTGCCCGCCCTCTGCTGTCTGTGTAACCTTCCCTCAGGAGGCCGGGCATACCCTGGCCATTCCCGCCAGCTCTTCCCTGACTAATGGTACCTTATTTTGTCTTTTCAGAAAAGCCAGAGTTGGTATAATGTAAGTATCCCTGTTTCTCTTCGGGTCGGGTGCATGGGAAATGGGTGGGGGGGGGTGGTGGGAGCGGTCGGAATGGAGAGGGGCGGAGTGCGGCTGGGCTGCCCCAGGGGCTTGAGCCAGCTGATGGGCCCCTGGCTGGCCCCCGCCCCTAAAGACCAGACACACTGGTTATCCTCTCTGCAGCAGGACAGCACTGCTGGTGAAGGAGGCTTTGATTCAGGACAGACCAAGGAGGGATGGCCCTCCTTATCCTCCCTTACACCTGTGGACAGGGCTCCTCCGGCCCCAATGGAGGAGACCAGGTGGGGGAGGCATCCAAAGACCATGTGGAATTCTGGGATGGGGGCAGCTCCGGGGCCTAAACTTAGGACCAAGGTTTCCTTCCCTTAGTCGAGACATTTTGGGGAAAATGCAGCCAGACTTTTCTCTGATAGTAGAGAGGCCATTCCATGTAACGGAATTTGACCTCTGCCCCAAGGCCCACCTCAGCTAGCCCAAGAGGCTTGTGGCTTCTAGAAGACAACCACTGCTCTTGGGTCTGTAGTGCAGGTGTAGCCTGGGGTCGTCCACGGTGGCGGCTCACCCAGCCATTCCGTAGCCAGAACTTGTGTTGTGGACTAAGCCGTCCCGTCCAGGACCACAGCCCCCACCCACCACAGAGACTGGGCGGCAGCGTTTTGAACCCCCACCCCCACCCAGAGAGCAGCTGACTGAGGTCTCAGCCATCCGGCCACACTGCACTCTGCCCTCTGGGTCTGGGCCGCAGAGGGCCTGGCCTCAGGCCCCCGTTGTTCCCGCCCAGGGCCTGGCGCTCCCCACACTTGGTCTGCTTGATCATGCAGGTACCACTGCCCGCTGCCCCTGGCCGGGCTGTACCCCAGGGGGCATGTGTGGAAGGGGTGGGGGAGAAGGTGGCTGGGAGCGAGGGGGGCTGTGCATGCCTGGGGGGAGGGGAGGCTTGCATTTCATGTAGGGGCTTGTTTCTGATCCTAGGGTGGGGTGGGGTGGGGTAGGGGGATATTTTCACACACGGCTCAGGGATGCCTGGTCAGCCCTGTGGCTTCTGACCTCTTGCCGCTCAGCGGCCCTGCCTGTCCCTGGGGAGCTCTGCCCACCTAGCCTGGCGCCCCCGAGGCAGAGGCTGGAGGGCTGCGCTGACGGGGTTGAGCTGTGGGCTGAGATGGGCTGAGGTGGCCTGTGTTGGGGAGAAGCCGGACGACGCCCCCTCGTTCCCCAGCCCTTCCCTTTGGACCTGCCGTGGTCTTCAGCCCCCGCGCTGCTTAGAGCTCAAATCCTGGAGGCGACAGAAGCTGCTTCTGTGAGGTGGGGGGGGCACTTTCTTGGGAGCCATGTGGGGCCTCCAGCATCCCTTGCTTGACAAAGCCTCCGCCACTCCGAGCAGCATTGCAAAATTAGTGCCCCAGAGGGAACAGTAAACAGGTGGCTGCAGACATGTTAGACCATTGAAACAGCCAAATTTGGACATGCAGGTCCCCCCCTCCGCACCCTTGTCGCTCGCTCTCTTTCTCTCTCAGTCAGGCTCTTCTGTTCTAGCTCACTTTCCCTTTCCTTGACTCCAGGCCCTTTTGTCTCTGGCTCCTCCTCTCCTTTCTCTGATTTCCATTCCGGGGCTGGCTCGCCCTCCCTCTCTGCTACCAGCCAGCACGTTTTCCTTCCCCTCTGTGGCTTCCCCATTCTGTCACCTCAGGGCCTGCCTCCGCCCCCGCACATCCCAGCGGGCCCCTGAGCACTCGCAGAGTGAGGGATAGGAATGGATGCCAGTCACCACAAGGGCCCAGAACTCAGGGGTTCTGGCGACACCTAAGGGGGAGATGGCGGAGGAGCTGAGAGTGGCCAGACCCGCTTCCTGCCTGAGCCCTGCAGCTGGAGACCTTCCCTGATTGTGCAATGGGCCCCCATGCAAGGTCGTCACCCAGGCCTTCCTGGGACTCACAGATGGTCAGTGTCTCCTCCGGCCTCCCGTCCCTCACCCCGAATAAATTACAGAAGCATTACAGACTCCCCACTTGGCACAAATCATTAACTCACAGAGGCCAAGTGCACAAGGGACTAAACGCTGCCCCTAACCGCCCCCTCTCTGGGACGTGTGCTCTCGCTCTGGGGCGTCTTGCAGACTCCAGGCAGCCCATCCAGAAATGTCTTCTTGTGGCTCCCTTTGCCTTGGCTCTGTTTCCACGTTGCAGGCAGATGTGGCTCCTTCCATGTGCCTGGGTCCTGCTCTGCTTCCTTGGTGGAAGCCTGGGGCGGGCAGGGACGGGTTGCAGAACGGAGTGATGTGGAGGAGGGGCAGGGAAATGGTAGGGAGACTCTGGGAGGCCGAGAGGGGACAGAGGGGACCTCCAGCCGGCCTAAGCTGCAGGTGTCAGGGGCTAGTTTCTCTTTCCACTTTGTCTGCATGTGTTTTCACATCCGAAGGGAAAGAAGCAGCTGGCGTGTCAGGTAGAGCCCTGGAAGGGCTGGCTTCAGGTAGCCCCGGGCTGCTCCTCCCACGAAAACCCTGCTCTCCCCCTGAGACCAAGACGATACCCTGGCTCTGGACTGCCGGCTTCTGGGTGTCTGTGGAGGAAGCAAGGTGCTGCCTGCCCCACACAGCTAGTGTCACCCCTTCTCTGCCCACTCGGATGTTCTCAGCAGGCCTATCTGCAGCACGGGGCTGAGCGTGGCTGTTCCCCTAGGCACCGTCGTCCTGCCCCTATCCGGAAGCTACCACCTGGGGTTTCCCCGGAGCCACGTGACTCGGGGCCCATGGTATGGGGTACCCGCAATCTTCCCAGTGCCTGCACCCATGGGGGGCTGACGCCCCCCCCCCCCCCGCCGTGCACCGTATGTGTCTGTGCTCTTGCCAGCAGAAGCCTCATGCTCCCTAGCACTGCCTTCCAATAATACATCCATGGTTTTCCAGAAGGTACTTAACCTGGCCTCTGTGGTGCCCCATCTCCCCTTCTCTGCACTCCCAACAGCTCTCTTTGACACTCAGGGCAGCACTGTAGCTGGGCTGCTGCGTAGGGGGCCATCCTTGTGTGGATAGGCAAAGGCTTTGTCATCCCAGCTCTGGGACCGTCACACGTGCCCTGGTCAGCTTCCGGACCAGGCGTCCTCTCGGAGCTGCTGACCATTGAGAGAACATCTGGGGTTGTTGAATAGCTTGGGTCTGCTAAGGAGGGAAGCCCACCCAGCATTTCCCAAGCCCCTTCCTTTACCTTCCTCTCTTCCACATTTTACTTTTTTTTCCCCCCCTCTGATACTTGTATTTATTTTTCTTGCCAGAATAACACAAAGCATAGGGATAACAGGCAGACTTCTGTAATTTCCTGGGGCAAGATTCCACTATTCTACTTTTAAAGGTGGTATTTGTGATAAGTATTCACTAATTTATTTATTTTTACATTTTTAAATTTACATTCAATATAATTAACATACATCGCGTTGTTAGTTTCAGAGGCAGAATTCAGGGGTCGTCAGTTGCATGGAAGACCAGTGCTCAGTGCATCACGTGCCCTCCTTCATGTCCATCACCCAGTTACCCTGCCCCTCACCCCCTGCCTCTCCAGCAACTCTGTTTCCTAGAGTTGAGAACCTCTTACAGTTTGTCTCCCTCTCTGATTTCATCTTATTTTAATAGTTTTCCTTCCCTTCCCCTATGTTCGTCTGTTTTGTTTCTTAAATTCCACATGAGTGAGATCATATGGTATTTGTCTTTCCAACTTCTGTCGCTTAACACCATACCCTCCAGTTCCATCCACATCGTTGCAAATGACGAGATGTCATTCTTTGTCATGGCTGAGTACTATTCCGTTGTATATAGATACCACATCTTCGTTATCCATTCATCTGTCAGTGGACGTCTGGGCTCCTTCCATAGTTTGGCTTTTGTGGACATTGCTGCTGTAAACATTGGGGTGCACGTGCCCCTTCAGATCACTATGTTTGTGTCCTTTGGGTAAATACCCAGTAGAGCAGTTGCTGGGTCGTAGGGCAGCTCTATTTTAACTTGTGGAGGAACTTCCGTACTGTGTTGCAGAGTGGCTGCACCAGCTTGCCTCCCCCCCGCCCCAGCACTGTAAGAGGGTTCCGCTTTCCCTGCCAACATCTGTCAAGGTTTCCTGACTTGTTAATTTTAGCCATTCTGACTGGTGTGAGCTGCCATCTCATCGTTCCACATTTTACTTTCACCTAACCCGGCCAGGGAGGAGCTGTCACCATGATGGCAGACCGCTCTGGCCTAAAGAGCGGGGACCGTGGAGGGAAGTGGCTAGACTCCAGGGACACGTGGAAAGGCGGAGGCATGAGAGCTTCTCGTCTCTAGCCAGGGATATGATACGCAGGTCAAGCATAGGGTGTGAAGGGTGCCTGGGTGGCTCAGTGGGTTAAAGCTTCTGCCTTCGGCTCAGGTCTTGATCTCAGGGTCCTGGGATCGAGCCCTGCATCAGGCTCTCTGCTCAGCAGGGAGCCTGCTTCCCCATCCCTCTCTGCCTGCCTCTCTGCCTACTTATGTTCTCTGTCTGTCAAATGAATAAATAAAATCTTAAAAAAAAAAAAAAGTAGGCTGTGAAGGCAGGGCAAGCTACAACTGCCTTAAGGCCTTCCCAGACCTGATTATATCCATGCCCCCTTACATTTGTGCACCCCCCAACTTACTTCATGATCCCAGCTTTATTCATCAAGGCTCTCAGCTCGAGAGGCGCAGCCCCAGTAGACATGAAGTGGTGGGATAAGCACAAACAGAGCTTTAGTTTCAGTAGGAAGCCAAGAGCAAGGTTGGAGGTGGGAGGGGTGTATTCTGTCCCCCAGAGATGGCCCCTGTTGGGTGCAGTAGGCTTGCATCTTGGATGAAGCAGTCACGAGTCTCCTGCTTGATGCCTCTCCTTGTGTGGACACAGATAACTGTCCTCAACAGCTTCACCCCTTCCTGGGGGGTCAGTCGTCATGGCAGCCCAGAGAAGCAGCTTGTCCGAGGTCCTAAGTTAGGAGCCTAGGCCCTGGCCGGCTGGGAGAGACTGAGAGCCCAAGCTCCCCTCAATGCCCCGGGATGGGGGTGCTGGCTTTTTTGGTGGGGAGGAAGGGATAGCGCCAGTCCTGTGGTATGACCAAGTGGGTCTGCCAGCATGAGATTGAGAGCAAGAGAACAAAGCTTTGTGGGCATGAAATGGGGACATTAGGGGGACAGCATAGAAAGTGGAAGTTCAGAGACAGGACGTGCTGCCTATAGCCCGGTGTGCTTCCGTCAGCTCTGCCCATCTCCCCACTGTTACTTACCCATTGTCTTGAAGAGTCCTCTTGACTGCCGCTCCCCGGACTCCTGTCCCTCACCTTCTCCAGAATGGTCCCCACTCCCATGGTCAGATCGCGCTCTCAGTCGCACTCCCCTCTCTACCTTTCTGCGTGACGCTGTCCCAGTCCCACCTGCATTTCTCTCCTTTCTTTGCTCATTGCCACCGTCCCCCACCCCAAGCCCCACATCTGGCTCCTCCCTACCTGGCTTTGGTTGGAGGGCCAGGATTTCCTTTGAAGGTCTTAATTGATTTCTTCCCAGGTGAGTCTAGTACTCCACCCCAATCCATCTGTTTTTCTCTTGGGTTCCTCGACCCCACCCCTCCGGTGCTGTACCCAGGGAGGGGGTACCATTTGGTCCCAGCTCCCAGTGTTTGCCATCCAGTTAATGTTTAGCTCAGGGTCAATGCCCTCTCCTCAGGCCCGGAGTTACCTGCCGCCCTGCCCTGCCCAGCCCATTCCATCGTGGGGGGTGTAGGAGACAAAGGCTGAGCACTGAGACTTGTCTCCCTGGGGTTATCTCTCTTGGGTGTGTCCTGCCTCCATCTCACCCAGTGACTATAGCCATCAGGCCCATAGCAATATGGAGATGTTTCCGGGGAATTACTTGACGGATTCAGCTTTCATGGTCTATACACTGCCTAGATCTTGGGGTCTGGTATGGCCCAAGAAGAGAGGCATTCTGGTCACCCCGGAAAATGGAACTGCTAGGGTTCCCATCCCGCACTACAGAGGATAGGGCTGCCGTGTGCAGAGCAGAGAAGCTTGAGTGTGTGGTCTGGAGTGTTGGCAGGGATCGAGCACCAAGAAGTGCATACAGAGTTGGGGATCTGGGTGGCTGTGCACACGTCAAATGCGGTGTACAGAGGAACAGGAGCGGGGTATAAGGAACGTGTACATTTGGTAAAGGGTTTCTGAGCAGCAGATCATGCTCTGCTGTAGAAGATAGAGCTGTTTGAGGCGTAGATCCCTCTTGGGGAAGATGATAACCTGATGGAGGAACCATGCTGCATGGGTAACAGTGGAGGCCGAGGGGGCTGGGTCCAGTGTGCAGATGGTGAGAGAGAGAGAGGAGTCTGGGGAAGGATTCAGACTGCTTGTCTACTTTTCCTAACACCGTTTAACCAGGAGACTCTGGGTTCCTCGGAGTCAGAATCTTTGGGGAGTTAAGAATCTCCATTTTTTTAAGCTTTATTTTTTAGAGAGAGAGAGGAGGGGAGGGGCAGAGGGAGAAGGAGGGAGAATCTCAAGCCGACTCCCCGCGGAGTGCAGAGCCTGACATGGGCTTCATCTTGTGACCCCAAGATCGCGACCTGAGCCGAAACCAAGAGTCAGATGCTTCGCCCCCTGAGCCACCCAGGCGCCCCAAGGATTTCCATTTTCAGTGCATTCGTTAGCTCTGTTTAAAGTCCGCTCGTGTTGGAGTCCTGCTGGCTCAGACCTCAGAGTCTCCTAAGAGGCATCAGTCCTCATCACATGCGGGCTTGGGACCCTCGCTACATGGACAGCATCACTGTGGAGGGTGAGGCAGGTGCCCCATTTGTTTCAAAGGTCTTGACTTTTCCTGGGGACCCATGTCCTCCCAGTCCCAATGCTATGCATTTGCTGCCCTGGCTTCTCTGTCTAGATCCCTTCCTGGCCCCACTGGCCTGAGTCCCATTCCTCCGCTTCCCTAAGTTCGCGCTGTTTCCTTTTAACCCCCACTGGGGCCAAAGTCTCTGGTCTTAGCATTGCTAGTTGGCCCTCAGGGTCTGAGGAGCAGCCTGGGAATCCTCTTGGCCTGGATTCCCCCTCCTGCTAGTGCTGGAGGCAGGGGAGGGTCCCCGGAACTGGTGACCTCAACTTCTCCAGGCAATCTGCCCAACTTCTCCCCACCAGTACATCCACTGAGAGAGGAGTCAAACTCCAGTCCCCCTGCTGGTGCGATGCACAGGGAGGTCCGTGGACCGGTGGGGCAGTGACAGGAGTGTGCTCCAGAAGTCCCTGGCTATTAGCATCTCCAATTTCAGATTTCATCATAGCAGCCGAGCCCCTGGCACCTCCCCCTCCCTTCCCCTCCTCCCCTCCCCCCAGAGCCCTGGCCAGCTACTTTCCATTGCAGGAAACATCTGCTGGGGAGGCCAGACTAGGCCGAGGGGTTACTGGAGGACGTTGGCCAGTACCATCACCCAGATCCTGTAACTTGAGGCATGTGTAGGGCTCTGGCCCTGCCCACCCACCCACCCTGCTTCCCCCCTGCCACGGGCGACTCTAACAAAGAAGTCGTTTGCTGGTCAGCTCAGGAGAGCACGTTCTGGGGAAGGAAAGGGGTGTGTGTGTAGGGGTGGGGGTGAGAGCAGGCCTTGTTGCCACAGCCAGTGGTGGCCGCTCTGCCTGGGAGAGGGCTGTGAGTCATAGGGACCAGTGCCCGCCCAGCAGAGAGATTGCACAGTGAACGGGCTGCCTTATGGGACGGGCCAGACGGCGCTGGGAAGCCGGGAGTTCATTCTCTCCCCAGAGTTTCTGACCAACTGTGAGCGGGGTGTGAGGAACTGGCGGGGTGCACCCCTGGACCTGGCTGTGGGGTCATCCTCTTCCTGCGCGGCGTGTCCATCAGTGGCCTGCTGTCCGGAGCCCTCCAGCTGGCCCCGTGCACCTGCCGTGTCGTCTGCGTCTTCTGGCCTCAGCTGGCCTCTCGGAGTGGCTGTCCACACTGACCAGGAGGAGGGGTCCCACCGCATCCCCTCTGGGTCACCCTCAGCCCAAAGACCAGCCACCTTGTGGGAGCCAAAGTGGGGTGAAGCAGAACCTGGCCATGGGACACTGGCCGGCCAGCCTGTCCCAAGCGCCTTGCTGACCACACCCTCCCACTTGTGAGGCTTCGTGCTGGGAACGGAGCTCTGGGAGAGAGAAGGAGGACAGTCAGGGTCACACAGACCCTCTGCCAAGAAGCCAGCGGTTTGCCTATCTGCGTTACGAGACTGATCGTTTTCATCCAGAGGGCACAGTCGGGAACCAGAGCTCCAGGAGCTGGGTTCCCTGGGGAGGAGGAGCCGTGGGGAGCGATGGAATCTTTGACTGAGTCTGGGGTCCTCTTGAGCCTCCTGCTGGAGCAGGACAGCCAGCCTTTGCAGTGGTACCTGAAGAAGTTTCCGGATCCGCCTGTCGGTGCAGAACTCTGCTGCTGGCATGAATCTGAGGAGATCCCAGCCGTGAGTGTGCATCCCAACTTCTCTGGGCCCGTGTGACCGTTCTGCCACACCCCTGTAATTCCCTACTCACTCCTGCTGCCTGAGGGCCCCCCCCACCTAACCATCCTTGAACCAAAATCCTCTGACCATTTTAAATTAGGTGAGCCACACCTCACTTTCCGAGGAGATTGCTCTAAGAGCACAGGGGTGGGAGACAGAGGGTCGAGGTCTCTTGCGTCAAAAGGATATATGGGGGCGGGGGGGGTCGACCTGACGTGTCTCTAGAGTCTGGGAGGCAGAGGCCCGCCTGCCATCCATACTGGCAGCCTGGGAGAATCAGGGCAGTGATTTCCAAGGTTGCGTTAATTAGTCCCTGCACCCAAGCCAGTTTTGATGGAACTTGCTGAGTGGAGAGGTTAGCTGGCATTGCCCTCCCGCTCCCCTCGGCCACAGCTTTGTTCGGAGGGGAGGAGAGGAGAGGAGCGGCTCCCTCTGTTTGCCACCAGTCTGGTTGGGAGATGATGGCCAGACGCCAGGCACCTACCTCCACCTCTGTCAATGCCTGAGTTCTCTGTGGAGGCGGGAGAGAGGCAGGGGTGAGGCAGGGGTGAGGCAGCTCTGTGGAGAGCACGTGAGAACAGGAGGACTTCCAGGCTTTGGATAATTGGATGCCTGATGCCTGGGTAACACCTGAGGGGGCCTGGGGCCATCTGCTAGGCTGCTCCTCGGGCTGATGGCGGAACATGGTAAAAATAGGAAGACTCGCCTGCTGGAGACTTTTTTTTTTCAATTTTTTAAAGAAATTTAATTGTAAAGAACTTAAAACTTAACCATCTGAAGTATTTGTAAGGATTTCTCAGTTCTGTAGCGTTAACTGCATTCACACTATTCTGCACCAAGTTTCTAGAATTTTTTCATCCTGAAACACTGAAGCTTTATTACCACCCCCCGGGGCGGGGGAGGCCACTCGTGGGCATGAGAGACAAGTGGGTGCCCCCAAGGATGTGAATATCTCATCGCCTCAGAGGGTGTGCTCTGCTGGGGCATCCGTGTTGCCCTCTTGGGACTGAGACCATGAGGCACCATCACAGAACAGTGGCTCAGACCAGGGACCCTGGGGCAGGCTGCTTCGGTTCGTGCTCTCCTCTCCCACTTCGGAATCACATACTTTGGACAAGTTGCTTAACCTCTCTGTGCCTCAACTTCCTAGTGTATAAAATGGGATAAGGGAAACAGCCTGTGGTCTGGTGAAATGATGCATGGGAAGGGCTAATGGCAATGCGGGGTGTGTGGTAATGACTCATTTCACGTTCGCTCAGCTGCAGCTGTACAGGGTCGCTTAGGCATAATTAGGAACTTAGCGACGATCAGGTGGGCGAGCAAGGGTTTTCATTGTGTGGGCTGTGTTCTGCAAGGCCAGGGCGCCGGTTGGATTGGCTATCTCAGTATCAGTTTGGAATCAACCTATGGGCCAGAGGAGTGTGGTATTTGGAGGGTTTTTTTTATAGCCATAAAAGAGGATAGATTGGCTTCTAGATATTCACTCCCAGTGGCCCTGATGCTTGGCTCAGACATAAAGCAGGTGACTTTGGGGTTCTACAGCATAGCGTGCCTTCGGGGAAGGTAGCCGGGCATTGACTACTACAGGGATGGCTCATTTTATAAACCAGCCAAGACAGAAGTTTCAAAGCCAAATTAACTATAGAGAACATAGCTGAAAGCACTGTCTTCTCTCTCTGTCCTGGAAATCCTCCCCCAAACTGAAGTCCTGCCATTCCTCTCTCCTCCAGCTTCCTGAAATATGCCCCTTGCCTCTAGCACAAAACCAAGCAGGCCACTTAGCTCAGCGAGCCAAGCAGGTGCCCTGAACACGGCTTGCTCGCGGGCCACTCAGCTTTGCAGAAAGCCAGAAGTCACCGACTAAAGCACGTCGTGTTGCTGCCACAGCTGTATTTCGGTGCATTGCCAAGGACGTGGATGGAAGGTGTAAATGGCCAAGACCTACCTGTCACCACCACCAGGACAATCTGGGGCACTCCCGGCATGAGTAGGCCGGTCAGTGACTCGCTTGGCTGGAGGACAGGTGTCTCTCTGTCGTGATGTGTGGCTCTTCCTGGGTTGTGCCCTTGTCTTCATGTGTCATCCTTGGGTGCCTTTTAGCCACAGGATATGCTGCCTTTTTTTTTTTTTTTTTTAAGATTGTAAGCTTAGATCAGGTTTCCTGTCTGTTGAGCTGGCTGAGGGAATTTCCGAGGAGGATTTGCTAAGGCCGTTTTGGGGGGATAGGTCTGCACCCAAAAAGCTGAGTGGGCACAGGCTCATCTGGTGGCTCGGGTGGTGGCTCGGGGGGAGCAGAGGACCTGGGATGCAGAAATCTGTCACTGACCAGCCCGGGGCCTCTTGGGCAGGGGTCTCCTCTCAGGCCTTCGTTTCCTCATCGCTAATGGAAGGGTTGGGTTAGATGGGCTTGTAAAAGGTGGGATGCCTCCAAGTTGCCAGACACACTTTTAGATTCTCTGCTTCTGTGCTTGTTCTAGTACTGGTTTTATGATGTTGTTGTTGTTGTTCTAATCTAGTCTTGGTAAAGTACAGTTCTCCCCCACCCCGTTTCACTGAGATATAATCGACAAGTCCCATCGTAATAGTCTTCCATTGTAGGATTTCTTTTGCGTTGCAGATGTCGTACACAGCCAGGTACTTACTGGGTCAGTGACGATAACCACTGCTTCTAAGAGATGCACTGAGTACCGTCGTATTGTGGGTCCTGCTAGGGGGTTGGGGGAGCCCTTTCAGGCCCCCGTTTTGCTGTCAAGGTGGGACTTCCCGGTGGCAGAAGGCAGGGCAGCAGTAGCTCTCGTGGTGGGTCCCGGAAAGCTCCCTGGAGGGGTCCCTCCTTCCTTTCTCTTCTTGGTATCCAACAGGGCCCTGCTTAGCATGTTTGACATTTTCTCATTGATGGACACTGGATACAAACCCTTTCGGAGTGTCTGATTCTCCCCGGGGTGTTTATCCATACATGCCGAAGCCCCCCAGGCCTCACCGGGCCGCGTAGGGTCTGTGGGATGACAGAGCCTCGTCTTCGCCCTTTAAACCTGCAAGCAGGTACTCTTGCTGTGTCTTCCTCCCCATCCCCACAGAACCTGGGGACGTCCTGCTAACCTCAGTCATTGTCGCACAGGTGTTAAGCCCAACTTACAAGCAGAGAAATGAAGACTTCAGAAAGCTCTTTAAGCAACTTCCAGACACGGAGCGTCTCATTGTTGGTGAGCCGGGGGACCCGAGAGCAGGGGGTGGGAGTGGGAAGGAAGTCTGGGCTGAGCACCGTGTGTGTGATGGCCCCGGCAGAGAGCCCAGCCCAGGATGAGTCACTGCCACTCTTCTCTCTGCAGGTGGCCCAGCAGTGAAGGGTTGGGGTAACCTGGATGGGGGAGGGGTGTCAGTTGACTTTTATCGGCCTCTTTTCCCTCTGATTTTCTCGTCCTCTCTGCCACCTCCTCCGTCCCTCTGCCTCCAGGCAGCAGCGGCGTGTTTCACATCACGTCAGCTGCTAGGGACCCCCTTGGCCACTAGTTCAAGTGTGGCAGGCAGCGGAGCTCCCGTAGTGGTGGGAAGGATGGCGGGCCTCGTTGGTAGTGGTTGGTAGTGGTTCGCTGAAGATGCTTCCTCTGTCCCCATCCTATCGCAGATTACTCATGTGCACTCCAAAGAGACATTCTTCTTCAGGGCCGACTCTACCTCTCTGAAAATTGGATCTGCTTCTACAGCAACATCTTCCGCTGGGAAACTCTGGTAAAGACCTGGGGCTTTCTCCCTGGCCTGTCCCCTTGGCTAGCTCTGAGCAAGTTGCCCCCACTCTCCCCCTTTGGTCGACTTCCTGCTCTACCCATGCCTTTGCATAAAAGGACATGCCTGAGTCTTCAGGGTGAGATCTCCTCTGCCATGTCTTCCCCTCCCTCCCTCTTGGGTGCGGAAGAGAGCATGAAAGTATTTGCTTTTGACTAGTGGGGGTAAGCATTCGGCAAAAGTCATTGCAGAAGGTAGAGTAGTTGAGTCCAAGGGGCATTGGCCTTGGCACTCAGGGCCGGGTTGAACGTTATCTGAGTTTTCCACCTAGTTAGCTGTGTCTTAGGAGGCTAGTCCTTTATTCTTCCTCTGCCTCCTCATCTTATAAAATAAAGCAGGAAGAGATAAGCTGGTGACTTTTATGGTTCCATCCAGTGTCATTATCCTGTGTCTGTGTAAGTGCCAAGCAGCGATGGGGTCTGTGCACATTGATCAGACTGTGTAGACGGGAGAAGGCAGGCTGCCTGGGCCAGTAGCTGAGACAACACTGGGCTCAAGGCGAGGCTCAGCCACCACCTTGTTGCGTGGCCTCTGGGAAATAGGGAGCTAAACCAGGTGATGTCTAATGGGGTCCCTTCCAGGTTTAGAAATAAGTAAACTGAGATGTGATTTCCTCCCTTTGAATGGGCGCCACTTAAACACTCGTGGCCGACTCAGTGAATGTCTCTTCTTGCTTATTATCTGTTCTCCGTCCCTGTGGGGTGCCAGCTGACAGTCCGTTTGAAAGACATCTGCTCCATGACTAAAGAGAAAACAGCTCGCCTCATTCCCAATGCCATTCAAGTTTGCACTGACTCTGAAAAGGTAAGTGAGGCTAATCTTGGACCTTCTACTCCCTGAAACCCCAGTCCCCAGTCCCCCCACCCCATTTCTGTATTTCTGTCCTTCGACTGCATGAATATGGAGGCCAGGAGGATGGGGGTGGGGGATGGAAGGTGATGGAGATGGTGGGGACCACCTCCATTGGATTGGGATGTTTGGAATCTGAGCAAGGGTGAGGACGGAAGGTCAGTCCATTGGACTTGGAGCCAGAGCACTTGAATTTGAGTCCCGTAACCGTGGGTGTGGCATGTAACCTCTCTCCACGTAAGTTTTGTCATGCGTAACGTGGTGCCAATCATTCCTATGACAAAGGCTTGAAATGACGTCACGGATTTAAAAACACTGAATTGTAAAGCGCTTTGCAAATATGAGTTGTTATTACGTATTGGCAGAGTCCAGTAGGAAGTGGATTGTCCACGTCAGCATGGGGGAAATGCGGTAGGTAACATATAGGGCCGAGGAAACATTGGGATCTTTGACCTTTAACCAACACCTGGAGACTGAGATCTTCAGGGCTGGGGTGGACTAGGCCTGAGCCGAACACAGGACTGCAGAGCCCTTGGACTTGGGGAGTTCAGTGGCAACAGCCATGAGATTTTGGGTCAGGTAGTCTTTGGTTTGAATTCTGTTTCTGACATGAATCAGCCTTGTGATGACATAAGACCCCTAATCCCACCAGCCCTGTTTCTCTTTATTAGGCGTCGGCTGTTAGTTTCTCTTCCAAGCTTTTGTGTGGTTTAGGTGAAGCAGCATTTAGATCGTGTTCAGGACATCTGGTTTCCCATCATTTCCTTCCCATGTGTTCTAAGGGGTCCCCACTAACATGCAAGCACAGTAAGAGCTGGCCTTTCTGTTTTGATTGTCATTGTACCCCAAATATGTAAAATCATACCCAGCATGAACTGTATTCAAATATTTGTTGAATTAGCGAATGAGAGGGTGAGAGGGTTTGTCTTCTCCTTCCCAAAGTCTGGCTCACAGCTCACCACTTAACCCAGGTCCAGTCAGTGGGTGAGGAAAGTTGTTTTATTGAGACAAAAACCTCCCAAGCAGAGGGAGAAGCGCCTCGGAAAGCAGGGGTGAATACCGAAGGACTTAGGGCCACCGCGGACTTGGAGGTCCCAAGTACCTGGGCCCCATGGGCTGGTCCCTCTCACGAGAGAACATCGGTGTCATGGTCATGGATAACTGATTCCGTAGTATTTGGGGAGGAAGTCAGCAGCTTTCCTTAAAAGGATGAAGCACCCTGTCTCCCTCCATTATATTGTGAGTCTTAAAGGATTCTTCCTGCTGTCTTCTGTTCCCATCTAGCACTTTTTCACGTCGTTTGGGGCCCGGGACAGGACATACATGATGATGTTCCGGCTCTGGCAGAACGCACTCCTTGAAAAGGTGAGTGCTGCCCAGCTGCTTCCGCCCCTCGGCCTCAGGACGCACACCCACCTGGAATGTTCTTTCCCCTGGGGTGAGGGCTCCACGGCGAGAGTGGGCTTTCTGTGACGTGGGCTGGCTCCAGAGCAGCCCACGTGTTGTCAGGGTTCTGGAAGGAAGTCCCCCAGACTCGGGGTGAGTCCTCTGCTCTCCCGGTGGTGTCCTGTGAGCCCCCCGGTTGCTGCCTGGAGCAGGACCCTCGCTGACTTCAGGCACTTCTGTTCCACCGGCTGAAACGTGCCAGGTTTTGTGAGACCTGCAGAGGCGGGAAGGACCGTCAGGGAGGAATCGGTGTCTATGCTCACAGGTTCCTAGAGGCAGAGGCCTGTCACACCTCGCAGCGTCACATGAGGAAGGGAAGGAGACCACGGTCCGTCAGGGGGCGGAGAGCACAAGGGGAAAGCACGGGCAAGAGCTCGGGTTGTGGCTTTTGCAGGAAGGAATGGGTGAGGCCGGATAAGGGCCAACCAGGTTTAGGATTGTCTTGTTTGAATAATTCCATCAGGCCTTGGGACATGGAGACTGTCTCTAGTTGCCTGTCGCTGGGGTACCTAAGGCCAGGTAACATGGGCCCCGACTGTAAGGAGCTAGGAAAGAAGGGGGTTGAGGGTCTAGGCTTTGGATTGGCCAGTGACATACGAAAGGTACCCTTCCCGGAGAGTTGTTTTCTGTCTCCAGGAATTAGCTAACCCTGGGACGGACGTTCCCTCACCAGTCAGCAAGGCCTCAGATGCCAGAGCATCAAAAATTCAGAAAATGGGAAAATAGAGCTAATACAGCCCTCTAATCTGATGACTCGAGTGTCTGAAGGACTCTGAGGGCACACGGATATTGGCGATGCTATGGCCACATTCCTTCGAGAACTCCCACTCAGATGCCCGGGCCCGTGGGGGGAGGGTGTTGGGAAATCAGCCCCAAGCCAGGGCAAGAGACACAGTAGAAAAGTTACATGGTTATAATTATATATATGACACATACTTATCCACCTTGACTCATAAGCAATCTAAAGTAAACTGGGCAGATTTATTATTTAGAATTTCTTCTGACCTGAAGGCCTATAGCCCTGGCCCGAATCCAGGTAACTTATCTGCGCTGGATCTTCTGCCTTTAGTAGCCATCAGTAATAGTAAAATGATTGTGTATTTGAACCTCCACTGGCAGGTTGGGATTTTTCATGCAGTTCACAGACACTGTCCTGTCTGAATAAGACAGAAGCTCTGACACAGCAGATGTCTGCCGACTGTCCTCGTCCTGCTTGTGGTCCGGCAGGCCGAGCCTGGTGGATGGATCAGAGAGGAGCGCATAGAGAAGGGGACTTGTGGCAAAGGGGAGGACGTGAGGCAGCGAGGCAAATGGGTCTCAGGCGGGGTGAATGATCTACGTCAGGGCCGGAGATAGGAGGCAGGGGGCCCAGAGAGAGGAGGAGGAGATGCCTCCCTCTGACCTGGTGAGGGCCAGCACCTGCCGGCTCAGAGGGAGCCTTGGGGTGTGCCATTCTGGACAGTTCTCCTCAGCCGGGAGGCCAGAAGCACTGCCTGCTTCCTGAACCACACCAGGAAAGGCTGATCGCGGAGAATTCTCAGACTCTTTATCAGATCTGTTGATGGGAACCGCTCTTTAAGTTTGATGTAAAATGTTTCTTGGTGTCTTGACTCCTGTTTTTCCTTAAGGCTCTTGCCCTCCTTCTCACATCCTGACCCTGCCACCTTCTGCCCCGCTCCCAACTGAGGACTCCTCCGTGTCCCTCTGGTCGTTGTTTTTTCCACATTCTGTTGCCTCTTTTCCCGCAAATCCGAACCCCACGGGAGCTCGCTTTTCTTAGGACAGAGCTTTTGAGGAGGGCATGTAGGCCTGTGGTGAAATAAGGACGTGGGGCCAGCAGTACCCAGAACTATAGGCAGACTCATTCTGTTAGAGAAGAAAGAAGGAGGTATTGAGGTAGCTGAGACATTGGTTGGATGTGCTCCCCTTTTGAGGCCCCTTAAATTATGAGCCCATAGGCTTCTTTCTAACCACAGGAACTGTCCGAAGACAGAATGGCCACCTTCGAGGTCACACCTCATTCTGTGAAGAAGTGGGGCCTGCTTGTGTGGTCACCATTAGTATGAGGAGGTTTCTTTTTTTTTTTTTTCAAGAGTTTTTTTTTTTTTAATTTTAATAAACATATAATGTATTTTTATCCCCAGGGGTACAGGTCTGTGAATCGCCAGGTTTACACATTTCACAGCACTCATCATAGCACATAACCTCCCCAGTGTCCATTTCCCCACCACCCTCTCCTGTCCCCCTTCCCCCCAGCAACCCTCAGTCTGTTTTTGGAGATTGAGTCTTTTATGGTTTGTCTCCCTCCCAATCCCATCTTTTCATTTTTTCTTTTCCTCCCTCCCCCCAAACCCCCCGCATTGCATCTCCACTTCCTCATATCAAAGAGATCATATGATAGTTGTCTTTCTCCGGTTGACTTATTTCGCTAAGCAGAGGAGGTTTCTTTTTTTTTTTTTTTAAGATTTTTTATTTATTTGACAGAGCTCACAAGTAGGCAGAGAGGCAGGCGCAGGGGGTGGGGGTGGGGGTGGCGGAAGCAGGCTCCCTGCTGAGCAGAGAGCCCAATGCGGGGCTGGATCCCAGGACCCCGGGACCATGACCCGAGCTGAAGGCAGAGGCTTTAACCCATTGAGCCACCCAGGCGCCCCGCAGAGGAGGTTTCTGTGTGTTGGGGAGACTGCCTCCAGGGACCAGGTCGACATCAGATCACCTTGGCTCCAAGATTCACATCTGTTTATCACACTTAATGCTTGACCTCGTCCCTAGAAGCAAAAAATGGGTAGTTACCATCCTTAAGGGGGCAGTTGATCCCATTACGCAAACCTGAGTTGTGGGAACAGGGGCAGGTTCCTGAATTGGCTGGAAGCTGTATCTTGAGGCAAAAGATTGGTGTCTTGATGTGATCCTGGGAGGAGGTACAGGGAAATGGAAGAGGCGTTGCTCTCCACTTAGTCCAGCAAGGGAGAATGGAGGTCCGCTTCTCCTACCCCCAGGGGAGCCCAGCTCCGTGCCTCTGTGTAGCGTGGGGTCCCGAGGAAGGAAAGGTCAGGGTCCCTCTGTTGTCTCCGCAGCCCCTCTGCCCCAAGGAGCTCTGGCACTTCGTTCACCAGTGCTATGGGAATGAACTGGGCCTTACCAGTGACGATGAGGACTACGTGCCCCCTGATGACGACTTCAACACGATGGGGTGAGCAAGGCAGAGGGCAGCTGCCCAGGGAGCTTCTCCAAGAGGGGCTGGGACGGTGGTGTCAGCCTCCCTAGGGAGCGATGTCTGAGTGAGTCCCTGAAGGAAGTGGGAAGATCCTCGCAGGCAGAGGGAGTAGCCAGTGGGTTGCTGGACGGAATGAGCAAAGGGCCAGCAGGAGGAGGAGAGGCCGGGGCCGGATCCTGAAGGCCTTTTGGCCAGTGCGACGATTGGATTTTACTCCAAATGGGCTGGGAAGCTGTGGGAAGGCTTTGAGTTGGTAATTGATGAGATCTGACTTAACGTTTTAACAGGATCGCTCTGGTTCCTGCATTGGAAATAGACCAGGGAGGAGCAAGGGTAGACGGGCTGAGAGGCTGTTGAATAATTGAGATCAGACAGAGGAGAGGAGAAGGTGGTTTGGGCCGGGAGGATAGCAGTAGAAATGGCAGTCAGTGGTTCGTTGCTGAGTGTATTTTGAAAGTGGAACCAGGTCTGTTTTGAAGGATTTGCTGACAGATTGGAAAGGAACCAAGGATGCCTTTAAGGTTTCCTTGGATTTATCAGCCGGAAGGCTAGGGCTGTTCCAAATCGAGATGGACAGCGCTACAGACCAGACTTTGAGGGAAGATCAGGCAAGTTGGGTTTGAGATGACAGCCGGCCAAATGGAGATGTCACCTAGACATTTGTGGATGTGAGCATGGAGTTCACCAGGGATGTGTGGGCGAGGTGCCTAAACCTGGGAATTACGAGGGGCTAGCCAGGAGATTAGCTGAAACCACAAGTGGTTGGATGAACGTAAGAAGTTCGAGGACTGGGCCTGGGAGCACTCAGCAAGAGGAGGCAGCAGCAAAAGAAATTCTGAAGGAACATCCAGCCAGGTAGGAGGACCGCTAGGAGAGCTCGCATGCTCGGAGCCAAGGGAAGGAAGCTTTAGGAGAAGGGAGCATCGCTGTATCCCGTGCTGTTGATGTGTTGAGAAGGATGGGGCCTCGAAGTCGTACTAGCCTTGCTCGAGGTGGGGAGGTAGGTGGAGGCTCGGTGGTGGCATGTGTGGCACAGAGCCGTGGAAAGCAGGGAAAGCAACGCGGAGTAGTGACCCTCAGTAGTGACACCGCTTAATCTCGGTGAACATCTGCCTGTCTTGAGCAGACGTGTCATGGGTTACTCAGAGTTGTCTTGCATCCAGGTGGGGTGATAGGTAAAGTGTGAGTCAGATGTTGATGACGGGGCTGATTTCTCCCTTGGGAGAGGCTGAAGTGTCCCTAGATGGGCACCCACCCTTCTCTCAGGGAGGGTTCCCCTTCCGGTGTCCGGGGCAAAGAAGCTCACTAGTTAGGATCCAGAATCTGGGTGTTATCACCAAAGGACACTTGTGGAGGGTCCCATTCTCATCACTGTGTGGGAAATAAATGTATTCGCAGAATGTCCCAGGTGTCTCTGTCAGTGGTGAGGTTGGGTTGGGATGGGATGGGATGCCGTGGAAGAAAGATCGTGTAATACATGTAACAGTCATAGGTTGGGGTCATAGGATAGGGTTAAATCTATGGAGAGTGTGCAGAAAATAGGTGACTTTGGAGCCAGAAATCATACACGGGGAAGGGAGTGCGAGGTGGGGAAGAGGTTTTGGGAATGCTGTGTAGCAGGGGGTGGTGTTTAGAGGAAGATCCTATCCAAAGCAAAGAAGCAAGAAAGCCCATAATTTGGGACGGGTAGACAGATGTGAGGTTCTCAGAATAGTTGGCGGTCTTGGCCGCCGAGGTGACAGGGATTCGTGCTGTCTTCTCTCAGCTACTGTGAGGAGATCCCCGTGGAAGAGAATGAAGTGAACGACAGCTCATCCAAAAGCAGCATTGAGACCAAGCCGGATGCCAGTCCGCAGCTCCCCAAGAAGTCCATCACCAACAGCACGCTGACGTCCACAGGGAGCAGCGAGGCCCCTGTCTCGGTATGGGCAATAGGACCTTTCTTCTGCCCCAGTGCACGACCCAGTGCACGACCCAGCACCCGGGCCTGGGGCACAGGGAGAAGGGAGGTTGCTTACCCTGTGGCAAGGTGATTCAAGGAGGCCTCCGGGAGCCCATGGGCTCTCTTGTTCCGATGCTGTACTCCCAGGATCCAGAGCCCAGTTCTCCGTGCCTTGGAGACAAGGTTTTGTTTGGCTTCTGAGCATATGAAAACCATTCCAAGTTCATGGTGTGACTACTTCAGGTCAGCCCCTCTATGGAGAACTATCCCAGGTCTTTTTTTTTTTTTAAACTGCCTTGATACAAGGTCAAAATTGCACGTGAATCTAGGGCTGTAACCTGTTATCTGTTCAGCCATTCGACAATTAGTTTTTGAGTTCCTAGAGTATACGCTCCCGATTTATTTTTCCCCTGTGCTAGACTTTACAAAAGAGATAAAAATATGTTAAGAAAGGCCTTTGTTCTCTGAGACTTGGCTCCAGAAGGGATGGGAGCTTGACAGAGGAAGTGTTGGGTGTGCACTGGCGCGTTGGAGAATGGGCGGGGATTCTTGGAAAGGATTCCCAGAGAGGGGAGACGTGTACTCCATTGGCTCAGGGGTCAGACCTTAGAATGGAAACGTCATTCATCTGTGCCTAATCTCCATTTTCCATCTCTAAGGTTGTCCTAAAAATAAAAAGGTTTGTCTCTATTCCCTTCTAGGGCTAAGGGGAGAATAAATTAAAAGGTGCTTAGGAAGATTTGGAGCCTCTTAGCAGACGAGCGCTCGTGAGAGGCAGGCCGACCTGTTGTAGCAGGGGGAGATGTGGCTCCGTGAGCTGACTCTGCTGGATGCTAGGGTTGGGGCACTGTGTGATGGTAGTACAAGGTCAGAACCTTCTACTGGGTTCTCCCGCCTTCCATGGCAGAGCTGGGGAAAACCCCTAGAGCGGGACTCCAGCCCAGCCCCTGAGCAGCTGTGTTGTGAACTTGAGCGCTCCCTGGGCCAGGTCCCTAATCTCCCTTTGGAGAGGAGACCCGGAGCAGTTTGCCCTATTTGGGTGACTCCTGTGTCTCCACCCCAGTTCGATGGCCTGCCCCTGGAGGAGGAGGTGCTAGAGGGCGAGGGGTCCCTGGAGAAGGAGCTTGCCATTGACAACATCATCGGGGAGAAGATTGAGATCATCGCGCCTGTGACCTCCCCTTCGCTGGACTTCAATGACAACGAGGACATCCCCACGGAGCTCAGTGACTCTTCCGACACCCACGATGAAGGTGGGCGTTCGAAAGTGGGTGTGCAGAGCGGCCCTTGCTCTCTCCATTTGAAGGCTAACAGGATGTCCCTGTGTGGAGGCTGGAGTCCGTTGGTCTCTGGGTTTCTGGTGGAAGGGTGGGCTCATCTGTCATTAGCATACGGACATTGTCTGGATAGCCCCTGCAGGATCCTTCTCATTCCGTATTTGTCCAGTCTTAGTGGCGGTCCAGTCTTGCCGATAAAGGTCCCCGTTGAGCAGACTTGCCGGGCACCTCTGTTCTCACAGAGATTCAAGGCAGGGCGGTGTTTACATGCCACAGAAAAGTGCCAGTCAGCCGCTTGCTGGAACAATGCGATCTTACTAGAAACTTGCTCTAGTGACGCCAGCGTTGGCTTTTTAGACCAGGCTGCAAGAAAAGGTGTTGCCGGGTCACTCAGACTCTGGAACCTGCCCTTCTCTCTAATATTTCTAGGTAGTACTACTTACGTCACTCCTGCCTGCATTGGGTCAGGTTCTAGGACCTGGCTCTGGCGTGCATTGCCTCTGGCATTCCGGGGCCCAGGGGCCTGATGGTCAGTATTGATGAAATGGGTCGATCCATGGACTTGGGGGTTGGCTAGGACTAGCGCATGTACGTAGACAGTGCTCATTTAAACACCTGTGGACAGTCTCTCCGATGGTCCCCTGGAGTGGTGTCCTCACCTTCGGCCAGCTCCCCCAGTCCCATCTAGGACGCAAGGCCAGTGCCAGTGATCGCACAGGTCGGGTACTGTACAACGTGCGCATCAACTCAGAAGTGACCCCCACTGTGCTTATCCTGTCCGGTCACAGGCACCGGCTCTGTATGATTCTGAGCTGCAGGGGCGCCGGGAATGTCGGCTTCTTGCTTGAGACCGCACGGCAGCCTCTGTAGGTGCAGTAATTAGGGACTCTGGGATGCCGAGGGCTTGGGGTGCTGGGACTTTAGCAACACACCTCTACTCCCAGACACATTCTCCTGGAGCAGATAGAAACCTGAGAAAAGTGACAGGCATTGAAATTCTGGGGGAGGCCGGCCGCCTTACGGAAGAGGAGCCAGCTTCGTGCAGTTAGAGAGCGTGGCCCTGCAGTCCAGCCCAGCTGGACGTTCCAGATGAACCCGTGTCCCTTTAATGCCTCTGTGCCATAGTTGCAGGGCCGTGTGTCCTCCGTCATGCTTAACTTACAGATAACTGATAGCTTTTAGGTTCAGGAAGTCCTTCTTCATTTAAATCTTCATCTGAGATCCGCTTCGTTAGCAAGGCTTGAAAATGGAAAAACAAGCAGAACATTCCCATAGTCTTTGTCAAGGAAGGGTACCGGTTCGAGTGAGCTGTGTGCGTGCTGGCGAAGGAGGAGACGGACAGATGCGAGGTCATGAGCCGCTACCCTCGAGGGCTGCCCTTGACCCTCAGGGGCCCGTGACCCTGAAGTACCCCGGCGGTTGTCCCAGGGCCGCCCGCTCCTCAGCCCTCATTCCCTCCTTCTCATTCCCTTCTGTGCAGGGGAGGTCCAGGCCTTCTACGAGGACCTGAGCGGCCGGCAGTACGTGAACGAGGTCTTCAACTTCAGCGTGGACAAGCTCTACGACCTGCTGTTCACGGACTCGCCCTTCCAGCGGGACTTCATGGAGCAGCGGCGCTTCTCCGGTCGGTTCCTCTCGGGACACTCGTCGTCCTCTTCTTCCCCAGTTCCCTCCTTCCCCAGGCTCCCTGAGGGCACGGGGCCCCCCTTCCCGCCCCAGGGCCCTGTGTGCTCCTCCTTCCCCCAGCCCACGGTGCGCAAGGCCCCAAAGGCCCACCAGTGGGCAAGACCGCCCAGGGTTCACGGTCTCGCAGAGAACCGCCTCGAGCCCTTACTGCCAGGCACCCCCTGGCGCACCAAGCACGTGACGCCAGCTTGCGTAACCCTTGGGCTTGCCGCGTGTGCGAGCATTGCCATCCCTGGGGTTCCTGGTGAGGAACCCCGAGCTCCAGCTGTCCTCACTTTGCCCAGGGGCCGTGCAGCTCAGTCGGGCGTGAGCCGGGATTCACATCCAGGACATTGCGCCTTCCTGCTTTGCTCCCTCTCGTCCCTCTGCCCCTGTTCTGCCCCACCGCAGGGGCTGCGGCTCTGGCCGTGAAAGAACATCCGGGCATCGGCATCGCCCCTGCCAGGAGGGGAGGGCAGACGGAGGGCACCCAGAGGCCATGCCTTAGAGGAGAGGACTTGTTCCCAAAGATCCCAGGCCCTCGTCACAGTGACTCCAGTGTTGCCAGCACCCCCGCAGGTGGCCCCCGGACGGCCTGTCCCGGCCCCAGGAACAATCAGCACTCTGGAGCCCTGTGTAGAATTTCGGCAGCGCTACAATGGGCCTCTTTCTGTTTGGACTCCCCCTCCTCCCACCCTCCTCCCGGGGCCCTCGGGCTCCCATTGGCTTCCCATTGGGGGCCGGCCGGCCGCCGGTATAGTCAAGGGTTCGCTCCGAGGGGAAATTCAGAGATGGCGCAGGCCTGCCTCCTTCCCGCCCTCATTCCGGGGCTCTTCTCTACCCTCAGATATCATCTTTCATCCGTGGAAGAAGGAAGAGAACGGAAACCAGAGCCGAGTGATCCTCTACACCATCACCCTCACCAACCCTCTGGCTCCGAAAACTGCCACCGTCAGGGAGACGCAGGTGAGCCGCGGGCGGGGGGCGCAGAGGAGCGGCGGGAAGAGTCTCTGCCCCGTCTGAAGGATTGAGGGTAGACGGTGTGAAGAGGAATCTGGGTGCCTGTGTCGTTGCGCCCCAAGGCGGGGACACGTGCCGGGCTGCCGTTTCCACAGGTTCAGGGTCCCCCGTCTCTGCCCAGAAGTCGGGGGTGGGTGCGTGGAGAGAAGGGAGGGCGGTGCTGTTCCCATCGTGTACCTCAGTTTCGTCCCCTGTCCCCACAGACCATGTACAAGGCGAGCCAGGAGAGCGAATGTTACGTGATCGACGCCGAGGTCCTCACGCACGACGTGCCCTACCACGACTACTTCTACACCATCAACCGCTACACGCTCACCCGCGTGGCTCGGAACAAGAGTCGGCTCAGGTGGGCGGACAGAGGGCCCTGTGGGTTCCGGGAGGCGCCCCGCATGCACGTGTGTCCTCGCTCATGCGGTGGCCGAAAGACGGCGCTTTGGTGAAGGGCCCCAGGGAGCTCTCTCATGAGTCGAGACGTTCCGAACCCCACATCTCAGAAAGGGCCTGCATCATTCTCATCCTCTTCTTTAAAAATACTTTTTTGTTGGGTGCCTGTGTGCCTCCATCATCTCTCCTCCCTCCTGCCCCTGTCATCCTGCCCCACACCATGTCTAGGCTTCTCTCTTCCAGCTTTTTTGAAGAATCTCCTGATGACACATCTTTTCTGTCCAGGCCACCCAGAGGCAGCTTGTTACTGATGCACCCCCCCCCACCACGAAAGGTGCCCCTCCCCTGTAACCCCGTGAACACTTGCCGGGTGGCAGGGCGGAGGTGGGGGAGGGGATGGCAAGCATCGGCTTTCTTGCGTTAGGCCGCAGTGTCCCCGAGGACAGCAGGGAAGGGGGGCAGGCAGCCTTAAAAAACAGGAGCATGAGCTGGGAGCTGCGGTGACACAGGGCCATGGAGGAGAGGAGGGGAAGGGGCTGGTGTGCAGGCAGCAGAGAGACCCGTGACTGGGAGAGAGAATACTTGGAAAAATGCAAGAGCTGGCGCGAGCTCAGGGAGTGGAGAGGCGGGAGCCAGGGCCGGTGGCAGATGACTCCCCTAGTGGTGGGAGTGACAGAACCCCAGAGCCTGATCTGGACTGGCCGGTGTCTGCAGAAGACAAAGGACCCCACGGCCGGCCAGCTGCCTGGCCCCATCTGGAGGAGGCGGCGTGGCCTCATGAAAGACCTGTGGGCCCAGTGTCAGGAGCCCTGCTCCGTTAGCCTTTGGTCTGCCAGTCTATTCTAGAACTCCCATTTTCTCACCTGTAAGGTGAGGGTCCATCCGCCCATTCCACGGACCTCCGGAAGTGGCCAGAGAGCTGAGATGGCACCGTGGGTGTGGTGCGAAGGGCCTGTCCCGGCAGAGCAGGGGTCCCGGGAAACGGCTGATCTCACTCCTGGCTTGTTCCTCAGGGTCTCCACAGAGCTGCGCTACCGCAAACAGCCCTGGGGCTTGGTGAAGACGTTCATCGAGAAGAACTTCTGGAGTGGCCTGGAGGACTACTTCCGCCACCTCGGTGAGCTGGGCTGCAGCCGTCGGCACTGGTGCAGCGGGGCCGACACGGGCTCGGCTGCATAGCTGCCGCCGGTCAGGCGTGGGAAGCACGGAGGTGGGGGCCACACGTGGGCACACGTGCGTTTCCGAGAGGCTGTGCCAGTAACTTCGGAGGGCCAGCCCTCCCCACCCCCGGCATGTGACCACCACCTCTCATCACACCGGGGGTAATTCGGTACGGAGAGGAAGGGTGAGCCTGGGAATGCGCCCGGGAGGACCTGGGACATGCCCCCAGCTGTCTGCATGGGGGCACGGATGTCGAGAACCTAATGTTTCTGCACAGTGTTGAGCAAAACCCAGAGTGGGGGGTCTGGCTGGGGGTACGTCCCAGTGGAACTTCCTGAGGCTTGTCGCTGCCCCCGAGGGACCCCTGCCCTCCCACTCAGCGTCCCCGAGTGCAGCGTGGGCAAAGGGTTCTCGGAGAGAGGGCTCGGCTGGGCGGAGGCAGCGTTGTTTCTGGAGGCCAGCGGGTGGAGCTGCAGGTGGAGGCAGGTGGCCTTCTGTCTCGGACAGAGAGCGAGCTGACCAAGACGGAGAGCACGTACCTGGCTGAGATGCACAGACAGTCTCCCAAAGAGAAGACCAGTAAGGCCCCGGCGGTTCGGAGGAGGAAGCGTCCCCATGCCCACCTGCGGGTGCCTCACCTGGAAGAGGTGATGAGCCCCGTCACCACACCCACCGATGAAGACGTGGGCCACAGGATCAAACACGTGGCAGGTGCGTGCCCGCTGGCGGGGCGGGGCGCGGGGCCCCGAGCAGCTTGCCTGTGCCAAGTGCCAGGACCTGCACACACACGCTCCTTTTGCATCCGTGGGTACAGATTGTATGTAGTTGGCCCCTGACTCATCATTCAGCCTCTGGATCCTCTACCTGTTTCCCTTCACCTTTATGTTCCTCGGTCCCTGCTGAACCCAGTTCCCCGAACTCCCGTGCCGCCTCGATGGGCTCAGACGAGCAGCTTCCAGGTTTTTGGCAAATGCGCCGGGGAGAAGCCGCAGCTCAGGCCAGAGGTGCCCTCCTGACACAGATGTCAGGGAGTCTGAGGCAGCACCCCCCCACCTGCCCCCCCACCCCCCCCCGCCTTGACATGTTTCCCTCTCCGCATCCAGCCACGCACAACCTCATGTCTTCGCTCAGTCCCGGCGACATGTGGCCATAGGAGCCTCAGAGACCACCAGTCCAGCGTCTTTCAGGCCATGCTTTGCACACCCCGGGGCGTGCCTCAGGATGAGGGCAGGAGAGGAGGACAGTGCCCGCCTTCTGTGTCCCCCTCCCTTACGTAGGGGATTTCTGACGTGACACGTGTGAATGCACTGACTCTCCGAGGGGAGCTGAGACTTGTTCAGCATCCGGGCACTAGCTACGGACACAGCCCGAGCAGAAAGCCGGCTCTGGTCCCAGCCCGGTGCAGTTGTCTGTGCCATGGCTACTTTGTCCCCGCTCCGCGTGTCCTAGCTGCGTAAGGCTATTGAGCCTCTTGTTTGTTTGGTGACTTGAATGTCCACTTCGCCTGACTCAGCCCATGACCTTGCCCTTGAGGGGCTTCCCTTGCCCTTTTGGAGGGCTGGGTGTATCTGTCCTCTCATTCATTGTTTGGACAACATCATGGACAACTCTCCATCATTCCCCGAAGCTCTGTGCGTGACCCCTGTCACGGCAGCCAGGGGGCTCATGAGCCACCGTGGTGATGGCCTCTTTACTCTCCCCACAGGTTCCACGCAGACACGGCATATCCCCGAGGACACCCCTAATGGTTTCCACCTGCAGAGTGTGTCCAAGCTGCTGCTGGTTATCAGCTGTGTGTAAGGGATCTCAGCTCTCCTCCCCGCCCCTGCCCCAGCACCTTCCCTCCCTGCCCGCTGGCTCCTTGGGCGTGTGCGCACCCCTTCCCGTGGCCCTGGCCTTTCTTCATCCTCTAGCCTCCTCTCTTCAGATCACTTGCTCTGTCCCTCACTCCTTGCCGCTTTGTTTCTTTTTCTCTGTTCGATTTAGCATCTGCTGTAAGCTAGGCCCTCAGGAGTGGGAACAGAACGCTGTATACAGCATCCATGCCCTTGGCAACTCAGTTTCAAGTGGGTAAGACAGACAGGAAATTCAGACTTACTACACTGTTGGAGAAACCCTAACACGGAGACGCCGCACAGCGTCTGAGAAGCCCCTTCGTTCACATGTGAGGGAGGTCCTGAGACTCTGCTCCGGTCCGGGGACCAGGATCGGGCACTCCTGGGCCCACACTTTGGCAGGAAAGCCAGACAAAATCAATGACGACTGTCCCGAAATATATGCTTATATTATTGTAAATAATTTACAAGATTGCTATCATGTTATAAAACAGTAGGCGCAGTAATGTTCCCAGGAGGACCCTGGGCAGGGAGAGACGAAGTGGGAAGAAATGCACAGGTAGCGTGGGGGGACCCAGCTGTCCACGGGGGAGCCCAGGATGCTGGGGTCGCCCCCGAACCACTGGGAGCAGGGAGTTCCTGGGACGGGCGGCTGAGTGGATTGCTGTTCTGCTTGATTCAGCCCGCTGCCGGACCACCCCCGCCCCACCGCCTTCCCTGGAGATGGGGGTGTGCTGTGAGCATGGGGGGGCACAGGCAGGTGTGACATGGGAGCTGCCCAGATGGGGGTCCTGCCTGCTCTGCACTGGGGACTGGCCTGTCTCTGGGTGTCTCTTCTGTGACACCCTCTCCCTACTCCGTCAGGCCCCCATAACTCGTTTTCAGAGAGGCAGAAGCAGAGGCACAGCCAAACCCATCAGGAAGCCCTGGAATGTGACAGGATTGGCTTTCTGTGTTGTTTTATCGCTTCAGAGCCTTTTGGCTAAGATCAAGTGGTGGTGTTGTTTTAAGTCCCTCTGCCTGCCTGTAGGGAGAGGCCTAGAGAAGAAAGGGCTGGAAGCAGGCAGGCTGGTCCAAGTAAGGGGCAGCGGCGTAGGTGAGCATGACTGTCCCTCAAGGAGGGGACGGAGGACCCGTTAGCCATCTGGTTGGGTAGCAGAAGAAGAGGGAGGACTGCGGTGGGCGCCTGGAGATGGTTGTGTCGTTCACAGAAACCCGGGTCAGGGCGCAGAGCTGTTCAAGAAGACGCTCTGGGCTCCAGCTGTGTCCCGAGTTGCAGTGGGAATCCAAGGGGAGGGGACAGCACTTGCTGATGTGGACCTCGGCTCCAGCTGTGTCCCGAGTTGCAGTGGGAATCCAGGGGGAGGGGACAGCACTTGCTGATGTGGACCTCGGCGAGGCGGAGAAGCATATGGCTTCATGGATGCTGATTTAGTTAGCAGTAGCGTGAGAGCCCCGGGTGAGAATGAGACCATCCGAAGACAGCGCCGAGTGTGAGAAGAAATCAGGGCCACAGATGAGGCGTGGGCACCATGCGGGGGCATGAGGAACATGAGGCGGGCTCTCTTCTCACCTGACTGCGCGTGTAACAAACGTAGGTGGAGATTTCTTCCGCCCGTGGCCTGGGGAGCCAAGGTCTCTTAAAAAGTCACATAGACACAAAGACAGCTTTGAAACCAGTAAGACTCCTGTTCAACAACATCCATTTGAGGGGATTCGTGCTGCCAGGTCTCTTCCGTTGGGTTTGGTAGATCGAAAACTCGAACCTCAGGTGGGTTCTGTCTGAGCAGAACCTGCTCAGACTTACTGCGTGTGCAGACTTCCTGAAGGAGGCCTTCTCTCCCGAGTCAGTGGGATCGCATGGCGTTAGCTGACTGCGGGGCTCTGTTAGGTTAAGATCATGGGCTTCATCATTCAACACTTAGAGGGTCCGGGCTGCAAATCTGCCGACAGTGTGGGTGGAACGGGCCGTCCTGTGTCCGGCGGGCCCCGAAGCGGCTCTGCCCGCCTTCCCCTGTGTGGACCAGAGGCTCTCTCCTCAGACCGCTTGCAGGGGTGTCTGTGGACCTCCCCGGAGTGCAGGCAGGATTGTACACACAGACCTAAACGCAGGAGGTAGGATATACGCAGCCCACGCCAAAGAGGCGGGCGTTCAGGTCCTCTGGCGCGTGCGGGTACAGTTAGAGGCAGTGTCATTGCAAGTCAGCGTGAAATTTAGAGATTGTTCTGGAGAAGGCACAGAGCCCTGGAGAGGGTCAGGGACTGGAAGCTGCCAGCTCCAGGAGTATCCGCTTCTGTAGTGCTGGAAGCACAGAGAAGAGCGCAGTCTCGCTCTCTTCTCTCTCTCTCTCTCTCTCTCTCTCTCTCTCACACACACACACACACACAAACACACACATACACACATTGAAAGGTCGAAGGCACAGCATAAGATGTTCTTTGTTGGTCCTTTTCTGTCTCCCTTTTCTTGTGTGTGTCCCTAAATGTCCTTATACCCCTTTCATGATAAAACCGGCCGTCACGGGGGGCTCCTGTGTGCAGGGAGCTTTCCGTCCACTCCTTCAGCCCACGCACAGTGCAGCCCCAGCGGGGTAGTTAAGAAGGGGGTTCAGAGACGCTAGGGAACTTCATCAGAATTTCAGAACCCTGAAACATTGCACCAGCACTGTACCCAGTTCTCTGTGTCTCTAGATCCCTTTGCTCTGCAAATCATCTCTCTGCCATGAACTTGGGTCCTAAAATGATCTTTTGGCAGCCCCTGAGGCTCCCCCATCTCTGGGCGGCCCTCTGTGCCCCCAGGGTCATCCTTACCATCTCCTGTCTCTGAGCAGTGCTAGCCCAGCCTGGGCAGCCTCGTGACCCCCACAGGTCCGGGCAGGCATGAGGACGAGACGTGCTGTAGGACATCGTGCTAACCCCTGTTGGGCAGATCTGGCCGATAGTCCACAGCCTCGCCCTTCTGTCGTGTGTCGGGTTCGCTGGGTCGGAGGACTTGCCTCCGCGTGTCACCCTTGACCTACTAAGATCTGTTTGCAGCTGCTGTCTCTTGCTCCTTGCTTGCTGGGTCTCCTCGTCCTCGTGTCCTCGCTTCCAGTGTTTCTTCCCCCGAGACTCACTTGCTGTCTGGCTTGGTTACAGTGCAGCCCTCCCCATCTCAGCACTGGCCTGTTCTAACCTCTGCCTCCTCCCCATTTTTCCTCCTTGCTCCCATTAGGATCTGTTTCAGGTACTGGCTCTCTGATTGCTCCGTTTACCCTTCATCTCTTTTCCTCTCCATCTTACCTCTTCCCCCAGGCACCCTGGGTCCAGGGGGCTCCTGTGTGTGTCTCTTTCCCAATGCCTTGGCCGCGTGCCCCTCCATGGGCGCTCCTGCTGTGTCCCGGCCCCTCCAGATGAGAGTGCCGCTCTCTCTCCCTCTCCCCCTCGCTGCATCCTTCCTCCTCCCTCCCTCACTGCCATGCTTCAGGTGACCAATGGTCAAGGACAGCAGCTGCCTCTGGAGGGGTGGGGGGGTGATCCCTGGCTTGTCAAGGTTGCGTGCACTCTCAGATTACATCTCATGCCTGTCGCCTTTGTCCCCTTTGTCTCCTCCCCAGTCTGGTGCTGCTGGTCGTCCTTAACATAATGCTCTTCTACAAACTCTGGATGTTGGAATACACCACCCAGACCCTCACCGCCTGGCAGGGTCTGAGACTCCAAGAAAGGTAATCCTTGCCTCTTCCATGGGGCCACCACCTCCACCCCACCTGGTACCGTGCCCCCGCTCCTGCCACCTGGTCTCCGTGGGACGGCCCCGCTGCCCTTGGCCAGTGGGTAACCCTTTGGGATGAGCCCATAAGTGGGCTCTGAAAACTGTCCCTGTAGCTTTAGCCTGCTTCTGACCTGGGGCACAGCGGAGCTGGGGGCACTGAGCAGAGGACAAAGCAGTCTGATGTGACTCTCTGTCCTTTAGGGGTCTGGGAGCACAGGACAGTCCACTGAGCATAACTCCAGCTGCCGGGGTGCCCCTTCTTCTGCCCCACAGGTTACCCCAGTCTCAGACAGAATGGGCCCAGCTCTTGGAGTCCCAACAAAAGTACCACGATACAGAGCTCCAAAAATGGAGAGAGATCATCAAATCCTCGGTGATGCTTCTTGACCAGGTGAGATGTCCCCGCCTTCTCCACTTGCCCTCATCTTCTGAAGATGAGCTGCTTCCCTGTGCTCTGGGAGATCTCCCTGTCCCCGTCCCCACCCACCCACCAGACCTCACCCTCCTGCTCATTCTTCCCCTGGGCCATCCACTGTTCAGATTTTAAAGTCATCCTGGAATGGGTTGTTGGAAACACAGGTGTTCTCCCCAAGCGATAACAATGAAATTTGCAGCAAGAAAGCTATAGGTTAGACCCAAGAACTCCTTTATTTTTTTCCCCCCTTGGTCACTCGTGGCCATCTGACAGGCATTGAAAGGGGAGAACCTCCTTTCACAGAGATTTGTCTTCCCAGAAGGCATATGTTTCTAGTTCCTTTTGCTGTATGCCCCCCACCCCGCCCTCAACACACACACACCAGCACACAACCCCCAACACGTCACACCTGTCAGGTGCACAGGTAGTCTGGGAAGATGGTGTTAGTAATGCGTCATCTCTTCGTGACATCTTCTAGTGTAGGTGCCTGTGTTCCTTCCAAAAACTGTGTTCGTTCATCTCTTTAAGAAAATCCTCCTGGGGGCGCCTGGGTGGCTCTGTGGTTAAGCGACTGCCTTCGGCTCAGGTCATGATCCCGGAGTCCTGGGATCGAGTTCCGCATCGGGCTCCCAACTCCACGGGGGGTCTGCTTCTCCCTCTCACCTTCTCCTCGCTCATGATCTCTCTCACTGTCTCTCTCTCAAATAAATAAATAAAATCTAAAAAAAAAAAGAAAGAAAAGAAAATCCTCCTGGCGCAAAATCAACCAAGTTTAGTTTCATCAAAGGGGGGAGCGTCTCTTCCTTCCCTCAGAAGAAGTTAACATCTTAGACAGAACCCTTTGTAGTTGCCAAGACAGCAAGAGGCTACCTTTGCCTTCCAAGAGAATTAAGAAGATAGGAGACGAAAAATTTGTCCTGGTCCATTAAGATTTCTGTCCCTAAGGAGTTCTTTATGTTTGGTGGTCGGCCAGACTTGAGATGGAATCCCAACCTTGCCACGGACTGGTTTTGTGACCTGGAGCAAGGGATTTAATATTAGTGACTTCACAGTTTCTTCCTTTATAAAATGGGAATTACAATTGTAACTTCATGTAATTGCTGCTGGGATTTGAGGGCGCGGGGGAGGCCCTCATTAATATTAAATCTTATTCCCCTTCGTAGCATGGTTTTAGCTGTAAATCAAGGAGAGATCATTTTAATGTGGCTATCAGGATCCAATTTAATGTGTTCTAGAATAACATGTTTAGCTTTGGAGCCATGAATTTTTTTGTTTTTTTTTTAACAAAAGGGGTAAATGGCATTGCAGGGGGCTTAGGAGCCCTGTGATACCAAGAAAAGTTGATCGAATTAAAGATACACTTAGGAGAAGGAAGGATGGGGCGAGGAAAACAGGATAGGCTTCAGACCTAGAGGTCCAGCAGGTAGAAGGATAGATTGAATGCTTGTGAGACCCCAGGGGCTAGAAGTTACAGGGAAAGGGAGCTTCGAGTAATCAAATAAAAACAGATCACTGACAAGCTCGTCAAGAATGGAATGGGCTATTTTGAAGGCTCGAGATTCTATCACCGGAAGTGATATGAAACAAGCCCAAGGGTTGACCAGGTGGTGTCAGATAAGAAACTTATGAATGAAGTAGGAGGCAGTTGGACTGAATGACCAGGTTCTCTTACAACTCCAGAATCCGGTGTCAGGATGGGGCCCCTTATGTTGGAGCATGGGGCGGTCAGAGGTATAGTGTGGAGGACTCAACTCTATGAGCGTTAGGATAGGTGTTTTGTTTCATTCCCTTTATTTTATTTTACTTTTTTAAAGATATTTATTTATTTATTAGAGCAAGAGAGTGAGCTCAAGCAGGGGGAGCAGGGGAGGGAGAAACAGACTTCCTGCTCAGCGGGGACTTGATCCCCACTCTAGGACTTGATCCCAGGACCCCAAGATCGTGCCCTAAGCCGAAAGCTGATGCTTAACAGACTGAGCCCCCCCGCCAGGTGCCCGTTTCATTCTCTTTAAAAGTAACTTCAGGAAGATTAATAACAGACCCCTTTGGAGCATCCCTACGGAGCAAAGGGTATATAGTAGAACCAGAGAGTAGAAGAAAACTGTAGATTAAGCAGAGGGACAGAGGATCTCAAAATCCATAGCCATGTGCCCATGAAATGTTAGCCGTGTTGTCCCAGGGCAGCTTAGGTCAAGGTGGTATGTAAACGTGTTGTGGTATGACAGACCCATCAGGATTCTGCTGCTAGGACTCTGCCCCATTTAGACTCCTGGCCGTGACCTGACAGCGTTAGTGTGCCTGTTCCTTCGCGGAGGTTAAGAAATTCAATTAAGGTTAATTCATGATGTGGGTACAGCTAGAAGCCTGCTCGGTTGTCGGGTCTCTGCTTGGCACCCAAGGTGTCTGTTGCTGTCTACCACACATGAAACAAAATGATTACAGATGACCCTAGTGTGCAGTCCCCACACGTGGTTTACGAGCGGCCAGGAAAAAGAAAGGATGGTGAGCTAGAGAACGTTTAGACTTGTTCTGGGCCTTACGATGGGTAAGATTGGAATAGGCAAGAGAGACAAGAGCCCCGGGCTGGGAAAATAAGGCGGCGAAATGCACAAAGATGGGAGTGTATGGCCTTCAGGTTTGATGGGGAAACCACCTGGAATGAGTAGAAGGGGGCTTCTTAGAGCAGTGGAATGCTTTGAGAAATTTTTTCCTTTTTTAAAAGAGAGAATTTTTTTTCCCCAAGATTTTACTGAGTGAGAGAGAGAGATCACAAGCAGGCGGGAAGGGTAGAGAGAGAATCAGACTCCCCACTGAGCAGGGAGCCCTATATGGGACTCGATTCCAGGACCCTGGGATCATGACCTGAGCTGAAGGCAGACTCTTAACCCACTGAGCCACCCAGGCACCCTGAGAGAGAGAGAGAATTCTTTTTTTTCTCCCTAAAGATTTTGTTCATTTATTTAACAGAGAGAGAGACAGGGAACATAAGCAGGGGGAGCAGCACAGAGAGAGGGAGAAGCAGGCTTCCTGCTGAGCAGGGAGCCTGATGTGGGGCTTGATCCCAGGGCCTTGGGATCATGGCCTGAGCCAAAGGCAGATGCTTAACAACTGAGCCACCCAGGCGCCCCGAGAGACAGAGAGAGAGAGAGAGAATTCTTAATTGAGCAACACAGGGGCCACAAATCATTAAGACACAGGGAACCTCACCCCAGGGGTTCCAGTGCTAGATCGGCTGTCCCCTTTCTTTTTTTTTTTTTTTTTAAGATTTTATCTATTTATTTGACAGACAGAGATCACAAGTAGGCAGAGCCGCAGGCAGACAGAGAGGGAGAAGCAGGCTCCCCGCTGAGCAGAGAGGCCGATGCGGGGCTCGATCCCAGGACCCTGGGATCATGACCTGAGCCGAAGGCAGAGGCTTTAACCCACTGAGCCACCCAGGTGCCCCCAGCTGTCCCCTTTCTGCTGGAGGCAGCATCCTAGGAGAATCCCCCTTGTCTTAGGGGCCCAGCTCCCTTGAACTCGATGTTGCGCTAGGGGACCCGCCCTTGGTGGGCGTGGTGGAGAAGCCCACTGAGGGCACCAACCCCGGGCCGGGTGGGCTTCCCTGTCTTCCAGATGAAGGACTCGCTCATCAATCTCCAGAACGGCATCAGGTCCCGAGACTACACGTCAGAAAGTGAAGAGAAGAGGAACCGCTATCACTGACAAGGCAGGAGCAGGGGGGGCTGCGAGAGGCCCGTGCAATACGTGTACATAGACCGTATAAATAGATATATATAAATATATATATATACAGAATATAAATATATATATATTATATACAGATTTTAAAAAGAGATAATGCCTATGTACCAGGGAGAAGGAGCGGGCCCGCCTCCTATGCTGGTCGGCGGAGGGGCCGAGGAGGGCAGGGACCACCTCTCAGCACCGACCTCCCCTGATCCTCCCCCACCCCCGTCCCCGTCCCCGCCCTTCCCCTCCTGGCCGTTCCAGGCTCTGAGAAGGGAAATGTTGTTGAGCCAAAGTCATGCCTGTGAAGACCCTGGGGTCTCGAAGTCTCAAGGGGCTTAAGGTGCTTCATTCCCGAATCCCCTCTTGATTTGTTTCCAAAATAAAAGAGAATCTTTTCTTCCCTACCCCACGCTTCCCCAGGTGTTCTCTTGTGAACGGGAAGCATCAAGGGCAAGAGCCCAGTCTAAACTCTGCCACCTGAGCCCCGCCCCATCCCCCTCACCCCGCTGTCTATGGACCACGCGCCCCCAGCAAGGCGGAGGGCTGGGAAGCTGGGAAGGCTGCCCCCGTGGGACTGGGCCTTGAGCCGCAGGCTCCCGAGGACACATGTGCAGGATGGTGTCCTCCTCCCTCACCCCCGAGCCTTCCCCTGACCCCTGTAGGGTGTGGACCCAATAAGGGCTGGGAATTTCTTACTTTCCCACCCCCTTCCCCCTTCTCTCTGGTCTTCTCCCAGGCTGGATCTGGGTGAAGTGTCACTTTTTAGTGCCTAAAGCCCTATTTTTTCTCTGTGCCCTAAGAGCACATCGTTTATTAGCCAGGATGGAGCATTTTGGATCTCGTTAAACCCCTTTCCGAGTGGTTATGAGCCAGCCAGGCCTGTGGCTCTAATTTCTTCACTTTGAGCTGTCAGTTTGATTTCCGGAACAAGTCAGGGTGTCCTAGGGGCGTCCGGGGTTGGAGGGAGTGCCCTAGCACTGTACAATCAGATCATAGGTTCACAGAGAACACTGTGGGAGTAGTGAGCACTGATCTCCAAGCGCTCACTTGGCTGCCAGCATCCTTTATGATAAGGGAAGGACTGACTTTGATTAAGGGAGACAACGAAGACACTCCGCACAGGGTAGGAGACTTAGGCTTTTGGAAGGAATACATTTGGCAAAGGTGCGTTGCATTTGTGCAGGAAAAGGCCAGAGTGAGCCTCTGCGCCACGTGGAGGCCATTCCAAATCCCGTTCCTCAGACTTGGGAGTGGGAGTTGGGGCAGAGGAGGCAAAGCCTTCTCTAGCCTCTGGCCCCAGAGAAGTACGAGACCACTCAGGAGGAGAAAGAAGACCTTTGGTTAGGAGAGTGAGTCACCCAGGGCCAGTTGGGAGTTGGCTCCCTCGGACCTGTGCATTTATCTGACCTTGCAGGGGCCTTCTGGGCATGATTAGCATTTTTCATTCACTTAACTGCTCTTCCTCTGTATAATGATCAGAGGAATTCTGCCAGCCCCTCGGATCCTCAGTTGGGAAAAGATCATACTAGTTTGGCTGGGAAGACTCTTCCAGATTGCTTGTTCTCCTGGGGGGCCTCTTGACATAGGAGGCCAAAGGAAAGGAGGATTTTATTGCTGACCTAGCCGCAAAGAAAAGCGAGTCTTCTGTTGGAATGGCCCGAGCATCCCCCTTTGACAATCAAAGACAGCTTTTGACAGCCTAAGGGCAGGATGGGAAGACAAAGGATACGTGCCTCAGGGGAGTAGGCTGAGAATCAGCTGGAATGAATATCCCTTCTCTAGGAAAGGAGATTCCAGGGCTGGAATCATGCCTGTGCAGGGTACATGTGCCCACAGGTCAGGGGGTCACTCCTCATCCTTGTCCAGGACTTGGATCAGGAGACACTCCAGTGATGGTCAGGGCTTGTGGGCCCCGGGCCAAAGGAGGAGGCACAGTGCAGACTGCTAGCAGTTTTCCTGCTGCAGGATCCAGAAGCCAACATTATTCTCAGAAACTTTTGAAAGCAAAAGTGATAAATGCTCTCCTTTATTCCATACATCATTTAATACTTATTTAAATCACCCAGTTGTTGATGGTCCCATGGTGGGACCTTTGGGGTGACTTCCAGTGGTTTCTCTGCTGGGAGTAAAGTGACGTAAGGGGGCTTGGCTGCACAGAGCCGTCCACTTTTGCTTGACCTCTTTGGCCATCCCAGGGAGGATGTAGTTGACAGGAAGGGAGATGCTTAGTATATCTGAGGAACCCTGGGGGTTTGAACCCGGGCCACACTGTGTACACATGGGGAAGGTCCCTCGGCCTACCTCATTCCTAAGAATCATGGATCTCTTGTGGGCACTCTGTTCTAATACTGTTTTAAACTTTCAAAGCAGAAGACCCAACACCTTTATTCACTCCCGAACAAAACCTTCCCCCCACATTCCGTGACCCGTCCAAGGAAGCGCACCTTTGCAGGTTAAGTCTGGGAGTGAAACTGATCAGTAACGTTGCTGCTCGAGCCCAGCAGCTTGGCTCGTAGCTGTTCCTGGGAGCATGAGAACCACACCTTTTATGTAATTTCTTCCAGCCTGTGCTTTGTTTTTGTTCATGTAAGGACCCTGGTCAGGTGGGAATCTTTCCGCGAGGATTCCTGGGGTCCCCTTTGAGAGCTTGCATTCAAAAGATGCTACAGAGCCTCTGACCAGGGGGCGGTGAGCTACAGGGTCTGTACTTCCACTCCAGCTCCCTTGAAGGAACCAACAAGATTGGCCTTGGAGAACCCACTCCCATCTGCAACGCCTCTCTTCCCCCGCTTCACCTCCCTGGGACAAGGGCAGCAGGATCAGCAGCTTTGGAAGCTCCCTGTTAGAGCACTGGGCTAAGTTAGGAGACCTGGGCCCGAGTCCTGGCTCTGCTCTGCTCAAGTCACTTCCCTTACCTGAGTGCTGTATCCTCCTTTGTAACGGGAAGGGGGTTGAGCTGGACCATCTCTAAGATAGGTTCGAGTGTGGGCATTGTCTTGGAGGCTGTGTTGGAGACTGGCAAGGTAGGGCTTCCTCAAACTTGGAGAGAACAAGCCTTCTGGGCTAGAGCTTCCTGGTGTGTAGATGAGTAGTAGGGCAGTGTCAGGGTTCCTGGGAAATCCAGGATAGTTAAACTTTCTTCTTTATGAGTCAGCAGGACTAAGGAGGCCTAGTGAGGTGGGGAGAAGGAGATCAGGTGTGTTGTATTTCCCAGTGTTAACCTAGGAGGGTGTGTCTTCCTTTGTCGGCCTAGTCTTAGTTTGGGAAGGGACTCTCTCTAGGCTAGGAGGAGGAGGATATTGGCAAGAAGGGCACCATCTTGGATTAATATCAGCTCATCTTTTGTCTCTAGGCTGTGAAGCCTCTCATCTGTCCATCCTTCCTCCTCCTCACTAGAAGAAACACTGGAGAGAAGTCATTCCTGGTCCTAGTACTTCTCTTTTGACTCAGTTCAAACCTTATTGGGGTTTTGACTAATTGCGAAGTTTTGGCTAAAATCCTGGGGTTGTCATAGAGCACTGACCCTAAGAACCTGGGATTACGGGAAGGGGGAGAGGGATCAAGAACCCTCAAGAAGAATGCTTTGCTAGAAATGGCTTCTCTCCCTGTCCCTGTCCTGACGCAAGCTTGGACCATGTCTAAAATCATTTCTGGGCAGCATCTCTAGGGTGAAGTCTTGGAGAAAGGACCAGGGAGAAGAATGTTTCTGGACTGTGGTCTCAGAAGGCTGTTCTCTGTGCCATACTATGCTGCTGCTTTAGCTCTGCAGGACAGCCAGAGCGAGCCCCTTCCTCCCTAGGGCCCCCAGGTGGCAGGGCTGTGATCTCCCTCCCCATACCCCCTGGACCTCACCTGCCCGCTCCAGTAGGAAACTTGAGAACCTGTCTTCCTGACTCTCTCCTCCCCCCGCCCCTTGTCTCTAGGCTGTGGGACAATCATCCCATCCACCCCTTGACATCCTTGACCCTCATCCCCCAATCTCCAGCAGGCTGGCCCCACTCCCTCCACCTCTATGTTTTCTTCCAGAAGATGCGTTTTTGGGTCCAAGTGGAGCGTTTTTCTGGAAGGCCATCTCTTAACACCCCCTGCTTCCCTGATGTGGAGCAGGAATTTGCACAAGGTGTAGAGAGCACCACTTCCCACCTCTCTGCCCAGCCTTGTTACCTCACTCCTGCTCCAGCCATGGCTGTGATGGGCCCAGCCAGCTCCCTGGCTCGGTGTTGGGTGCGACAGCTCAGGGGTCTTGGGCATTGTTTTCTGTGTGACTTGAGGTCCTCAGCAGGCCTGGGAGCCTGGACTGGAACCTTGGCCACTGGCGGGAAGCACCTTGCCTGCCAAGAGGAGCCGATGCCAGACGATGTACCCAGCATGTGAAAGCGTAAAGAGTACTGTCCTCTCTGCCCCGTGGCCTCCTTGCTTCTCACCCCACAGGGAGACGCTGCGGAAACAAGATGGCAGCCTCTGCTCCAGGCGAGACGGCTGGCTCTGTCTGGGGAGTTGGCCCTGGGCTCGGGTGCCACGTGCTGAGATTGCATAATGAAAGCAACCATTTTTGCCAACAGTAGTGTGGCTCCCCACATTTCCCTGTCCTGCACTCTAGGGCCAGACCACTCTCTGCATGGACCAGGTCATCTTCCCAAACCCATGGTGCTTTTCCCCCCGACCCCCACTCAACCTAGACTCCAAGGTGGGGAGAGATGAGTCAGAGGCCCCAGTGGCCCCTGGATAATCCTGACAATGGGTGGAGTGGGTGAGGCAGAGGGAGCAGCCCCCAGCACCTGCATGGGGCCATATATGGGAAAGAACACCGGTCGACTGCAGTTGAGTTGTCTGGCCATCTGTATTTGGATCTAGAACTGTACTTTGCCTGGCGCTGTGCGCAAGGTCTGAAAACTTACCTGCTATTACCTAGAACCATACACGGCTTCCCAGCCAGATCTTCATGTAAAGTAGCTAGAGCCATGGAAGTACAGTATGAATTAAAAGAAAAAAGTATTGAACTACAAATAATAAATGGTGTGTGTGTTTATTGCTCGATTCATTAGTGCTCATCACCCCAAAAGGTTTTGGTCCTCCCAGATGTGATGAGGGCGTGGTGCATGTAGGGGGGTGTGTGTGTATGTGTGTGTGTGCGTGCATGCTCATACACATGTCTAGGATGCCCTTTCCTGGGAAGGCAGGCAGCCTGATAAGTCAGATGGATAAGAAGTCTTCGAATCAGACCAGAGTATGGATTGCAGGAACAATACTTTGCAGGTGTGTGACCTTGGTCCCCATCCATTATTCTAAGCCTCAGTTTTTAGAGATAATATAAAATATGTGTCTTTTTTTTAAAGATTTTATTTATTTAATTACTTTGTTTATTTTATTCATTTTTTTTAAAGATTTTATTTAAGAGATCACAAGTAGGTAGAGAGGCAGGCAGAGAGAGAGGAGGAAGCAAGCTCCCCGTTGATCAGAGAGCACGATGAGAGACTCGATCCCAGGACCCTGAGATCATGACCTGAGCCAAAGGCAGAGGCTTTAACCCACTGAGCCAACCCAGGTGCCCCAGTGTGTGTGTGTTTCTTCATAGAGTGGCAAGTACTATACTAAGAAAATTTTTTTTCCTTATTAACCGTACTTTTCTTTGAAAGATTTATTTATCAGGGGGAGGACCAGAAGGAAAGGGAGAGAATCAAAGTGGGGCTCAGTCTCACGACCCTGAGATCACGACTTGAGCCAAAACCAAGAGTAGGATGTTCAACCGACTGCCCCCCCACCCTAGGAGCGCCCAGCAGTACCATTACCGTAGGAGCCTGTTATCACATGCTGTGACTCCCAGGGACAACATCTCACTCAACTTTTCCCTTTTGTGCCTTGGCCCTTCCAGGAAGGTGGACATCAGGAGACCGCTTTGCCTTATTTCCTTGTTAGCCTAGACTGGTTGAGGAGTCTGGCCCCTCCCCTCATTAGGCCTGTCTGTCTTGGAGTTACACCCTCACCACGTGATGGGAAACTTAGTGGGTGTCCGACAGGAGGGAACACTGGCAACTCTGGCGTTCCTTTGATTTGGAGAGGGAAGGAGGGCTGCATCACACACGTGTACCATTTAGTTCTAGACTGCTAAATGCATTTTTTGCTCTGCAGGAAGATACCACCGATGGGGAGTTACGGAGTTGGCACGGGCTGGGGAGGGAGGTAGAAGCCATAGTACAGACAGCAGATACACACAGCAAAACCAGAGCAAGTGCGTTTAGAGACACTTTATTGACACAAACGGGGTATTTCCTGAAAAACACTACCTACTGGCGTTAGGCTGTGGAGAGCGTGGGTGATCAGGAACAACGTTTCTAGGGTTTGGAAAAAGCTTGGCTGTGGAAAATCAAAAAGCAATAAGGAAGAGGATGATGTGGCAAAGAGATGTATCAGTTGCGGGACTGCAGGAGTCGGCTGAGTGTTTGATGCTGTTCCAAATCGAGGAGCGCTCCGGCTTCCGCAGCGCCCCTGCCCAGCGGATGCAGCTCTTGCCGGATAGTGATGCAGGGGGGAGAAGGCTATGAACCAGCTTTGAGGCTTAGCTGGCCTAGGAGAGGGGTGGAGTCTGATCTACCACAATTCAGACTCGGTTCATGTGCTTATCTACTGGGTCCTACTCTAAACTCACAAGTAAGCGAGCTCAACATGAGTTATCTACCATGCCGGACTTTCAGAGATTAGGAAGAGCTTGGCTGATGGTATTTTTCCGACCTAAGGCGGCGGGGCACACAGAGGCTCTGGCCTGATGCTTGAGACAGTGCGTGCGGAAATGCAGGAGAGATGGGCGGTCGGAGGGTGAACACACCGGTACTACTCAGATACACTCGCAGGGACTAGGTGAATTCACTGGCTTAGGGACCTTTCATTCACAAAAGGAGGGGAGAGGAAGGCTTTTTGTTGGTGTTTTGTTTTTCCCTTTCTGTGTGAACTTGGGAAAGGGGAACCAAGGTCTGTTCTGAAATGTGTCTGGGCTTCCCTCTTCCCACAGGGATGCCAGTCACACAGCCTCTGCCCCCTGGTGTCAGGTAGGTTCGCAGATCCTGGGTTAGAGGTCCTTTACTTTTTGATCTAGTAGTTTTGTGGGTGAGGGGAAGGACCTCCTCCTGCCCCTCGGCCATCCACTGCCATCCTCGTTTCTCCAGCATATTCCTGCTTTGAGAAATCCCCTTCCTACTAACCTGTGTAGTTGGGCATCGAAAGAGAAAAACTCAGAGAATCGGCAATGTTGGGGGATGGAGGAAGGAAAGGAGAATGCTTTTAAACAGATGGAAAGTAAAGGCTGGGGAAGGGACGGGCCCTGACAGTCACAGTATTAACATGCGGGAGCTGGGGCTGTGCGAGAAGACCAAGCGGGCAGTAAAGGTCCGTAGGGCAGGGTGTCTACAGCGCCAGCCGAGTTGAGCAATCAAGTTCTTGGCTGTTCTAGCAGTAGGAAAAGAAAAACCAGAGCCAGCCTGGCCTGGCTTTCGGTGAATTGTGTCATTGAGGGATCCGTCGTGGGAAATACGCAGCACCAAGGCAGCAGGTGGGGTTCCTAAAGTAGAATAGCCCTTGAGAACATTTCTAAGCCCTTTAATAAGAACAACATGCCAGACGAAGCTTCCAGAGCAATGCACACTGGGTCTGGCTCCTCCAGGAATATGGGGAGGATCTGAAGCAGGCTGGGGATCGCAGGGTTTGTAGTCCTGATCAAGCCTCCCGGGAAGGAGCTGAGTTGCCATTCGGGAGAAAGAGTGGTGCGCAAACCAGCCAGAGAGGGAAAACCGAAACAAGACAGACTCTCAAAGCACGTCGCGAGCACCGCTAAGATGCAAAGCGTCAGAGGAGCAGTTGAGGGGTAGCGGCGAGCGGGGTCCAACCCCGGCAAGAGAGGCGGAGAGGAGACGAAGTTCAACAGCGGAAGAAAGCAGCGGCGGTCCTGGTGGAAAAGGAGCTGGGCCAGGAGTCCAGAGAAGACCCGACCGCAGCTCTCCACCTCCCAGCTGTATGAAGGCAGGATGTGGTAAAGCTGCTGCCCTCACACAGCCTCAGTGTGCTCGGCTGATACCTGGGTACGGTAATACCCACGGTAATACCCGCCTCACAGGACTAGCTGTGGAAGAGAACTAAAGTAGCGGAAATGAAAGCGCTGCGTAAGCCATGTTGCTCTCACGGCAGAATTAAGGATGAGAGGGGTGGAGAGGTTAGGAAAGGGAAAGAATTGAGAAGGTTCCTTGTAAAAGATGAAGAAGGGGAGAAAATGACAGGTGCCGTTGAATTCGTTAAAAACCACTCAGGAGGGGCGCCTGGGTGGCTCCATGGGTTGAGCCTCTGCCTTCGGCCCAGGTCATGATCTCAGGGTCCTGGGATCGAGCCCCGCATCGGGCTCTCTGCTCGGCGGGGAGCCTGCTTCCTCCTCTCTCCCTGCCTGCTGCCTACTAGTGATGTCTCTTTGTCAAATAAATAAATAAAATCTTAAAAAAACAAAAAAACCAAACCACTCAGGAAATACTTGAGTTGGGCTTTTGAAAAAGGACAGAAACAGCCATCGTGCGTACTACTTGATTACGAGTCAGGCGCGTGGTCTCCTGGAAGCAAGAGGAGGGTCGGCTGGTAGGAAGTAGCTTGCTTCTGCTGGAGGCTCGGCCATCCACCAGCCACGGGACTGGAACTCACAGGAATCTGGGCCCAACTCTCTTCCTCATTACAAAGTACGAAAAATGGTCTATATTCTGCCCCCTATTTCAGAGGAATTGTGTGGGAAATTACCGATGAGAAAGACCTTGCTTGAGTTTACTGAAAGTATTTTCTCCAATAAAATTGGACTCTTGAAGATGTGAACAAGGACTTCTTTCAAGCAGATCCTCCCAAGGATGGAAGAGTTGAAAGAAAAACAGGTTTGTCGCGTGAGCCCCAGAGCCAGTGGAGTGTGCTCTTGCCCTCACACATTCCCCCAGATCTGAGGGACCTGTCACTGCCTGGGCCCTGCTGCCGACGAGCCTTCATATCCCGTAAAGCAGCCTTCCCTTTCCTCCTCACTGGGTGCTGAAGGACATCACACTTGGACCAGTCACTCGGTTGAAATGAAATGAGACACTGACTAAAATTTTTTCAGTGTTCCTCTGCTCTCCCAAAATCCAGAAAAATAACCAACAGCGAGAGACATCATGGATTCGTGGGTGGAATATTTGGAAGTCACCTAGCCCTGCCCGTCTCTTCACTCATTCACGTGTCACCCATCTAAGCCTAAAAAGCACATTTCTTAGTTTAAGTATTCCCAGAGGCAACGTCCTTCTGGAAGATTCTTTATGTTCACTGAGGAAATGCTTCCAGTCCGCCCCATGTCCTACTCTGGGCCTTTCAGCCGGTTTCCAGTTACCTGACACTATCAGAGTTAACCTTAGCCAGGCAATCCAAGCCCACCCCCCAACCCACCCCCGTGCTTGGGGATGAGGCATGGCCACAGCCAAGCTCAGTTTCAAGGTCTTTTTAAAACCAAAATCATCCCGTCTCTGAAAGTCCCGACTGGATAGCATCTAAGGCTTACTATGCTCCAGGTTAGCCTCTGAAGTCTCTTACTCAGTTGAGCCCGGTCTGGAGTCCCAGTTGCCTCCTGTGAAATGAGGAATAATACTGATCTACAGGAATTTTGAGAGGAAGAATTTAGGAATTTCTGTTCCAATGCCGACAGGGAAATAGTGCTTCCCAGCTATCTCAGGTGGGTGCTCCCCTTGGAGGGTACACCCGCACTACCCTAATAGGGTTATGAACATGTTGCATGACTTTTAAGAGCCACTTCTGTCTTTGGCTTCTTGAAGGACTGAGCCCAGCTTAGGCCTTAGAGACCTATCGGGATCGAGCCCTAGGGTACCAAGTTCCGAGAACATTTTGGTCCAGGCTTAGTAAACTTTCTATCACTGAAGAACCTAGAAAGGCATGCTTTGCTCTGTTGCTCTAGTCAGGTGGGCCAGGGACTTGAAAAAACTGGCTTCAAGGAATCCCACTTCATGACACTCTTGCTTTAACCCGAATTAATCATTCCCGCTTCCTTCCATGAAGACATCCGTTCACCTGCAGCAAGGAAGGACGAGCCAGTTCCAGCCAGTTAGGGACAGAGGGATGTGCCATCTCCAGCATTTGTACAGAGTCATTTGGAGCCCAGAGAGGAAGTCCGGTTGGCATGGGAGCTCCTCGCTTGAAAGCTAGAACAGGGTGAGTTTGAGTCCACATAGAAATGTTGGCTCCTCGGTTCTGGCAAAGCCTGAGGGTGTGCAGACGTCTGATGGAGTTATGAAGTCAGAGGTGAAAGTTCAGACGTGAGCAGATATGAGTGACTAGAAGGATGGATGCAGGAGGCAAAGCGATGTGGCCCCTGGGGCACACTCCTGATGCCGTTGATATCACTGAATCTGGAATATCCCGTCCCTCGGGGTCCAGACCACCTACCAATGATAAAACAGCTCACTGAGAATTTCCAGCCTGGCCCAGTCCAGCCCAGCCGAAGACTCTGACCAAATCCACAATCCTTACAAAGGAGGGAGTGGGGGAGTTTTTGTCATGATGGGAAAGAAGTTCAAGTTGCTCCAACACTCAGGCCAAAGCAATTCACCTTCTGAAGGGCTTGACGTAGAGCTTTGTGACCTGGGTATCATCGACTTAAGGTAGTACCCTGAGGGTGGGGACTCTGGGTAGGGTAGAAATCTAAGGGTTCAGATGTAAAGTCACTTGGGTGTGGATGGACACAGTCACTTGCACCAGCGGCCGTCTGGATGCACTGTCCCCGGCCCTTCCCTGTACGTCACCCCAGGTGGACGCCTCTATTCCTCCACGGGTACGGCCGAGCTCTCTTTGTTCTCAGACGGGATGGCAAGGTAGTCAGACCTGGAGGAGGGCAGACCAGAGAAGAGAATCAGTACTTTCTTACCCAGCGGTGGGAACCCAAGAAAGGGGAAGGAGCGGGGCACAGGAACAAGGATGTCTGCAGACCAGCTCCGCATTTCCTTCTGCCTCTGTTTCCCAGGAGAAAACTAGAATGTCCCTTTCAGCAGGGACTAGAATACTAGGCACTGTCTGTTTTTTTTCCCTTCCCCTAGCAATGCATGAATCTTCTCATTGATCCACATGGGCATCAGGCTTGAATGCTGACCACACTGTGGGGTGTGAAATTATATTTTATAGTTGCTTTAATATCCATTTCCCTGATTACTGCTAACGCCGTAAGTTTTTAAGTGATTCGGGTTTCTGCTTCTGTAATTCGTTCATGTGCTTTCCCAGTTTTCCTGTCTTTTTCTCATGGATCTTTCCTTTCCTTTTCTTTTCCCTTGGTTTTGTTTATTTCTTTTAGGGGGAGGGGCAGCAGGAGAGAGAGAGAATCAGTCCTGAAGCAATCTCCCCACTGAGCATGGAACTCAGTCCCAGGACCCTGAGATCATGACTGGAGCCAAAATAAAGAGTCAGCCTCTTAACTGACTGAGCCCCTCACGCACCCCTGGATTTTTCTTTGATGGCTTCATGTCTTGAAAATATCTTCTCCGGGTCTGTTGTCTCTACACTGATTTTCATATATAGTGTCATGAAAATTACCCTTCTTTCCTCTTCATGCCTTTTGCATTTTAAGAAACCCTCTCTCCTAAGGTAATGAAGATAGTGTCTTCTATTTTCCCGTGATAGGCTTTTTCAGTTGTACATTTTACCTTGTCTTTAAATCCACTCACAATTTACTTCTGTTTAGTGTGAGAGATGGGGAATCTTTTTATCGTGATCCATTTGGAGGGGGGCTCTCGGCTTTGCTCTCTTTGTGCTGTACGCCTAGGTCAGTACGGATAAACTCTTTTCTCTAATAGCTCTATACGAAATCTTCATATCGGATAGGGAAAGTCCTACCAGCCACCTTCACTAAATAGTGCTCTTTCTTTGAAATAGGCAAACGATGGCTCATGAGCAAAGAATGTTCAGAAGGTTGCCCACCAAGAGGCAAAACCAAAGACTAATACACAACAGAGATCGGGTGGAGAAAAGAGTCACAATCTGGGCATCGCTTGGTTTTAGCCCTTTGGTCTTCCATGTGGCTTTTAAGATCCACTAACTGAGTTCCTTGAACAATCCAACAGGGGTTTTGGTGGAAATGTCATTGAATTTACAGATTAAGTTCAGAGAGAATTGCCATGTTTGTATCAGTGAGGTCTGATTGTCCCATTTACTTAGGTCTTAAGTCTTCCAGTAAAGTTTTGCCATTTTCTGAAAGTTCTCGCACATTTTCATCAAATGTATTCCCAGGTGCTGGACAGTGTTTATTGCCACTGTGATGGAATTTTTTTTTTTCAAATGTTCTATTTCCATGTTTTTCTAAATGTTTGTGGTTGGACTACAGGTGGTTTTTATACTTTTGTGTTTCGATTTGTATCTACCCTCCTGTGGAATGTGCTCATGGGCTCTAATGGTTTGTCCATGGCTTCCCTTGGATTTTCTATGTAGGTGGTGGGGGAAGTCACGGGCAGGACGTAGTTGCTGGGTGACCCGTGAGCTGGACTCCAGCAGTCAAGCCACCTGCCCCCCAATCTCCCCACCCGGCTTTTCTTGGAGTGTGCATTCTGCCTACCTTCCCCACTCCCAGAAGCTGTCCCAGACACACTGTCTGAAGACAGTGATGTGGTGTTGAGACTATCTGGACAGTATATACCCGTCTGAACCCAGTTAAGGCCTCTCTCTACACAAACCTTTAAGATTCTGGCAGGCTTGTCCTGTGGCTGCCCAGGAAAAGCCGTGTAAGTAATTTCCCTGGTTTATTCCATCTGGAGTGGCCTGCCTCTTCCTCCCGTCTCTCCCTGCCCTCCCATCACAGCGGGGAAGCTCCAGAGGGGGTTGCCAGCCAACAATAGATAATTATATTGGGGATGAATCATGATACTTTGGGGTCTTCCCTTACAATTTTTACTCTCTTTTCCCCTCTGTATTTACTTAGTACACTCCCTAGGATCTGCAAGTTAACGTTGAGCAGAAGCCAGCAGACATGTTTCTCATATCACAGGCAGTTCTAACCCCGCTGGTATTTGCCGGAGGTAACCTGAGTAGCCGCCCTTCTTGGGCTTAGGGATGACTGGTGTCTCGGTCCAGTATTTATGCTGCGCAGGACACGTCGTGCTTCCTGGATCTGAGGAATCTTTCCTCGGCCGCGGTATCTCTGAATATCGTTTCTCCTCCGTTTTGCCCGTTCTGTTCTAAGGGGTGTTCTCATTTTCTCCCTTCGTGTTTCACCGCGATAGCCCATCTTTTTGGACCTCTGGGCTTCACTCCATACCGCTTAATTACGTTGAGGCCCTGCTTGTCCGTATCTAATCTTCTGGTGAACCCGTCCATCACATTTTAAAATTTTATCAACTCTATTTTTCATTTCCAGATTTCTTAAATTACTTAAAACCTGCCTGTCCGTGGGGTGCGTGGGTGGCTCAGTCGGTTAAACCTCTCCCTTTCGGCTCAGGTCATGATCTCGGGGTCCTGGGATCGAGCCCCGCATCGGGCTCTCTGCACAGTGGGGAGCCTGCTTCCTCCTCTCTCCCTCTGCCTGCCTCTCTGCCTACTAGTGATGTCTCTCTGTCAAATAAATAAACAAAATCTTGAAAAAATAAAATGAAATCTGCCTGTTTGTTTTTCTTAGCAACTGCCTCTATTCTTATGCTTTTATTTTATTGCTTTAACTCTCTCAAATGAACGTATTTTCAAAATTCTACCAGGTCCTTGTGTCTGAAGTTCCTGGGATTTAATCCTGCTGTTTGTTCCTTGTCTTGCCTGTGCTGGTTTTTAGCTTTGGACCAGACTGTGAGATCAGATCCAGCCGTGCTTTACGCGGGGAACCCTGGTAAGCCTCGGCTCAGAGGGGGTCCCTTCAGAAGGGTTTTCCATTTGCTCCTATATGGTTATCGCTGTCTGGGGACTAATTTTTTAATTGAATTTCTCAGCTTAGAGGTTCCTGGATCATGTAGGTAGTCTAAATTTAAATCCCAAATGTGGTGACTGCAGGCTTGTGGTTACTAATTCTCAAGAATCTTTTCTGTTTCTCTTTGGGAGTCAGGCCAAGACAGGTAAGTTTCCTTGGGTTTTTCCCCAGGCTGGCCAACTGGTTTTCTCATCTGTCCTTGGCATGTGTTGTAGCCTTTGGAGGATCCTGGCTCTGCTGGGGGCCTCGGTTCCAACTGCTTTGTGCACGGGTCCAGTTGTAGGCACTTTCTGTCCAAGCATTAAAACCCGAGAACCTAGGTTTCACCAGGAATGACAACCTTCCCTAGCATACCATTACTTTCTATCCTTATATCAGCTGTAATTTTTACTTCCCTGAGATCATAGTATCATGCAAAATACTTTCTTTATCAAACATTTTTAGGTGATCTTATCTGCCTACAGTTTTTAGCATATCACCTCTGCATTGTTGCTAGTGTTGTAAATCTATGACCGTTCTGTGCTTTCCTCTCCCCAAATTAACAGGCCAGAGTGGCCTCTTAGACCCTCAGACCCCATCATTTCTCAGATGTGCTCACTCCCAAGTGACTAGGGCCTTGGTGAACATGGCCACGGTACGGTCTGGACCTTGGAGAATGAGAGGCCCTACTCTGGGTATTCAGTTGCTGCCAAGCTCCTTAGCTAAGAAAAGGTGGTGCTCAGGTGGCCTGATGAGCTCCGCAGTATACAGCAAATGGCTGAGTGTGACAGAAAGAGCACAAAAGTTTAGAATCAAGAGGCCTCAATCCCAGCCTCTCCTCTCATTATCTGTGTGGCCCCCGCAAGCCACTTAACCTCTATGAGCCCGCTTCAGCCTCTGTAAGATGGTCATAATCTCATAGGACTGAGATGGTAGCTTATGGGACTTATTTTACATCAGAGGTTAAGTGTCCCTGTCAAGAGTTAGCAGGCACGAATCAAAACTTTGCTTTGCCCTTTATAATGATCTTGGGCAAACTCTCCCGGGCTCAGTTGTCTCAGCTCTAAAATGGGTGTATCGATGCTGCCTACCTCGATGGTCGTAGTGAGGAGAGCAGAGGACCGTGTCAATTGCTTAGCGCCTTGACAGTGAGGGCAAGCGCTCTGAAGGTGCCCGTTAGCCTTATTTTTGGCGTCTTAGAACTTACGCGTTTTCTTGGGCTGCCTCTTCGGCCTTTGAGACCTTCCTGTAGCAATATATCATCTCGATGAGCAGCCACAAGGTGAGGAAGACCAGGAGGATGTACATCATGATCTCCGAGACCACAGAGGTGAAGTCTTCTCCAGCTGCAAGGGGGACAGCGGTTTCAGAATATGCACACCCAACAAAGCCAGAGCTGTCACTGGCTCCAAGATATATGAGACCTATTTTTAAGTGTCACTTAAATAAGCCCTGGGGCTAAGGAACTCGAGAAGATGTCAGAGAGATTTAATACCCTCTGACACTCCTCTCTGCCCGCTTGCTCACCGAATTCCTTCTGGAGCGGGCGGTGCGGAGGAATGAGGAGTGGAAGAAGTCACAGAACCATGGAAGGAATCTGGGAACTGAGTGAGAGATAAAAGCTGGGTCCGGATTTTATGTGAAGAGTCATATCCCTTATTGGAGACTCATCTCCCTAAAATGTAAGGTCAGGGTAACCGTTCCCACCATGACATTACCTTCTGTGTTCCAGAACGTCTGGTGTGATGTGATGGTCTACACAGATATGGGGAACGTGTCTAGTTCAGCCACCTTGGTCCTCTGACATCGGAGTGGCAGAGGGAGAGAGCGTGGGGCCAGAGCAGTGAGCCAGCCCCGTGAGCTGGACGTGTTCTCTACAAGACCAGACTGGAAACGGGGTCCTTCCCACCGTCTACCTTCCACGCCATCCCAAACCCAAACAGAAATGAGAATTGGAGCATTCCATGTACTACCCAGACTTTCTGAAACACAAATATGATCCCGCCTTTGTCGTGCTTAGAACCTTCCGTGTTCCCCGCCGCCCTCGGGAGAAAGACTGAACCCTGTGAATGCGGCACGTGAGACCATTCATCGCGGGCCCTTCTCTCCTCATCGCCATCCGACGCACCGGCAAAACGTCCCCTCCCATATACACTGTGGTCTTTTGGGATCTGCAGACATCTATCCAAACCCTTTCCTACTCCTCGATGGGACTGCACCTCACTCTGCTACCTCTGTCTCAACATCCCCTCCTGCTTTTCAGTCCCCCGACCACTCTCCCAGATGCCACCGAAGGCCCGGGCTGTGAAGCCTTCCTCAGCCTCTCATGTAGAAGGTGTCCTCCTCCGTGCACTTGTCCTCGTCCGTCGTGACACTCCTCGGGGTGTACTGTCAGGGGTTTCTCTGTCTTCCCTACTGATGGTGGGCTTATTAAGAACATATTTTACTTATTTCTGAATTATCAGCCTGTTGTCTAATCCTGGAATATTTGAAGTACTCCATAAGTATTTGTTGAATGAATGCATATAAATAAATATTGATCTTTGTTTCACAGCCAACCAAAACAACAATTAAGACACACTCTATGGCGAGTGTCCTGACAGATCTTCCTTTCTAGTGGGAAGGAAGGTTTTAGGCACGTCTCCCGTTGCTAACTCCTACCCGTACATTAGATTCATGGTCCTTGGTTATTCATAGCCCCAGTCATCCATAAGGCCTCGCTCATTAGCTCATTGAAAGCACAGAATAGCCATTGCCAAGACGCTCAGCTCAGAGAAGCGGTCTAAAGGCTCCACGATCATCCAGGTTTCCTGGATGCTGGACCTCCTGGAGCTGGAGGTCAGAGATGCATCTTGAAGCCCAGAAGAACACCATACACATCAAATGTCTTTTCGTGGCCTCGACACTACCTGATTTAGGACATATTCATCTTAAAGCACGCATTGTATTAATGCAATAGCCCAAAGTAGTAACACAAGAAGGTATTTAGGCTCACTATTTTTACTCACTTCTAGGTAAAAAGACCTCCGATTTTTGTCTTAGAGCCAAGAGGCCAGAGCTTAGGGGAGGATAATTTCAGCTTGAACAAAGAAAACCAGAGAGATTCTGGGAGACTATTGGAATGGAGGACATGCAGTGGGGCATGTCATGGTGGGGCATGTGGCTCTGAGCCTTATGAGACCAGTGAGTATCTGGAGGGAAGGTATTCTCGGGGGCTGCCAGGGGGTCACTGAGGAAGAGAAAGAGAGGAAGAGGAGGGAAGGGAAAGGAAAGGATGGGGTAGGGGGAGTGGGAAAGGAAGGCGAGGGGAAGAGAAGGAGTGGGGGATGGGAAGAGGGAAGGAAAAAAGTTATGAAATGGAAAAGAAAGAGTAGCAGGGAGTGTGATGGTGGTAGAAGAAGATGCCATGGACATAGAGCTAGCCTGGTGGGCAAAAGATCTGGCTTGGAGTCCTGCGTCTAGTGCTAATTTGCTTCACGTCTCTGGGAAAGCCCCTCACTGATCTCCCCACCACAAAATGAGGGACACCAGAGCTGCACCCTCCAGTCAATCACCGAGGGAGTCATTTCTACTGACATACGCCAGACCCCACTCCAACCCTCCAAACTCATACCCACAAGAGTGGTACTGAGATGTCTACACGGAAGACAAGCCCCCTGGGCGATTCCGACGCCTGCTCTTTGCTCAGAACCCCTGGATGAAATGAGAGCCCAGCTTCCTTCCAGTCCTAGCATCCCAAGAGGATCTGTGGTTCCAACAACAAACTTGTTTTCCTTCTATTCTTACCCAAGCCTGGCTCTGGCGCCCAGCAGGCGGACTGGTTCAGCTTTGGCACACCTTCCACTGGCTGCGTGAGGGTCTCTGGAGGCAAAAGCCTGGGAGCGCAGTGGGTGCAGACAGGCACCTTTCTAGTGCCCGGCTGCCAGCAGCCAGCAGTTCCCCATGGTGAGCAGCAGAGGGCGCCAGCCCCTGCTCCCCGGGGAGAAGAGGTGTGTAAACAGAGAGGCTAATGGAACTTCTGAACAGAAAAATACCTTAGAGAGCTTCCAGGCCAACACACTCATTGTACACAAGAGGAGATGGGCCCAGAGGGGGAAAACGGCTCATCAGGTCTAAACGCCAGTGGTCTGAGAGTGCTTCTGCACGTTTAGAACTGACCTATCTTCCATTTGAATCATAGTGCCCACATCAGGACAAAATCATGACCTCTTAACCTGCCATTCGCTCTCAAGTTTGCATTATAAATTCTATCACAATAACATGAGAAAAACACACACTTGTGGTTTGGAAGTCGGGATTCTTGGAACTCCTAGGAAATGCCCTATCTTGACTTTGACCTCTTCTTTCAAGCCCCACACCTTTTGCCTTCTCACCACCTGGTATCTTGAAGCAGCGATAATGCTAAGAAGATGCTGGAAACAGACTGCCTGAGAACAGGCTAAGAGAAATGGGACCATCATTGAACCTGGATGAGAAAACACACAAGAATGTGCATATATCACTCTTCTGACACGTGAAGGAGTGTTGGCAAGGGGCTAGGAGCCACAGTTCCTGGAGTCCCTTGAAAGAACAAGGACCAGGGCACCCGGGTGGCTCAGTGGGTTAAGCCTCTGCCTTCAGCTCAGGTCATGATCCCAGCATCCCGGGATCGAGTCCCGCGTCAGGCTCTCTGCTCAGCAGGGAGCCTGCTTCCCTCTCTCTCTCTCTCTTTCTGCCTGCCTCTCTGCCTACTTGTAATCTCTGTCAAAGAAATAAATAAAATCTTTAAAAAAAAAAAAAGAAAGAAAGAAAGAAAGGAAGGAAGGAAGGAAGCACAAGGACCGTGCATGAGAACACTCAAACTTCGCCCTGGATTCTGGACTGGATTAAAAGAGAAACTTTTGAGTTGGGTTGATGAAAGGGCTTCCCCGCACCTCCCACCCCAACAAGAAACTAGCTGTGGGAAATCTGAAGATTTTAAACTAAAGACTAGAAAGTTTGTTCTCCCAGTTGAGAATGAGGTTATGGAATGAGAGATGCTGGGGATGGGGAAGGAGGAGATTGCTTGCGTGATTATTTGGGGGGAGGGGAACAGAAGACAAAAGGCAGTCAACTTTGGTTTAGAGGAGTGGTTCTCAAAGTGTGGTCCCCGGCAGCTGGGGCATCTCCTGGCAATTTGTTAGACGTGCAAATTCCCAAGCTCTATCTACAGAATCAGAAGGTCTGCGTTTTTAAAAGTCCTGCAGGGGATTTTGAGGCTTGCTGAAGTTTGAGCACCGCTAGTTCAGGGATGTGTATGGCTTACATACAGAAGGGTTTGAGGACCTCTAGATGACCTCATGAGCATTCCCTGTGCCCAGCGAGTCAGGGATTCAACACAAGCCAGAGAAGCACGTGCAGCTGATTTGGCAGCTTTGGGCTTTATGGAGGCTGTCCTCCTTCTCTAAGGATGAGAGTTAGGGGGTGAAGGAAGAGGTCATTCTGCTGTCATCCCTGAGCCTTTCTGCTCTGAAGAAAGGCACAGAGAGGCAAGCTATCAGGCAGTTTGCAGGAAACTGGCCGCTACAGGAAGACAAGTCAATGCTGACATTTTTAGGTATCGCCACTCTCGATATATGGGTTTTGCACTCTGCAAGGGTGTCATTTGGGTGGAAGCCCACTGTCCTCCCTCCCCCAAGAGCAGGGCACCCTGGAGACCCTCTGCCCCAGCCTCACCCTCCTCGGTGACTCGGAGAGGGATCAGCCGTGTAGTTTTCACAAAGGGGCGATGCGCCTCAAAAGCAAACTCCCGGGACACGTTGCAGGTGTAGAGGCCGGAGTCATTCAGAGTGACGTTAAGCACAGTGATGGACACGTCCTGTAAGTCTTTGCTCCCATTCCACTGCAGACGTCCCTGGAAGGGACTCTCCACCTCCTGCTGGCCGTTCCGATACTCGTAGATCTGCAGGTAGAGAAGCAAAAGAGAGTAGGGTCGGGAGAGAAAATCGGGTAGGAGAGCTGGGATGGGGACAGGGCAGGGCAAAGGAGAATTGTGCAGGGACGGGGAAGAAAGGGGACATGGTTACAAGGAGATCCCGAGAATAGGAGTGGGATGAGGCTCAGAGAAGGGCGGGGAAGAGAGAAAGGCAGGGAAAGACGAGCAAAGGTAAACGGGTGTCAGGGCATCTGGACAAAGCAAAGCAAGAGGCAGAAAGGAGGAGGCAGGAAGAAGGCCGGCAGGAAAAAAGAGGTGCAGAGGAAGAACACGAAAGAAGGTGAGTGCAGGGGATTCCTGGGTGGCTCAGTCAGTTAGGCGTCTGCCTTCGGCTCAGGTCATGATCCCAGGGTTCCAGGATCCAGCCCCACGTTGGGCTCCTCTGCCCCTTCCCCTCCCCCATTCATGCTCTCTCTCTCTCTCTCTCTCTCTCTCTCAAATAAATAAAATATTTTTTAAAAATTTTTAAAAGGTGAGTGAAGCATACAGGAGACCAGGAGGGGGGAAGTTAGGAGAAAGAAAGAACTGGAAGGAGATAGAGAGCAAGAGAGAGTAAGATGTGTCACGGGGGCAGCCGGTGAGAGAACAGAGCAGAGAGACCTAGAAAGGCAGCTTCCTGCGCCATGAAGACATCTGAAAGCCTTGGCCTCAAAACTTGCCTCTCTGATCTGGTCCTCACTGAGAGGATGTGGTTGGTCTGGGTCAGGTCACAGGAAGGGGACCGAGGACACAAAAGGTGTCACAGATAAACAGAGCTGCCAGCTGATATGCACACCTCAGGTCTTTCATTTTTAGGCTGAATTATAAGTGAAATGTGGTCTCAAAACTGGTTTTCTCAGACCCCCCTCAACCTTCTCACTCTCTACAGCTCTTTATACTCTACAGGCATGCTGTCCATTCTAGTCTCCACTTGGCACGCATGGCTCTCTACAATAAAAATTAAATAACTAGAAATGAAATAAAATGTAAAACTCAATCCCTCCACTGCGCTAGACACATTTCAAGTGCTCAGTGGCCACCTGTGGCCAGTGGCTACTGTACTGGACAGCACAGATAGAGCATTCCCATTGTCGCAAACATTTCTAGGAGACAGCATTGCTCTGTATGTCCACTACAACTTTTTAAAGTTTCTTTTCTTCCTTCTGAATCAACTTCTACTCATTTTGGGCAGCCATGGAGGCCGAGTTGGGGGTTGGCATAGAATCAGGCCTGAGGTCAGTGGGAGCCTTCGCATCCAGCCAGACATCCAGGTTCTTGTAACCTGGGGACTCGTGTCAGTCAGTCAACTCGGTGAAAAACCGAGATTTCAGGGACATCTACTGGTTCTGGTGTTGGCACCCAATTGAAGCAAACGCTCAACTTCCCCCTGTTATTGTCACCATGAAGTCTTTGAAGAAAAGAAACTTGCCTGCAGGAAGGTGGGATAGGGCAGTAAGAAGAGCCTTGTGTCCCTGGTTCGAATGTAGGCTCTCTTATTAACTTAACTTCTTCGGGCCCCAGGCGCCTCACTTATGTACGTATACCTTTTCTGTAGCAAACACTTATATTGTGCTTCCTATATCCCAGGGCTATTCTAAATAGCGTTAAAAGTTAAAGCTAACAACTGGGAAGGTAACAATTCTCTGAGGTAGCTGTGGTTCGCACCCCCATTTTAGAGATGAGGATGCCGAGGCACAGAGGGCGAAGCAAATTGTTCCAGGGCACAGAACCCAGAAGTTGTGGAATCGAGACTCAAACCGAGGCAGGCAGCGAGGTCCCGCGGTCAGTGAAAGTGTGAGTAATGGGCGTCCCCGAGGGAGTATTCAAAGCGTGTAACAACCATATTGGCAGTGGCTCCAACCAATCAGAACTGACATTAGCCACAGCACGGGGCGGGGCCTGGAGGCTCCCTGCTCTGTCAGGGTGATCCCTCAGTCTCTAGAACATGGGG